>NC_052627.1:10223247-10848247 GCF_016161935.1 Mauremys reevesii
GAATACTTAGGAAATCCTTTAGACAGAAACCTCACAGATGTTATAAGAGGGTCAGTTTCCACCTTCTGGCCAACAAATCTTACTGTTACTACTGCATATGGAAGACACTGCCTAGGCTTATCCACTGGTTTTGAGTGTATATTGTATTCATAGAAGTAAACCTGTAATTTAAAGAAGAAGGTCACAAAAGTAAGTGGTTTGTTTTATCAACAGCTAAAATTGCATGAACTGTGGCATTTTATTACAGAACATGGGACTGGCCCTACTGGGTCACATCAGTGGTGTATCTAGACCAGTATCCAGTCTTCCAACAGTGGCCAATGCCAGGTGCTTCAGAGGAAATGAAGAGAACACAGGCAATCATGGAGTCATCTGTCCCCTGGTATCCCTTCCCAGCTTCTAGCAAACAGAGGCTATGGATACTCAGAGCAAGGGGGTGCATTCCTCACCATCAGGGCTAACAGCCATTGCTGGACCTATCCTCCATGAATTTATCTACTTTTTTGAACCCTGTTATAGTCTTGGCCTTCACAACATCTCCGGCAATGAGTTCCACAGGGTAACTGTGTGTTGTGTGAAGAAGTGCTTCCTTTTGCGTGTTTTAAACCTTCTGCCTATTAATTTCATTAGGTGACTCCTTGTTCTTGCGTTCTATGAAGGAATAAATAACATTTCCTTAGTCTCTTTCTACCCACCAGGCAAGATTTTATAGACCTATATCAGATCCCCTCTTAGTCGTCTCTTTTCCAAGATGACAAAGACCCAGTCTTGTTAATCTCTCCTCATATGGAAACTGTTCCATATCCCTAAGCATTTCTGTTGCCCCTCATTGTACCTTTTCCAATTCTAATAACTTTTTTGAGGTAGAGCGACCAGTACTGCAGGCAGTATTCAAGGTGTGGGTGTACTATGGATTTATATAAAGGCATTAGATTTTCTGTATTATCTATTCCTTTCCTAACAGTTCCTAACATTGTTAGCGTTTTTGACTGCTCCTGCCCATTGAGTGGATGTTTTCAGAGAACTATCGACAATGACCCCAAGATCTCGCTCTTGAGTTGTAACATTTAATTTAGACCCCATCATTTTCTATGTATAGTTGGGATTATGTTTTCCAATGTCCATTGCTTTGTATTTATCAACATTGAATTTCATCCGCCATTTTCTTGCCCAGTCACCCAGTTTTGTGAGACCTCTTTGTAGCCCTTCACAGTCTGCTCTGGATTTAATTATTCTGAGTAATTTTGTATTACAGTACTATAATCCCGGCAAAACCTCGTCTAAAAATGTTAATCTCAGAGGGGATTAAAAACAAGATTTTAAAAAAATTAAATCATGTTTAAACTAGATTTATTTTATTTTCATCTTGCTAGTTCTTTCTTCCCACTTTCTAGTCTTAGACCACTAAAGTGGATCTTCTGCACCTGTTTCTTTAATTAGTTTCCTAATGATTGGTAGAATCAGTTTCACAGCTGTTGTTTTATTAGCCACTCTCACACTTAAAAATGTTCATCTATATTGAAAATGAGAAACCCAGCTCCTCATTAACATCCTTATTGTGAGATTGCCACAAATTTACACACAAAACTGATGAGTCAATAGCCTGTGCTACATTTTCAACCAACAACACTTTCCAATGTACCGAACTTCTACACATCAAAAAAGCTTTGACCCGCTATAGTATACCAGTGCTTTTGAAAATCCCGCCCGTAGGTGCTTAACTTTAAGCTCCAATTTTTAAACATGTTGGCCTTTGTGTATAAAAAAAGTTCCTATTAACTTTGTTAATGTCTTCAAGGTCTAAACAAAGAAGTTATTTACATGTTGTTAACACTGAAGCAATTGTGTTTGAAGTGACAAGCATTTTGTGTCACTAAGATGAAAGATGTTAGACCAAGACCAAGCATGTGGACCAAGAGGATCCAGTGGCTATAGTGTACTCAGATTTTCAGAAAGCCTTTGAGAAGGTCCCTCACCAAAGGTTCTTATGCAAAGTAAGCTGCCATGGAATAAGCGGGAAGGTGCTCTCATGGATTGGTAAATGGTTAAGAGATAGGAAACAAAGGGTAGGTATTAATGGCCAGTTTTCGGAATGGAGAGAGGTAAATAGTGGTGTCCTCCAGGGTTCTGTTCTGGGACCAGTCCTATTTAACATTCATAAATGATCTGGAAAAAGGGGTAAACAGTGAGGTGGCAAAATTTGCAGATGATACAAAATTACTAATGATAGTTAAGACCCAGGCAGACTGCAAAGAGCTACAAAAAGATCTCTCAAAACTGGGTGACTGGGCAACAAAATGGCAGATGAAATTTAATGTTGATAAAGTAATGCACATTGGAAAGCATAATCCCAACTATTCATATAAAATGATGGGTCTAAATTAGCTGTTACCACTCAAGAAAGAGATCTTGGAGTCTTTGTGGATAGTTCTCTGAAAACATCCACTCCATGTGCAGCGGCTGTCAAAAAAGCAAACAGAATGTTGGGAATAATTAAGAAAGGGATTGATAATAGGATAGAAAATATCATGTTGCCTCTATATAAATCCATGGTACACCTATGTCTTGAATATTGTGTGCAGATGTGGTTGCCCCATCTCAAAAAAGATATACTGGAATTGGAAAAGATTCAGAAAAGGGCAACAAAATTATTAGGGATATGGAACGGCTTCCGTATGAGGAGAGATTAATAAGACTGGGACTTTTCAGCTTGGAAAAGAGATGGCTAAGGGGAGATATGATTGAGGTCTATAAAATCATGACTGGTGTAGAGAAAGTAGATAAGGAAGTGTTGTTTACTACTTTTCATAACACAAGAACAAAACAAAATTAATAGGCAGCAGGTGAAAGACAAATAAAGGAAGTATGTGTTCCATTCTATGCATCCGAAGAAGTGGGCTGTAGCCCACGAAAGCTTATGCTCAAATAAATTTGTTAGTCTCTAAGGTGTCACAAGTACTTCTGTTCTATTTTCACACAATGCACAATCAATCCGTGGAACTCCTTGCCAAAGGTTGTTGTGAAGGCCAAGACCATAACAGGGTTCAAAGAAGAACTAGATAAATTCATGGAGGATAGGTTCATCAATGGCTATTAGCCAGGATGGGCAGGAATGGTGTCCCTAGCCTCTGTTTGCCAGAAGCTGGGAATGAGCAACAGGGGATGGATCATTTGATGATTTACCTGTTCTGTTCATTCCCTCTGGGGCACCTGGCACTGGCAACTGTCGAAAGACAGGATACTGGGCTAGATGAACCTTTGGTCTGACCCAATAGGGCCATTCTTATGTTTTTATGTTCTTATGTTAATAAAAATACAACAATAGCCCCTGATGTTAAGCACACAAGTCATCCCATTTAAATTAATGGACTATTCATGTACGTAAAGTTACATTCCTGCTTAAGTGTTTGCAGGATCAGGGCCTCAATTTGCCATATCTTGTATTTTGCCGACAGCACTTTTGTGAAATTCATATACGATGCCCGATCAAATATGATATTTCAAAAACAATCATATATCATTACATTTTAATCTGAAGCTACAATAGCACAATTTTTCAAAATTGCTTTTACAACGCCTCAACATGATTTAAATCAGTGATTTAATCACCTTGATTTAAACTGTTCCACCCTGATCTCAAATCCATTATGCTGAAAATGCCTGAAAATTTAAGGGTGAGGGGGCAGGTGGAAGGGAAACAATCTTTTTAAAAGATGAGCACTATTCTTCAAATTTAAAATATAAATATCTTCATTATAAAGTTGTCCAACCAAATATAAATCTGATTTTGATCACATTATGTATTAAAAAACCTTATTTATTGAACAGTAAACAAAACCATCTGCAAATACTGAAATCCATACATGTGTCATATGTATATTCACAATGTATTATGCAACTAAACAAATTAAGAGGTTGGAGTTTAGGTTGTACGTTGCAGCAGTTGTTAGTTCCTGGATACATGCAATAGTACTACTGGAATGGAAAGTGTGTTAGAGATACTATTAGCATATGGTGTGGTTGAGTTATTGTGATGGTGTGCTGAGTGGACACAACACAATACGTTCAACTGCCATTGAGTTGTGGAAGGAAATTGTTGTAAATAATATTAATAAACTTCAGAAGTAGGCTATGCTATGCATTTTGCTAGAATCCGGAGAGGAGAAAGTTTTCAAGTCTGAGAATTCAGTAATTTATATGCTACAGGGATCTGAAGAGAGGTTAGATTTAGAGTCATTGAGTTTAAGGCCAGAAGGGACCACCTGATCCTCTAGTCGGACCTCCTGTATATCACAGGCCACCAACAGCACCCGCACACTAAACCCAGCTACTAAAATTAGACCAAAATATTACCGCCCACAGAAGACTAGACTATTATGTGCCACAGGCAGAGATTTTAAGGGGCTGAGGTGTACCAAAGGGAAAAGATTGAGATATACCCAGATAATCCGGGCAAGTGACCCGCACCGACACACTGCAGAGGACGCGAAAACCCCCAGGGTCACTGCCAATCTGACCTTGGGGAATATTCCATCTCGACTGCATATAGGGTGACCATGTGAGCAAGAACCAGCCAGCCAAGCACCTGAGCAAGAGAATGCTCAGTGCCACCTCAGAGCCCTGGCCCTCCCCGCCCAGTGCCCCATCTCCAGCTCTGGCCATCCCTATTGCTTCAGAAGGAGGAAATAAATAAAAAACAACCCAGAATACATGGAGGGGAGGGGAATCCCTTCCTGACTCCTGCAGGTGGCCAGCTGAAACCCCGAGGCATTAGCTTTTAGAAACATAAGACAAACTGGAAACGAGCCCCAGGGCTGCTGAGCCCTTCACTCCACCCAGGCAACCCTGTCATACACAGTAACTCCTCACTTAACGTTGTAGTTATGTTCCTGAAAAATGCGACTTTAAGTGAAATGATGTTAAGCGAATCCAATTTCCCCATAAGAATTAATGTAAATAGGGGGGGTTAGGTTCCAGGGCAGCTTCCCCTACTCTGCAAGCACCAGCCTGCCCACTCCACCCCTTCCCCCAAACCCCCACCCTTGACCTGCCTCTTCTCCCCCCCAACTTCTCCCCCTTTATCTCGCTCGCTGCATCCTGGCTCCTCCCCTCCCTTCTAAACACTGCAAGCCAGCTGATTGCCGCATTTGGGAGGGAGGGGGGAGGTGCGCCGAGTCCTCGCTCCTCCCCCCTCCCTTCTGCCCGGGGCAATCAGCTGGCTTGCCGCGTTCAGGAGGCAGGGGAGGGAGGGGGAGCCTGCGCCGAGTCCTCGCCCCTCCCCCCTGCCTCCGCAAGCCAGCTGATTGCCCCGGGCAGGAGGCGGAGGGAGGCTGGGGAAGGCGCTGATCCGCGGGGTCTGCCGGCGGGCAGGAGGCGCTGGGGGGAGGGGGCCTTAGGGAGACTGCCAGCTGTGGAGAAAGCAGGCAGCCAAACAACGTAAGAGTGGAGCACTGCACAACTTTAAATGAGCATGTTCCCTAACTGATCAGCAACGTAACCACGAAACAACGTTAATGGGGACGACTTTAAGTGAGGAGTTGCTGTAATCACCCCCAGAAATTTGTCCAGCCTTCTATTAAAACTAATCAAGTTGTTTGCCCCCTACAACTCCTGCTGGGAGGCTGTTCCAGGACCTCACCTCTCTGACGGTTAGAAACTGTCTTCTAACTGCCAGCCTGAGATTGTTCATGGCCAGTTGATATCCATTTGTTCTTGTGCCAACACCGTCCTTCAGCTTAAATAGCTGTTCACCCTCCCCCATTAACCTTCCCCCCACCCCAATGTATTTACCGGCCCCCTCTCAGCCTTCTTTTAGCCAGGCTAAACAAGCCAAGTTCTTCCAATCTCCTCTTGTAAGACTGGTCCTTATGAAAACATTTCTTAAAAAGGCCATAACTATAGGTGTCGCTATCTGAGCCACCTACAATACTTGATATACACATACGACAAACGTAAGAAGTTTTAAAAAGTTACAGAATGTATCATCGGCATTTCTAAGGCTGCATAGTCGAAGGTAGCCAAGAAGTTGAAAAAGGTGAGGTTTCACCATGAAGACGTGGTTGGAGACTTTGTTGAGAGCTGTTTAAATGGAGTGCAGGGGGCAGAAGCTGCTTGGGAGAGACAACAAGGTCCACAGGATAGGGCACTGTTCTATTTGCTCTGCCATTGAGTTGCTGGGTGACCCTGGGCAAGTCACTTCCCTTCTCTGTACCTCCAGGTTCTCTCCCACCCCTTGTTTTGTCTATACAGCTTGTAAGCGCCTCTGGGCAGGGACTGTGCCTTCCACTAGGCACTACTGTGTTATAAATATTGAACAACACTGTATCTACAGAACAACTGGCAGAGGCAAACCGCAACGAGATCTGGGACAACTGGTAAGTTTTTAAAAGAAATATTTCGGATTAAGGGTCCTTTTTGCCTTTATTCTTCCTAACTGAAAGTCTGTGTCTCAGCACATGCTGGCAACTGAAATCTTCCCAGGCACTCATCAGGAGCCCTCCATCTCCCACTATATGCAATGGGACTGAAGTCACAGGCTGCCATTTCCCTACTTGTGCAAGAGAAAGATTAGTCTGCCCAGGGCCTCTCGAGTGAAGCTATGCTGCCCTGAGAAGATGGAAGCCCCTATGTTGTCAGGAGGCATAGATAAACATGGACGGCAATGGAATACAAGCACAGATGGAGAAGGGGGAGGTGTGTCTTTTTATTATTATTCAATTTAAATGTTTTTAAGATCACCGTATCATTAATGGTCCATAATCGGAAAGTAACACAAGGTCTGTATTGTGAATACACTGAACATTTTTACAAGGGATGAACAAAGCTGAAGGGGAAAAATGTTTTCTGTAGATAGTTGCTACCAGAGATCACCACTCTTGGGTTTTTGCTCAGCAATTGTGACTGGTTCACCTCATCCCATGATTTCAAGTTTGAGCTAACACCGGCACACCCAATGCTGAAGTATGGGGAGCAACTGATTTAGCCACTCGCTCTGGATTTTGGGGGCCAGTTTGCGATCTCATTTACACAGATTAGTAATCAGTAGAGTTACTCTGAATTTACATTGTGTAAATGAGATCAGATCGCCCCTCGATTCTATTCACAAATTGGAACTGAAAAACTAAATCTGTTTTAGTTCACACCTTTCATTAATTTGGTGCAAATCTTTCTGTGGGTACTCTGATTCTAGATTCATAGAATCATAGAATCTCAGGGTTGGAAGGGATCTCAGGAGGTCATCTAGTCCAACCCCCTGCTCAAAGCAGGACCAAACCCAACTAAATCATCCCAGCCAGGGCTTTGTCAAGCCTGACCTTAAAAACCTCTAAGGAAGGAGATTCCACCACCTCCCTAGGTAACCCATTCCAGTGCTTCACCACCCTTCTAGTGAAAAAGTTTTTCCTAATGTCCAACCTAAACCTCCCCCTCTGCAACTTGAGACCATTACTCCTTGTTCTGTCATCTTCTACCACTGAGAACAGTCTAGATCCATCCTCTTTGGAACCCCCTTTCAGGTAGTTGAAAGCAGCTATCAAATCCCCCCTCATTCTTCTCTTCTGCAGGCTAAACAATCCCAGTTCCCTCAGCCTCTGTGCGGATTAAGAAGATCCGCACAGAGATTTGCACTCACAGAGATTTGCACTAAAATAACAAAGGCTGTCAATTAAAATCAATTCAGCGATTTTGGTTTATGTCTGAAGCGACCTCCTAAACCCAGATTAAGGGGCACCTTTCCACCTCCTTTAACATCCATACTTCTGCCAGTGGTTGCTTCACATCATCTGGGTCACTCAAGCCACTGAACTGTTGTCACCCCTGAAGGTGTTTACTCAGCTCTCACCACAGTCTGCCCTGCTCTCAGTGGAGCTTTCCCAGCTGTGCCAGAGTCTTCATTGCATCAGCAGTTTCTGGACTACAGCACTATCCAGCTATGACTTAGTTTCCCCTGGTTGCCTTGACAATCCTCTTTACATGTACATACATTATCTTTGCCTGACCATCAGGCTGATCAGACAATCAAATACAGATTCCTTTGTCTAGTACAGACCTGTTTACCAACTCCCCCAACATGCCTGGTTTCAACACTTCAGTCATAATTCTAGCATCTATCCTTAACTCTTAATAACTGCCGTGTACATACATCACACAAGAATATTAATGAGCAGTGAACTGATATTTTTAAAATGATACATCACAGTGCATATTTTGTACAAAGATTATTACAATAGTGTGTAGGGTGTGAAAACAGAGGCGCTTCGTGTCACAGATGGACAAGCATAAAACTGGCATTTTCTAACTTTTGAATGCTTGACTTTGCAACCCAAATAATATTTTTAACAGTTTTTTGTAAGTATTGAACTAAGAGTCATGCAGTCACTATCTAAAGCCATAGTTTTCAACCTGTCTTCCACAGACCCTGGGGGTCTGCAGACTATATTTAAAGGGTCCAGCGAAAGATTGTTGTTACCATAAAAGAGTAGTTTTCAACTTGGAGTCTGCAGACTATGCCTAAGATTTCCAAAGGGTTCCATTTGACATTTTTTAGGAGTAGGCAAATGAATAAAGGTTGAAAACCACTGATCTAAAACCTGAAGCCTGCTTACTCTTTGAGCTGAAATTACTGTCATCAGCAATCAAGCTTTCCATGTTGGGAACTTGAGCTTACAGACATTAAGAGGCAAAAAACAAGGTTTCTTCAGCTTTGCAAAGACATCAATATTCAAGCTGTTGAAATTTTTTTTCCTAACTTTCTAAAACTACTGAAAAACACCAGTGAAAAACACCAAACCAATCACAAAGGTTTTATGAAACAACTCACAGAATACACACTACATGATTCACTTTGTAAAGTATATTTACTCCTCAAACACAAAGAGGCTCACACTACCCAATGGAAAAGCATAGCATTTTGTAAGCAAAACACAAGAACAGTGTGACAGAGGGGTGCGAGGGGGCACTCATCTCCTGAGCCATTCAACTAACAACTGTCAGGATGAATAAATCAGGAAGCCCCCACTTAAGACAAATGGAGGTTGTGAACCCACCCAGGAGTTTAGACTGGGGGTGGGGAGGTTGCTGAGACAGAGGGACAGAGAGAGAGAGTGAGTGTGTGTGTGGTGAAAATGAAATCACAGAAAAGAGGGATGCAGAGGCAAAAGTAAGAAAGTCAGGCAATAGCCTGTGAGCATCTGTCTGTTGGCTAAACAGGCTTGGGGCTGTAAGCTAAAAAAACTGCTCCTTTTATCCTTGGTTCCTGCTCCATTAGGAGAAGCAGGGTTTTGAACATTCCTTATAAATAAACAAGATTTCTGCAAAGAAAATACCAGACTCCATCACCAATTTCTATTTCATCTGGAAAATCCCCAGGCCCTCAACTTCGACTAGCACTATCTTACCCATACAGACAGATGTGGAGCCAGATCTTCAGCCCCTTGCCTGCCAGCTTTGAAACAAGGGACCAAATTCCTGACATTTCAGATTGTGACAAAAGGGGGCTGGCACACTGAAGAGGTTCCTCTTAGAGACTGTCCCAAGCTGGGGGCATAACACCGATCCTATGGAGCCATGACACGGATCACCACACTTTTTTATACAGTGATTTACTATTTCTGTAATCTAATGCGTCAGACTATTCCTAAGAATCTGGAGGCCACATTCATTGGTATGTTCCAGCTCCGTTGCACTACTCCAGCAGGCTGTAAACCCATCTTAACCATCCAGTCAAGCTGACTTGACAGTTACTTTGAGTGGCACAAAGCAGACAGAGTACCAGTGAATCTGGCCAGGGGTGGCTCCAGGCCCCAGCACGCCAAGCGCGTGCTTGGGGCGGCATGCCGCGGGGGGCGCTCTGCCGGTCGCCGGGAGGGCAGCAGGCGGCTCTGGTGGACCTCCCGCAGACGTGCCTGCGGAGGGTCTGCTGGTCCCATGGCTCCACCGAAGCCACGGGTCCACCAGAGCCGCGGGACCGGCGACCGGCAACCAGCAGAGCGTCCCCCGCGGCGTGTCGCCGTGCTTGGGGCGACGAATTGGCTAGAGCCGCCCCTGAATCTGGCCCTAGCATTTTATTCTCATATTGTGCTTCCAGGGTGGGAACAAGGAAAGATGATATATACAATTCTATTTAGATGCTGTATAAACAAATCAAGTGAAATAAAAGGTCAACATACCGATGAGCCAATGGCCTGCAGATCAACTGGATCTTTAAGTGTAGGAGCAATTCTAGACATGTGGCAATCAAAGTTCGGGGTAGGATCCAGGGCAACTTTCTTTTTACCCATAGGAGGCTGAATTTTTTTTACCTTTCCGAAGAGAACCTGCTCAAATAAAGCAGAAGATTTCAACAAGGATGTGCCAAAATCAATCTATTATAGTTTAGGTTAAAGCAAACATACACTACCCACTTCCAGAGGAAAGCAGGAAAATTAGGAACACAACAAAAGGGAACGGCTTCCAAGAAATAACAACTGTCTAAGGAAATATAAGTATTAAAAAAAAACCAGTTTTTAAGGCTTCTGTTGTCAGCATAGCTAGATACTTAGAAATGGTACTACCTGCCCACCTGTTCTTATTTTAAATTATCTCCATTATCTCTCCTGTTTACATACTTCATGGAATGTACAAAATACAAGGGATGTATCACTAACAGTGCATCAGTTTCCAAATAACATAGCTTAAATAAGAGGCAAATGACTCATGAGCACCACAAAGCAATTAGCTTGAAAGAGTATTCACCAGGGTAAAATCTTCAAAAGTGCTTATGTGACCTAGGAACCCAAGTCTCATTTTCAGAAGCAACTTAGGTACTTAGGAGCCTAACTCCCACTAAAAGTCAATGAGGCTTCTCAGTAACTTTTGAAAACAGGATTTAGGCTCTGTGACTGAGTGCTGAGAGCCAGCAGCTGATCCAGCACTCTGGTCACTAGACGCCAACTAGTTCCCCCAGAGAAGCCCTAATTGAGGAGCAGAAGACTATAATCAGACTGTGGGCGGATGAGTTAAGGAGTTAATTATCTAATCAGATGAGAAGGTAGCTAAAAAGCATAAGAAGGAAACACAAGGGGAGGAGAGAAGACTAGCAAATCCCAGGGGTAGCCAGATCTCTGGCTGGTGAGACTGCTTCCTCTTCAAGCAGAAAGCTGCGGACAGACTGAGGGTGGAAGGACACTGCAGGCAGACATGCTGCATGGCAACTGTGATGGGGGCAAATGGACGCTGCAGGTGGAAGTGCTGCACAGCGACTGGGTTGGTGTCAGGAGGACACTGCAGGTAAAAGTGTTATATAGAGGCTATGATGGTGGCAGAACACTGCAGGCAGACATGCTGCACGGGGATCATGATAGCAGCTGAGAGCAGAAGGATGCTGCAGGTGGCAGTGCTACATGGGGTCTGTAGTGGAAGGATGCTGCAGGCAGAAGAGCTGCACAGGACTGACAATGGTGGAAGGACATTGCAGGTAGAAGTGTTGCCTGGGTACTCTGACAGTGGCAAAAGGACACAGAACGTGGCAGTGCTTTGTGAGGATCATGACGGTAGCGGAAGGACATGGATGGTAGTTAGAAGTGCTTCACGGGGACTGTGGCGGTGGTAACAAATAAAAACGCACTCAGGTGTTGACAATCAAGAGGCATCCAAGACGGTGTGTGAGGGACCCCAAGGTGGGAGAGGAGCCTGCCCTGTTACCAGGGCCAGCTCCAGGCACCAGAGAAGGAAGCAGGTGCTTGGGGCGGCCAATACAAAGGGGCAGCACTCCGTCCAGTATCGGGGCAACACCTCCGGGTCTTTGGCGGGAACTGGGCAGCGGGTCCCTCAGTCCTTCTTCCTTTTCGGAAGTGCCGCCAAAAAGGAAGACAGGGAGCGAAGGACCTGCCGCCGAATTGCCGCCGAAGAGGAAGACAGAGAGCGAAGGACCTGCCGCCGAATTGCCGCCGAAGAGGAAGACAGAGAGCGAAGGACCTGCTGCTGAATTGCCGCCGAAGAATGAAGCGGCGTAACTGAGCTGCCGCCGATCGCCTTTTGTTTTTTTTGGGCTGCTTGGGGCGGCAGAAAAGCTGGAGCCGGCCCTGACTGTTACAGGCGCCTAGAGCACTCGTGCACTTTTGAAAATGTTCCCCCAACTCTATACGTGGCACCTACCTTGAAAACGAGGATGTTTTCTGCACTGATCAATCTATTTGCATAATTCAAAGCAACATCAACATGTCTGAATAAATAAACTCCAAGGAGGGGATTTCCTAATTCCTTCATTGCAGACTCGCTGGTATGTATTCCACTCTGGTAAATTTTTGAGACCTCATCCCAAGGCAGCACCAAAAAACAAAAATGTTCCTCAAGTTCTCTGCCTTGCCTTCCTTCTTCACGCATCTTGGCCCTAGCAATGAAATAAAAAGAGGTTACACACTTTGACAGCTAACACAGCCATCAGGTTTCAAAGACATGCATAGACAATACAAGTAAATATTATAACTATCCCAGGGTCCTACTGGCCCTGCTTTGCCCTCTCCTTTGGGAGGCTTGGCTCTGCACAGTTCCGCTCACAGCCAAGAGTGACCCTTCTGCCACACTGAAAAGTCCCACTGGTAGATTTTTAGGGTCATCTGCTGCCAGGATGGTGTCTGCAATGCAAAACCCTGAGGGTGAAGCATGTGAAGGAGAACAAATGAACAGATCCCAAGGTGCTGAGAAAGGTTACAGAAGTTCAGAGAGCCGGGACAATGATAAGACAGCACTCCTCTGTAGTCACAGTGGCATAATTGGTGACAATGGGAGTCACGCTGATTATCGGGAGGAATTTGACCCCTCAGATCTTGTTTTAAAGATTTCAGGGGATGTGGTGTTTTATCATACTTGACTAACTATACTTAGCTCCCTTCCTCGTCACCCAGAAAATTAACCCAGTCACTTTCCACCACTAGCTAACCCCCATGATATGAGTACACCCTGTATTCCATGTCTCGCTACTGAAGACACCCCTTCCCCCCACCAACTCTCTGCTGGGAGGAAAACAGGCCCCTCCTCCTCCAGTAACTTCCACTTGTAACAAGCTGTCAGGGTCCCAGAAGCAGGCCAGGCCAGGGGTGTGGGTAAGGGGTAATGAGTGCATTGGATGGGGTAGCCATGGGCGATGATCTCTAACATCTGTCTGTCCGACATCCAGCGGAACGGGGCAAAGTGGCTTCTGAAATCATGCTCTCTGGGCTGCATCTGATGTGGCTCCTGATGCTTCATCAAATGACAAAGACAAGAGGTCCTTTGGTGGTGGTACAGGACACTGGTGTTGCTCTACCCCTGGCACTCCGGCAAAAACCAAGGACATTATTAATTAATAGTTTGTAACAGTTCCTCCTCTACCTTGGTGGGTACTGCGCTTATTGGCGGATTTGCTCACCTCAGTGATCTTCCTCTCTGGTGGAACCCATAGTCTGGGTCAACTCCTTCTGTGTCTGATCAGGAGTTGGGAGGTCTGGGGGGAACCCGGACCCGCCCTCTACTCCGGGTTCCAGCCCAGGGCCCTGTGAATTGCAGCTGTCTAGAGTGCCTCCCGTAACAGCTGCATGACAGCTACAACTCCCTGGGCTACTTCCCCATGGCCTCCTCCAAACACCTACTTTATCCTCACCACAGGGCCTTCCTCCTGGAGTCTGATAACGCTTGTACTCCTTAGTCCTCCAGCAGCACACCCTCTCCCTCTCCCTCTCAGCTCCTTGCGCCTCTTGCTCCCAGCTCCTCGCACGCGCACCTCACTGACTAACTGGGAGGCTTTCAACTAGTTCCAGCCAGCCCTTGATTGGCTTCAGGTATCCCAATCAATGTAGCTATCTCCACTGCCTTCTAGAATCTAGATCAGATGATAAACAGTCACATAAAAAAGAATCTGGCACATCAGAAAAAGGCAGGCTAATAAACAGGGACAAGTTTTTAAAGTGCTTGTACACAAATGCCAGAAGTCTAAATAATAAGATGGGTGAACTAGAGTGCCTTGTGATAAAGGAGGCTATAGATATAATAGGCATCACAGAAACCTGGTGGACTGAGAGCAATCAATGGGACACAATCATTCCGGGGTACAAAATATATCGGAAGGACAGAACAGGCCGTGCAGGAGGAGGAGTGGCACTATATGTTAAAGAAAGTGTAGATTCAAATGAAGTAAAAATCTTAAGCGAATCCACAGGTTCCATAGAGTCTCTATGGATAGAAATTTCATGCTCTAGTAAAAATATAACAGTAGGGATCTATTATCGACCACCTGACCAGGACAGTAATAGTGATGATGAAATGCTAAGGGAAATTAGAGAGGCTATCAAAATTAAGAACCCAATAATAGTGGGGATTTCAATTATCCCCATATTGACTGGGAACATTTCACTTCAGGACGAAATGCAGAGATAAAATTTCTCGATACTTTAAATGACTGCTTCATGGAGCAGCTGAACCCACAAGGAGAGGCGACTCTAGATTTAATCCTGAGTGGAGCACAGGAGCTGGTCCAAGAGGTAACTATAGCAGGACCGCTTGGAAATAGTGACCATAATACAATAGCATTCAACATCCCTGTGGTGGGAAGAACATCTCAACTGCCCAACACTGTGGCCTTTAATTTCAAAGGGGAACTATACAAAAATGAGGGGTTAGTTAGACAAAAGTTAAAAGGTACAGTGACTAAAGTGAAATCCCTGCAAGTCTTTAAAGACACCATAATAGAGGCCCAACTTCAATGTATACCCCAAATTAAGAAAAACAGTAAAAGAACTAAAAAAGAGCCACCGTGGCTTAACAACCATGTAAAAGAAGCAGTGAGAGATAAAAACACTTCCTTTAAAAAGTGGAAGTCAAATCCTAGTGAGGCAAATAGAAAGGAGCACAAACACTGCCAACTTAAGTGCAAGAGTGTAATAAGAAAAGCCAAAGAGGAGTTTGAAGAACAAACTCCAAAGGTAATAACAAAATGTTTTTTAAGTACATCAGAAGCAGGAAGCCTGCTAAACAACCAGTGGGGCCCCTTGATGATCAAAATTCAAAAGGAGCGCTTAAAGACGATAAAGTCATTGCGGAGAAACTAAATGGATTCTTTGCTTCAGTCTTCACGGATGAGGATGTTAGGGAGATTCCCAAACCTGAGCTGGCTTTTGTAGGTGACAAATCTGAGGAACTGTCACAGATTGAAGTGTCACTAGAGGAGGTTTGGGAATTAATTGATAAACTCAACATTAACAAGTCACTGACCAGATGGCATTCACCCAAGAGTTCTGAAAGAACTCAAATGTGAAGGAACTATTAACTAAGGTTTGTAACCTGTCCTTTAAATCAATGACTGGAAGTTAGCTAATGTAACGCCAATATTTAAAAAGGGCTCTAGGGGTGATCCCGCAATTACAGACCGGTAAGTCTAACGGGCAAATTAGTTGAAACAATAGTAAAGAATAAAATTGTCAGACACATAGAAAAACATAAACTCTTGAGCAATAGTCAACATGGTTTCTGTAAAGGGAAATCGTGTCTTACTAATCTATTAGAGTTCTTTGAAGGGTCAACAAACATGTGGACAAGGGGATCCGTGGACATAGTGTACTTAGATTTCCAGAAACCCTTTGACAAGGTCCTCACCAAAGGCTCTTACGTAAATTAAGCTGTCATGGGATAAAAGGAAAGGTCCTTTCATGGATTGAGAACTGGTTAAAGGACAGGGAACAAAGGGTAGGAATTAATGGTAAATTCTCAGAATGGAGAGGGGTAACTAGTGGTGTTGGTCAGTCCTAGGACCAATCCTATTCAATTTATTCATAAATGATCTGGAGAAAGGGTAAACAGTGAGGTGGCAAAGTTTGCAGATGATACTAAACTACTCAAGATAGTTAAGACTAAAGCAGATTGTGAAGAACTTCAAAAGATCTCACAAAACTAAGTGATTAAATGGCAAATGAAATTTAATGTGGATAAATGTAAAGTAATGCACATTGGAAAAAATAACCCCAACTATACATACAACATGATGGGGGCTAATTTAGCTACAACGAGTCAGGAAAAGATCTTGGAGTTATCGTGGATAGTTCTCTGAAGATGTCCACGCAGTGTGCAGAGCGGTCAAAAAGCAAACAGGATGTTAGGAATCATTAAAAGGGGATAGAGAATAAGACTGAGAATATATTATTGCCCTTATATAAATCCATGGTACGCCCACATCTCGAATACTGTGTACAGATGTGGTCTCCTCACCTCAAAAAGATATTCTAGCACTAGAAAAGGTTCAGAAAAGAGCAACTAAAATGATTAGGGGTTTAGAAAGGGTCCCATATGAGGAAAGATTAAAGAGGCTAGGACTCTTCAGTTTGGAAAAGAGAAGACTAAGGGGGGACATGATAGAGGTATATAAAATCATGAGTGATGTTGAGAAAGTGGATAAGGAAAAGTTATTTACTTATTCCCATAATACAAGAACTAGGGGTCACCAAATGAAATTAATAGGCAGCAGGTTTAAAACCAATAAAAGGAAGTTCTTCTTCACGCAGCGCACAGTCAACTTGTGGAACTCCTTACCTGAGGAGGTTGTGAAGGCTAGGACTATAACAATGTTTAAAAGGGGACTGGATAAATTCATGGTGGCTAAGTCCATAAATGGCTATTAGCCAGGATGGATAAGAATGGTGTCCCTAGCCTCTGTTCGTCAGAGGATGGAGATGGATGGCAGGAGAGAGATCACTTGATCATTGCCTGTTAGATTCACTCCCTCAGGGGCACCTGGCATTGGCCACTGTCGGTAGACAGATACTGGGCTAGATGGACCTTTGGTCTGACCCGGTAAGGCCTTTCTTATGTTCTTATGTTCTTAAGGATCATAATTGGCCCCAGGTGTCTTGATTAACCTGGAGCAACTGCCATTTGGTTACCATGGTACCAGGGATTTGCTTAGCCTGGGGCTAACATACCTGTTCCTCACTACTTTACTGTAGCCATCTGGCCTTGCCCCATCACAAGTCACATAGCATAACTTGCCTATGCTGTTCAAAGATTAAGGAGATGGGCTGCAGCTGAGGGAAAACTGTCACAGCCAGTTTTGGCTCCTTGATCCTCTACCTGGCACAGGTTAATGAAGCCTGGGGTCTGCTCTTATTGGCAGCTGTTGATGGATGGTGCCCAAGGGACTGTGTGCAGATAGCCAGAGGGAAGTGCACTTCGGTCGCACCATCTCTCCATTCCCTTGTACCAACATGCTCCCTGTGCCTGGAGCTGCCAGGAAGATTCCAGTTCTAGGTCTGCCAGCAGCACCTGTAGGAATCTTCAGGAGGGGGAGACAAGGCCAAACTCTGCAGGACAGAGAACCTGGCTCACAGTCTTCTGAAGATCTTGTAAATAAAGAACATGTAGATAGATACAGAAAGGAGGCAGGAAAAGCGGGGACGAGATGTATAACAAAATAAAGTAATGGAAGTCGTATTACGCAGCAAGCAAATGACCCCTAAGGACGCTTCGTAAAGTGAGCCCCACGGTAGCGCTGGGATCCCTGACTTGCCATTGGAAGAAGCTGGTCTCGCAGTGGAAAGAAATGATGCATGAATATTAAGAGCAAAGGGATATGTCAAGAAAAGTCACCATGGTGAATTCACTGCCATTCGTTTTGCAATAACCTACCTCTTTGCAGCAAATTTTTTTTCCAGCTCTTCATTGTGTACCAGTTTTATCTCACCAAACTGCCATGAAGACTGCAGGTCACATCCTGTGTTGAGACGAGACTGGCTCAGAGTATGGCTGATGCTGCTATATTCCCTCTGATTAGTGTAGCAGGGTGTTAAAGAAACTAGAAACACAACAAAGGAAATGGTGAATATATGATGCATATTCCAATACCCTTTGCAGACAGACATAAGTAGATTTCACTGATAGCAAATTCACTAAGGTCTGGTCTACACTAGGAGATTAGGTCAGTATAACTATGTCGCTCAGAGGTGTGAAAAATCCAAACCCTTGACCAATGCAATTAAATTAACCTAACCACCGGTATATAGACAGCACTAGGTTGATGGCACAATTCTTCTGTCGACTTACCTGCCTCTCGGTGAGCTGGATTACCCCTCCCGTCGGCATAGGGAGTGTCTTCATAGAAGCACTACAGCTGTAGTGGTTTATGTGTAGACAAGCCCTAAGTCTGTTAAATTAATTATGGCAACCATTAACCAAGGGTGAGGCAGCGTGGCACAGTGGAGACATCAAAACAATGTGCCTTTGCTGCCTGTTCTGAGACCATTTGTCATGCTAATTACTTTGCCCAAGGATCTTGGCTCAGCTGCTGAGCTAGTTCTGTCTTGTACGTCTCACATAATGGTACAGTTCATTGCTCTTAAGGAAGGTTTCTGTTGTAAGAGATGGTGCTCATAGAGAGGAAAGAGGATCTCCTAGCGAGCTAGGATCAATCCCATGGAAGGTTTAGAATATCAGCATTAAGTGTATGGTCCATGTTCTATGTTCAACAGAAAGCCAGCACCTACCATGGTGTCCTAGGTAGGCAGGGATCTGCATTCTGTACCAACAGGACCATGTTCAGGGTTGGCAGCTCCACTCTTAGGCGCAGTGAGTTGCAATAATCAGGCCTGGAGGTCCTCACTGTGGGATGGCTGTGGCCAAGTCCACAGCTGCTAGGAAGGGGAGCAGCCCCTGGGCAGTCTCCCCAGGAAGAGGGTGATTTCAAAGGTATGGTCATTTGGGCACTCAGTAGGAGCGAGGATCTACCATGCCGAGCTGGACAAATTATAGGCGACAACTGCAGGTCTGACCCTTCCGAAGGGTGAAGCCGTGGGCCAGAGAAAGGGTCTGGGTGCCAAACGTTTGACACCCCAGTACAGGAGAGTTCAATACTGGTTTGAAGTATTATAGAAAAATCAGCTAGAGGGTACAAGTGAGGAGACTCTTGAGTAAATATATAAGCAAAGAACATACACAAAGTTTTCCTTTACACGACAGACTAGGGAGGCTTGGGGACTTGTTATTCCCACTTCTCCTTTCACCTTGAGTCTTCTGCTTTCTCCCTCCCTCCTGACTACGGGGAGGGAATAGGACTCCTGTCTCTTCCTCTCCCACAGCTCCTCAGAACTCTCCATGTGAGGGAGACTGGGTGGTGCCCACAGAGCCAAGTCTGCTTGCTGCCCACACTGCTTGGTAGAGTGAGTGAGGAGTGCACCTTGGATTGGAGCTCCACTGGACTGAACTAAAATCAGGCAAAGGGGGAGGACAACTGAATACTGCACAATGTGATAAACTGAACTATATGACTGGCAGGCCAACAAGAGCCTGACAGGAGGCTACACACAGCTCACTCACCAGAGCCATCTTGAAATGTGTTAACTGTCGTAACTAGCTAAAATTAAACCTTTCTACACAATACAAACAAACACCACAATACCCAATACACAAAGCACCCACAAGAAATGGTTCTACACTCCTGGTCCAATGGCAGGCAGAGAAAATAACTGAGGGGTGTGTGGCCACGCCTTCGTCCATGGTCCATGACCCTCTGGGTACGTTTCAGGCCAATGGTTCTAAGTCACCACTTTGTAAGACCTGACTTCAACAGAAAGCATCTCCTCTATTTCAGAAACTGACAAACTCACTCTCTCTCTCTTTAACTCCATGTATTGGTGTTCAGATGTAACAGAATATATGACATTTGAGAAGGGTTTTCTGGATGTGTTAGCAAAACTGGACAAAACTAAAAAAATATATTTTAAATTCAAGATATTCATTATAGTCTGTAACCATAAAATCATACAAGATTAGGGTTGGAAGAGATCTCACAGGGTAATCTAGTTCAACCCCCTGCTCAAAGCAGGACCAACTAAATCTTCCCAGCCAGGGCTTTGTCAAGCCGGGCCTTAAAAACCTCTAAGGATGGAGATTCCACCACCTCCCTAGGTAACCCATTCCAGTGCTTCACCATCCTCCTAGTGAAATAGTTTTTCCTAATATCCAACCTAGACCTCCCCACTGCAACTTGAGACCATTGCTCCTTGTTCTGTCATCTGCTACCACTGAGAACAGCCTAGTTCCATCCTCTTTGGAACCCCCCTTCAGACAGTTGAAGGCTACTATCAAATCCCACCTCCCTCTTCTCTTCTGCAGACTAAACTAGTCCAGTTCCCTCAGCCTCTCCTCATAAGCTCCCTGATCATTTTTGTTGCCCTCCGTTGACTCTCTCCAATTTGACCACATCCTTTCTGAAGTGGGGAAGCCCAAAACTGGACGCAATGCTCCAGTTGTGGCCTCACCAGTGCCGAACAGGGGAATAATCACTTCCCTCGATCTGCTGGCAATACTTCTACTAATGCAGGCGAATATGCTGTTAACCTTCTTGGCAACAAGGACTCACTATTGACTCATATCCACCTTCTCGTCCACTGTAATCCCCAGGTCCTTTTCTGCAGAACTGCCGCTTGGCCAGTCAGTCCCCAGCCTGTAGCAGTGCATGGGATTCCTCCATCCCAAGTGCAGGACTCTGTACTTGTCCTTGTTGAACCTCATCAGATTTCTTTTAGCCCAATCCTCCTATTTGTCTAGGTCACTCTGGACCCAATCCCTACCCTCCAGTGTATCTAACTCTTCCCCCAGTTGACTGTTCCTGATCATCTTCCTCTCCTCCAAGTGCTTCAAAATGGATTCCTTGAGGACCTGCTCCATGGTTTTTCTGGGGCCTGAGGTGAGGCTGACCAGTCTGTAATTCTCCCGATTCTCTTCTTCCTTTTTTTTTTTTTTAAAAGATGGGCACTATATTTCCTTTTTTCCAATCATCCAGGACCTCCCCGATTGCCATGAGTTTTCAAAGATAATGGCCAATGGCTTTGCAATCACATCAGCCAACTCCCTCAGCACCCTCAGATGCATTCCATCTGGCCCCATGGACTTGTGCATGTTCAGCTTTTCTAAATAGTCCTTAACCTGTTCTTTCACCACTGAGGACTGTTCACCTCCTCCCCATATTGTGCTGCCCAGTGCAGCAATCTGGGAGATGATCTTGTCTGTGAAGACCGAGGCAAAAATAGCAATGAGTACTTCAGCTTTTTCCACACCCTCTGTCACTAGGTTGCCTCCCCCATTCAGTCAGGGTCCCACACTTTCCCTGACCACCTTCTTGTTGCTAACATACCTGTAGAAACCCTTCTTGTTACCCTTCGCATGCCTTGCTAGCTGTAACTCCAATTGTGCTTTGGCCTTACTGATTACACCCCTGTATGCTCGAGCAATATTTTATACTCCTCCCTAGTCATCTGTCCACGTTTCCACTTCTTGTAAGCTTCCTTTCTGTGTTTAAGCTCACCGAAGATTTCACTGTTAAGCCAAGCTGGTCACCTGCCATATTTGCCATTCTTTCTGCACATTGGAATGGTTTGCTCCTGTGCCCTCAATAAGGCTTCTTTAAAATGCAGCCAGCTCTCCTGGACTCCTTTTCCCCTTATATTAGCCTCCCAGGGGATCCTGCCCAGCAGTTCCCTGAGGGAGTCAAAGTCTGTTTTTTCTGAAGTGCAGGGTCTGTATTCTGCTGCTCTCCTTTCTTCCTTTTGTCAGGATCCTGAACTCGACAATCCCATGGTCACTGCTGCCCAGGTTGCCACCCACTTCCCCTACCAATTCTTCCTGGTTTGCAAGCAGCAGGTCAAGAGGAGCACGGCCCCTCGTTGGTTCTTCCAGGAATTGCACCAGGAAGTTGCCCCAACACTCTCCCAAAATTTCCTGGATTGTCTGTGCACCGCTGTATTGCCCAGCAGATGTCAGGGTGATTGAAGTAACACGCAGGTTTTTCTGAGCTTTAATCAACTCGGTTCACAACATCTGGGAGGTGCTAAATATGAAACAAGTCAATTGATTTCAAGGCTTGAGGTTTTACCATTTATTGATTAAGCTTTGGAATAACACACATCACTTACACATGGTTATGCACAATTTTCACTTGACAAAAATGCTCAGTTTTGATGTTTATTACCAGTTTACCGTACCTTTATCAGCAGTCCTCCTTATTTTAGGGATGGTAAATTTTTTCAAAGGATTTGTTTCTGCACCAACAGCTGTCACGTATGGTGGCTTCTCATTTGATCTTATTTTTGTCTGCAGTTTAACTCTATTACTTTCTTCCATTTCCATCTTGACACCAGCCTAAAACAGGAATGAAAGCCATAAGTAACCCACTAAGGAACAGTCCATTGGTATTTCTGCTTTTCTGCTCAACTCTATCCACGTTGCCATCTCATCCTCCCAGCTGTACAGTGTGCTCAGAGAGGCATCAAACTGTACCTGCTTAGCAATGTGGAAGTAGAGCACGAACTGACAGGGATTTGAAGAGGATTTCAATGCAAACAGTCCCCTCTGTGAGCAAGAGTCAGGCTAACTGTAATCCTAACCACACGAGATTTGTAGAAGTGAGGATTGTGTGAGGCGAGTGGGAAAGAACTGTGTGAGAAGTTGTTGCGACCTTGTGTTAGATAAGTATGGAATGTAGACTACAGTCTAAACAGAAATGAGAGAACTAAGATATCAGGATGACCTATGTACAAACAAAATGCAGCTGTTGCTTATTACTGAATGTAACAAAAGGTATAAATGCTTGCTGTAAGTGTTTACCTGGAGAGAGACCTGCATAGGTGGGGGAAACCCTGTGTCCTAGTGCACTCTCTCCCTCTATGCAATTGCTAGAGAATAAAGTATCTGACTTGCTGCACCCAACAAGAGAGTGAGAACTCTGTTTTTCTCCGACAGCAGCCAACTAGGGTATCACTTCCTATCCAGAAGTCCCCAACTTTATTAAGTTCCTCTGACGATACATCTTCATGCTCTGTGGGAAATAGAGGACCAAGAACTGTACAAGTTTAATTCATCTCCATGTCACTGTTCCCCGCCCCATTTGTCCGTCCTGACATCCTGTTGCATCCTGCCTGTCATGTTGTAAATTATAACATCTCTGGGGCAAGAACTCTCTTCTTTCTTACATGTTTGTATAGTACCTAGCACACAGAGACCCTGATCCTCTAAAGGAGTACCTAGGCACTATCACACTACAATTAATAAATTATCAATAGCCAACTGATAGCCAACCTCCTCCTCTGAGAAAATTCTGAAAACCATTCTGTTTAGAAACTTTTCTGCTAGTGTATCATACAGCACTTTATTTCTACATTTTTAAAGAACACCTCTACCACAATATAATGCTGTCCTCGGGAGCCAAAAAAATCTTACTGTGTTATAGGTGAAACCGTGTTTTATCAAACTTGCTTTAATCCACCAGAGTGCCCAGCACCCCCGCCCCCCGGAGTACTGCTTTACAGCGTTATATCCGAATTCGCATTATATCAGGTCACAGAGGTGTATGATTACATACACTGTACAAAGAATTTTTGTCACTTAGCATTTTTCCTGTCTCTGCTGCTGTTGAAGTAAGAATTCCCTAGGACATTATTCCCCAAAAAGGAGTTGTGTTTATCATATCACACCTCTTTGTTTCTCTCTTGCTGGAAAAACTTTTAAACAGAGGTTTACATGTCTGGGTGACTGTTCTTCTGTAATGTCTAAGAATGTTGCTTGTGCAGGCTTAATGAGCTATCTCATCACCAGAAAGTCCTTGAAGGAACAAAACAAAACACATAAGCTCCTTGGAAGAGCAGATTCAAAGAAGAAAGGAAGTCACAGTGTTACGAAAGATTTAAGAATTCTTTATCCTAAATATTTATTTGCTGGTGTTATATTTTGAGGTTAGTAGTTTTATCTTTTTACCTTTTTCTCATCATATAAATTTTAACACGTTTCCACAAGCTCCTTTTTGCCTTTTGGTCTCATTTTTGGAGACCTGTATTTTTGGTGTCAGCCATTTTGATTTTTTTTTAATTTTCATTTAAGTTTATCTTTATTGGGTGTATTAGAAATAACTGAAATAGCTTTCACGCCTTCTAATTTTTAGAAGAAAATGTCCATTTTAGCCATTTATTGTACAAAGTCTGAATGACAGAAGATTAAAGGAGATGTGTTAAAATACATTTTAGAGAAAAATAATTTTAACAGTACATTTCTAAATAAAGTCACTACATTCACAAAAATCTTAGTAATGACCAAATACAGTGTTAATACATACATATGTGGTAATAGGCATTTTTAGAAAAAAATATTTTATATGCAGTTAGTCCATTTTAAATAAAGCCTTAAGGTCAAAGGAGTAAAGGATAAGCATATAATGCATAGATAGAATCATGCATTCTTATTAAAAATATAGTAAATGCCTGGAATGATATTTTTTAAGTCATTACATAATTTACAAAATCTTAGTAATAGCAGAATAAAGAAGTGTTAAGACATATAACAGCAGGTTAGACAAACACCTGTCAGGGATGGTCTAGGTAACACTTAGTCCTGTCAGGGGGCGGGGGGGGTCTGTTTCTCCTGAATGACCCTCCTTAGTTTGTTCTCAGTCAGGGCGGTTCCTGGACCCTCACCTCCAAATAAGTCTATCAACCCTACAATGTTATGGCTTGCAGCCAGCTTTGGTCTCCTAGCTGTTTTCTTGGGGGCAGCCCATAGGCGCCGACTTCTGCTGGCGCCGGAGGGTGCTTAACTCCCCTCTGCCCCCGGCCCTGCTCCCTCCCGCTCCTGCCCCGCCTCCATTCCAACCCCTTCCCCAAAGTCCCCGCCCCAACTCCACCCCTCCCTGCCCCTAGTCCAAACCCTTCCTCAAATCCCCGACCCAGCCCCGCCTCTTCCTCACCTCCTCCCCATAGCACACCGCATTCCCACTCCTCCCCGCTCCTTCCCAGAGCTTGTTACGCTGTGTAACAGCTGTTTTGCAGTGGCAAGCACTGGGAGGAGAAGCGGGGATGCAGTGCACTCAGAGGAAGAGGTGGAGGCGGAGATGAGGTGGGACAGTGCCTAAATGAATTAGACAATATGAAAACAAAAAATAAACAAAAAAACCACAACAAACAAAAACTTCTCTAAAGGCAGTGTAGAAAGATAGGACATATGCCTCTTAATAGGTTCATCACTTGTAAATTGTAAAGAAATCTTTAGATTCTGGGGTACAGTATTAAAACCTTCATGTTTAGTACCATTGTGTTCATAAGGTCTGTGAAATCAACTGATCTGAAAGTTTGTCCAGCTCCTTTTTAGTGGCAGGACCATATAGCAGATAACAACCTCCTATTGCTACCAGTTACTCAGTTAGTTCAAGTAGTAGAGGACTGTGCTATGGGTCTAACAATCCCACCCTGATGATGACCCACCACATTGGGGGGGGGGGTCAATATGGTTCCATCAGATGAAATTTTTGTTTTTCCAATTTTTAAGGGTTTAAAAAAAAATACAGGAAATTACATACAAAACCAAAACAAAACAACCCTACATTAAAAGGACATTAAGGTTGCAGAGTTAACACTTATAAAATTAAGCAAAAACAACCAGAATTAACGGACACCTCTGATAATTCTGGTTTTAATGTCTATGCCTAAATTCCATGAGTCAAATGGGCCCAGTAATCCCACCTCACAATACATTAATTAATGCTTGTAAAGTACTAAGATATTAAGATGAGTGCACCATACAAAAGTATATGATGAAATTAATAATTCTGTCTTCAGAGGAGCATTTTGATGGTGTTCAGTAAATAATGCAGGAGGGATTGAATGATGAGGATAAAAAGAAATATTCAGGGAGAACACTGTCTGTCCTGTGCACTGGCACTGGCAGAGGGGCATTGCTGGCACATGATGGCATATATCACCTGCACATCTACCAATGTGATATATGCCATGATGTGCCAACAATGCCTCTCTGCCATGTACATTTGTCAAACTGGACAGTCTCAATGCAAAAGAATAAATGGACAAAATCTGACATCAAGAATTATAACATTCAAAAACCAGTAGGAGAACACTTCAGTCTTCCTGGACACTCAATAACAGACTTAAAAGTGGCAATTCTTCATGGCTTGACTTATCAGCGAATTTAACATTTTATAGCACTTTATATATTCAGAGCACAGCTCCCACTGACCTCCACCACAGCTCCTAGCGCTAGGCACTTCTGCAAATCAGATCTCAAGTTTCTTACATTGGGAACCCAAAAAATGAGGAACACACACAACTAGTGACCACCTTTGGAATGTCTAAATATAATAGATGACAATTTCTTAACTCAAAAAAAGTGTTGCATCCAACACAGAGGAATTCAATTTCAGACGTCATCTTGACAGACAGAGGAAGTGATCAGAGAACTACAATTAATGATCACAAGTCAGAAAAATGAATTCACTGTTAAGCAAACGAGGCCAGGACTTAGGAAGGCCCTGTGCGGTGATACTAGGATAGCACCGAGACAGAGACTTATAATGATCCTTTATCCTTGAGCGCCAACAAGGTACTCAGGGTGCCATAAAAGAAGATATGGGCCTTGCCTTACAAGCCGCTGCAGCTTCCTATCTCAGAAAATGCTAGCACGGGCTCCTACCAGCTCAGGCAGACAGGATGCTCGGTTGATGAGGCTGCTGCCAACAGATGAGGATATTCTGCATTCAAGTCCCTCGGGTGGATGCTTACAAAGCCAGAGAGTGCAAATGTCCAAACTGGCGTCCACACACCATCACCACACAGCCAGCGTGTTTGGACCTGCTGCACAAACACCTCACCAAGAGACCACCATTTTGACTTACAAAATGGCAGCCTCTGCAGATCAAAATGGTGGCCTCCTGGTGTGGCATTTGTGGAGCAGGACCAGACATATTCAGTGACAGACAACATTGTCTCATGGGCCAAACTGGCCTGCTGGACCCACGCCCCATCTGCTGATGGCATGACCCCATTTGGGATCATGATCCAGAGTCTGGGAACCTATGCATTAAAGGGTTAGAAAACATGCCTTATAGCAACAGAGTCAAGGAGAATCTATTTAGTTAGGTTACCAAAGAGATGGTTAAGGAGTGATTTGATCAGAGTCTATAAGTACCTACATGGAGAACCAATATTTAATACTGGGCTCTTCAATCTAGCAGAGAAAAGTATAACACGATCCAATGGCTGGAAGTTAAATCTAGACAAATTCAGACTGGTAAATGAGGTGTAAATTTTTAACAGTGAGGGTAATTAATCATTGGAACAACTTCTAGGGTCCTTGTGGATTCTCCAACACTGACCATTTTAAATCAAGAATGGATGTTTTTGTAAAATAATTGCTCTAGGAGTTATTGTGGGGAAGATCCATGGTCTGTGTGACACAGGCGGTCAGACTAGATGATCACAGTGCTCTCTTCTGGCCTTCAAATCTATGAAAAGTTTTGTTTAAGTGACTTGCCCAGCACCACATAGAAACTCTGTGGCAGGGTTAGAATCCTGTTATCCAGGACAGCATTGAAACCATCCTCTCCTGCCTCACTCACTACACACCTTCCAATGACACAGACCTCATCACCATCTGGGCCGAGTCCTTAGGGAGCGGGATGCTCCTACTGTCATGCAAGCAGGCCATGCTTGCTCTGCTGCTCTAGAAGGAGGACCTCCGCAACCTAAGGAACTGGCAACCAGCCTCGCTCCTCAACACAGACTACAAGGTGGTAGCGAAAACCATCTTGCTGAAGCTGGGGTCCGTGCTGGCGGACGTGATCCATCCCCATAAGACCTACACCATCCCGGGCCAAATCCTCTTCAGTCATCTCTATCTGGTGCAAAATCTACTTCATCTTGCATGTAGGGTTAGCCTGTCGCTCGCTCATGTCCCTGGACCAGAAGATCAGGAAAGATCATGAGGTATCTTGTGGGCACTCTGAGGGCAGTCAGCTTTGGGGCCTGCTTCATGGGTTTTCTTCAGCTGCTGTACCTCTCTGCTGAGAGTCTGATCAAGCCCACCTGGGCCTTGACCAAACCCCTCACCTTCAGGCAAGGCTTATGTCAAGGCTGCCCACTGTCCGGCCAGCTGTATCACCACTGGGGCTGGTGCTTTGAGAGCTGGACTTGCGGATGGTCCTGTCAGCATATGCCGACGATGTGCTCTTAATGATCCAAGACCTGGGAGACCTGGTGTGTGTGAAGGCTTGTCAAGCCATCTATTCCGCAGCCTCGTCTACCCGGATCAACTGGGTCAAGACCTCGGGCCTCCTCTCACCCACGCTCCAGGCCTTCCGATGGGGAGTGGGTCCACTGCTCTGTCTGGGTGTGTATCTTTCTGCCACCAATCATTCCCTGCTGGAGAATCGGAGCAATCTATAGGCCAAGATGGCTGAGCCGTTGCAGAGGTGGATGTTTGGTGCCTTTCGCTTTGGGGCAGAGTGCTGGTGCTTAACCAACTGGTCCTGTCGACGCTCTGGCACCAGCTCAACACCCTGAGCCTGCCCCTGAGAACCTTGGTCAGCCTCCAGAAGAGTTTTTCTGGCCGAGGTTGCACTGGGTCTCTGCAGGGCCCTGGAGGTGGGCAGACAGGTCTACACCTTCAACCTTCAGCCCCTGCAGAGACTCCTATACCATGCAGGTTATCTGGCAGGCAGCGTGCTGGCACATGCCTTCCTCCCCGTCCTCCAAGTGCTCCGACATAACCAGCAGCTCTTTTATCTCCACCCGAGAGGTTTTCCCCGAGACCTCTCTAAGCCCTTGATCTTCTACCAGGACCTACTTAGGACCTGGAAGCTGATCTCGGCAACCAGGTCTGTAGCAGCTGCCAAGGGGGAGGACCTCCTTGTGGAGCCCCTGCAACACAAGCCACATCTTAGCGTGCAGGTAGCAGAGTCCTACTTGTGCACCGTAGATTGGTCCTGATACCACCAGAGTCGGAGACCTCCTGGACAACAATGGGAGGGACTGGGTGGATCCCGTGCTGCTCAGGGCCGTCCTCCCAGCATGTCCCATGTCACATGCTTCAGGAGGTGAGGGCAGACCCTTGCCTCCTGCTTCTCTTGCTTTCCTTGAGCAAATCTACAGCAGGGTGTTCCCAGCCCAGCTCTCACCCTCGGCCCTCCAGACCTTGCCATTTGGCCCCTTTCCCATGAACTATGCCAGCCACCCCAGCACGCCACCTAAGCCAATTTCACAATACCTAGCCTGTCCGCCTCTGAACCGCACCCAGGAAACATCTGTATGTGCTCACGCTCTCTACTATTCACTTCCTTGCCCTTGAATCCCACCCCAACAAGTAGCAGGACCTGTTTCCGCCCAAGGAGGGCAAGGAACTCTGGTGGGCCAGTCTGTACTCTACTGTGGTCCCAGGGCCCAGCAGAGATATTAGTAGGGTCCCATGAAATCCATTTTATTATTGTGGATTTTCATATTTATTATTTTCTGATTTTGTTCTTTTACATTTTTTAAAAGATTAATTCTATCTCCTCTGGCCCCGGGACCATGGCAGGGACGCAGAGATCTTCTCTGACCCCAGAGCCGTGGCGGGAAAGCATCTTTTTTTTTTTTGCATTTTGCTGGATTTTTTTTTAATCGCTGGATTCCATGTTATTGTTTGGATTCCACAATTCCATCCGTGTTCTCGTTAACGCAGATTTCATATGGCCCTATATTAGTTGGTGGTGCCTTCACGGATCTGTGAGCACAGGTGTGAACCTGGTGTGATTCATGAACTCCTACGACACCTGTGTAGAGTGTGTCAGGCTACAGCCCCTCTTCTGGCTCCTCCAGAACTTCTTGCTGAGGTTCTGGCTGCACTTTTCCCCGCACCTCCTGATCCTGCCACACCCCATCTGTGATCCCACAAAGTCGCGGGACCTGCTCATCAGCCACCTCTTGGTGCTGGCCTATTTCTGGTCCCTTGCTCGTTCACCCCTCCAAGCAGAGTTCCTCACGGTGGCGTCCACTGACTCCCTACAGGCCTTTTGGGAACAGTGGGCACTGTCAGGGGCTCTGCTTGGTGTCCCCCTCTGGATCCCTAATTTTTGCCCTGTGAATCTTCACTCCTGTTCCTGTTTTTGGTTTTTTTTTTCCCATTTGTTGTCCCCAGTACACATTTGTGGCCCAGGTCTACTGGTCTCTTCCCTCCAACTAAGGGAGAAGGCCTTTAGCTATGGGCGGGCTTATGCCCAGGGGCGGCTCTAGCGATTTCGCCGCCCCAAGCATGGCGGCACACCGCAGGGGGCGCTCTACCGGTCGCCGGTCCCGCGGCTCCGGTGGACCTCCCACAGACGTGTCTGCGGAGGGTCCGCTGGTCCCGCAGCTCCGGTGGGCCTCCCGCAGGCACGCCTGCGGATGCTCCACCGAAACCGCAGGACCAGCGGACCCTCCGCAGGCACGCCTGCGGGAGGTCCGCCGGAGCCGCCTGCTGCCATCCCGGCGCCGGCAGAGCGTCCCCCGCGGCATGCCGCCCCAAGCACGCGCTTGGCATGCTGGGGTCTGGAGCCGGCCCTGCTTATGCCTGCCTGTCCCCCAATTTCTACAATAGGTAAACACCTTCCAACTTCTCCAACAAATAATGCAGGGGTCCTACAGACAACAGCCTCCGTCACTGCGCAACCCTGATTCACTCCCTGAGCACCATCATCATCTGCACTGAGTGAGGTGGGAATCCTGTGGGAAAAACAGTATGTGCTCATAATGCATATGCATGAGAGGGCTGAATCCAGGTTGCAGTGGCAACTTAAAGTCTGACTTTCCCAACTTCTGAGTGTTTGACTTTGCATCCTAATGATCTTTTAATGTCAACCTTTTGTGTGTAATTTCCTACATCAAAACCAAACAGAATCCTACTTTGCTAAGTGGAAATCTTTAACACTTACCCGAGGTTCCTTCCCAGGCATCAGACTCACTCATGCTCAACTCCCAGGACAGACGGCACTGCAGTGGAGTCTCAAACAGCTCCTAGCCTGTGGAAATGTTGGACACCCCGGCCCTCCCACCCCCACTGCCCATCCTCCACCATTTCGAAAATCTGCAGGGCTTTAAAGGGGAGGGTACCTTCTGCTCTCAGTGACCCCTGGGCAGTGGAGCTCACAATTGTGACCAGAGCCATCAGTGTCAGGCACTGTGCAACAGCTGCTGGAGGACTGTTAGGTCTGGTCTACACAAGGGGGGGGAGGTGTCGATCTAAGTTACGCAAATTCAGCTACATGAATAACGTAGCTGAAGTCAATGTACTTAGATCTACTCACCGCAGTGTCTTCACTGTGGTGAGTCGACTGCTGACGCTCTCCCATCGACTCTGTCTGCACCTCTCGCTCCGGTGGAGTACCGGAGTCGACAGGAGAGCACTCGGCGGTCAATTTATCGCGTCTATACTAGTTGATATAAGTAATGCAGTGTCTACACTTGCAGTGTTGACCTCACTACACTGATGGCTCAACACCACTAGGGGAGGTGGTGTTACTGCATCAGTGAGAGACAAATTTAAGCGTAGCCATGTGCACAACTAAGTCGATATAAGGCAGCTTACCTTGACCTAACTTTGTATCATAGACCAGGCCTTGTCTAAAGTGAGGTCGCTAGATGATGTCAGCACTATACCCGCCATTGGGGTGACCTCACCTAGTTTACGTTGCAGTAAAACTGAAGTTTCTTGTTCATGCAGCAGGAGAATAGCCCTTCTCTTTATCTTTCCTGCCAGCACCTGCTCCTTAGCCTGGCTCCTTCTAGCATTGCAACCTGTGATTGTGGTCACAAGAGGGTACATCTACATTGCACTAAGAGACCCATGGCATGGCCACACAACTGGCCCAGGTTAAATGACCTGGGCTCACAGGGGTTCAAGCTGTGGGGCTAAATACAGCAGTGTAGATGCACAGGCTGGAGCCTGGATTCTGAAACCCCATGAGCAGGTGGGTCTCAGCGACCTGGTTCCAGCCCAAGCCCAAACATCTACACTGCTATTTTTAGCTCCTCAGCCCAAGCCCAAGTCAGCTGAGCCAGACTTGGGCTTAGTGCTACAGGTTTTTTAACGCAGTGTAGACATACCCAGAAAGGCAGCACAAAAGAGGGAGGAGGGGCCACCAGAAGGCAGACCCACAGGTTTGCTCACTACAAGGTCCAAGAGCTCCTCTCTGCTGCTACTATAAGAAGCAAGACAGGAAAGGGAAAACAGAGAGGAGACAATGAGGACATAAGAAAGGAACATGGACAGGGCAAGTGTCACAGTCACAGTAAAACTGCCCCCCATGGGGTCCCCTGGGTAAGCACCAGCACTGTATATTGCTAATGCTTGTACACGCACTGGAAAGGATTTTGGGAAGGGTTGAAGGTGTGAGTGTGCAGTAAAAGATTCCTCTGCAGGTTGCGAGAGGCTGTAGGGGGAGGAAGGGAGAAAGGAACAGGTTACCTGGACGATTCAGCTAGGCTCAAAGATAAGGAGCAAAACTCCTGCTTAAGGCCAACGCACACACAAACAAGCTCCCTGCTGCCAAACAGCCAAAAGCCTGTGGGAAAGGAGATGTGAACCAGACAGACCTGAAAGGGGCGTGCAAAACAAAAAAGATTGCAAAGGCCAGCGAGTTAAGCAACAACAGCCTCGCTACCCTGAAGATGGTGTGTTTTGGGAACTTAGAGAAACTGCAGAAGGACAGTTCGGGACAAAGGTCCCTAAACAAAAACACCCCGAAAGAACCTTTTCATTCATAGTTTCTATAAAAGTATTTTTTCTACAGATGCATACACTAAAAAGATTGTGACATTTCAGTGATTGTTCTACAGTGCTAACACAGCACACCCAGGGAGTCACTGTAACGTCCTGTCCCTCCACCTGGGGCCACCAATCTCTTCATGTCTTTTGATTTTCCAGAGGTCCTCGTACACTAGAAAAAAGTAGTATCTCATACACTAGAGAAGAGTAGTACCCTTTTATCATCACTTGAGGTGCTCCGGTCCAAGTTTCCAAAGTTAACATAACTTGTCAAGGTTGTGTACTAACTAACCTCCAGTAACTGCTGACCTCCCCTTATTTGTGTTTACATTTACTGCTAAACTGTAGTAAACACCGTGTTAATTAACACAACTCCCTCAAGGCCATGTTCTAATGATGTAATTTTCTAGTGAAGACAAGGCTGTGCTAACACTCATCCAGACGAATAAACCCTACACTTACACAGTCTTTTGGAAGGAACTTCTTTCGAGCACAGATAAACACATATCTGCCTTTGCTTTAGATACATTTTGGTATGACTACTAAGCCAGGCCAAAAAAAAAAAAAAAATTCATATGCTGACTATCTTCTAGATTACAACACAGTTCAATAGGACAGTCTACTTGAATTAGAGCTGCAGAATCATGTTCTCTTTAGCCAGGAAGGGTTTTTGAGATACTTTCTTGGGCAAGTATCAGCTATTGGGGTTTGACAGTACACCTCTACCCCGATGTAACGCAACCCGATATAAAGCGGGTTCGCATACAACACAGTAAAGCTCTGACACGCTGCTCTGAGCAGCATGTTAAGGGTGTCAGGCCATGCTAGGTCCGAGGGGTTGGATAAGGGGCAGAGGGTCTCGGGGGCGCTCAGGGGTTCCCCTCTCCCCCAGGGTCTGGGAGGCAGGAGGTGTGGGTGGCACTTTTGGGGGCCCCACAGTCCCAGAGTGGCCCTGGGGATTAGCAGGGGGCCGGGAGCAGCCTGCTCTGCTTCCCTTGCCCCGGCCACAGCCGTGTCGCTTGGGGGAGGGGGCTTGAGGGAAGGGATCCCCCCCACACTCACTGGCAGCAGCAGAAGTGGAGCAGCCCAGCCCCAGCCAGCTCTACTCCGCCAGCTCCCAGCCATGGCGCTCTGCTTTCCGCCACAGGTGAGTGCAGGACCTTTCCCCAGCCCCCCCACCCCTCCAGCGACACGGCTGGGGATGGGGCAAGGAAAGTGGAGCAGGCTGGGGCCATGTCGCTCCGCTTCCCGCCGCAGGTGAGTGCGAGGGCGGGGGGGCCATCCTTGCCCCAACCTCCCCGCACTCACCAGTGGCAGGAAGCGGAGCGCCGTGGCTGGGAGCTGGCAGTGTGGAGCGGGCTGGGACCGGGCTGCTCCGCTTCCCGCTGCTGCCGGTGAGTGCCTGTCGGGGGGTGGGGGGGGGATAGATAGGGGTCAGAGCAGTCAGGGGACAGGGGGGCTGGGTAGGGGGTGGGGTCCTGGGGGTGATTAGGGACAGGGGTCTCTGGAGGGAGCGCTCAGGGAACAAGGAACGGGGGGGTGTAAGTAGAGGTGTAAGTATATTGAGATTTCAGATAAACAGGCTCAATTGATCTATTGATTGGAAGTAAAGTCAGCCTAATACAGAAAGGTCAATACGTTACCAATAGGGAGAATGATCTTGCAGTGGTTACGTCTTCCCTGTTGCAAAGTATGAGCTCAGTTCCACTCATAGTTATTTTCCCTTTATGACAGACAGAAAATTCCAGATTCCACTGTACAACCACAGAACTTACACACCTTTTCTTATCTAGTTTTATACATCACATTCCCAATGTCAGTAGAGATGCCTGCACTAACTGTACCTAGCACACAATCCATATTTTGCATACCTCAGCAGGATACATTTTGCTTCTGACAGTTTAACTGCTAATACATTTCTACAATAAAGATTAGCATGAGTACAAAATGCTGCATTCTGGAAGATTTTAACTAGCTCCCTGCACTAGCACTAGATTAACACTTTATCATGAACTAATTATATACTTGCATAGGTTCTTTTTTCCCCTCTCTTTTCAAAGTATCATATTAGGCAGTAACCATTAAACCTGAATGTGAACCGTAGAAGTGTATAAATAATTTTGGATCTCTGAGACATACAGAGCACTAAGCTATCAAAAAACACAAAAATGAAAAGTTTAAATCATATTATTCACTGCTACACTGTTGACAGCTGCAGCTCCCTTTTCTATTATTTTTTCAGCTGTACTAACTAAGGAAACCCCAGGAACAGACAGGATTAGTTTTATAGTGTGATAATCAGAGCCTTCTTACTAGAGATTGCACATTGCAGACATAAGGGTCCTATTGCACTACAAGGAATACCTTAACTTTAAAACTACCATTAGTTCTTAAAGCCTGGCATAGTAAAGTATGAAAATTTGCCTAGTTTCTGATTTATTTTCTCCCCTTGTGATATTAATTTCAAGTACCGGTAACAAAGATTACTCTTAGCCTTCAGATTTCATCCAGACAAATTTGAAGTACCAACATCTGAATCTACTTCCTAAATGGCAATTCTGAAAGCACCTAGATAGATAATTACATGCATGCCAGTGCCAAAATTAAGGAGTGATTACTTAGATAAGTATTAGGAAAAAACAGAACTCATTCCTCAAGGATTAGTCACACGTGATACTCCTGCTAACCTGTAATCTAAAGCACACAAAACCCTTTGCCTCCAGTATGTAAGATCCTGAAAAGTGTTGAGCTATATTCTAAAATGGGAGTTGCAAGAACTTAACACCTCTCAGAATTTGGCCCAAGGTAGTTTAACAATCAGAGGACAGAATGCTAATCCCACTGAAGTCACTGCAAATTTTGCCACTGATTTTCAGAGTGAAACTGGGCCCTAATTTGCCTGCACCCTCGAAAAGAATCTGAGAATACTAGTTATAAGGAACATGTGTCAACAAATTCACAACTCATCTAGGTTCTTAACACTACCTTGGGATAAATTATTAATATCTTCTCAAATAGGCCATTTCATTCCTCAATTCTTCTGTTTGGCCTTGGCCGTGAGGGGTTCTTTCTACACAGAAACCCCTCAAAATCAATGGGACTCTCTGAAGGATCAGGCAGTACTTATATAGGAGTCCCCTGCATGCACTTCTTCTTTCTTCTTCCCACTCTTCCCTCCCCCTCCCCCAAACATAGGGGCCTCCCAAAATCCTTCTCCATAAATTTTATAGGTGTTTTACCATTGACCTCAGGAGTTTTGGAGTGAACCTTAAATCAGCAGATGAAAAAGTGATTTACAAATAGCAGGCTTCTGGCTCCCACTTTTCATAGAAGAACTTCATTAATTAATACTACTGAAGCAATCTATTTTTGCACATCAGCAAGTAAAAGCAAGCAATTAAAAAAAATCAAGATGTACATGGTTTACTTATTGTAACAAGTACAATTTAGGTTTGATTATTCTTACCAATACCTCACATTAATAAATAATTATTTATTTTAATAAATAATACATTAATAGTACATTAATAAATACACTGTAGAAATATTTCAAAAAACAACTAAGTCTTAGTAACAGGAAAATAAAGAGGAAGTATGATCTTTTGTGCACAAAACCGACAGGTGATTTGGATTCTATTGCCAGCCCTTTTCTTAGGCAAACCTCTTAATTTTACACATGGAGAAACTGAGGCATAGACTGATTAAGAGAATAATAATTCTTTCCTACCTCAAGGGGTTACGTGACCAAATTAATTGTCTGTAAAGTGCTTTGACAGCCTGAGATAGAAGGTGCTACAGAAATATTAACGTGGAGACCTCATCTATGCACTACCTCTGTTACTAAACATTTGCCAAAGGAAAATTTTCAGGGTTGCAGATTAACAGAGTTAATAAAGTTCTACTGCATATGCAAATGGCCTCTGGCAGAATGTGGCATGTGTTGAGAACTATTTTTAAATCACTACAACAAAAAAATTAAAATATGTAAATTCTACTTAAAAAATACCAATTAAGTAAACTTTATATTACCAGGGTCTATTTCTCCCAGGGTTTGGTAAATGTTGCAGCCAAACTGTCTATTATATTCAATCTTGTGTTAGTCTCACAAGCATGTTCTTTTTTAATAGATTTACATTAAAATTCCAGACTGCGTAAACTGTGTAGTCTACATATAACAGCAGCTGGCAGAATGAGGGACTCACAATACCCAGTGAAAACCTAGGGAGGGTCGCTTTTCCTTTGCTAATAGTAACACTATTGAAAACAGTTTGGGCTCCCCCTCCCAATGACACCAGTAGCCAAATTACTTTCAATGCCAGCCAAATGGGTCCCAGGAGGCCCTGGGACTGATAACCATTTTTAGCACACACAAGGCTATTGAGAGATACAGGCAGAGGTGAAAGTAAGCCGGTCTGGTCTAGCGTACCGGTAAGAAAGTGACGACTGTACTGGCTGGGCCGCTGACGGGGGTGGGGCAAAAGGGGCAGCTTCCCCGGGGCTCCTGGCTGCCGCTGCCTACCACACCAGCGGCTGGAGCCCTGGGCCCTTTAAATTGCTGCAGGAGCCTCAGGGCTCCCAGCCGACGCCGCTGCTACCACAGGGCTCCGGTGATTTAAAGGGCCCGCGGCTCTCGGAGGCAGCTGCCTACCACGCCCACAGTGGGAGCCCTGGCCCCTTTAAATCGTCGCCAGAACCCCGGGGCTCCTGGCCGACACCGCTGCTACCTCCGGGCTCCAGCAGCAATTTAAAGGGCCTGTGGCTCCTGCCCGCTGCTGCCTACCGTGCTAGTGGCCGGAGCCCCAGGCCCTTTAAATCCCCACCAGAGCCCCGGGTGGTGCGGGCCGAGCAGCGCTGAAGGGCTGGCTGGGGGATTTTTGCCCTAGCCCTGCCACTTCTGCTTGAGGCCCTGCCCCTTCCAGGGACCCAGAGGCCCCCTGCCCCCACCTTGCCCAGGACCCCTGCGCATCAGTGAGTCATTTAAGTTACTTTCACCCCTGGCTACAGGTCACTGTCTGAGGTCTCATGTTATTAAGTCACCCACATGATGGAAGTACACTTTTTTCCAAACAATGCAGAGAACTGATACACTCGCTACACTATGAAGGGGTGGGGGAAACAGCCAGGCTATCTGGCCTATACACTGGCTGTGCACGTGTGATACAGCCCAGCTACACAGGCTGATGTGAGAGAGACAGACAGACCTTCCTAGCTATATACATGCTGACCCGTGGTCGTGTGTGTGCGAACTCTTGTGTGTGTATGTCAGCCTGGCTATCCCAGCTATACATGCTGACCCATGGCTGTGTCAATATGTGTGACTGTGAGAGAGAGAGATGTACCCTGGCTATACACCTTAACATATTGCGGCGGGTGTCTGTGTGTTACGAGCTGCCCTTCCCCCAGAGCAATTCAGTCGAGTTCAAGAGAGAGCAGGTAGTTTTAACAATTTATTGAAAACTACAATAGGACCTAAATATATGATCCTAGGCTACAACGAGAGCAAGTAAGTTGACTCTCACGCCGCTGCTGGGTGGTCTGGCAAGGCATACCAGCTGTGGGCACATGAATCTGTTTTCTGTCTAGAGTCTGTCACCACTGCACCACACAAGCCATCACAGAGAAACTCTTGACACACTCATATATATGCTGCAGACAGGCTTGATTGACAGTTGTTTTGTTCACTTTTGCTAACAGTCAATTCTATTTTCAAACTTGCAACAGTTATTTCCTCGCAGTGTTATGATCTGCTGAGTCGTCGTTGTTTGCCACCTTTTCCCCACCAATTTCTAGTGTTCCCTCCCCGACCTACAGCTTTCATCTAATGGTGGAGTCACAGCCAGGACTTTTATTTTTCCCCGGGGATGCCCCACCCCCGCGGCCCTGCCCCCACTCCACCCCCTCCCTCGAGGCCCCACCCTCACTCTGCCTTTTCCTGCCCCTCCCCCGAGGTCCCGCCCACCCGCCGCTCTCCACCCTGCCGCCAAACAGCTGTGGCTGGTGGGTGCTGTTACTCACTATTTTTTTCCGTGGGTGCTTGAGCCCCAGAGTACCCATGGAGTGGGCGCCTATGGGTGAAGTGACTCTTGCTCATTCAAAATGGAGGCCAGGGACACAAGGTGGAGTCACTCAGGATCTCCTGTATCAGCCACCAGCACCAGTGGACCCAGGCTCAGCCCCCCCCACTTCCGGACTCTACGCCCCCCAGCAGCCCCAAGCCCTGCTGGAGGGGCTGCTGCTTCCCCAATCCTCCCCCAGCTATTATCTGTGTACCCCCCCACACTACTGTCACTTCCTGCCGGGCGCAGCACACTCGGGACAGCAGCAAACTGGCCCCACGTGACATAGACAACTGGTGTGAGAGCAGGGCAGGGCAGCATGAGGCCCACAGAAACACATCACGGGGAGGGCACAGTGGACCTGCCCCACTGCACCCTGTCAGTCCACTGCACGCTTCCCCCTGTACCCCATGTCAACCTATCCCACTATATTGTCACCCCACTACACCTCATGTCGTCCCACCCCCCATTGCTCCTTGCCCCACTGTAACCCATACGACCCCACTCTACCTTCACTGCACCCCCTCCCCACTGCACCCCCTTGTTGCATCCCTCCCTGCTGTACAATCACTGCACCCCCTCAGCCCATTGGGCCCTCCATCACCCCTCTCTACTGCACCCTGCATGCCATGGCATCCCCTCACTGCAGCCCCATGTTACCCTCTCCCTGCTGCACTGCACCCCGTACCACCCCCCATACGTCTATGCAACCCCCCTCCCCAAGGCACAGAGTGAGTAGCTTTGGGGACACAGGGGAGTAGCTCCAGGGCAGGGCCTTGTGGGGGGGTCAGGGGCACACAGCAGGTATGGGGGGAAGGTCACACTAGAGACAGGGGCAACAGACATGGGAGGGGTCACTCCATGGGCACACAGTACGCAAGGGGAGTCACACAGCCAGGTGAGGGCACCCTGGCCAGCACCACAGACCCGGGACTGTCCCCCATATGCCCAGGCTCCGCACCCCCCAGCCCATCTGGCAGCCCTGCAGGGCGAGGCTGCTTCTTCCTCCAATCCTCCCCCAGCCCATTAACGACCACCACCACCCCATGCCACCACCATGCTGTGGACAATGTGAGTGAAATCAGGGCGGGGCCAAAAGCAACCCACCGCAGAAGGAGATACAGCCTGGCCCACCTACCACACCTCTGTGACACTTCCCAAGTACCCAGGGTTGTGAGGCACCTCACTACCACCTGCCCACAGCGTGGGGGAGACTTGTCTGGGCACCCCAACCACAGACAGCTCACATACTCCCCTCTCAGCCTCTGTGGGCTCCAACATCCCTCACACAGGCTGACAGGCACACTCCAACCCCCGAGTCCTCCCTCGTCCCCCTGGAGTGCCCAGGCCCTGATCCACTGGGCACGCACCAAATTCCCAGACCCTCTGCTCCCAAAGGAACAGGACAGCACAGCTAGCTAGTTACACCTTGGACCCCAGCTACGCTTAACACCCAGCACTTAGATTTGTTCACAGTGAAAACAGGAATAAGATTATTTAACCAATAACAGATTCAAATGATAGCAAGTAAGATTAATGGAAACAGGCTTACACATAAAATAATATCACAACACACATTCTAGAGCTCACATTTAACTAACAAGATGCCTGCCTCTTGTCTAATAAGGTACTGCTCACCCAAAGTCTTTCCCATCACATTTTTTAACCACGATGTGGTCAGAAACCCTCCTTCCACAAGATCAAGCCCCCTGGCAGCCTGACTTCACAACTGAACGATGCTAGGATGTCTCACACCTGATATACCAAACCCGGCCTTTGATTGTCACATGAAAACAGGGGCCCCGTTCTATGTTGTTCACCTCTTCCAGAAATTCAGTCTCTTCTGAAGTCCTTGCAATCTCTTCATTAGCATTTGACTAATGCTAAGCCAGTATCCCAACAGCCTTTGATTGTCAGCCACACAATACACAATGGTGGGCAGGGGACCCCTACCTCCTGCCTGGTGAAATCTGCCTTAAGGCATCGGCTTCTGGGTAACCCAGTCTATACACACCTATCACCAGTCTATACACACCTATCACTGTGCCTAGTAGCCGCACATGCATTTCGCAGGGATGCCAAGGAGCAGCGTGACACAGGCTGTCAGCACAAAGTTGACATGAAGCTCTCTGGTGAACCTACATACCAGATCCTGGGAATCCCTGTAACTCACACACATGCCTGTGCCTTCCTAGCTGGCCTCAAGAGATCCTTGGGTCACAACCCACGCTATACACTGCCCATCACTTCATTCTCACTGCACCCCAGTGTCACCCCCTCCCCACTGCACCTCTCGCGTCACCCCCTCCCCACTGCACCCCCCGTGTCACCCCCTCCCCGCTGCACCTCCCGCGTCACCCCCTCCCCGCTGCACCTCCCGCGTCACCCCCTCTCTGCTGCACCCCTGTGTCACCCCCTCCCCGCTGCACCTCCCACGTCACCCCCTCCCCGCTGCACCTCCCAGTGTCACCCCCTCCCCGCTGCACCTCCCACGTCACCCCTTCCCCGCTGCACCTCCCGTGTCACCCCTCCCCGCTGCACCCCAGTGTCACCCCCTCCCCGCTGCACCTCCCGCGTCACCCCCTCTCTGCTGCACCTCCCGTGTCACTCCCTCCCCGCTGCACCCCAGTGTCACCCCCTCCCCGCTGCACCTCCCGTGTCACCCCCTCCCCGCTGCACCTCTCGCGTCACCCCCTCCCCACTGCACCTCCCGCGTCAGCCCTTCTTACTGCCGCCCCGGCCGTCACCCTCTCCCCGGTGCACCCCACCGCATCTCCCCACTCAAGCCGCTGCACCCCCACGGGGACTTGGTCCAGGGACAGGCACGGGGGGAGACTCACTCGGGGCGAGTCGCTCTGCAGCAGGCCTGGGGGAGGGAGAGCACCGCTCCCCCGGGGGGCACGTGCTCCGCTGCAGCCCGGGACACGGGGCCCGAGATTCCCCCCTCCCCCCGGGGCTCTGCGTCCCCTCGGCCCGGAGTCCCGCTTTCCCGACCCCCCCTCCCGTTACCTGCTGCCAGCAGCTCCTGCCCGGCGCAGCCGCTCCGGGCCGCCCCACGTGCGGCGGGCAGTGCGAGAGCGGGGCGGGAGGGAGCCCGGGGCAGCCCGCGGGGGGCGGGGTCCAGCCGCCTCGCCCGCTGCCTCCCCGCTGCAGCGCGGCCGGTGTCACGCTGCTGCACTGCACGCCTGGCCCGCCTCACCCGCCCCCCCTGCGCTGCACCCCTGGGTCTTCCCACTGCATCCCCAATGCGCCTCCTCCTGTGCCCCCCGTGTCACCCCCTCCCTGCTGCGCCCCCACTCGCCCAGGCTACCAATCGGCCCATTGCAACGCCCGCGTCCTCGAGGGTCCCCCTGGAGTGCCCAGCCCGACCACTGGGCACTCCCGCATTCCCAGGTGCTCCATTGGCAAGGGAACAGCAGGGCTAGCTAGCTCGTTAGGCCTCAGATCCCTGCTCCCCTTCCCCCCCAGCCTTCAGATTGGTTTACAGTGAAAACAGGCATAAGATTGTTTGACAAAGAGCAGAGACTAATGAGAGCCAGGGAAGGCTCATGGAAGCAAACGGTTACACCCTGCCTGCTGCATCCCTCGCTGCACCCAACACCCCACCCAGATCACCCCCGCTCCTTTGAATCCCCATATAGCCCCCTCACATCCCTCTGCTCCCATCGCACCCCTTCTCTGCAGCGCCCTCACCTCACCTTTGTTAGGCAGGACAGCAAGTAGGAGTGCCCTGGGGGAGTGGTGCCTAGTGTCAGAGACAGGAGACAGGGCCGGGAAAGAGTAGCACTGTGTGGTGGTCAGACAGGGCACAGCTACAAGGACAACTGTGCCACCACAACCGTCCTTTCCTACGATCACTCAGGGAGCAGCTGCTCTTAAGAGATAACCCAGGGGAGGCCCCTCACCCAGGGGTGTGTGCACAGGCAGGGAAGACAGACAACCCTCCAGAGCTGGTAAAAGTGATGCCAGAAAATCTTGCGGAAAAAAAGCAGAAGAAAAGGGCTCAGAGTAGAAACAGACAATCTGGGAGAGTTGTGAAGAAGCTGCCTAGTCGTTTGAAATACTGTGTAGTGTATTACTCAGTTTCCATGGCAGGCAGAATGTTTCAGGAGCACTGGATATGCGTATACAGTATATGTAAATAATTAATACAGTGTCAGTAGATGGCACTCAAGTACACAGAGTTCCTGGGCTGTGTGTGTAGTACTTGTGCACTGCAAATGACTCTTTCATCAGCTCTTAACAGTACTCCCAGAGTCCCAGCCCACATCTAGCCAGATTAAGGCCCTGGCTATGTAAGGCTTTGCCTACATGGGAAAGTTTTACCGGTGTACCAATACAGCTGGTACAAAGCCTCGTGTACACAGGAGAAATTTTTGGTATCTTTAATTTTTTCTGCATGATCTACTTTACATCTCCACACAAATGTTTTTTTACATTTTGTTTTGTGTTTTATCTCGCTGTAGTGAATCCATTTTGGGTGACATAACTATTTAGTTCTACCACATTAACGTTTGTGTTGACACAGCCCCATTTCAAGTGAACTATACTGTTTCAGGTAGTCCCTACTGCTATCCCATGCTGCATTGCTTCACATCTGGATTAGCCTATCTGGTTACCTATGAGATTCTCCATTGCTCCAGGGTCATCTTGACTTGATGTCCCCCCACCCACATAGGTGCAATCTGTTATACTATGAGGAACAGTTCTCCCCCCACCCAAATGTAATCCCATACCCATAGACCAAAATGTACCATTATCACCCCACTAATTGATGCTTCCTATCTCTACCTCTCAACCATCTCTGCTTCCCTCTGTCTTCCCCCGACATGGCTTAAAAAAAAAAAAAACACATGGCATCCAAGGCAGTTTTATTGTAGCAAAAGAAAAAGCAAGAAACACCCCAGTAGAAAGTGCACATAAAGACATAGTTTGATCACTGTCCTTGGAGGCTGTGCTAACAGTATAGGGCCATACTGTTGTCAATTAAGATGTCCGCTGTGTGACCTTTGTGGATCTGCACATGTGCAGAAGGGATTCCTGGCCTGAGGAGTGTGGGTCTCAAAGTCTTGTTATGGTTATGATTCATGTGAAGGGTACTAGTCTGATTCTGGCCAGCAACAGTTATGAGTTTACCCAGCAACAGTTCATGATTTGTTAATCTGTTTACCTATCAAGAACTCCCTCATGCTCTGTACTGATTGGTCAATTGTTAATCAGTTGTTAATAAAAATACTGTATACCATTACCGGTTCTCTGGCATTATCTGGCTAGAAGTTAAGAAGTTGTCTGTCTAGGAGTTATCTGCTACCTAGATTGCCCCACTGTGACGCTGCCTGACCAACAGAGTTCCAGTGTTTATTATTTAATTTCTGTAATAAAAGCTAGTGTTTAAATACTTACCAAAGATTCCGGAATTGGATGTTGTGGCATTGCACTCCATATAATTTTAAGTAAATATGCTAATGAGTGTGAATATAATGTAACTGGAATATGCTTCATGCATAAGGTCTCTTGTAAGGTATCATTATAAAGCTTATAATCTACTGAGTGTGTTCATCCTATTTGTATGAATGTATCATTCTTGTATCTGAAACTAGAAATATGAAATATAACTCTGAGGGCCTATTGCACTCTGGAATACCTGTCCAGAATGCTATGTGCTTATTTTGTAAAAGTGCAGTGCTGTGTGGATACTATGATTCACAAGGGAAAATGTTGAAGCTGCTTTAGACAAAACAGTGTGGATAACATTCTTTTGGTTTAGTTATACCCGTAAAATTATACTGAAAAATATGTTGAAAAAACTTTCCTGTTTATACCAGGCTGAGTGTAAATTTGCACTAGTGCACCGATGTTGATTGTTGATGTTCATGTTGTGCTGGTGTTGTGCTGGTGTACAGAATCTTTAAATTGCGCCCCCCACCCTCACCCCGCACTATCCATAGTTATGTGTCGCCTCTGCACAGATGTGTTGTGAGGACTGATTAGCTAATATAGAAGGCTATGTAAGTGCTTGCTGTCATGCGTGTATTACTGTAGTGGACACCCCAGAAAGACCAACAACGTTAAAAAAAGCCCTTTGTTAGCTTTTGCTGTTTAAACCATCCAGGGACTGACTTTATTTTCAGAAGTTGCAGAGAGTTCATGCTCATCCAGCTCTGCAGAAGAAAGACATAACTTCTACATCGCTGTTTTTGTCTAAGTCATACCGTGTTATGCATGGTTATAAATGCAATGCTTTCTCTAGGGTCTTCCTAGTTTTCTAGCCAAGAATAGACTGAACATTTTTCTTTCAGTGTAATTGTGTAAGTAATGATATATAGTGATATGGTGTTGATCAGTTATACAAAGCTTTCCTAGGAGGAGAAGTAATTTCCACCTTGGTGTGTGATGAGTAGCTCTGTGAAGTGTTTATAAAATCCCATTAGCAGGTGTATCAGCCCACATCTACCACTGCCCTCTGCTGAGTGGAATGTTGGCCAATCATCTTATCTCATGCCTGCAAAGGACACATTAACAAAAAACATCATTAAAGTGGAGTTCAGGGAGATACGTCTGCAGGTTTTGTATTTAGCTGTGACACATTGGTTACCTTTTTCAGACTTGAAGAAGAGCTCTGTGAAGCCCAAAAGCTGGTCTCTCATTAACAGAAGTTGATCCAACTAAAGGTATTACCTCACCCACCTTGTCTCTCTCACTGTGTATAGGAGTGGTGCTACTTATCAGTAACTACTTCAGGGGTTCTGGGCCTGCCATTAAAATCCTGTTGGTTTCCCTCCCTAGGCAAATCCAGTGAGCCTACCCGCTGGGGATCGGGAGGCATATGAAGTTAGGCAGGGCCCCAGAACTGAAAGGTCATATAATTATATCTGGGCTATTATGATTTCCTGTGACATCATCGTCCTTACCTTCTCTGACTACGGTGCCATTGCTCTGCTGCTAGTGTAACTCATGTGCTTTATCCTGCAGCCATCTATTCCCCACCCAAAGAAAGGGCGAGAAGCCAGTCAGGAAGGGGACTTCCATGCATACCCTCTGTGTCTTTGTATAAATGAAGAGAGCAGCACAGGATAACTCAGTTACAGGGAACCAGAAACATCCAGAAGGGTATGGTAGACACTGGGCATGCTCAGTACTTGTTTCTGAAGATGTACAGAAAATCAGCATTATGGGCAAGCCGTTTTGCATGTCTTACATAGGCACAGCCTGAGAGCTGAGCCAATCAGAGCTTGGCAGAGGTTATACATTTGGGAGTTAGTGGACTCCACAGAGGAACAGGGGTGCAGGCCTCAGAGGAATCAGCTGCCAGGTGGGGCTTTCAGTGCCTATACCATTTTGGATCCAGTATGTCTTAGTCCAGCAGTCACCAGTTAGGGAATCCTCCACTACAATCGTCTGTGGTCCTGAGTGGTGTATCTTACAGAGCTAGAGGGGCAGCTCTTTGACCAGTTCTGTGGAATGGAGGGGAAGAAATGAAAGCTGTATCAGGACCGCTACAAGGAGGGTGAAGCCTCCGTGGAGAGGAAGAGGGTAGCAGGTTACTTGCAGCATGGTAGGAAAAGGAGAGAAAGAGACAGGAAGATTCAGGATATATCTAAATAATGTTTCAACTTTTCCTGGAAAGAACACACACAGACTTCCAGATCCCATGCCGCGTTATCTCCCCTCCCCCGCCTCACCTCCATGTAGCCCTTCCTCTGCCCCCACTTTGCTTCCATGCAGAACCACCCGCTTGCCTCTATGTCTCCATTCAGCTCTGCCTGCTCCCACCATCTCCTCTCCTTGTGGCCTTGCAGCCTCATAGCCCCACCCACTTCCACCACTTGGCCTTGCCTCCACATGGCTCTGCCTGCTCCCATCACCTCACCTTGCTACCCTGTGGCCTCACCTCCTCGTGCCACTCCCCCACCCACTGCCTCACCTCTTTAAGACCTGTTCTCCATCCAGCCTTGCCCGCTCCCACCACCTCACCTCCTTAGGACCTTAATCCTCATGGCTCCATCCACTTCTGCCACTTCACCTGACCTCTGTGTGACCTTGCCTCTACAGAGTCCCAACCGCTCCTGCCACCTCACCTTGCCTCTTTGTGACCTCACTTCCTCATGGCCCTATCCATACCCACCACCTCGCCTTGCCTCCATCTGGCCCCACCCACTAGCGCCAGCTCACCTCACCGCCACACAATCTTTCCTCCATGTGACTCCTCCCACTCCTGCTACCTTGTTTCCATGTTCTGCAAACTATGGAGAACTCTGACTGGAGGGGGAGCCACTCTATGACTGAAGAAATGGAACAGGAGCCGTACCCGATGCACTCCAACCCCTTGCTCACACTGGGGAAAGAGCAGGTACTTTGACAACATAGAATTCTCCTCCACATGACCCTGCCCATCTGTTATGTTTGTTTTGTGCCAAGCCTTGCTCCCTGTGTCTGAATGGGTTAAAATGGGTTTATGAATCTCTGCTTTTCTGCACCTTCTGGGTTTTTCTTCCCATACGGAAATGACAGTTACTTACCTGTAACTGGAGTTCTTCGAGGTGGACTCTGCATATTCACACTCCTGGGATTTGTGCTGACTGGAGCAGCAGGACAGTAGAACCTTCTGGTAACTGTGCCCATTTGGGCACCCACCTGACCTCCCCTTCTCCCTTGCCCTAGCACTCGAGCGTATTCTGAGGGCATGAGTAAAAAAGGGGCATGGTGCCCATTGCCTCCTCAGTTCCTTACAATACTAAACCATAATACCAACATACTGAAATTCAGACTCCGCAAGAGCATGGAAGGCAGGTGGGAAGTATGGATATGCAGAGTCCATCTGAAAGAACTCCAATTACAAGTAACCATCATTTCTTCTTTGAGTGTCCTCAGCATATTCCCACTCTTGGGATAGTCTGGCAAGCAGTACAATGAAATGGATGGATGTGGAGTGCTAACTAAATAGCACTGCTCTGCCAAAATGACCATCCGACTTAGGTGCTAGATCCAGTGCATAATGTTTTGTGAGAGTGTGAACTGAGCTCCACATAGCAGCTTTGCTGTTTCAATAAGGGGAATATGTTTAGCAAACGCCATAGATGCAGCCACCACCCTTGTAGAATGAACTCTAAGCGAACTGGCAGTGGGGAGAGAAACTCCTCTATAACATTCTTCAGTGCACTAACACGTCTAGACAGGGACTGAGGTGAAATGGGTTTACCCTGGGAGTTAGCCATCTTGGAAATAAATAACTTAGAAGACCTAAGCCTTTAGTTCTAGCCAGGTTATAGGATAGTGCTCTCCTTGCATTTAAGAAATGTAACCTGGCCTCCTCTTTCCATGACAGAGGCTTTGGAAAGAATACTTACAACTTAATAGTGCGATTTACATGAAACTCTGAAACTACATTAGGAAGAAATTTAGAGTGTGTTCCAAGAACCACCTTAGCTTTATGAAAAGTGGCATGGGTGCATGTGTCTGCCATCAGTGTATGTGTCTCACAATGCAGAAGTAATTGCTATTATAAAAGCCATCTTCACAGAGAGATACCACCAATAACATCTCACGAGAGGTTCAAATGGGTGAGAAATGAGTTGAGTCAAAACTAAATTCAAATTCCATGACAGGATAGGGTCCTGTACTGAGGGACACAGGTTCAATAGGCCTTTTAAAACGTTTTTCACCAATGTATGTGAAAAAATAGATTTTCCACTATCTTCAGTAATGATTTGCTGCTACGTGTACCTTAACAGGCAGCAGAGACAACCCCATTAATTTAAGTGTAACAAATATCCTAAAATAAGTTGTACAGGAACTGAAATTGGGTCAACACCTTTACCAGTCACCCCTAAAACAAATCTTTTCCACTTGCACTCAACTTTTCCTAGCGGGTAGCTTTCTGGCATTCATTGAAATTCATTGCCTCCTCAACCAAGTATGAGCTTTCTAACTGGCAAAGGTCTGTGGCCAGAGCTACCAGCTGTGATGTTTGGAGAGGTGGGTGAAAGATCTCCCCACCCCACCTGCTGGGACAGTAAATCTGTTGGTAACTGGGGCATCTCGTAATGGCCATTGGATAAATGGGGTAACTCAGTGTACCATGTTGCCTTGGCTGTGCTGGAGCAATGAGACTCACCTTGGTTGAATCCTGTCTTATAAGACATACCAGCACTTACCCTACAATGACATTTTATACATTTGTCCCTTTGAAATTTATCGTACCCAACCTCTACCCTGAAAATCTCATTGGGGAGCCCACCCGTGGGCAATCCTCCATGGGAGCTAAAAGAGAAGGTTGGGAAAGGAATAACACCACAGTTGGTTACAGGTGACATTATTAAATATGATAGCGCCTGCGCTAACAGATTAAACATGAGTAAAGTTAAGGGAAACAAATTACAAAGGAACAAAAAAGAAGTGATGTTGCTGATTGTGCTGTTAACGGAGAGGTATCACGTATGGGGGCAGCATCATACATTTTACTGTCAGCCTAGGGAGGTATAGCAAAGCTTATGTAAAACTATAATTGAACCAAAGGCAAAAAGGAAGCGTAAGGCCTGTGACTACATGGCCCTCGTGTGCACTAACGAGAACTCTTCTCACACAGCACAGTTATACTGAAGGCTGAACATCTACTACGTGGGTTGAATCAGTTGTTTTCTGCCAGAGCTAGTAGTGCGCATCAGTCATTTATAAAGCTATCCAATTTCAGTGATGATCTCTTCTAGCCCTTTCAGTAAACCAGATTGTGTCAAGTGCTGTGGGAATCCACACTCCCTCGTGCAGCACACTGACTTCCCAGGAATAGTCCAATATAGAAATGGAATAATTTCTTCTTTGATGAGGTGGCAGGTAACACCGACAACCCTGGAAACATCTTACCTTAATTTCAACGCTTCCAAATGATGGCAGGCAGGAACTTCCTTATTTGTGGCCTTTTGATCGGATTTGCATATCTTGTCCTTTGCATCCTCAGCAGAGCCCCTCCAAAGCCATCAAAATGAGCCTTTAGATACAGGACTCAGAGTCTGTGTACAGCTCCATCCCAGCTGCCCTAGACTATCCTAACTGTGGCAGCTGGGGGGCAGAATAATGGTATGGAGGGTGTGAGGGAGTGTCAAGAGAGTTAACTAAGGACACTGGAAGCAGAGTTAAGCCAGTGCTGTGTGCTTTTGAAACTCCCCAGGGGTCGAAGAGGGATGTGTATCGGGAGTAGCTGGGAGAAAGGGAGAACCTGGGATATGGTATAGATGGAGGCTGGATAATGGGAAAAACATCTTAACTCCCTCTGAGAGATTCTCCGCAGAGCAGCCTCCTGCACAAAGCCACTCGTACATTCAGAATTGGAGCCACGAGGGTCACACAAACATGGACAGCTCTTCTGGATAGGAATGGGCTTCCATCAGGGCCGGCTCCAGGCACCAGCCGAGCAAGCTCGGGCTTGGGGTAGCAGATTCTAAGGGGTGGCTTCCTTCCAATCCCCTTTTTTTTTTTTTTGCGTCGCCGCTTCAGCCGCCCTGCACGTTTTTTTTGTTTTGTTGGTTTGCCGCTCCGGCTGCCCTGTAGGGGGTGGCGGTGAGGAGGAGGGGAGGGCCCTGCTGGGAGCGGGCTGCGCATTCTGTCTGCAGGAGTCACGGCGGGAGGGGCTGTGTGGTGAGCGCCCCCCTGAAGGAAGCCCTGGCCACCCCCTCTTCTCTCGCTCCCCCCCTGCTCTCCCTTCCCCTGCTAGCTGGGGTGCGCACTCTGCTGCCCAGGGCACGTCTGCAGCGCAGGGAGTCCCCCTGCACCCTGGCTCCGTCCGCCCCGCCGATTTTTTTTTTTTTTTTTGCTTGGGGCAGCAAAAAAGCCGGAGCCGGCCCTTGCTTCCATGATCTAGGTAAGGCCCCCATGCAGCTTCAGGGTTCACAGCACTCTCTCACCCTGCCTTTAGCCTGGGCGGAGGGTAGCAGGCTGGGAGACTGGCTCCAGCCGGATCACAGAATAGCAATTCCTCGCCAAGAGAAATGTAAATGGCTCCTTACATCAGATGAAGGATGCAACTAGCTCTTTCTGAAACAAAGTGCCATGCTCCTGTGGTGAGGCTCAAAGCTGGTCTCTCCCCAGCAGAAGTTGGTCCAATAAAAGATATTACCTCAGCCATCTTGTCTCACAAAATTAGCATGGCACACATTACATGGATTAAATGATGGCTAACATAGTTCTAAAATGTAAATGAAGAATCATAATTGGAGAATCGTCAGTGGAGAATTGTATATATTTCTAGTAGGGTCTCCCAGGGATGTGTTCTTGCCCCTATGCTATTTAACATTTTTATCAATGATCTGGAAGAAAAAAAATAAAATAATCACCAATTACATTTACAGATGACACATACATTGGGGGAAGTGATAAATAATGAAGAGGGCAGGTCACTGATACAGAGTGATCTGGTTTGCTTGGTCAGCAGGATGCAAGCAAGCAATAAGCATCTTAATACAGCTAAATGTAAACACATACAAAGAATGTGAGGGTAATTAAGAATTGAAACAATTCACCAAGGGGGTTGGATTCTCCATCACTGGCAATATTTAAATCGAGTGGACTTTTTTAAAGATATGTTCTAATTCAAAAAACTATTTCCAGGAAGTTCTCTGGCCTGTGTTACATAGACAAGATGACTGCAGACAAATTATGAATAGCAAAGGGGACTTTTAAATTTCTCAATATTAGTAATCTCAGGTTAAAAAAAATAAATGGAAGGATGAATCTTTACCTGAGAGTGTCCCTTTAAGGCTAGGCACAAAATTCCCCCCCACACACACACAGCTGAGCAAAAAGGACACTAGAAAGTTAAGGGATCCATAATACAGCCAGGCAGACTTATGTTCCCCACTTCTCTCTGCTTGAAGGGAGATTCAAGGGCTTTAATAGAATAGCTAGAATATTCCATCTATTTAGTTTTCAAATAGGAGGTCTGAGCTGCTGCAAATACATGTCCTCAGAGTGGTTTTTTTTAAATTAAACTAAAATGTGGCCATTTTAATGTAACTTACAAGATTACAGCCCAGGTTGCTGGGGTTTAAAGGGGATCAAGAAATACCTGGAGATCAATTTTCTTAAGTTCAAAGTTTGACTCTGAGTTTTCCTTTGTGTTGTTCCCTGCAGTTTGTTCGTGAGTCGAACTAGCCAGTCCGGATGAATGCAGTGTCTCTATGTTGCCTCAGGTCAATAGGAAGCCTGCCTCATTGAATAAGAGAAATGTTAAATTTTCATGGTTAGAAAGTTTCTAGCCCTTCTGGTTGCAAAGAAAAAGCTTCAAGTTTGAACGGATGTGTCATCTTAGGGAGACTGCAGCCCTATCCGCTCCAGTGCCTCTTAGCTCTTTGTTTTGCCAAGCAACAGCAGCAGAATTAAATTAACAACATTTTAGTCACTTTCACTGCTGATAGACCAGGAGGCCTTGGGGAGCTGTCAAAATAGGTCAGTTTCATGCTGCTGAGAACAGCTGGGCATAAGAAGGTATGGAGATAGGGGTGTTTATTAGTAATAACCCTAAGTAAATATGATTCATGGTGAAGTGGCCTGAGTAAGTAGAAGCTGGAGAAAGGTAGCGCAGTGGAGACCTGTTCTCCTCCCTCTCCCCAAGCACAAGGAGATTGGTGGAGACGTAGAATAGCGGAGACCCACCCCTTTCACAGCAGCCTGGAGACTTTGGAGAGGTGAGAAGGAATAAAACTTCCTCCTCCTTCCAGCATCTAAAAGGGGATGGAGCTTCAGCTATGTCAGGCATCTATTAACCAGAGGCTGATATGAAAGCTGGAGCACCCACACAAGCTAAAGGGGCAGTGACCATGAATCTCACTACATTCAGCATCAGCAAACACCGGACCATCCTAACCAGTAATATAGAGACTTAGAGCTTCAAAAGGGCTAATTTCTCAAACCTGATGAAAAATTACAATAAAAATTGATTAGAAGAAAAAAAAATTAGACAGAAAAAATGTGAATGATAATTGGGAGTTTTTTTAAAAAAGAATTTATTAGATGGTCAAAAAGCCACAATTCCACAATTAAGAAAGTGGGTAACATTGGGTAAATGGCCAGCTAGATTCAGTGGTGAAGTGAAGGCAGAAATTAAGAAGTAATACATAACAAATGTAAAAGAGGAGAAATAGATAATAATTGATATAAATTAGAAGTTATGATGTGTAGAAAGACATCAGGGAAAAAGCCATGGCTGGCAGGGCTAAGGACAAGACGTTTTTAAAATATATTAGGAAAAAAAGAAGTCCTAGCAATGGTATAGGCCAATTACTTGATAGAGATGATACAATCATTAATATTGATGCAGAAAAGGTGGAAGCATTCAGTAAATACTTCTGTTGTTCTGTATTTGGAAAGAAGCAGGATGATGTACGTGTGTCATGATGATGAAGTACTTTCCAGTCCATCAGTAATTAAGGAGAATGTTACCCATCATCTTCTAGGGATAAGCATTTTTAAATCAGCAGGATTGGATAACTTACACCCAAGTGTCTTAAAAGAGTTGGCTGAGGAGATCTCTGGACCACTAACATTGATTTTTAATAATTATTGGAACACTGGGGAAATTCCAGAAGACTGGAAGAGTGCTAATGTTATGCAAATATTCAAAAAGGACAAGTGGGATGACCTGGGTTATTATAGGCCAGTTAACCAGACATCAGTCCTGGGCAAAATAATGGAAAAGGTGATAAACGATTCAACTGATAAAAGAATTAAAGGATAGGAATATAATCAATGCCAGTTGGTTAACACTGTTTGACAACACTCATTTTCCATAAAACTAACCTGTTTTCTTTCTTTGACGAGATTACAAGTTTGGTTGATAAAGATAACTATTTAACTGCAATATCCTCCGATTTTTAAGTGTTTGAATTAGTACCACACAACATTTTGATTAAAAAATTAGCACTATACAATATCAATGTGGAACATGTTAAAGGGTACAAGAACTGGCTAACAGAGATCTCAGAAAGTACTTGTCACTGGGGAAATCATCCTTGGGGATGCTTTTAGTGGGGTTCCACAGGGATTGGTATGAGGCCTGATACTATTCAATATTGCTATAAATGATCTGAAAGTGACTATAAAATCATTGCTGATAAAATAGGCTGATGACTCCAATAGGTGGGAAATAAAGGTGAGAGCATGGCAGTCGTGCAAAGCAATCCAGATCACTTGGTGAACTGGGCACATTCAAAGAAAAGGCATTTTTATATAGCCAAATGCAGGGTCATACAGCTAGCTAAGAACAAAGAATTCAAACCATACCGACAGAAAGTGGGAGCTCTATCCTGCAAAGCATTTGCAGGTCATGGTGGACAAGCAACTCAACACCAGCTCCCAATGTGATGCTGTGGCAGAAAGGGCAAATGCAATCTGTCAGTGTATAAACAGGGGCGTAGAAGAGTAAGGAGGTTATTTTACCTTCGGGTGTGGTATTGGTGAGCGACACTGGAGTACTGTATACAGTTCTGGTGTCCACATTTTTAAAAAGGACATTGAAAAACTGGAGAGGGTACAGAGAAGAACCATAAAAATGGTTTGAGTACAGAGACAGACTTAACAAAAAGAAGCCTGAGCGGTGACTTGATTACACTGTGAGTGACTTCAAGGGGAGAAAATACCAGGTATTTAAAGACATAACGAAAACCAGTGGCTGCAAGCTGAAGCCAGACACATTCAAATGAGAAATAAGGCACACATTTTTAACAGTGAGGATGATAAACCATTAGAACAAACTCCCAAAGGAAGTGGTGGATTCTCTCTCTTGATGTCTTCAGATCCAGACTGGAAGCCTTTCTGAAAGATATGCTTTAGCCAAACACAAGTTATTGGTCTCAATACAGTGGTAATTAGCTGAAATGTAATTGCCTGTGATACACATGAGGACCAGACTAGATGACCTAATGGCTCCTTCTGGCCTTAAAGTCTTAATGTTAAAAATCCGGTATGAGCAGCTGACAGTGGCACTGGGATGGACTTCTCTCCAGGACACTGTCCAGAGTTTCACTTATAGAGACCCCACCTGTAAATGATGTGCACTTGTACTCATACTATTCAGCCACTAAATGTCTGTGTGTATGCTATACAGAGCTCTCGACACGGTGTGGTCCCTAATAAACAAAGATGACAACGCTGGAATACAAGTTATGTGGAACCCTGTTTGTGTCTGTAGTTATACCCATTTAACTCCACAAAGGATATGGTTAACAATTGTGTATGACATTGAAAGCAATGTTAAAATTCAGGACAAGAGCTTTCTTGGAGGCCAGCCCAAGACTGTGGATTGAACTCCCCCAGGAACTAAGGACCCATCACGAACCTCCCCATCTTCTACTCCAAATGCCAGGCACATTTCTTTTACCTGCCTTCTCTGACATGTATATTTTAAAAAAAAAAAAGGCAAAACAAACACTCCCTGCACATGCTTTTCCCCCTGGGGAGAAACATGTGATAGATATTAGACATGTCGCTTGATGCATGACTGGAAGGCTCTCTGATACCGCAGTGATGAGTGCAGGATAAGAGCACACAGAATAGATCTCTCTAAAGTCTTATACCGTGCTCATCACTGCAGTATCGCACACAACTGTTATCCATAGAATGCAAGATCAGTCAATTGTGCTGGTAACTCTGATGAACTAGAGACAGTTCGTAGCAAGTCACAATTGCAGCAGCATCTTCCATGCCTACCTCTGTCCATTACGTGTCTGGTAAACTTTACAACCCTTGTTCATGAGCAAAACACATGTATAGAAAAAGATCATAACTAAAAACACCAGCACATGGCCTGGTTCCCAGGAGATGCTGACACTGAAGCCCACAGGGGCTACAAGTGCTCAGGCCCTTGGAAGATCAGCCCCGAGGACTTAGCACTTGCCTGCTGTGGATGTCAGAGTGCTTTACAAAACTGGGTAGTCATTCCTGTTTCTATCTTATGGATGGAAAAAGTGAGGCAAAGAGAGGTTAGTTTTTCCAAGATCAAGAAGCAAGTCCCCTGCAGAGCCTAGAAACTAAGATATGATGAGGAGCAAGCGCAGATGACTTCAAGAAGATAACCTGGTTAGGCTAAGGTGAGAGGAGAATTGCTATAAAGGGTTCATTCACATTAAAATGGAGAGAGAAACTAAATGTTAGGAAGGAAAGGAACAAATTGAACATACACTCAAAGGAGAAGGGCTTGCAAAACATTGGAATGCCAAAGCCACAAACATAGCAGATTAACAGGAGGAGATGGAGTAATGGTTCCCCAAAAGAGATAGGTGCAGTGCACTGTTTTATTTTCACCACATATACATTACACTTTCTGCTGAAGTGAAGGCATCATACATTGACTACTGTGGGACTGGTAATGTCCTGAGCGGCCAGAATCTTGGTTTGATTTTAAGTCTGCCGGGACATTGGCTCAATCTGGTAGAGAGCTGAAATCTGCAGTCCTCACACAGGCAGAACTTCTGCTGAAGTTGAAGGAAATGATAGGAACCTTCAAATCTTCCTAAATGGGCTAGCCATGGAAAAAGCTCTACATCAGTCCTGGGCAAGCAGCAACAATGAAGCCTCCTGAGAAACAACTACTCAGGATGGGGAAGAGGAAGGGATGTGGACCCTGGGCACGCAGGATACACACAGGCAGAGGAGGGTACCATAATTCAGGGGATCACAGGCCATTTAAAGAGAAAAGGAGGGGAGAATCATGGAGAGGATTCTCACACATGGTTAAATGGATGAAGAAATCAAAAAAGAGGAGAAGGAAAGCAGAATAAATCATAGTACATTTGATATGGCTCTTTCAGAGTTGTGGTCTTGTTAGAGGTTAGTTGACCAGCCTTGTGACCAGCCACGGTCCTTGCATCATTCTGTGGTGGTCATCTGCCCTCAACAAACCAGGGAATGATGTGTGTGGCCGAGGACATTCAGACACGGGTAGTCCCCATCCAAAGTATCCTGCCAGCCTGTGTGTGCGCCAAACTGGATCAAACTGGTTCCTGGTCAGTAAACCAGGCTCCTGACCTAGGACAGACAGGGTCTGAAAACAAAGTATTTGCGTAAGGGAAAATTAAACAAGTCAATATTAGATAAAATTTTATAACATTTGGCCATGTGTGTTAGCATCGGGAATGGGTACGCACCACCACCAACCTCTAGGCCCCCAAAATGTTTACCTTTAAAAGAAAACCACATTCTCCAGGGGATGCCAGGGTTCACTAAATCATTTGGACCCTAACAATTAAACTAGGCTGCACTGCTTTCAATAGTGGATTTTTCCTCAGTGATTGATTGTAAAACTCCTCTGTGTGAGGGTTACTATAGAAAAAACAATTGTACTCCATTTGCATTTTAGAGAGGATTTTGCAAAATCTTTCCCTGGCAGTGTCCATGGTTTTTTTGTTTATGTTGTTCTCGGTGAGCTCATTACCATAAATAATTTAACCCCTAAAGCAAAAAAACCCCCTAAGATTAGAATTTGTTTAACCTGAAGAACTTTCTTAGTAACTACATCAGCTCTTAACTCATTAACATATTGTGCAACATCACTTACCGTGCAGATGAGTTTAAAGATGAAAGCTACTGAAAAAGCAGTAAAAGAGGAAAACTAGCAAAATGAATATCAAAAATGCAAACACGTTAACTCTGAAAGTCTGGTATTCTTCCCCCTTCTTTGGCAGAGTGTGTCCTTGGCCTTTTCATGGAAAGAAACCAAGGTAGATGTTTGAAAGACACATCCCAATGAATGTGTGAAAGACACATCCCAATGAATTTCCCCTGAAACACACCCATATCAAATTAGATTCTAAAGTAAAACCAAACAGACTGTTAAGACTACACAAGTAAGCAAATTTATTTTAAGACAGAACAAATATTGTGGCAAACAATATATAAATTCAATTGATAACAGGGGTAAATATCAGACTTTGTTTTCAAATAGATATAAAATATATTCAGATTTTTTCTCCAAAAAAGCAGCTCTTTTTTCTCCTTTATTTTAAACAGGCCAAATAACTCATCGGAATATTGGCTCCTCAGCTGGCAGGGAGTTTTGAAAGCCCTATGGGTAATCTGGAGATTTCCCTGCAGCTCCTACTAATTTTACAGTAGCGTAAAATGCACGTGACCAACAAACCACTGCAGAAAAAATGCTATGGAAATGCTTTGTTTTCTTAGTGTAGGTTTGGTCCATTCTGTATGTTCTGTCAAAGGCAAACCTAGATCGAGGTCGCCTACTTACCATTTTCTTTCCTGGCTTCTTGCCCTAGAAGCTCAGAAGGAGAAATCTATTATCATTGCAGACACTGCCTTTATTTTGACAGAAAAGGAGGCACACAATGGGCACTTTCTAGTGGTCAAAACTGGAACAAACTTAGCTACATGGGTGCTCAGATAGGCACCAATGAGCACTAATTTCACAAGCTAGACAGATGCATCTAATTCTGATTTGTGGAAAATGCGTGTTCACAAAAAACAAGGACTATTCAGCTCTAAAAATTAAATTATCTTGTGATCTGCAGTTCAGCTATGATGGAGCTGCCTCTGGTACAGAACTTGCATACTAACAATCCATGAAACAGAGGAACTAATTTTCAAGAGCTGAGGAAATTCATTTGACTCTATATACTATGCTCAAGCAATGGTCTCCAGTGTGAACATCTAGAGGTAGCAGAAATCTACCTAGCCTTTCTGTTACTGCACTTTTCCATTACACTATGGACAGTGTTCAAGGGGTCAAAGCTGGTACTAACTTAGCTACACAGGTGCTCACATACTGCAAGGAATGAGCACTGATTTCTAATACGTCTTGGTAAATCCTCCATGTTGCCCGTATTCAACCTTCACAATGCAAGGTCCCTGTACTGGGAATACCATGCTTGAAAGCTGAAGAGTGGAGCAAGCTGTCAGCACTGCTGCTGCACGTGGCCAGAGGAGCCCCTGCTGTGTGATGCAGAGTACTTTCTTCCCTTCAGGGTTGAGTGGGCAGCCTCTGTAGAATTCCCATCCTCTACTGGCACAAGGAATGAAACATCTAGAAATGGCAGAGAGAGCTGCATTACTGTCTGGTCACCTGGCTATCCTGTAGCTGTTGTAAGGACCTACCTGGCATGGATATTTTCATATAAATGAATCTGGATTGAAAATCAGCTGAGGGTCAAAGAGTTTTAAACACCTGAGGAGTAACCTAGATTCTTGGTCTTGCTATAACTATCTCCAAGTGGAAATACAAGAGTGTGTTTTAAAGAAACAGAGCTGCTTTCTAGAAAAACAATCCTGAACCCAAAGAAAGCTCACTTAGAAAACAGTAGATTGTCAATGGTACTTTGAAACAAATTCAAGTTTATCATTTTGTGTGTTTACTTCATACAAACAGATGAGAGAGACTTTAAACTTCAAGCTTTGTTCAGCATGTGTGCAGTTAGCATCCACAAAAGCACCATTTGATATGGAAGAATTAGCACCACGTAATTTTAGGACCTAACTGGCAACATGCATCATTAAAAAACTTGGAACATGGACATTTGTGTGGTACATGGTACAGTCTATTATAAACAATACAAGGCAATTTATGATTTTTCATACAGTACAATACAGTCACTGATCAATGAACCCTTTTAGTACAGTACATGACAAGTAACACCTTGCACCCTGTTAACACTAGAATAGGCTGTAGATTTAAACATGTCTTGTGTGAGTGGCTTAGTTTACCTTCTTCCTACCTTCAAAATTCAGGGTCTGATATTTACATGGTCTCAGAAAGCGTGCCCAGATTTGTTGGTCTCTGTCTCAATATGGGCAAATACCAAACGTGTATTTTGCAAATGTCAAGCTACACAAATTAAATGTTAGAACCACAAAATAACCCAATAAAACAGCCACCCCACTTAGCTTTAGCCTTCCTGAAATCTAGGTCTTGCAGTAGTACGCTGACATGGAAGGCGAGGGAGCGCCCCAACGTGCATCCGAGTGGATCCGTGGATACACTGCTAAGAGTGCTATGGAGTGAGGCAGCTTGGGATGGTGGGATATCCTGCCTCTGTCTGAACGTGAGGTCATGATGTGGCGTTTCAACATTTTGATGTTACCCAGTGTAGGATGAACATGACTGCCCTGCTCTGCAGCTGGGAGCCAGTCTTAAGGCCAGATCTCCAGGGCCAAGGGCTGTACTGGGAAGTAATGAGCCCCCTATTCCTGAGGTTCAAACACATGAATTACCCTGCTTCCATCACTGCCCTCTACATCACCTACTAACCTGCAGGAATCTTGGACAACCGGACTTAAAGAGTCAGGGCCTCTACAATCGCTGCCTCCTCACTGGCCAATAGGTCTCACTCAGCCATGTTCTTACATTGCTCCTCCTCCGCTTCACCTGTCCTCCTCCCCATCTCTTCTCATTCCCTCCCCCACTCCCCAGCTGCACTCTCTCCTCTACTGCTTCCACTGGCACTACTGTTTACTCTTGTCCCCTTTTCCCTCTCACCCGCACAACGCGCCTCCACTCCCTCTTTTGCTGCCACCTCCTGGTGATATCTGCCCTGCCTCTGCCCCTGCCCACCCCTTACCTGGAGGTGCTCTTACCCCAAACATGGCTTTGGCTGCCACCTTGACACCCCCAACCCCAGCTTACAAATCCATCTCTTGATTGACAAACCATCACCCTCCATCCAGCCCCATATCTCAACCCATCTATGACCGTTCTGCAATGTCCAGTTGCCCTTTCAGGCCCAGCGTGCCTCAAGCTGGGTCCTTGATCTTTCCCTCCAGTCCCTTCCCATTTCCCTGCATCACCCTAGAGATCACCATCCCCCTACTCATGCAGGCCCATAACCATGGGTCTGACCCAGCCTTCTCTCCAGACTTGCACCTGCAGACCATAGCTACATCCTACTGCATCTTCCTACAGAGCATGTCGGAGATCAGACCCTCAACCTCGGGCTGTGACTCCCTCTGCCTCGCACCCTTCAGATACATCAAGAATGCTGCTGCCCCAACTCATCACTCAGACCACATCAACTCCCTCCACCTGACATGAGTGATGTGGAGAAAGTGGATAAGGAAAAGTTATTTACTTATTCCCATAATACAAGAATTAGGGGTCACCAAATGAAATTAATAGGCAGCAGGTTTAAAACAAATAAAAGGAAGTTCTTCTTCATGCAGCGCACAGTCAACTTGTGGAACTCCTTACCTGAGGAGGTTGTGACGGCTAGGACTATCACAGCGTTTAAAAGAGAACTGGATAAATTCATGGTGGTTAAGTCCATAAATGGCTATTAGCCAGGATGGGTACGGAATGGTGTCCCTATCCTCTGTTTGTCAGAGGATGGAGATGGATGGCAGGAGAGAGATCACTTGATCGTTGCCTGTTGGGTTCACTCCCTCTGGGGCACCTGGCATTGGCCACTGTCGGTAGACAGATACTGGGCTAGATGGACCTTTGGTCTGACCCGGTACGGCCTTTCTTATGTTCTTACGACATCTACTTCCTTACTCTCCTCGGTGCAGCGATGTTGACAGAGCCTGGCCAGCCAGGGTGAGCTGTGTCTGCCTCTCACACCTGTACTTCCCTATTCCTGACACTATCTCATGTTGACTCTGTCCCCATTAAAACACTAAAACAAAATATGTAACTGACACAGCTGTGCCAATTCTTCACCAGATTCATTCCCTTGTGTGCGCTATCTACGCTGGACAGCCCCCAGCGCAAAACATGGGCCTTTGGGCACTACCAGCTTATAATGGTCACTACTGCTGCTACTAACAATAAAGGGGGGTGGGGGGAAGAGACAGAAAAGCTGGTTTAAATGGATTAGTGGCCACTGCAGGATTAATGAAAAGTGAATTGCATATGGGTCACTTTAGTTTCTATGTTATTGTGGCACTTGTATAGAGGATTCTGATAACCATGAGAATTGGGATAAAGTCTTGACTCGGGAAATGTAATCAGTGCTTTTGTGGACATGCCCATCTGATCAGGTACACTTGGGGATAAAAGAGGTTAAAGGCAAATTCACACTCCGCCTCTAAAGCTAGCTGTTTGACTACTGAGACAGTGGAATGTACCCCCATTCCCACACACCAACTTAGCCGGCACTGAAATGTCTTTCTAGAAACAGATCATGTAAAGAGACCCTGAACTTATAGTTACATTTAGGCCAATTCTGGCATCCTGCAAGACACTGTATAACAAACACAAAGAAAGAGTTAACAGGTTTACTCTTCTTGATGCACAACATATGATCATAAATGGGGATACATATCAAGAAAAGTAAACTCCTGAAGCCAGTCCCACACCAACACCACTTCATACCTCTGACATAGTGAGAACAGGGTCCAATGGGAAAAGTGCTAAATTACAGTACATTTGCATTTTTATATGTCAACTATTGAACAGCAAAACAGATTGTTTGAAAACAGAATCAGTATCGTACAATAAGTTCACATTTAATTCTTCACCATTTCTACACTTTTAACACATGCATTTTATTTCCATTATTTTAATTCCAGTAGGACCAAGATCCTTCAGAACAATGATCTAACATTAAACAAAAAAATTAAGAAAAATATTAAGCATCACATAAGTTTCAGAAAAGTCTGTTAATTAGCATCACAATGTACTCAGATTTACATTTAAGATTTTTCATGCCATGACTTTAAAACACCTTTTGGTTAATAATATTCTACTGAAAAAAGAGTACTGTTGGGGAATATATATATATATCTATAGTTTTAAATGACTACCTGCTATATACAGGTTTCTGATAAACTTGACTCATTTCAATGTCATCCTATTAATGTATATAGCTGTGAAATTACTTCAATATATATTTTAAAAGAATGCTAAATAATTATAGTGACCTTACATGTTGTCAAAAAAGAAAGTTAGTGATAAATTACATTAAAACACTGCCTGTGTGCCATTTCAATTTATTCTTTAACTATCTAAAAACAAAATACTTAAGAACTTTATCCCTTTTGAAATAATCTTCTGGTGAAAAAAGGTGCTTTGCTATAAATTACACTTGGGCTTGTCATGTGTGCCATGTAGTAAAGAACTTTGTTTACGTTCGATGTCTTGAAGGAGGAGACGTCAAGTAAAGGGAGGCAGCAATCCTATTTTGGAGATAAGCTGCTCCATGCGCCCCATATCCTGAGCTAACTGAGTAAACGGCATACTACAGCCTGTTTAGCTCACTGAGAACTTTCAATTTTCAAAAGCACCTAGTCAATAGGATGTAGGCTTCTGAGTCATGGAAGTGCTTTTTGAAAATGTTACCCTCTAACTAGCTATGGTTCTTACTGCTAAGACATGCCAACACTTCCAACTGTTACGGTTTTAAACCTGGACTTGCAGAGTGAATTGGGCTATGAAAAAAAAACTGTCCTTTATTTTAGCACCACAATTAAAAATATAGAACATAAAAGCCTAATCCTATTTGGCCTTTAATATTTAATGGTTTTTAATCACTTCAATACTTAGTCAAGATACCAAAACAATATAGAGTTCTATTCCAATAGAAAGCTCTAACCAGAGCTGAGAGGAAGAAATCATTAAAATCTATGGTTTATTAGGAAAAATATCTTAATTACTGCAGCAAAATAAATGTAATTGATATATCCACTTTTTAGTTTTAATACACCATATTCAGATGAGCAGATTTTATCATGCTTATACTCTTCCAAGATTATTTCTGCTGTGTCAACTAGTTAATAGTGATATATGAAACCCAATTTACATGTCACACTTTAGAATTAACATGCAATTTACTACAGTAAGCATGGGGCCTTACCTAGCATATTTCACATGAGAAGAACTCTCACTAGGAGTATTGCCAAAATAAGAATTGATTGGACGCATAACTAGTAAACTGGGAAAAATATATGTCTTTTAGTGATATTTAGATACCCACAGCATAAATGCCTTCACAACCAGCAAAGAGTCCTGTGGCACTTTATAGACTAACAGAAGTTTTGGAGCATGAGCTTTCGTGGGTGAATACCCACTTCATCGGATGCATGCACTTCTGTTAGTCTATAAGGTGCCACAGGACTCTTTGCTGCTTGTACAGATCCAGACTAACACGGCTACCCCTCTGATACTTCACAACCAGGTAATTTCTTCTTCACTAGAAGAGAATCTGAAGGCTTTTAAAAGAAGCTAAACATCATCAAGGACTGGACAGGGTATGGCATGTGATGTTAAATATGTACATCCTACATCTGAAGGGTCTCACTTTGTTTTCAGAATCATATAGAATTAGCATTATGTTTAGCATATAGAGACAAAATATCAAATTCAATGAAGTGTCTTTCTAATCAGTCTCTTCCAGGATAGTCTCAAAATCTTCATATTTGGATACCATACAAATTTAACAGGAACAATTGTGTACATCTAAGTGGCTTCCTGCCACAATGTACTTCACATTCCTAATGCCACTCCTAAAATTCAACAAACCCAACAGTCATTCTGCCCAATATGCCACCCTCCTAGTATTTTGTAGTTCCTTCACTTGAAAAAGATCTTTTTTTGTTTAAGCCCACAATAAGTCTAAGTTGAACTTCCAATAGAGGCACACAAACGGCTTTTATTGCAATGGCTTAAGCACAGTCTGCACTGACAATGATGTCTAATAAACCTTAGGAATAGTTTTTTTATTTACTTTCCTATCTATCCTTGGTGGACACAAAGGTAAAATTGTGGTACCAAAAGCAAGAGTATGTAGCCATATATTTAACTATATTTCTTATTTCACAGCCAGTGGTCTGTGCAACGCAAAGTATAAAATACAAGGTCTTGGGCTGTTCTTCTCCCCCATAAGGTTTCTCCTGTATCTTTGGTGTTTTTAAAAGGTATGCACTCAATTGTCTCAAAAAATTTAGGACAACCACATTTGCCTGGACGTCAATGATTCAGTTTGTAACAGTACACAGAAGTTACATTACATATGTTTGGACTGTTTTGTTTCATTAATTTATAGAATTTCTAACATATAATTTACTGAAGTAAAGCGCCAGACGGTGGTCATGTTCACTTAAAATTCTTTTTTTGATTGCCACTACATATTTTAAAACATACAGCCTGTGATAGGCTACACAAAGTAGGAAAAACAAATAGCTTGAAACTCAGTGCTAATAGTACTTATAAAAGTGCAGTGCTCCATATAGTCAGAAGCAAAATGACGACTAATACTTAAAGTGCTAGCTTTAAAGTTGGTTTGGTTCAGCATCCAAAACCTGGTTAGAACATGTATGGTAGTTAGGGACTAAATAAAAAAAGAGTAGAGAACACTGAAATTGCACATGCCACACCAAAAGTGCTCCAAATTACATCATTAGAGATGCACAAAGCCACTGTTCAGCTAATGAACATATACAAGCAAGCATCTGACATCTTCTAGTTTACAATAAAGTACACTTCATAAACTTCATTAGCACAAACCAATTCAGAAAGAAATGATCACAACTTACAAAAACAGTCTTCCAGAACATTTACAAATCTTTGCTACCACGATACTCAAAGTCAAGTGAAAGCTTTCCTGGAAAGCCTGCCAAATGTCAGCAGCAAGCTTCACAAATGCTTTGACATGCAGTTTGCAGAGGAGTCACATTAGGGACTGTCTGCTTTTTCACATTATCTTACAGTTAGCCTATATATTTTCAGCTTTCTGAACAGGCATTAAACTTACATTGTCTCTTGCCCACTGTAGCAGTGAAAAGACAATTAATGCAGTAACAAGTTTATGAATGCAATCTTAATGAAATTCTTAGCATTAGCTCTTCATTTCTACAAAGGAAAGCATAGCCCATATGTTTTTCGATAAGCAGATATTTTCTTTAAGCTTCTAGCACTTCATACTGTATAGCTGTGAGAAAGTGAGGACTTAAACAACATGAAGACAGTGTGAAAAACACCAACATCCAAAACAACTGTGATACCCCCTTGTAATCGCATGGATGATCTCTAGGAGTACTGCATTTTACACATTTTTTGGAGGTGAGTTGAAAAATACAGCATCCACCTAGGAAATCACTTAATCCGTTATTCTGCAAATAAATGGTGTGTGAACATCACTGTGCACCAAAATGTATTTCATTTCAGTTCTTAATGCTTGCGTTATTGTTCCCTGTAATCACTTTTGTCAAAGTAAAAGGTCTAAAACCATCTGAGGCAAGAATCTAAACATCAGTAGTCAAGATCGGAGAGAAACAAGCGTATAGTATGAGTTAATGGCTAGAATACCAGCCATTTAAATACATAAAAGATCCGCCACTCTTGTGTGGTCTGAGAAAATAATCTGGAGGAGGAGGAGGAGAGGGGGGTATGAAAACACACAGTAGACTGGTATCATCACTTCTTACTTAGGGTGACCATGTGTCCTGATTTTATATGGACAGACCTGATATTTGGGGCTTTTTCTTTTCTTTTCTTTTTTTTTTTTAATATGGGCTCCTATTACCCCCCAATCCCATCCCAATTTTTCACACTTGCTATCTGGTCACCCTATTCTTACTAGTACAGATAAATATAAATGTCTTTTTTCTTACAGTTTGGCAACGCTCATGTAACTTGTCATGCCAATTAAGACTCAATTAATTGAACTGTAACAAAACCCACTTATTCCTGTACATGGGTTTCAAACAATAGTACCGGCCTGCTTTATTTTAAAACAGAAAAAATGCAAATTGAAAATAAATGTAGAAATAAGAGTTTATTTAATAAAAGCAGGGCAGAGAAAACTCTCCCCTCTAAGCCAAATGTAATTCAGTGCCTCGGCTCTGACTTCAAACTGTCAGCAGCTCCCGAGGTCCCTCGGAGGCTTTGCCAGGCTATGCAGCCACAAAGGCTGATCTCTGGTCAGTAGCAACACTCTTCTGTGGCAATCGCCTCACAATGCTGGAACTACAGCTGCCTGTGACCTTCCCTTCTCAGGGGAAAGTCTGTGACACTACCATACCTGACTGTCCCATAGACAGAGCTTTTGGGCTCTGGGGAATTCTGTGGCTCGAGAAAGAGATACCAGGGAGCCAGAGAAGAAAAGGTCTTAAAGATGTGTCCATGGCTGACTGCTCCCTTCTGGAGCCCAATCAGAAAGCAGGCCAAGGACTCTGCCAAAAGCCAAAACACAATTAGGGAGAAGCAAGAGCCCTCCATACAGTGTGCTGAGCCCACCACCTTCTTTTACTCTCGGGAGAGGAACCCTTGCTGGCCCCAATGATCACCTCAGGGCCAACAAGGACTTTTTATTTAATTAAAGCTATTTACTGAGACGCTCCCCCATGTGTCTTCCCTCTTGGAGCCAGGCAGCTGGTACAGCCCCAGCGTTTTAGTAACTCTATGAGCTGCAGAGCCCCAGCAGGCAGAAGAAATGGCTGGATATAACAAAAGCTGCTGCACTGAGCTTGTTTACTTAAACTCTGCCGGAGAAGCTCTGCTCTGGAATGTATGGGTTTCCGTTTTGCCCACTGGTATTTATGGCCTCCTTGGACTTGATCGTTATTATTTGTATTACATGACACTTAGGAACCCCAATGGAGGTGCCCCACCGAGCTAAGCATCATGCTGAGAGGGAATGGAAGGCAGTGCCTGTCCCAGAGAGCATACAGCATTATGGATAATACAGTCCAAAAAGCCACAGATAATTTCCTTCTGGAACAGGCCCATAATATTCTTAAACAAACAAAAAACACACCAAAGTCAGAGTCCCTTTCCTCTCATAGCTCTAAGGTAGTAGTCTGAAGACCCCAGTGTGTAAACCATCTCTAAGATTCCCAAAGGGGTTCACACCTCCATTCAAAATTTTTTTAGGAGTCTGCAAAGGAAAAAAGGTTGAAAACCACTGCTCTAAGGGAAAACTCCCTCCCTCTTTCAGGGTTGCTTTACTAAATACAGTCTGCTCAGCAGACACAATACATAGGGTTATTTTCAGGAGCTCAATGTGCATGAAAAATATGTTACTCCTTACAGTTTAGGTTTTCAAAGAAGCCTAAGGGAGGTAGGCCCTGAACTCCTAGTGAATTGCAGTTGGTGTGAACGCAAATCACCATTGACTTATGTAAAGTATTCTGTGCAGCAAGCATCACTCATAACTGTAACAAATGTTTAAAGGATGCATCAAACCATTGCAATCCAGGCTTACATGCTCCACACTGAAATCTTTCTACAAAGTTCTTTATGAAAACATATGTGCAGCTGTGCTATAAAATCAGATTCAGTGATTTGCATTTTCTTCTACCACTCTCCCTTCTTAAAAAGAAAATGCCTCTTTTGCCGTGGTTAAAAATTCTGAATGTCTTACTAAGATATTACTCTGTGGTGGCACATCTGTAGCTTGTAGTTTTCTGCAACTAATTACAGGCCTGACACTGAAATTGTGGAGCTAGAGAAGGTCACTCATCCACAGCAATCAGGATCACTTGGTAAGCCAGGTGCAATCAAATGATGTCTTTTAATGCAACCAAACATGGTTGTCACATACTCAGGAACAAAGGCGGCAAGTCACACTTACAAGATAGGGGACTGTATTCTGGAAAGAACTTAAAAGTTATAGAGGGCAACCAACCAACTGAACATGAGATCCCAACAGGACTAAGAGGGCTCATGCAACTCTCGGATGTATAGACAAGATAATACCTAATTGGAGTTGGGAAGTGTTATTACCTATGTATACAGCATTAGTAAGCCCATAACTGGGCTACTGTGTCCAGTCATGGCATCCAGACTTCAAAAGAAGATGAATAAATCAGAGAGGATTCTAATAAGAGATACAAAAATACTTTGACCTGGAAAAACTGCACTGCAGTGAGAGACTAAAGGGATTTAATCTATTTAGGTTATCAAAGAGAAAGTTAAGAGGAAACTTAATCTGTGTAGGTTAAGGCTTCCTAATATCAAACAGCTTTTTTTCTGTGTAAATACTTGGAATATGATTGAGGTATAACAAGATCCACCATCTGCAAGCTGAAGTTCGGAAAAATACAAATTGGAAACAAAATGCAACTTCACAGTAAGGATAAACTATTGGACAGTGAAGGACTTGGCTCCTCATCTTTTGTACTCCTAGAATTTATTTTTTAAAAAGCATCACAGCGGTATTCAGCTTGGTCTAAAAGAGAAAAATAAAGCAGCTCTTTTATAGCTGTAAAATGCCTTTGCTCTTGAGTTGGAATGGGCCATGTAGTAGGAAAATAGTTCCTTTCCTCACTGCATTTGACCCACAAAGTATAGCGGTTCTTTCATTATAATCCAGGGGTCTGATTTTTCAAAAACTTTGCCATCCTCTTGCCTTCACTGAGTTGTATGCGTGCTCAATGCCTTTGAAAATCAAATATAAATATTTAGTGTGTAATAAAACCACAAGCCATTCAGGGAATACATTCACTCTTAACTATACCATATGTTTACACACACACACACACACCCCACATATGTGAAGATGTCCATGCGACAGATTATTCTTTCTTTATGGCTGTGCAGTTTATCACCTCAGACTGCCTCTCCTGCTTTACTCGCTAATCATTTCCCTGAGGAACCATTTTAACATATCAACCCCTTGGGCAGCCTCAGACAGCAACCACTTAAAATAAAAGTCATCCTGCCATAGAAATATTTCCTTCTTTCCCCCCCAATAGTTGCGTCTGCCCAAGACTCAGGGGAATGATACATTTTCTATACTTAAAATGCTACTTTAAATGGTGTTGAAGCCTTCGAGAGCTAGAAGCAAGTGCTGCCCTCCCGCCCAACCAATTGGGAAGCTGGAATCTCCCATTTCCAGGGTTATAAACCTCCCATTTCAAGAACTGCAGGGCTGGGAGATGGTAGACTTTAAACCCATGACATTTTATGTGTAGATGAGCTAGTTAGTGTAGTCTGTAGAAGTTTTATGGCTCCATCTGAGCCCTACACTTTTAGACATATGGAAATTATGTCACCCAGCATTTGGACGTGGAACGATATAAAACCAACCCTGATATAATTTTTTTAATATTAATTAAAACATTTCCAAAATAGTTGTATGCATTGGGGCATATATAAAATACATGGTGATGTGGTATAAAGGTTCTAACTGGCACTCATTTAAGTTGATCTGCATAATTGATTTGTTGCTTTACCACTAAGGTTATCCCCAGGCTGTTTCAGTGGTGAGGAAAGTGATTCCTACATAAAGCATATTGTAGAGTGTACAGGGATTTGAGATCCTTATGCATGAAGGACATAATAAAAATGCAAGACATAAGTTTGAGTGATTATGAGGCCATTTTAATTACATGCAATTTACTGCAATGAAAAAATGTTTCTTGTAGTGTAAGGATGCCATGTGAAGAGGTAATTATGCATCCTTTCTAGTCCTAGCAGGTTTCTGTTTGAAGAAGTTTATTTACAAAATTGTAGTGTAAGGATGCCATGTGAAGAGGTAATTATGCATCCTTTCTAGTCCTAGCAGGTTTCTGTTTGAAGAAGTTTATTTACAAAATGTACATCTCTGTGCCTTGATGCAGTCATTACAGCCATTGAACTTGGGCCCAATCCTGCAAACCTTCACCATGGATTTCATTAGCAATTCTATGGGCAGAGGGCTTGCAGGATTGAGCCCTTAACCCATCTTCGGAATGGCAATGCCTTGTGATCCTGCATGGACTGTACTCTAGGGTATACTTTGTCTCTGAACTTTTGAACAGCTTCAACTTCAAGTATGGTAAATCAAATATGTTTGATTCAACTGATGCTAGTGGTCAAATGCAACATTTAGTATCGCTACAATGTATCACTTTGACATTCAGAATTTCAGTTTAGAGAATAAAAAAACTAAAATGTGCATAAGAAAATCATGTTTAGATATTCTTAATAAGCAAGTGCCAGCTATGCATAAAAATAAGTCAAATTCTAAAGTTGGCTTGTAATTTTTTCATTTTTATTTGCAGCAAAGTTTAAATACTACATGATAAATGTAGCATTTTGTAGCTATACAAATATAACCATCATGAAGGCCAAAAAAAAAAAAGCGCCCATTTTTATACATGGTTCCGAAAATCAGTAATGGATGAAAAATGAATCTGTCCAGTAGTTCTGCAGAAAAGAATAGCAGAAGGCACTCAAAGCACTGAAAACAATGTCTTTCCATTCAGCCCTGGACTGTCTATGAAGCAGTGGAAGAGGCAATAACAGCACACAAGCTTCTGCCATGATGATACCCAATATTCATCTTCATATCTTGAACACACCCAGGAATGTTGGTGCAGTTATTAATAACTTATTTACAAAGTTGATGAAACAGTCCTATTTCAGTTAATGCCTCCTTGACTTTGTAAACAGACAAGTCTTGGTCAAAGACCAAGGACCTACCTAGTGTCCTGGAGTACAGCTGTCCCAGGGAAGGACCGATTCAATCACTGGAACCCACATATCATTATTGCTATGTGGCTCTGTGGACACTACCAAACATCAACTCACTACTGCTGTATGGTCTGAGGCCATGGCGACTCCAAGTCACAGCAATCATCCAAGCACACTTGAAATGCATTTTCTCCCAAGTTCAGAGCCTTTGTTCTCACTATTTCTGATACAGGAAGTATTTTATGCCTGCTAAGTGCATCTCACCTCAGTCAGAGCAGTTTCAGGCTGAAAAATATATTCTCAGTTCTTGTACATATTCTCTGGTCTTTTCTATAGATAGACATTTGTTGCTAGATATTTAGATTTGCCTCCAATGCTAGGAGACACATTCCTGAGGTGCTTGGTGGCAGCTAAATGATATCAGTACTTTGTACTTACAGTGACTTTCACCTGATGATCTTAAAGCATTTTATGATTATTAATTAAGCTACAATGATGGGGGGAGTAGAGAAAGGTTATACAGAGATCATTTTACCTACTGCCAAAATGCTGCAACTTCTAGGATGGAATGCAGCAGCTGCTTAACAGCACATGACAGTGCTACACAGAAGTATAGTGCAGATGCAATTTTATGTAATTGAAATTGCAGGGGGAATTAATTAGGCAAAATATAAATCACCTGAAATTCAGCCAGGACACAGGGGCTAATCTTTGACAATGGTAAGTCATCAGGAGGTAGAACCTTCAGAAGCACAGCCCTCCGACACAATGTTGACATGAACGGCTCTCACCGATGATTATAACATTGGTTGAGGACTGACTCAGAGATAAGTGACAGCTATTTAACCACAACCACTTCTTGTACCTTGTAGATAGTTCTCAGAGGCCTCCCACCAAATGATTAACGTTGGCCAAAATGTTCTTCATGTGTGAAATCTGACAGGAAACATGGTGCTTTGGGTAAGGCTGCTCTGCTTCCTTTGTTACCATGGGCAAGTAATCTCCGTGTACCTCAGTTCCCATGTGTAAAATGGGGCTGATCCTTCCTTTTCCCCATACCCTTTGTCTGTTTTGTCCATTTAGGCTGTAAACTCTTCAGGGCAGGGACTCTCTCACAATGTGTGTGTACAGTACCTACCACAATGGGACCCTGATCTCACTTGAGCCCTCTAGGTGGTACTATAATATAAATAGCAGCACAAAATGGTCTGGCTATGGGACATTTTGCCTGGCAAATCAAAGTCTTCTTAGTGGTGCATTAAGTCCTGTCACTCTTATATTGACCAACTGGCATTATGAACCAAAATATTTAACTGCTCTAATTTGATGCAGTAGTTTTAAAAAGTCATGCCACGTCTACTCATAAGATGTTACGTACAATGCTGGTAACATGCTCCAGACTGCCATGTCTTGCACAATATGCTAGTCCTCCTTCGTGAAAGTCTAGGAGACCATCTGCATGAGATCAGTGATGACACAGTGGCAAGAAGGTTAATGTATAAAAACAGGGGAGTAGCAAGCAGGAATAGGGACATGATTTTTATCTTGTATATGGCATTAGTGAGACCGATGCTGGAGTGCTGCATTCAGTTCTAGTGGCCACATGTTAAAATGTTGAAAAAGTGGAGAGGGTGCAGAAAGGAGCCACAAAAATGATTTGACGGATGAAAACAAGGACAGGGAACTCCATTTGTTAAAGCTTATCAGAAGGAAGTCTGAGGGGAGACTTGATCAAGAACCAATGGGTGAAAGACAGATATATTCAAAGCAGAAATAAGGCACACGTTTTCTTTACCACTAACCATTAGAACAAGCTACCAAGGAAAGTGATAGACTCCATGTCTTTATGTTTTCAAATCAAAGCTGGATGCCTTTTTGAAGATCTGCTTCAGTGAAATAAGTTATTGGGATCAATATGGGATAACTTGGTGAAATTCTCTGGCCTGCAATATACATATCAGACTAGATGATCTAATGCTCTTTTCTGGCCTTAAAAAGCTATGAAGCTATGGTAAAAGTATACTACTACTGAGCCTGCATATTGTGGTGCACATTGTCAAAGTGCTATACAAACATTCCTAAAAATGTGATGTGCTGAACACAGAATCTTGTCTGGAAATTTCACTGTGTGCTAGCATAAGCCCTGTGCTAGCAGCAAAAGGCTGAGTGTGCAGAATTTGCAAAGTAACAGTCTCACATTAACCAGGTCTTAAGATATAGGATTATCTCCATGATGAACTAGGTTAAGTAAGGTTTGCCAAGGAATCAAACAAAGGGTCAACAATAAGGAAATCTATCAAGCCCCGGCCTTGGAATTTACTGAAGACTACAAACATATGACACACTGGATGAGATATAGGATATGTAACCATATTCTATTGTGGAGGATATTATGATGTTTATATGCAAGACTTACGCCTTAAACTGTCATTTTCAGATTAGAAGCCAACCTCTGCAATAGCTTCCGCCAGGCTCATCATTGAAGCCCTAGTATATCATGTTCGCTCGGGCCACATTCCCTCCCATTTCTTTATTTACACAGACTTTACAGACATGTTGGGGGTTCCCTTGAGCTCAGAGCCCCAGTACAACTGTCCTCCTTTCTTTCCCTTGTCGGCAGGGCCAGCTCTAGGCACCAGCAAACCAAGCACAAGCTTGGGGCGGCACGATTTCAGGGGCAGAGTTCCTGTTCGCCCGGAGGGGGTTTTTTTTTTGGTTGGTTGGTTTTTTTGCGCTTTGGAAGTTGCACTCCCAGAGGTTTTTTTTTTTGCTTGGGGAAGCAAAAAACCTAGAGCCGGCCCTGCTTGTCGGCCATGGCTTCAGCTCAGACGTTTGCTGAGTGATTGATAAATAATGCCAACAAAGGTGATGGTGAAGTAAAGCCTATCAAGAAGCCATGAAGAACACAAGACTGTGGAGATGCTGAGACAAAAGTGCAGAGGAACTGCAGTCTCCTTTCCATAATCTCTGAGGATACGCAGAGTTGGCATCTTTTATAGAGCCATGCATTCTGCATTTTGGCAACTCATATAGAATGGCAAAAGCAGAATGCTATCATTTAACAAACCTTGTTCCTATCAGCATGGCTTTTACTGGAACTCCACTGAACAGAACCTATTCAGTTCTGAGAATATCTGTTCAGATCATCCCTGTCAACAGTCTCCAGAGAATTTAAGGATTTGGGAGAAAATATGCAGTTGCCACCAATACATCTTAAACAACGGTTTCTGTTGATTGCAGAGTGAATTTCACTTAAGCCATAGTAACTGTTGCCATCATTATGGATTATTACTGACGTAATCAAGTAAGAATCCTTGATTTTCCTCTCATACATTGTAGTTAGAACTTGCAAATAAGCAGGTGGATTTTCAGCTGTCAGCTAGACAGCTTTCTCCACTCAATGGAGAGGCTAGGCTGCAAAATCTAAACATTAAAAAAAAAGTCTAGCCCCTTGGTTGAGAAGAACGCCTAGACATGAAGTGATGCAGCACCACATTTCTGAGTTATGGAAGCAAATGGGTGCTGTGCCTGTGCTGCTGCCCACCGCTGTCTCAACCAGTAGCAGTATGAAAATAACAAGACATTGAACAGTTTCACAGGAATCATCTGTGGGAAAGCAACAAAACCAGGCACTAAAGGTACTCAGGGAATGACAGGAAACACTCAGAAGGCTGGGGGAGAGGAGGAGTGGAGAATCCCTCTTTGCAGCAGCCGGGGGGCCAAGGTAAGGGCAGAAGAGTGAAGCCATCAACTGCAGCATCCAAAATGGTTGGGGAGGGACAGAAGCCCAGCAAGGATGAACTGCCTTTGTCAGAAGGCTCTTGAGAAGAGTCTCTCTAACCTCCCCTTGTCTAACATATAAAGGAGAGTGGGTCAGGAGCTTCAAGTTTATCAGACACCTCGGAGCTGAAGATGGATACGAAAGAAACAGCCCAAAACAAGAGTACAGGGATACCATGCTAGGCATCTTAGGACTCTCCCTTTTCCCAGCAGTTAGAAGCAAAGGTTAGGCTTCCTGATGGAATACCACTCTTGGACCTCACTGCTTTCCCTCCCTAAAATCTTTATTGCCTCCTTACTCCTCCATGAGAAATACTCCAAAGAAACCAAAATAAAGGAATAAAAGCTGTAATTGGAAATACATTTTACGTGAGCTCTGAACAAAAAGTGAGATGCCATCTCTCCAACCTCTGGAAGCCTTGATACCACAAACTGGCTTTACAAGAATGTCACCTGAATATTTAAAATTTAAGGAATCAATTTAATTTATGGTAAGTGATTTAAAAGCTACTGGGAATTTTTATTAAGAGTGAAGGCCATAAATTAATGTCAGTTCTAGACTATATTTACACTCCACTAGCAATTTCTCTACAAGTTCTGAATCAAATGAACACAAAAGGTATAAACTCATCAGGTAACCTATCCAAAAAGGCAGCACTAGAGTACTGAAATCACTGAGACAAACACAACAGAAAAATGTCCCAACAGCCACTGCCAGTCACAAATCAACAACTTGAGATGCACACTTCTAAGGGAGAAACAAAGGTGTACTTCTGAAGAATAAACATTCCAAAAGTCAGCTCTTTTGACTGGAAGACAACGGGTCATAATGTTGCCAAGCTGTGGGTGAGAAGTGAATCTGCAAACAGACAATTTTTCTAGCAAGACCCAAGAACAGCTGACTTTGGAGGTACATATCACAGAACACTGACTTAGGCATAGCAAAGACACCAAATCGAGCAAGTGAAACTGAAGTTCTAACCAGCCAGGACTTCGGAGAATTCATTAGGCATACCAAGAGGACCAATGGTTTGTTCACACATAAATAACTTCTTTTTAGCCCTAACAAAAAATGCACTCTGGGCCTACCTGAGAAAGGAAAGACTGGTACTATGACAACTACAAAGACTGATTTTTCAAGGAACAGTAATGTCTCTTCAAATTGTTTATTTCCAAGTCAGGTTTATGGATTTACAGAAAAGTCTAATTGGAACACTGAACCACTCAAATGAAATAGGAGTTTCGTTATATATAATTGTTAGCAGCTATAGAAATGAGCTACTTCCATCAGCACAGTGACTGGAACAAAGAAGACAGGTGCATTAGAAAAAAACTGTTTTTCCTTTTCTTTCTTGTTTCTCCTTTATCTCCTGCAAAGGAATTTTTTGTTTTTTATTAAGTGTTTCTAAAATTTCATGTTTCCTTTTTCATGAATAGTTCAGGAATTTTCATTTATCTAGTCAAGACATTTTTATATAATTATGGTCCGTGTACTAACAACATAATTCAAAACAAGAGAAAAACTTTTTAAAAAGATAAAATTGTTGCACCAAGTTAACATTTTTATGGGCACAGTATTTAAAGAGAACAATTTAGTTAAATGTCTTGGTTTGCTACAGGGACGATTACTTAGTAATTTTACTTTAATGCAATGAATTTCCTTTAAAAACAAATGTACCCTTTTTGGGGATTACGGCCTCATTTTAAAATATTTAGTTATATTATTGTAGCTTTTTTTGATGGACTGAAAACAAATTATTTTAAACAGGTCTATTTTGTTAACAAGTATACGTTGAAACAAGGTTCCTTTGTGTGCCTTAATTTTCAGTGGGTGAATCCCACTTTGTCTGAATAAATTCCAAAATGGAAAATCTGTGACCTTTTGTACAAAATGAATAAACTGATGTGTCTGATCTGCAAACAGGTGAACAGTTCACTGGAACTTGGAGAGAAGCCCATTTTTAACAAGTAATGCATTAGGAGATTAGAAGATAAAGGAGAACAGCTCATTGAACATGATTGGCAAGCAAAGGAATCCAGGAGCTGCACAATCAGATGTCACCTTATAGCAGAGACTGACTGCTGAAGCTAATAGGGGTGTGCAAACCTTTTCAATTTAATTGAGACGGTCTTCTATGTAATGTTTGAACTGGTGAAAGTTTCAGAAACACACTCTACTCCTCAGGCACAATGGAGCTGTCAGGGTGAAGCTCATCTGTGCAGGAGACAGAGCTTTCTTGGGACCATTCCAAGGCTGTGGAATAAAATTCCCCAGCAGGTACCACAAACCTCACCACCTCCACTACTAGTGTAAGGTGCACTTCTTCATCCTACCTTCTCTGATATAAATATCCAGGTTGCTATGTATTCACCCACGAAAGCTCATGCTGCAAAACGTCAGTTAGTCTATAACGTGCCACAGGATTCTTTGCTGCTTTTACAGGTTGCTATGTGTACATTAAAAATACAAAACATTATACTGCACATACAGCCGGGGACAGGATGAGAGAAAGAACAATCCTCATGTGACAGATGCAGTCGCATGCTTAAATGCACGTCTGAAAGGCACTCAAATATTATGGTGATGATGGCAGTATCAAATAGAAGGAAATTTTATCTAATTTTATCTGCATTACATTATCACATTACCTTGCTTTACACACACTGGATGAACATTTGACTGAGGAGAATCCAATCAACTTTTCAACTCAGTTAGATTTTCTGGGAGGTTGAATTACAACCCCACCAAAAAAAGAACAAAACAAAAATCACCCCCACAGTTCTATTAAAAAAAATCCTCACCTCATTGGATGGGCACTTGATTGTCAGGAGCCTTGGATGCAAGTTATTTGAGATTAAATTGTATGACGCGCTGCACAGAAAAGACTATCTCCAAAGAGGTCATTAAAGGCAGTGTTACAGACTAACATGGCTGCTACTCTGAAACCTGTCATTAAAGGCAGTGTTTCCCCAAAAGTAGTTACAAAGAGTGGGTGTGCTTGACATAACCCCCCCCCCCCAAGGCCACCATCCAATCAACTGCTGGCTATTCTGGATTACACCTGAAACATGCTGCAAAATCAAACACACACTATATATAGATAGATATATACACACACACACACACTATATATAGTATATAATATATATAGTATACACACACACACTTTTTGAACAAGCAGCATAACACAGTATATCATTTGAGACCCAGCAAGAGTTGCCTAAAGCAGTTTTTTGGAAGAAGCAGAGACTCAACTGTAAAGTTGGAAAGCTAATGGGTGAAATCCTGGCCACACTGAAGCTTATGTCAAAACTTCTGTGGAAGCCAGGATTTCATCCAAAGAGTTCAATGTATATTGCTTCCAATTTTCAATCAGATCAGTCTGTAGTATGGTCACTTTGAAAATGCTGAATTAGTTACAGCAATATTCTTAAAGAAAAATAATTGTTTGCTGGTCTGTCAGAAAATAATGTTTTTTCTATCAAAAACCTTGGTTTAATGTTAGATGCCTTTTTAAGGCTCCTGACAATCAAGATATCACATTCCTAACTGCAAGCAGCTCAAAGACAGATGAATATGCTCGAGGAACAAACAACAACAATGCACAGGTCACTCTACAGCAAGCAGAGAAAATTGTTAACTGCAAGTTATTTGATGAAATTGTATGAAGCTCTGCATAGAAGAGTATCTCCAAAGAGGTCATTAAAGGCAGTTTCCCCAAAAGTAGTTACAAAGAGTGGGTCTGCTTGGCATAACCACCTCCACATCACGTTTTCCAATAATTACTGGCTATATTCTGTGTTACATGTGGAACCTGCTGCAAAATGAAACTATAGAAAGATAGATCATGAACATGCAGTGTGCAGACCTAATACATCTACATAAAAATTGAACCTAAAATTGTGAATATTTAGGGTCCAAGACCCCAACATTTCCCCTTTGTTTTAAAGCAAGGCTTTTATTAAGTTGGGATGACTATGGGTTTATTTTTATGCTATTTCTATAGTGTAAGATCAGACCAGCAGAATGTGGAAGAGTTGAATTAGCCAATGTTGTCTGCTTAGGAACTTTTTTTCTCTAAGACCAGCAGCTGTGAAACTAGAGAAGTTGCAAGCTGGGGTGAAGTGAATGCTTCTAGCTTTGCATTTTTTAGTTATTTTTGAAAAAATTTAAACACATTTTTGCAAGATGGTACTAAAAAAGGATCTTGGTGGATCTCATGACCAAGAACAGCTTATGTGAATGGACTCTGTCTGTCTGTATCACAGAATGGGTTGGGCTCCGACACCCATTGAAATCAATGGCAAAGCTCCCCATGATCTAAATGGGGCAGATTCAAGGGCAGAATTTGTGGCTCTGCCGAGTGACTGATTGGCCATACATTGGCAGCTCTACTGACCTTGCAGAATTTCCAAGCCAACAGTTAACTGAATTGGGGAGATTCTTCACTTCAAAAAACTGATCTAACCAAAAAACCAGTGGATGATGCCAGTAACATGAGACGGGAAATGCCCCATTACAAGTTGCCAGTGAATTCCTGAAGAGTAGGTATGTGGGGAGAAGCTAACCAGACCACCATCTTAAAAAATGATGGAAAAAAGTGCAACTGTTGCTTCTAGATTATGGGCAATGTGATGCCACCACTCCTGACAAGAAAGCCTGTGATTTCTTCATCCCCAGGCCTGGCCACCAAAGGGTAGTACTCCAACATCTTGGGACCTCTAAGATTTAACACCTACAAGCAAGCAGTTTCTAGCCAGCAAGCAAGTCTGTCAACATTAACCAGCTGAGACAAGAAAACAACAGGCTAATCTTTTCAACAGCAGTATTAGCGTCTTCCAAACCTGCATGAAAACTCCAGAGTTGCAACCACCATCTTGCCCAAGTATGAAACTTTTTTGCCCTTAAGATTACTAAATTACTATAGTTTACTCCTCAGTCTAAATAATCTAGAAGGTTTTGGCATACATGAGGAGGTCTATATTAAAAAAAAAAAAGCCTCACACAAATCTTTACATTCTCCCTAGAAATTGCATTGACACAAACATTTACCCTTTACCTTCCTTTATATGCTGGAGAAATTCTGTGATGTATTGAAAATACAGTTTATCCAACCAAATTATTTCTGCAGTCAGATCATTGCCAGGTCCTTCATTAGTGGGATTTGGAAAGGCTGATTTACAAGAATAAATTTTTTTACCAAATGAAATACTCCTGATTAACACAAGACTTTCACTATCTGTGGAGGAGAGCATACAGATAATATGGCAATGTAGCTTGAACTCACGAATGCTGGCACAATCTGTATGAGCGTCAAATAGTTAAAAATGGGGTTAAGTGAAAACATTTTGACACCCATAAGACTGCACGGTAAATTCAATACTTCATATCTGAAAAGCCTGGGGAGGAGCAACAGTTAGGAAAACTCCAGCCTTTTTTGTGCATGATAATAAAGGGAGCTAGACCCATATAATTAGTTTGCCTAACACCTTCCATTATAAGAGATTCTCATAACCTTTTTTGAGCGGTTCTCACACCTCCATTGTTTGCAGCAGGTCTTTGAAATTCAGCCAGGGAATACCCTTAGGCTAGAGAAGTGCCTTTTCTTTGTCTTATTATGTTAAGAGATCTACACTGTTAAAAAGCACCATTTGCTGGCTGTGGTTTGTATTCCTCAGAAAAAAATTGGCAGTTAAAAGAACATTAATATTGAACAGTCAAGTGCTCAAAATGTAGGAAATTCAGCCCTCTTGTGCATATTCAGGCGAATGCAGTCTTTAATTCATAATCTCAGACTATTTTTTTCCCCCAAAGAAGCTCTTCCTCATTCAGTGCACAGCATGTCTGGGAAATGAGGCAGCTATTGTTTTTATACTCATCATTTCATGTATGACACCACACCTATTTTATTGCACACATTCTAACCCTGCAATGAATATGGAATTAATAAATTCCTCTTGGAATTTTCCCTGTCACTCATCACAGTAGCATCTGAGTGCTTTGCAAACATTAATGAATTTATCTTCACAACACCTCTATGAGGTACTAAGAGATTTTTTCCCCATTTTACAAGTGGGTAACTGAGGCACAGACAGAATAAAGCCAAAATTGTCAGGTGTTCATTACTTTTAAGTATCCAACTTGAGATGCTTATAAATGTTTCAGAAGATGTAACAATGTTATAGCACTTTATATGTTCAGAATACAGGTCCCACTGACCTCAGTTGCAACTGTGCTCAGCACTTCCACAAATCAGGCCCCAGGTGTCTCTCAGTGGGCACCCTGAGAATGGTGAACACAGTTAATGACCACCTGTGAAAAGTTTAGTGTAAGTGTCTTACAGACAATCGCACAGGAACTCTCTGGCAGAGGCAGGGATAGACACCAATTCTACAGGGCAGCATTCAGCTGCCTTATCCATAGGACTATCCTTTTTCTTCCCGAAATCCTCTGCCTCGCCCACTACACATCTTCAAAATTCTGCAACAAATGAGCCAGGGGTCCTACAGACAACATTCTCCTTCACTGCAAAACCCTGATTCATTCCCTGTCCACCGTCCATCTTGTGCACTGAATGAAGCAGGGTCCTACTGAAACAAATGATCATGTAATTAAAGACTGTTTCAAAATGTTCACACACAAGGGTGCCAACTAGCATGTGCAACCTTAATTCTGGCATTTCTTAACTTTTGAGTACTTGACTTTGCAATCTTAACATTCTTGTTCTGTAAATCTTTTAAAAAATGGAATTGCCTATATTTTTAAAAAAACAACCAATGAATTCCATCTTTTGGAACCTTATTGACTCCCCAACTTGCGTCAGCAGCAGGGCTGGGACTTTTAAATCCATCACACAGACCTCCACCACTTGGGCTAATGGAGTAACTGGTAGCAGTAGTAGGCTGTTATCCTCTATGCGGACTACAGCGTTAAGGAATGATGACACACACTTATGTATACATAACTGTTTAATATCCCTCCCATTCCCCTGCAGGCCACTTCTGTTCCTGTCCCCCTCTCTCTCTCAGAAGAATGTGTTGTGTTAACTTGAACTGTTTGAAGTATTTGTATGGTTTTTGACCCCAACCCAACACTGATATATTTTATTGCTGGATATTTTAATCAATCAGTTACAGAGATCCTGTTGTGCCACCATTCTGAGTGTAAATACAGTTTTTTGCATTAACAATTAAATGTTTTCATAGTAAAGCAAAGCTTGCTATTTGCAATATGTACCGAACATATCTGATTTAATAAAAAAAAAAAAAATCTACTTACTTTTTTTTACTTTTTTATTTATTATTATATTTAACATCCTGCCCTCCTCCCTCCTCTCCTCTCTCACACTCACCGCCTGGTTTTATAAATATTATATATATATTGTGTGTGTGTTGTGTGTGAAAGTCAAAGTCAGAAGTCTTAGAGTAACGGATATGCACTTCTCTTCCTCTCTTGGCTGAATCTAGCCATTTTAAAGTTATCTTGTTTGTGATCCATATGGTGCATAGGTTGAAATTCACATACTTACGCCATGAAACATCCCTCTGCCCACTGGGTGAAATTCACCCAGTGATTAAGAAGCCAATTTAATTGGCAGTATTTAAATTAACGACCCAAATCCATGAGCTGCATGATTTTCTGAGTTTAATATTAAATACAGGTAATGTAGGAGAGGTTTGATACATTTTTAAAACCGGTGTATTTGCAAAAGTTTAAAGGGGCATCTTTCTACGTTGGTTTCACAACTCCCAGTTTCCGTCAGAAAGAAGCCTGTCAAACAGGAAAATGGAATAAGAATGTGTATCATAGAATGGACAAGAAAGGGCTGAAAAGATAAGAAATAAACTTACTGTAAAAAAGTCTTGATTCTAACAAATTAAAAAAAACATGACAGGCTTTGGTAATGTACTTAAAATTATTAAACAGTGCTTGGTATGCTTCAAATTGATGCTTTGACATTCCTAGAAAAATCAGCTGTTATTGATGCTGAGGCTTTTTTTTAGCATTTTTTAAAACGCTGATTTAATTTAGAACCTCTTATGAGCTCAGCCAGGCACACTCTCTTACATAGAGAAACTATGATACCATAAACATGATGCATAGCACAAGATAAGAAAATGCTTTCAATGTTACTTGACTCCATGGCTAAATGTTTGCCCCAGCTGAGCATTGATGACCTTTCTTCTGCCCATTAGACAGACAGTATCTGAACCGCAAATTGTTGCTTCTGGGTAAAATCCTGGCCCCATTGATATCAGTGACAAAAACGCCGTTGACTTCACTAGGGCCAGGATGTCTTCTTTGTTATTCATTCAGCTGGCTATTTTATTCTACTCCAGAAGCTCCACCATTTCATTAAGTGGAACTCTATCAAAAACATACCCTTTCAGCTACATTATATTTAAATTTAACAGTTTTTGTAGTTTACCAAAAATTTCACTTGTTACGTGTTCAAGTTACCCCCTCAGATGGAACTTCAGGATAACAAACACTGGAACTCCAACAGGGTTGTAAACCCTCCAGGATTGTCCTGGAGTCTCATTATGTCATGTGATGAAACCTCCCGGAATACATCCAACTAAAATTGGCAACCCTAAACTCCAGTGATAAAAGTTTGCTAGGTCTTGATATTTTTAAACTACTACTGTCCTGTATATGTATAAATATAGGTGGTACAGAGACCTCAGGTGTGATAAGGTTTTCATGAAAAGCACTTTGTTATAGTGAGAGCCGTTAATCCCATAATATTTAATAGGCTGTCACCAACATTTAGAGCTTCCACAGATTTGTATTTATTTATTTTTTTTAAAAAACAGCTGGGCTAAAAGCCTGTTTTTAATATTTCAAAATACCTGATCCCAGGAATGTCCCGTCTCCTAACATGGATGCTTTTATTCTGTGACCCCACAAATTCTGCCATAAACAAAGTCAGAAACTAGGATTTAATAGTGCTAATAGACTCCTAACATAATAATGAACTGCAAGCATTTGCCATGTAAAGAGAAATCAATAACCTTTACAAGAATTGTAGTCAGATGTAGATTTTGGTTCTCTAAACAAACAAAAAATCTAATGAATAAATCTTATGCTACTGTCCAATAATCATACTTGCTTACTTTTCATTTTTTGTAGCAGTACACTAAAATGTTAATGACTCCAGATGAAAGCAAAAGGACAATGAGACTACCTTAGATAGTATCAATAATGTAAAATAGCTATATCCATTATTGAATTGAGAATACACAGTACAACTATAACTGCAGATTAAGGTCTCCAAATTCAAATACAACTTTTTGATACTGTAGTACCCAACTGCTCATAAAGATGGTATTCAAAAATTGGCCCAATCCTGTTCCCACTGAAGTCACTAGAAAAATTCCCATCTGCCTCAATGGGATCAGGATATGGGATAAAACTTAAAGGCAAAAGAGCTACTATCAAAAATAATTATTTTATGGGCCCTATTCTGCAATCCTTAGTCATGTGACTACTTGCATTGGGATGTCAGCTTCAGCAAAAGTTGCAGGACTAGGACTTCATTTGTATTTAAAATTGTGAATATGCCTATCCATGTATTTGACATGTACACTATTACAAATACATGCACACATATACTTGATCCATAAGCACTTTGCTGTAATTAATTCTAGGATTTCTGTTGATAGCATATGTATATAAGAAAATACTTCAAGTTGTCTGTGGCTGGCATTTTATATGTAGTGTACTTTTTCATTTCTCACCTAACTAAAGAAAACTGTTCCAGATCTGAATTATTAAAAAGCATATAGGAAAGACAAGGTGATTTTTAAAAGCCATGACACAGAAGGATTAAGATATTTTCACCTTAGAGGAAATAGCATAGAAAATAAAATGCAAGATGTATAGTTTTTTTAGGACTTATTTTGTAGATTTCATATATATTGTATTTACAGGAAACATATGTACTGTTGCAATGGGACTACAGCCTGCTTACTAACTCATTTTCCACACTGTGAAGACACTGTACAGTGAAAACAAACAACAAAATAAATGCATTTCCATTGCACAAAATTACTACACTTTTAGTTAAAAGGGTTGTCAGTCAAGCAAGTAACAGTTCTCCTAATTCTCCTCCCCATAGAGTTTAAGTCATTTTAATAAGCCACTGAAGAAAAAGGATGCAGCCATTTGACTAAAATACATTTAGCAGAAAAAGTATGTTAAAATTGTTTTTGGTAATTTTGTTTGAGCCTTTACACAAATAAACCTGTTTTAAACTCTTCTAGCAGCATATTTGCGATTTTACATTTATCCTACCTAAAGATTTGGAGCATTTGGGGATTTAAAGACAGATTTGAAACACTATGGCAGCTAACAGTAAACCTGCATACAAAGCTGCCAGTAAAGCCCAAGACTACTTATTTCACATGAGACACCTTGAAATAAGGTTTTATTTTTTTTCTTCTATTTTTCCTTCAGCTCTACTGAGAGTCATATACCATCCCCTTCTCCACCAAATTTCAAATAAATAATACATCAAAACATTTAAACGCAGTAATCTTAAAAGGGATGCAATAAATAATATATGTAACGGCTCTCAGTGAAATAACACATTTAACCAAACTGTGTTCCAGGCAGAAACTGATTTTTAAGTCCCATCTTTAAACTGTGCACTTCAGATAAATATATTATTTCACTTTGAGCTACTGTGGATTTACAATATAAATGTATTGGATTTATACATATTAAATACACATATGAAGCACTTATGATAAAGAGCAGATTGCTACTATATTGAAGCACAGTTTCTTTCTGGATAAAGTACACACACCATTAATATTTATATTAAACGTGTATTTCAAGTTTTGTTGCATTAAAATAGATTCCCCACTCTCTCAGGTGCAGGAATAAATGTTGCTGCTTCTGAAAGTCCCTAATCAAGAATTTCTTTTAAGTTTGCTATGTTCTCTGTATTTCATGAAATTTGACAGTCTACTTGGTCACAGGTGGTGAGATGTCCTACACAGTGCCATGGTGGTGAACCTTACCATTCTAGTGCGGGTAATGTTCCAACTCTCCCATAGCATTATTACAACCAACAACATACTATATCTGTACTTTAACAAGAAAGGAAGTTTACACGCTATGGCTGGATTCAATACAAACTGGCTAGTTTCAATACCACAGAAGCCCACCCAATCCCCCCCACTACTCCAAATCAACATTTCTGGGATTATGAGGGCTTCTGTGACAGCAAAGTGTCACAGAAAGCTAAGTGAGATGGAGTTACTGAACCCAGCTCTATAAAGATTATGAGTACAAAACATAGCTATACATTCATTACAAAATATCTAGAGCCTGATCTTTCAGAGATGCTGAGCACCCACAACTCCAAATAAAGTTAACTGGAGTTGTGGGTGCTATGCTACCTCGGGGGTGGGGGCGAGGAGGGAATCAGACTTGTGGTTTTGAAAGGATTTTTAATAGTGCCTGCCTTCTCTATCATACCATTGTAACTGGATCAAGTGATTACAACAGAGCTTTGACAGACGTGCATGCAGGAGGCCACCCCTCACAGATTTAGGCTATATATTACTGAAGCACATCCTACCAAACTAATAGCAGAAATGTGCTTCTATTATTTACAAAATAAAGTGCATTATTATTTAATTATAGAACTGACAGACTTTCTGCCTGGACCACACAGCTTTAAAACAGGTGAGGGCTTTAATGTAAAATTCTCTCATGAGAACCTATTAATTCAAGAGATTCAGACTGATGCTTTTCACCCTGTCCTCTTAGAATTGTTTTTGGCCATGCTCTTTAGTGCAAACAAGCTTGTGTTTTTCTCAAGTTTAAGGGTCAGGCAGTTTTAGGGCGTAAAGAATGACAATCTATTTAGAATGTACTGGGAATTCAATATTCCTTTGTGTTATAATGGGCCCTTCTGCACATAAGCAGCATAATACTGCTGCTTTCTAAAGCTGGGAACACATTGCCAAAAATAATGAGGAACCCGTTTCCAAATGTAACCAGTGTAAGTTTTGCATTGCTATATTTTGAGTTTGTTAGTGTTATGCTTGGATTATAGTATTTTCAATCAATGCTTTACATTTCTATGGAAAACCAGTAGTCAGTGCTTTAACTGTTGATAGTTGGCTCAAGTGTCGTCCCGGATACTCAGGTGCGTATCACCGTGTGAGAGTAAGTGCATTAGCTGGTTTTACAAAATACAGGCAACACTTAATTGTGTATCAGAGCTGAGAATTGAGCTTGTTCAGCAGCCAGCAAGATACGACTTCCTGGGGTAATAGTTACAATACATCAATGCATTTCTGAAGGCCAATAAATAAATACAGGAAACCTAATTATGAAGCAGTGATGCAAACTGATACCGGTCTACATCTTCACTGGAGCACTTTCAATAGCTAAGACGTAGGCTGGCTCTAATTCTCCAAAATGGCAACTTGATAGCAATAACAATGCCACTTTGCACCTGTTTGTTTTTTAAACCTGTAAAGGAAATGTATTTTTTTAAATTACTACTTACTTGCACAATTAAAATATTTTTCTCCATTAAGAGCAAAAGAACACATGGAATGCAAGATTATCTGCATTGCACATGTTACGTAGGAACAATTCCAATGAATGAGCTTTTAATATCAAGTGATGCAAACATTATTTTAGACTGGAAGATGCTGAGTGTAGAGGGAAAAATCCACGTGAAGATGGAGTGCAAGGGGAGAAGTGAGCATAAAAAGTTCTTACATTCATAGTTCCAGATTGCTGGAAGTTTTGACAAGTTCATCACTACTTTAGGCACTGTGATGGGCAGCAGCAATCAGTGAGATGGTAATTTAGGCATTGATAAATCATTCACTAATATACTGCTATCAAGCCAACAATAGTATAAATTGTTATTTTAGTATGATTTGTGGCTTCTTAAAACATCTTTTTTTTTTTTAATTTTTTTTTTTAGTACTTCACTATCTAATAGGAACCATTAGTCCTAGGACTAAGGTTATAACCTTCAATTGCTTGGTCATGGCCCAAATGGCCCATTAGCAATTCAAGTGACCAAATAAGAAAATTTTGCTTTGGATTAGAAAATATCTGAAACAGCAATCAATACATTAGTGATTAGTTTATGGTAATTTTTTTTGACACTAGGCCAACTGGTTGTTAGCTCTAAGGGAATCACCTAAAACAGCGAAATTAACTTCTTTACATCTGTTCTTTTCTGTCACAGGCGTTAACATGTTCCTAATAGTTCTTTGGTGAGTTTGGTGCAAACTTTTTTGTAGTTTCATCATTTTTAGCACCCAAACTAAAGGCCAGATTATTCACTTAAACCCCACATACACAGTCCTTCTTGATATTACTAATGGTATATCAGATCAAAGACATGATAAGGTGTTTGAATTTAGTGTGGCCTTCAAGTGTGCAGGCAGATTAAAATTAAGACTGGGGACAATTTTGGGTTGCAGATAAGTGTGTTTAAGCAGATTACAATTTACTGTTTGGATTAAAAGATAGCTGGCCCTCATGCACACTCAGCTATTTCATTAAAAAGCATGATTTGGGTGATGATAAATTTCTGTAGATATACAGTAGCACTTTAAAAAAAAACACATAAAAAAGGTAGGCAAAATGGAGTCTCTAAGCAAGGGATTTATAGCCCAATCCAACTCCCATTGATCTCAGTGAGAGATGAATTGGCCCCTATATGCTGAAAAATTTCTTCATAAAAATAAATCTGTTTTTGCTTTGAGATCCAAAAGCATTTAGAATATCCTATGTCCCCTTTCTAACTCAACCCTCCTGAACAGATAATGCTTCACATTTCCCCTCCAGGCAGAGTATTTGGATTTCAAGGCAGCAATCTGGGGGAAGATGTACCTCCATAGTCTTCAAGGGGACTTCACGCAGGCCTAACAGTCAGCCCACGTGAATCAAATTGCAGGATCATGGCCCCAGCTTTAACATGGTGGTGAAAGAGTGATGGAGGTGGGGGCATAGATATTATCTTGGAATACTAAAACCTATAAAAATAATAATTTGTAATGGAAATGCTGACACAGCTTTAGCCATAGCATTGTAAATGCGCTACCAATAAGTATGAAATTAGAGAAGCATTTTTATACCAATTAAGTGGTGCACCAAACTCTCCCAAAGGTTTTTCCTCAAAGTAGAAGGACGAAACCAGAAGCTATCCTCATACTTTTAATATCATACCTGTGTTACTCATACAGTTGGGAGAAAACCCTGGAAACCCACTTGCAACAATCATTCAGCCACCAAAATGCCCACTTCCCAGCTCCTTGCTAGAGCTCCCCAAACCACCAATAATATAAAAATAGTTTTTGAAATTTTGAGAGCACATTAAAAAAATCCTCAACCTTACATGATGTAATATGTAGATGAAGAATGGATTATTTTCATTAATTTGGGATAACCCATCACAATTCAAACACAGCTTTACTTTTCTGCGGCACTCGAATTTTTTGGTTACCACAGAATTATTAAGTTAAGAAATTAATATTCCACTCTTTGACAATCCTTTATAAAGGCTTGACCTGCTATCGAGAGTTTATCCATGAAGAACATTGCTTAAAATTCAGTAATTAGTGAACATTGATTTAAAATTTCTACCTTTCCTCGTATAAGTAGATAAAATGCATACAAAGTCAATTTCTGTGGTAAATGACCTGTAGTTAACCGTTTCAGATTTTAACTCAGCATGGACAATATTTAGTTCTGGAGAACCTGTCATAAGCAGAAACCAATACTTTTCAGCATAAGGTACGTCATGTTCTAGTGCAACCCAAGCCTTACCTAGACTATTTAAAGGTCAGAATGTCAGATTTTTGTGCTGATATGCATACTTTCATAGTCTTCAACACTTGAAACAGCTGATTCATTTAGATTTGGGAGGCTGATATTCCCATAGGAATTAGAGAGATGTGTTGGGTGTCATTTAACATAACCAGACTTCAGAAGTATTATATACTGGAGTTATTACTAACAACAGGAAAAGGACTTACAAAAAATGAGGGGCAATTTTTTCAAACTACTAAATATTCAAACTACCTCCAGCCAATTTATGGTTTTCTGTTTTGCCTGACGACCAGTTCAAATGCACTCTATTCCAGACCCTCTTGCTCTTCACCACTGTCACCTGTGACATCCATTCTTTTCTCTTTATGGCTGTTGTAAATTCTCCTCATTTCTTCTTCATACTTGATAAAGTTTTCCCCAAACCTTGTCCACGCTTTATACGGGACAGTGATGGTGTTACGGTAAGGTGGTCTCACCTCACTTACCTTCAAAAAAATGCCATACCTGTTAGATCCCACATCAAAGTAGAACCGCTTGTTATCCACCCTGAAGGAAGTCCCCTCTGGAAGCTCAAGGGGTTCATCACCCCCACTTCGTCGTTCTTCTATATCTCCCTCCCCATATTCTTCAATTAGCTGGACCAAAGCATCCCTGAATTCAATCATCCCTTGGGCTGGAAGGACAATAGTCTGTTCCTGTCCCAAATTGTGTCCAAAATAACCTATCATGCCCGGTCCTCTAATCATGGTTTGTCTAATCCTTAAGAAACGCCCACGTTGATTCTCCTTCAGGTCTAGATAATACTTCCTGTTGTCTCTTTCTATATATTCAGTTTTCAGGACACTGTGACTATGCTCTTCTGATTCAACAGATGCTGGAGGCGAAGGCAGATGATGCTGTTGCCGCCTTCTCAAATCTTGCTCTTTGCCATTGCTGTGTTCATGTCTATGACTATGGCTGCCTTTGAGGCCCAAATGGGCATAGTGCTCTATGAAATCTCCCAGATAATCCTTCAGCTCAGCAGCCACAGACAAGGAGAGAGTCAGTTTGCTTTTCCTGATATTTTCCTGCCTGCCTCTTCCTATCCAGACCTCCGCTATCTTCAGGAAGCGGCCTCGGGAACTCTGCTTCACATCCAGATAAAATCGCTTTTTCTGGATGTCCACCCTTTTGGAGGCTAGCTCCTGGATCTCCATGCAGCCCCCCTGAGAGGAGGCAGGATAGTGATACTGCTGTTGAGACTGGGAGTAAATGCTCCTGTGCAGGCTGGAGCCCCCCACACTCCTTCCTCCTCCTCCTCCTCCTCTTCCCCTCTCCATCTTTACCAGTCAGCTGGAAATAAGAAATATATAAACAGACACAGACCATAATATCAGTGTCAAGAACCTGCGCTACTTCTCAACATCTCTCTGCTCAGTGTTACTTTCCCCACAAAGATGCTTGCACCCCGGTCTCCTATCATGACACTCAGCAACATGGGAAGAGATCCCAATCTCCGTGACTGCTTCTATCCTTCCACTTTGTGTGTCACCCTCAAACTTCTCCAATAACCATCCCGTCACAGCCCCCATCACTACTACCCTTCCACCAACAGCCACCCCATAACCCCCCTTCCCTGATAATCATCCCCATAGCCCCATTTCTGTCACACTCCCCACAATAACTGTCTACCCATAGTGCCACTAATCTCCACCATTATAGCCTTCAGGACTGGGGGATTCCCCAGGAGACTGGGTGTCACCAGCATAGCACCACTCTACTGCCAAACAGTCCTCTGTAATTCCCCCTAGCCCTACCACTGTACTGCCCTCTAGTTTGTCCCTGGATGCAGCCCCCACTAAACCCCCATCAAACCCCCCTTTCTCCCAGTGATGGGGGCCCCAACCACCCAACAGCCATGGTATGGCAGACCAGCCCCCCAGTGACCGCTTCCCCCAGGCTGCAGCACCCCACTGAACTCCCACTCCCTCCCCAAGGCTGTAGTGCTCCACTGAACCTCCACTCCCCATGACCCCTTCCCCAAGGCTGCAACCCTCCACTGAACCCCCACTCCTCGTGACCCCTTCCCCCACCCCGCATCCCCCCCACTGAGCCCCCACTCCCCGTGACTCCCTCCCCAAGGCTATAGTGTTCCACTGAACCCCCACTCCCATGACCTCCTCCCCCACACTGCAGCCTCCCACTGAACCCCACTCCCATGACCCCTCCCCAAGGCTGCAACCTCCACTGAGCCCCTACTCCTGTGACCCCCTCCCCACCCCACAGCCCCCACTGAACCCCACTCTCCGTGACCCCCACCCCACAGCCCCCACTGAACCCTCCACTCTCCGTGACCCCTCCCCACCCCACAGCCCGCACTGAACCCCACTCCCCATGACACCCTCTCACCCGCAGCCCCCACTGAACCCCACTCCCGTGACCCCTCCCTCACTTCGCAGCCCCCACTGAACCCCACTCCCCGTGACCCCCTCACTTCGCAGCCCCACTGAACCCCACTCCCGTGACCCCCTCCTCACTTCGCAGCCCCCACTGAACCCCACTCCCGTGACCCCTCCTCACCCCGCAGCCCCCACTGAACCCCCACTCCCCATGACCCCCTCCCTCACTTCGCAGCCCCCACTGAGCCCCCACTCCCCATGACCCCTCCTCACCCGCAGCCCCCACTGAGCCCCACTCCCGTGACCCCCTCTCACCCTGCAGCCCCCACTGAACCCCACTCCCCATGACCCCCTCCTCACTTCGCAGCCCCCACTGAACCCCACTCCCGTGATCCCCTCCTCACCCTGCAGCCCCCACTGAGCCCCACTCCCCGTGACCCCTCCTCACCCCGCAGCCCCCACTGAGCCCCACTCCCCGTGACCCCCTCTCACCCTGCAGCCCCCCACTGAACTCCCATTCCCTGGGACCCCTCCCTCACCCCGCAGCCCCCCACTGAGCCCCCACTCCCCGTGACCCCCTCTCACCCTGCAGCCCCCCACAGAACCCCACTGCCCATGACCCTCCTCACTTCACAGCCCCCACTGAACCCCCACTCCCCATGACCCCTCCCCACCCACAGCCCCCACTGAACCCCACTCCCGTGACCCCTCCTCACCCCACAGCCTCCCACTGAGCCCCACTCCCGTGACCCCTCCTCACCCGCAGCTCCCCACTGAACCCCACTCCCCATGACCCCTCCCCACTCCGCAGCCCCCACTGAGCCCCCACTCCCCATGACCCCTCCTCACTTCGCAGCCCCCACTGAACCCCACTCCCGTGATCCCCTCCCTCACCCTGCAGCCCCCACTGAGCCCCCACTCCCGTGACCCCTCTCACCCTGCAGCCCCCACTGAACCCCCACTCCCGTGACCCCTCCTCACTTCGCAGCCCCCACTGAACCCCCACTCCCCATGACCCCTCCCCACCCGCAGCCCCCACTGAACCCCACTCCCGTGACCCCTCCTCACCCGCAGCCTCCCACTGAGCCCCACTCCCGTGACCCCTCCTCACCCGCAGCCCCCACTAAACCCCACTCCCCATGACCCCCTCCTCACTCCGCAGCCCCCACGGAACCCCACTCCCCATGACCCCTCCCTCACTCCGCAGCCCCCACTGAACCCCACTCCCGTGACCCCTCCCTCACCCGCAGCCTCCCACTGAGCCCCCACTCCCCGTGACCCCTCCTCACCCCGCAGCCCCCACTGAACCCACACTCCCCGTGACCCCTCCCCACTCGCAGCCCCCACTGAGCCCCACTCCCCATGACCCCCTCCTCACTTCGCAGCCCCCACTGAGCCCCCACTCCCCATGACCCCTCCTCACCCCGCAGCCCCCACTGAGCCCCACTCCCCGTGACCCCCTCTCACCCTGCAGCCCCCACTGAACCTCCACTCCCCATGACCCCTCCCCACTCCGCAGCCCCCACTGAGCCCCCACTCCCGTGACCCTCCCTCACTTCGCAGCCCCCACTGAACCCCACTCCCCATGACCCCTCCCCACCCCACAGCCCCCACTGAACCCCTCCCCTCCCATGACCCCCTCCTCACCCCGCAGCCTCCCACTGAACCCCACTCCCCATGACCCCTCCCTCACTTCGCAGCCCCCACTGAACCCCACTCCCCGTGACCCCTCCTCACTTCGCAGCCCCCACTGAACCCCACTCCCCGTGACCCCCTCCTCACTTCACAGCCCCCACTGAACCCCACTCCCGTGACCCCCTCCTCACTTCGCAGCCCCCACTGAACCCCACTCCCCATGACCCCTCCCTCACTCCGCAGCCCCCACTGAGCCCCCACTCCCCGTGATCCCCTCCTCACCCCGCAGCCCCCACTGAGCCCCCACTCCCGTGATCCCCTCCCTCACTTCACAGCCCCCACTGAACCCCACTCCCCATGACCCCTCCTCACCCCGCAGCCCCCACTGAACCCCCACTCCCGTGACCCCTCCTCACCCCGCAGCCTCCCACTGAGCCCCCACTCCCGTGACCCCCTCCTCACCCCGCAGCCCCCACTGAACCCCACTCCCCGTGACCCCTCCCCACTCCGCAGCCCCACTGAGCCCACTCCCCATGACCCCCTCCTCACTTCGCAGCCCCCACTGAACCCCACTCCCGTGATCCCCTCCCTCACCCCGCAGCCCCCACTGAACCCCACTCCCCATGACCCCTCCTCACTTCGCAGCCCCCACTGAACTCCCACTCCCGTGACCCCCTCCTCACTTCGCAGCCCCACTGAACCCCACTCCCCATGACCCTCCCCACCCCACAGCCCCCACTGAACCCTCAGTCCCCATGACCCCTCCCTCACCCCGCAGCCTCCCACTGAACCCCACTCCCCATGACCCCTCCCTCACTTCGCAGCCCCCACTGAACCCCACTCCCGTGACCCCTCCTCACTTCGCAGCCCCCACTGAACCCCACTCCCCATGACCCCTCCTCACTCCGCAGCCCCACTGAGCCCCCACTCCCGTGATCCCCTCCTCACCCCGCAGCCCCCACTGAGCCCCCACTCCCGTGATCCTCCTCACTTCACAGCCCCCACTGAACCCCACTCCCCATGACCCCTCCTCACCCCGCAGCCCCCACTGAGCCCCCACTCCCCGTGTTCCCCTCCCTCACTCCGCTGCCCCCCACTGAGCCCCCACTCCCCGTGATCCCCCTCCCTCACCCCGCAGCCCCCCACTGAGCCCCCACTCCCCGTGATTCCCTCCCTCACTTCACAGCCCCCATTGAACCCCACTCCCCATGACCCCTCCTCACCCCGCAGCCCCCACTGAGCCCCACTCCCCGTGATCCCCTCCTCACTCCGCAGCCCCCACTGAGCCCCCACTCCCGTGATCCCCTCCCTCACCCCGCAGCCCCTCACTGAGCCCCCACTCCCGTGATCCTCCTCACTTCACAGCCCCCCACTGAACCCCCACTCCCCATGACCCCCTCCCTCACCCCGCAGCCCCCCACTGAGCCCCCACTCCCGTGATCCTCCTCACTCCGCAGCCCCCACTGAGCCCCCACTCCCGTGATCCCCTCCTCACCCCGCAGCCCCCACTGAACCCCACTCCCCATGACCCCTCCTCACCCCGCAGCCTCCCACTGAGCCCCCACTCCCCGTGACCCCTCCCTCACCCCGCAGCCCCCACTGAACCCACACTCCCGTGACCTCCTCCCCACTCCGCAGCCCCCACTGAGCCCCCACTCCCATGACCCCTCCCTCACTTCGCAGCCCCCACTGAGCCCCACTCCCCATGACCCCTCCTCACCCCGCAGCCCCCACTGAGCCCCCACTCCCGTGACCCCTCTCACCCTGCAGCCCCCACTGAACCCCACTCCCCATGACCCCTCCTCACTTTGCAGCCCCCACTGAACTCCCACTCCCGTGACCCCCTCACTTCGCAGCCCCCACTGAACCCCCACTCCCCATGACCCTCCCCTACCCCACAGCCCCCACTGAACCCCACTCCCCATGACCCCCTCCTCACCCCGCAGCCTCCCACTGAACCCCACTCCCCATGACCCCTCCTCACTTCGCAGCCCCCACTGAACCCCACTCCCGTGACCCCTCCTCACTTCACAGCCCCCACTGAACCCCCACTCCCCGTGACCCCCTCCTCACTTCGCAGCCCCCACTGAACCCCACTCCCCATGACCCCTCCCTCACCCGCAGCCCCCACTGAACCCCACTCCCCATGACCCCTCCTCACTTCGCAGCCCCCACTGAACTCCCACTCCCGTGACCCCTCCTCACTTCGCAGCCCCACTGAACCCCACTCCCCATGACCCCTCCCCACCCCACAGCCCCCACTGAACCCCAGTCCCCATGACCCCTCCTCACCCCGCAGCCTCCCACTGAACCCCACTCCCCATGACCCCTCCTCACTTCGCAGCCCCCACTGAACCCCACTCCCCGTGACCCCCTCCTCACTTCGCAGCCCCCACTGAACCCCACTCCCCATGACCCCCTCCTCACTCCGCAGCCCCCACTGAGCCCCCACTCCCCGTGATCCCCTCCTCACCCCGCAGCCCCCACTGAGCCCCCACTCCCGTGATCCTCCTCACTTCACAGCCCCCACTGAACCCCACTCCCATGACCCCTCCTCACCCCGCAGCCCCCACTGAGCCCCCACTCCCCGTGATCCTCCTCACTCCGCAGCCCCCACTGAGCCCCCACTCCCGTGATCCCCTCCTCACCCCGCAGCCCCCACTGAGCCCCCACTCCCGTGATTCCTCCCTCACTTCACAGCCCCCACTGAACCCCACTCCCCATGACCCCCTCCTCACCCCGCAGCCCCCACTGAGCCCCCACTCCCGTGATCCCCTCCCTCACTCCGCAGCCCCCACTGAGCCCCACTCCCCGTGATCCTCCTCACCCCGCAGCCCCCCACTGAGCCCCCACTCCCGTGATCCCCTCCTCACTTCACAGCCCCCACTGAACCCCACTCCCCATGACCCCTCCCTCACCCGCAGCCCCCACTGAGCCCCCACTCCCGTGATCCTCCCTCACTCCGCAGCCCCCACTGAGCCCCCACTCCCCGTGATCCCCTCCTCACCCCGCAGCCCCCACTGAACCCCACTCCCCATGACCCCTCCCCACTCCGCAGCCCCCACTGAGCCCCCACTCCCCGTGATCCCCTCCTCACCCCGCAGCCCCCACTGAGCCCCCACTCCCGTGACCCCCTCTCACCCTGCAGCCCCCACTGAACCCCACTCCCGTGACCCCTCCCTCACTTCGCAGCCCCCACTGAACCCCACTCCCCGTGACCCCTCCCTCACCCCGCAGCCCCCACTAAACCCCACTCCCCATGACCCCTCCCTCACTCCGCAGCCCCCACGGAACCCCACTCCCCATGACCCCTCCCTCACTCCGCAGCCCCCACTGAACCCCACTCCTCGTGACCCCTCCTCACCCCGCAGCCTCCCACTGAGCCCCACTCCCCGTGACCCCCTCCTCACCCCGCAGCCCCCACTGAACCCACACTCCCCGTGACCTCCTCCCCACTCCGCAGCCCCCACTGAGCCCCCAGTCCCCATGACCCCTCCCTCACTTCGCAGCCCCACTGAGCCCCCACTCCCCATGACCCCTCCCTCACCCGCAGCCCCCACTGAGCCCCACTCCCGTGACCCCTCTCACCCTGCAGCCCCCACTGAACCCCACTCCCCATGACCCCTCCTCACTTCGCAGCCCCCACTGAACTCCCACTCCCGTGACCCCCTCCTCACTTCGCAGCCCCCACTGAACCCCACTCCCCATGACCCCTCCCCACCCCACAGCCCCCACTGAACCCCACTCCCCATGACCCCCTCACCTCACCCGCAGCCTCCCACTGAACCCCACTCCCCATGACCCCTCCTCACTTCGCAGCCCCCACTGAACCCCACTCCCCGTGACCCTCCTCACTTCACAGCCCCCACTGAACCCCACTCCCCGTGACCCCCTCCTCACCCCACAGCCCCCACTGAACCCCACTCCCCATGACCCCCTCCTCACCCCGCAGCCCCCACTGAGCCCCCACTCCCCGTGACCCTCCTCACTCCGCAGCCCCCACTGAGCCCCACTCCCGTGACCACCTCCCTCACTTCGCAGCCCCCACTGAACCCCACTCCCCATGACCCCTCCCTCACTCCGCAGCCCCCACTGAGCCCCCACTCCCCGTGATCCTCCTCACCCCGCAGCCCCCACTGAGCCCCCACTCCCCGTGATCCCTCCTCACTTCACAGCCCCCACTGAACCCCACTCCCCATGACCCTCCCTCACCCCGCAGCCCCCACTGAACCCCACTCCCCGTGACCCCCTCCTCACTCCGCAGCCCCCACTGAACCCCACTCCCCATGACCCCCTCCTCACCCCGCAGCCTCCCACTGAGCCCCCACTCCCCGTGACCCCTCCTCACCCCGCAGCCCCCACTGAACCCCACTCCCCATGACCCCCTCCTCACCCCGCAGCCCCCCACTGAGCCCCCACTCCCCGTGATTCCCTCCCTCACCCCTGCAGCCCCCACTGAGCCCCTTCTCCCCGTGACCCCCTCCTCTCCCTCACCCCGCAGCCCCCGTTGCTTGGCGAACGGGACACTTACTCCATTGCTGCAATTGCCCTTCACCAACCGCCGCCGCCCGCCGCTCCCGGCCGCCGCGCACAGTCCCGCCCGGAACCGGGAAGGAGCATCCCCCGCAGGCCCCGCGGCCGATTCCACTCCGCCGAGAAACACGGCGGCAGAACAGGGCCCGCGCCACAGGCTCGGGGGATGGAACTGGCGCCGCTCTCCCAGGTACCGATTCGGCCCTTAAACTACAACCCCCAGCATGCACCGCGACAGGGCCTCACCGGACATGCGCGTACCCTCGGGTAACCTTCCAGCCCCGGCGGAGGGAGGTGACGTGTTGATGCGCGACGGGCGGCGAGCTGATGACGTTGCGTTCACGCCGCTGGCGCGCGGAGGGTCTGAGCGAGTCGGGGGCGCCTAGGACGCGGTGCAGCAGGTCAGGGGCCCCCCAAGGCGGAGCGTGCCGGGCGCCGGCCTCCCCGCTCCCTGCGGGCGGGTGGTCCCCGGGGTCCTAGCGCGGGGCCGCCTCCCGAGCCCGCCCGGGGCCCCGCGGCTGCTGGAGCTGGGTCCGCCCGCGGGAGCTGCCGCCTCGCGCCCGCGCGAGCCGCGTCTCCCCTGGGCCTGCAGCTGGCGCTAGCTGAGGAGAAGAGGGGGCCGCAGAGGGCGCGTCTCCACTGCGGCTGGGAGCCCCGGGGGCAGGCGCCGCGGCCGCCGTGCGGCCCAGGGGCTGGTACCCGGCTTCGCTGCACGGCGGCCGGGGAGACAGACTCGCCAGTCGGCCTGGAGCGAGCGAGCGAGCGGCTGTGCCGGCTCTGAAGCGTGGATTGGGGGGGGGGTGTCAGGTGGGCTTTGGAGCCGGAACACCCACGCGGCTGTTTTGAGTGGGCCTAGCGGGGGGCCTGCTAGTCACAGTCTGTCTTCCTGTGCTGGGCCACTCGCCCCGAGCTGCAGGGTAGCCCTGCCCGGAGAGGCCTTGGGCAGCAGCTTCTGGTTCATTGCTCTGGCTGCCCTTACCCCGGCCTGTTCCCCCGCAGGTCTGTGCTGAGCACTTCGGCCGTCACTTCTGCACAGGTTGTCTGCCCACGGCTTCTCACTCAAGAACACTCCAAGGACTTGTGGCCACGGGAGTCCCGGTTGGGGGGCCCTTTTCTAGTATTGCCTAGTGAACCTCAGGAGCTTTGTTGGGACAAGGCCGGGCCTCTCTATTTGGGAGGAGGGAGCAGGGATGCTGAGCTGTAAGAGGGTCATGTCCTGCTAGTAGGCATACATATGTGCAGGAGAGGTGTGCTCACACAAATAAAGCTAAATGAAGTGAAATAATTTTTTCTGTAAGAGAATTCCAGCTTCCAAACTCAACATATGCATCACATCTGGGTTGGAGTGACTTGTACCGATTGAGAACCTCCATATACAATACGTGACTCGCAGGGCTTTGGAGCGGAGCCTGGAGCTGGAGCGCAGAGCAGCTCTGGAGCAGTGGAGCTGCAGGTTTTTGCCTGGAGCTGGAGTGGAGCCAGAGCACAGCTCCAAAGCCCTTGTGACTGGGAAGGGGACTGTTACATAGTCTTTGATTTCTATAGAAGGATGTCACTCTTTCTCCACCCTTGATGTGAATAACAAGCAAATTATGGCAGGTGGATTAAAAAAAATCATGCTTTCTGCCCATCAGTGCGTGTTCAGAGGTGATATGGTATTTGGGTCTGGAGGTGAGGGATAGAATCAGCTTTTCTGTTGAGACTGAAGGTAGAGGTATGAGGGGGGAGCATTGTGTGTGAAAGGGGATTCTGAAGTATAGCCACGTTGGTCCCAAGATATTAGAGAGACAAGATGGGTGAAGTTAGGTAATATCTCTTACTGGATTAACTTGCTTCTGTAAAGGGGACTCTGGTAATACAGAAAATATCACTTAACTGTGCTATTTCCTTACTGACCATTTTGATAAGTTTTGGTCCATTTATATAGCAGTTCTAGTGAAGGGAGGAAAAATAATTACTTCTGAGAACATTGATTCAAAGTGAAACACAGTTCAAACAATTCCTGGCTGAAGTTCATTACAGTATATATACTGTATGTCAACACAGGTGCTAAGATAATAGCAGTGAATGCTATATAAATAGATAGGTAGAAATTAAATGCCACAAGCATTGGTAGTCTACAGATGCTTGTCTACAGTCAGTCTTTGCACAAACTTAACTAAAATTGGGGAGAAGGGGAACTCCTTAAACCAGTGCAGTCCCCTAGAGTGTAGTGTTTCAGAAATATATTATGCTGATGTAAACTCTCTGGAGAGTCTCCTGATGGATTCTTCCTCCCCATTTGTGTTGGGGAACCCTTTTTGTGCTGCATTATGCTCACGCCCATAACCCTTATGCATATGCATGAAGGTTCCAAATCCTTTTTCTTTATTGGGATTTCTGCACCCCATAAAATGTGGGGTATCTTGCTTTTCATAAGCTAGCTTCTTAATTCTCATTATTTTCATTAGCATTTATGGCAACAAGTCCCCATGGCAACATGCGGTTGCTGCAGTATTTTCCATGATGTTACAATCAGGGGTCTTGAGGTTTAGATGGGTACATTGTGGCATATTTTCCTGAATATCACCCATTGGCACTTTCTTTACAGTAATCTTGTAACTTCACCGGTACAGGATTATGTCAGCCCTTCTTTAGGTCTAAAGCCTAATACAGGGGTTCTTCTTCGAGTGATTGCTCCTATGCATTCCAGTCAGGTGTACGCGCCGCGCGTGCACGGCTCTTCGGAACATTTTTACCCTAGCAACTCCGGCGGGCCGGCTGGCGCCCCCTGGAGTGGCGCCGCTATGGCGCCTGTTATATACCCCAGCCGCCCGTCCGCCCCTCAGTTCCTTCTTACCGCCCGTGACGGCCAGTTGGAACTGTGGAGTGCTCTCTGTCCTCCACAACCCTAGCTCTCGCTCTTTTTCCTGTATATAGTTCTTTCATTACTTAGTGTAGATAGTTCTGTTAGTTAGTTAGTTTTAGGATAAGGATAAGGGGGTTCCCCCTCCCTTTCCTCTCCCGGTGCGGGCTCATGCCCAAGGCACCGGGTTTTAAGCCCTGCGCATCTTGCCAGCGGCCTATGCCAGTCGGGGATCCTCACCACTCTTGCCTCCGTTGCCTCGGAGAGAGTCACACAAACTGGGGGTCACAAGATTATTAGCTGAGGGGTTGTGAGCTGTCAGCCTCCACACCGAAGCCCGCTTCACCTCCAGCATTTATAATAGTGTTAAATATATAAAAAAATGCTGTGTGAAAGGGGTCACCACTACAAAAGTTTGAGAACCATTGGCCTAATATGACTAAGCTACAGTTCTGCAGGCCTCAGCCTGGAGATATTGCATTACAGCCTTACTTCGTTTATATACCTAATACATATTCATCACTCAAATAATTGTCAGCCTTATACCCTTCTAATACTATTGTATTCATGCCTATACTTGTATCTACCTCTGTTTATCACACATTGATTACATACAAATTAACCACAACAGAAATAATTATATGAAATAATTGGCTACAGAGAACTGCAAAGAAATAAATGCTAGCAAAATGCCATCCTTTTTTCTTTCAAGGATGGTTTTGTTATGAACAAACTTGTGCATCTACATTAAAAAGGTAGGGTCACATTTCCGGAGAAATTATAACAAGCCTTAATGAGATCAGACAGAAGATATTTTGAGTCATGCTTTATTTCTATATAATGTTTGAGAAGATTTTTGTTTGATTGGAAGCAGCACAACTTACTAGCAATAATATAACAATAGCATTGGCTGAATGAGGCAAATTTTCTGCACATCATAGGCTTAAACTGAATTGTAGGCTATATTAATTGCTTTTCATGTTGATAATTACTGCTTGTTGCTTTCATCATGATCACAGAAGAGATTTGGACAAAAAAATAAATACCAGAGTTGCCTGTTAAAATAAAGAAAATGGTAATTACTAATACTGGTAGTTGGACCAAAAGTTGAATGATTCTGATTAAGTGGGCCTCTGCCTAAATCTTTTACTTACCCAACTTTATACTTCTTTCCAACTAGAATAATTTTTGATTGCTGGCATTAAATCAATTGGCAGTTTAGGAAGCTAGAGGCAGCTGTGTTTTACTTTTTTTTTTTTTTTTTTTACACAACTGAATACTGCAAAGATCAGTTTCTCTTTCTGCATCAAAATAGTGAGCATTGTAAAATGAAGCAGTAATAGTGTTTTAACTAAAAAGATAAATTTGTTATTTGTAAAAGCACCTTGATGCAATAAGATTAATGTAAAAGGTCTCTTCTCCCAGGGATTTATGTACATATCAAGTACTTTTAGTGCTTGAGGGTAAGGCTACAGTTTTGTCACGGATGTCATAGTGGTTGTGGAAACTGAGTTTGAATAAAGTCCATGAAATGCCCCCAAACCAAGTGGCAGTGTGACCTAGTCCACTCAGGTTTGGCATGTCTGCTCCTCCATTTCTGGCTAACTTTCTGTGCATCAACACTATGTGCTAGGGTGTAACACCAATCAAATTTGCCCCTCTGTCCCTGGGATAGGAGCCACAGTTACAGAGTGAGCATGGAGTGGGCTCACTCTCCGATCCCCTCTTCTTCTTTCCATGATCTGTCATTGTTTATCTAAACCTCTGCCATGGAATGTTTTAAAGATTGGCATGACCATCATAGCCCTACTCGTGTGAACTAGACTTATGGGAGAATAAGACCCTTGGTGTGATGAACTGCAATGCACTAGGGTTGTATCACACTTTATTAGTGCTCTAGATCTAGAAGAGGAAGCAAACCAAATTTCATTCATGAAATTTGCAGAAGATATAAAACTGGATGATGGGCTGGTGGGATTGACTTATGAAGGAAGCTCTTTGTTGCTTTAGAACCTCATGTCATGGAGCAGGGACTTATTGTGCTAGGCACTGTACAAACACACCAAAAGATGGTCCCTTCTGCAAAGAACTTACAGTTTAGGACGAGACAAGAGGGGAATGCAGACAAACAGACTAGGGAACATAAAGAAACAAGTCAGGACTGGTTAGCATGCTAGGCAGTGGGCTCACCCACACCTGCTGTCCAATGGTTGTCAAGAGTTTTGGAGGTATTCCAACAAAGAGGAGAATTAAGAAGAGATGTGAAAGTGGACAATGAGGTGTCTTTGAGGGTATTTATGGGGAGCTCATCCCATGTGTACAGCATGGTGAGAGAGAGCCTGGAGGTGCTTGCTTAACATGTAACAAGCAGGTAATGAAGGCAGCCTTCATTGGCAGGATAGAGGCGGGAGCTGAGATCTTGATAGCGTGTGAGAGATGATAGACAGTGTGGGATAAACTCTGAAAGGCCTTGGAAGTGAAAACATTGTATTTGATGAAATGGAGAACAGGGAGCCAGTGGGGGGATGCAGAGTGAAGGGAACATTATTCTTACAAACTTTTTCAGGTAAGCACCAAGGTAGGAGATGAATTATGTAGGGTGGTGTGAATGTTATAACTGGAAAAGGAACATGTTGGCTGACTCTTCAGAAAAATGTGGACGCATATCTAATAGGCTGAAGAATGGCTTCTCAGTAGAAGTGTTGGAATTGGCATTGATTAAATCTATATATTTTTTAAAAATAGTGGCAGATGGTAGTGGGACAGGGACTTGAAAATGTACAGAACAACCCTGCATTGTCAGAGACAACTAGATGACTTCCATAATTCTGTGAAGAGCTCACTGAGTGATGCCTTGGGGCAGTGCTTGGAGTGGGTGATGTACCTTTCAGGTAGGGATCTCAGCTAATAGGTGTGGACTAATTAGGTTCTTCTTTGAGGGCATCCATGCGTTCCCACTAGTGGGAACTGCCTCCTGACAAATGGGTGCACAGAGCCCTCTTGAAAGCAGCATCTGTTAGGAGTGCATGCATGAGCACTCTCTTGAAATTGAGCATTTGGATTGTAGAGCTCTGTATAAAAGGATGCACTCCTCCAACACCTTCTGTTCTTTCTCTGCTACTTTAAAGAGCAGAAGGGACCCACTGCTGTGTCTGTAGTGAGGCACTTATTTGAGTTTTCACCCCCCAAATGTATGGACAGCTTAGTTTCAGTGCTAGAGTTGTGTAGTGTTAATAACTTCATAGACTCACTGAGTTTTTTCTAAATCTCCTGGGAGCCCTTGGGGCTTTCGGGCACTGAAGTCAAACCCTAAAAGAGAGTTCAAGAAGTGTGCCTCGTGCCTGGTAAGTATCTGTCATGAGCATCAGATTCTGGGATACATCAGGTATCTGGAGGAAGCACGTTCTCCAGCCTAGTGTGCACTCTGCGGGCTTTAGCCATGAGCCCCATCTTTGGTGTTGAGCCTACCTTGCTTTGAGGTGCTGAGAGCCCAGGTCCTAGTTCTGCACTGACACTGGAATGACCCTCTAGTGCTGAAGCCCACCCTCACAGAACTCGAGGAAACTCCTGCCTTGGCTTTGGCACCTGCCTCTTCTCCAAAGACCCCTGCAGTTGCAAAGGCAAAGGCCCAGTCTGTGCTGTCAGCACCCACTGAAAAGCGCCATTGGCTCCAAGCGAGATGGCACCTGACTCTCCCCAGGCTCCCTCTAAACCTGCTCTGGAGAATCTTACCGGTTCCTCTGCACTGACATGTTGGCACCACGCTCGCTCCCGGACATTGATCCTAAAAGGAGGACAAGAGGAAGCAGGCCAGCACTGCAAAGTTGCCTAAGAAAGGAAGGGGAAGTGCCAAGACTCTTCACTCCTGTGGCGTGGGATCTCCTGGTGCTGACCACTTTGGAGCCACCAGAACAAAGCCTCCCAGCAGTAGGACTGTTTGTTCTCACCGTGTGACAGAAGGGTTGTCCCTGATCGTGATTGTTCAGACCCCATTCCAGTCACCATGTGGCAGAACTAGGCCACCTTCCCAGAGTCTGACAAGCCCAATATGTGTCTTCTGCTATCCCAGAATTCTCTCCCAGCCCTCCAGCAGGGATTACCCCAGGTGTGGCAAACCTGAGCCTGAAAAGAAGCCAGAATTTACCAACAAACATTGCCAAAGAGCCACAGGAATATGTCAGCAGCCCCCCATCTGCTACCCCTTCCCACCCCAGCACCTCTTGTCCACCGGCAGCCCCGCCAATCAGCGCCTCCCCACCCTTCCCCATGCCTCCTGCCTGCCGCAGTCAGCTGTTTTTCAGTGCACAGGAGGCTCTAGTGGGGAGGTGGGAGGAGCGAGAGCATGGCAGGCTCGGGGGAAGGGGCAGGGGCCTTGGGGAAAGGGGTGGAGTGGTGGCAGGACTTGGAGCAGAGCAGGGGGTTGAGCAGTGAGCACCCCACAGCAGCACATTGGAAAGTTAGCATCTGTAGCTCCATCCTCAGAGTCAGCACCTGTACAAGGAGCTTCATATTAACCTCTGAAGAGCTGCATGCGGCTCCAGAGCCACAGGTTGGCCACTCCTGGATTACCCCATTGTGGGATGAGAATGGATGGGTTGCGAGGGTCCTCTGTGTTCATAGAATATCAGGGGTGGAAGGGACCTCAGGAGGTCATCTAGTCCAACCCCCTGCTCAAAGCAGGACCAAACCCAACTAAATCATCCCAGCTAGGGCTTTGTCAAGCCCTGTGGGCCTTAAAAACCTCTAAGGAAGAAGTTTCCACCTCCTCCCTAGGTAACACATTGCAGTGCTTCACCACCCTCCTAGTGAAAAAGTTTTTCCTAATATCCAACCTGAACCTTCCCCACTGCAACTTGAGACCATTACTCCTTGTTCTGTCATCTGCTACCACTGAGAACAGTCTAGATCCATCCTCTTTGGAACCCCCTTTCAGGTAGTTGAAAGCAGCTATCAAATCCCCCCTCACTCTTCTCTCTGCAGACTAGGTTTCAGCTGCAAGGAATGAAAAGCACAAGGGTAGCATTGACAGCGCATGCATTGTTTCTGGTGCAAGGTTAATACTTTTTATTAAATAAATACCCCTCAGTGCACTTCCCTGCAAGTCACAATGTAATCATCACCACTGGCTATTGCAAGAGTCAGTTTGCTGCTCCAGCCGTAGTGAGTACAGCCATGAGGCATGGGCAAGAGAGGTCTTGTGCTGCAGCTTTTGTGAAGACATCCTTGAGATCACTGGTTGGAACTTCAGAAAAGCCTCCTTTCCCCTAGCAACCTGAGGACAGGTACAAAAATCAAATAGTTTGATTTTTACAAAAGCGGCACCAGATTGGGAGGGAAGGGAAACAAACAGGAAGCTTTCCATTTCCCCCCCTTTTTTAAAAAATGCTGGTTGAAATCCCTTCCAACCACAACCACAGCACGCTTGGGAAAGCGTGGCTGTGTAACCCAGATTGCATTAACGGGGGGCGGATTACTTGAATTGTTTGCGGCTTAAAGGCTAGCATCCAAAACTTCCCTCCATTTCCCCTAAGTGATGTGATATCACTTTCCTGAGGGTAACAGAGATGGAAAGGGAGCAGATGCTGTAAGTGTCTGGGTACAGACCTGGCCCTTATGCTGCAATGCTCTGTACTGCAATGATGCCAGCAGAGTTAATACTGGAGTGGCTCGGGACAGTGTCCTACTGTGGTGGACGAAATAAGGCAGCCCTTCCCAGAAACTTTCTGCAAAGGATTGCAAAGAACCTCCGTGAAAGCTTCCTAGAGATCTCCATGGAGGATTCCAAGGCCATCCCTGTGCAGGTAAATAGTTTTATCTGAGAGCACCCTCTGTGTAGCTGGAGTGGCCACCGATACCAACTACACCTACTTTTTTGTTCAGTTTAAACATAAAAAATAACAGCATGTAATCCTAAAGTTTGATTGGAAATGTGTACTCACCAGAAGCGCTTTCATGGCATCACAGTCCACCGGTAATTGGTCTTGTGAAGGGATGGGTTCCAGGGCAAAAAACAGTTCTTGGCTGTCAGGGAGAATGGATCCTCCGCTTGCCTGCCTCGCATTCTTCTCGTCGTCAACAATATCCTTGTTGTTGCTTGAGGCCGCCCGGAGCTTCTGGGAGGTATCCATAGAGAGTTTTGGGGTAATGGTGGTGGTGCCATCAAGAATCGCATGCAGCTCCTCATAAAAGTGGCATGTCTGTGGGGCATCACCAGAACGACTGTTTGCCTCCCTTGTCTTATGGTACGCTTGCCGAAGCGCCTTTATTTTCACGCAGCACTGCTGCATGTCCCTCATGTAGCCCTTCTCCCCCATGCCCCCCACAATTTTGGCATAGATGTCAGTGTTTCCTCTGCTGGATTGGAGCTCTGCCTGCACAAACTCTTCTCCCCATACACCAATAAGATCCATCACCTCTTCTGTACTCCATGCTGGAGTGCGTTTGTGGCCTTGAGTCTCTATGATCAGCTGTGCTGATGAGCTCTCCACGCTGAAACAGGAAATGAAAATTCAAAAGTTCCCAGGGCTTTAATAGGGGAGTGGCTGTTTCCTGTGTACCTGGCTGATGTGCAGTGGAGTTGAAAGTATTCTCCAGAGCAGTTACGACAGAGCAGTGTGACACACCTCCTGGAGGCCAGTTCATTCAAATTACACAACGCAGTGTCTACGCTATCCCCATGTCGAATCAAGCGCTACGCCTATCACCGAGATGGAGTACAGAAGTTGACTTTACAGGCCACTTAGGTCAGTGGAAGGGACTTGGTAGTGTAGACACATACATTGTTAAATCGATCTAACATGACTTATATTGACCTAACTTTGTAGTGTAGACCAGGCCTAGGTGTGAGAAGATGAGACCTACTAATACTACAATCTTGAAGAACCTGGTAACCAGAAACGACAAATTCATTTCACTAACAGATAATACTTCCATTGTTTGTTTAATAGTAATTTTAAATGCAAAGCGTGTTTTGATAAACATTTACTTATGTATCCAGCACATTTAAAGTAATTTTATTTAACTAATTAAAAAAAGTAAGACTGTTCGTGTTTTTAATTGAATTTCCATCCAAGTAGTGTGACCAAAAAATCATGAATAAAAAAAAGTTGTTTAGTAAATAAGAAATACTTAATTAACCATTTTCTAAAAATTAAGAATCTGAATAAATATAAATTGTTATATAATTGCTTAAATAAATATATATAGATTTAGTGCATCCTCGTGATTAGCAAAAAGAATGCCCAAATTTAGCTGTAAAGGCTAATTTAATTGCAAACCAACATGTTTACCAACCAATGAGAGTCAGCCTTTCTTTAGAAAAATAAAAAGTACAAAAGCAAACTAAGATTAAAATAAATTATTTAACTCAGTTTTCTGCTTGCTGATTTAAATCATGATTAAATTGATTTGATTTAAATCAATCCACCTTGACACACAGAGAACATCTAATTGAATTAAAGTCTGTATAAAACCATTTCAACATAGTGAGGGTACCAGGACTAGCAAGGGTTGAGGACCATTTGACTGGAACCACGGTGGCTTCTGTGGCATGTCTTGGGTACATTCCAGTAGGGAAAAATCTGTAGAGCTGCAACTTGAAGGCCAGTTTGTACTTTTTGCCAGGCACGACTCCATGTGCTTAGCATGGCACTCCAGTGCTCAATTTGGGAGAGCAGTGCTGCAGTTTGTATTTTTGCTAAGAGCTCCTCAGTACTGCTCACTAATCTCCCACAAGTGGGACTGTACAGAGGCTCAAAGAAAGAGAGGTTATCCACCAATCACCTGTGTGTTCACACTCAAGGACCACCTTTCCCTTCACCTCAGAGTCCCATATAACATCAGGACACTGGTTTGGGAGAAGGGACAGGAAGTTAAGGAGGTGAAGTCTCTTATAGCCTTAGTTGCTGAACATTTGATGCCATGAGAGAGCACTTACACATGTGTGCGCTCCCCTCCTCCCTCCACCCTGGTGGTTGCTGCCTTCCAGAAGGTTGTGTGTGCTCGCCACCGGTGGACAACTCCCATAAGTGCCAATGCAGAGAGGTGACTCAAAACATTAGGCACCAATAAGTAACTTCTCCTTATCTCCCATCACTTCCTCATTTACCTAGTCTATCTTGTCTTCTCTCTCCTTGCCCAGGCTCTCCCTCCTTCCTGTTGTTAATCTTCTTTCATCTTAATACTGGCCTACCATTCCTCTACCACTCACAGTCATGTTGCCCTCTCTGGCGGCCGAGTGGAGGGGAAGCTGTTTAGGATCTTGGGGGCTGAACTATGTGCATTTGTTGTGTTGCCCCTGATCTCTGCTACAGAACTCAAGAGGAAGCTGTTAGTATCTGTTAGTAAATATTAACCCTATTCTTTTTTTCTGTTTGATTAATTTATATATTAGCTATTCTTTAGAATCTTTATCTTCAACAAAGAGTGTGTCTGAATTCTAAGGCGCAGAACACTGACCCTTGACTGATAGGTAACCCTATGCAGGAATGTTCTCCATCATATCGTATTTTAAAAACAGTGAGGAGTCCTTGAGGCACCTTAAAACTAACACACTTATTTGGGCATAAGCTTTCGTGGGATAGGTGGGTATTGTAGTTTTAAGAACAAATTGACAGAGCCAGAAGGGTACCCAGAAGTCACCTACTACAGGACAGGCCCAACAAAGTAACAGAATGCCACTAGCCATCACCTACAGCCCCCAACTAAAAGCTCTACAGTGCCTCATCAGGGATCCACAACCTATTCTGAAGGTCGGTCCCTCACTCTCTCAGATCTTTGGGGACAGGCCAGTCCTCACTTACAGACAGCCCCCCAACCTGAAGCAAATGCTCACCAGCAACCCCACACCAGAAAAACTAACCCAGGAACCAATCCCTGCAACAAACCATGTTGCCAACTCTGTCTGCATATCTATTCAAGGGACACCATTCTAGGACCCAACCACATCAGCCATACCATCGTTCACCTGCACATCTACCAATGTGATATATGCCATCATGTGCCAGCAATGCCCCTCTGCCATGTACATTGGCCAAACTGGACAGTCTCTATGCAAAAGAATAAATGGACACAAATCAGACATAAAGAATTGTAACATTCAAAAACCAGTAGGAGAACACTTCAGTCTCCCTGGACACTCAATAACAGACCTAAAATTTGCCATTCTTCAACAAAAAACTTCAGAAACAGACTTCAATGAGAAACTGCAGAACTGGGATTAATTTGCAAACTTGACACCATCAAATTCCGCCTGAATAAAGACTGAGTGGCTGGGTCACTACAAAAAATAATTTCCCCTCTGTTGATACTCACACCACCTTGTCAACTGTTGAGAATTGCTCACGTTCACGCTAATTGAATTGGCCTCTTTAGCACTGACCCCCCCGCACTTGGTAAGGCAACTCCCATCTTTTCATGTGCTGTATATTTATACCTCCTTACTTGTATTTTCCACTCCATGCATCTGAGGAAGTGGGTTATAGCCCACAAAAGCTTATGCCCAAATAATTTGTTAGTTTCCAAGCTGCCACAAGGACTCCTCTTTGTTTTTATTGATACAGACTAACACGGCTACCCCTCTGAAACCAGCTGTATTTTAACAATCTCTGGCACCTTCATATCTATAAAACCCCAAATATTCTTGGAAACAATCTCCTTAACATACATACATACATACATGTAGGGCAGTGGTTCTCAAACTAGGGCCGCTGCTTGTTCAGGGAAAGCCCCTGGCGGGCCGGGCCAGTTTGTTTACCTGCCACGTCCACAGGTTTGGCTGATCGCGGCTCCCATTGGCTGCGGTTCGCTGCTCCAGGCCAATGGGGGCTGCAGGAAAGGTGGCCAGCACATCCCTCAGGCCACACCGCTTCCTGCAGCCTCCATTGGCCTGGGACGGCGAACCTAGTTTGAGAACCACTGATATAGGGCATATACGTAATGGGTACAGAAGCATATATAGACTTGGGAAACTAATAAGGGATGATTGTTACAGCAGATGTTTTCTGTTGGGGAATCAGTAGGGAAGATTGATTGTGGGGTAAGAAGGACTCATTGAGAGAGATTATCTTGAAGAATTGTTAGTCTTCTCAGCTGTGAATAATCAGGCCTTCACACATAAACCAGGTAAACTGAGAATGTATAGAAATGACATCAGAACATATGTTCCTGGGGAATATTCTTGCAAAAATGGTTTCTTTGTCTACAACCCTATATAATGATATTGGTAAGGGAACTTCACTGGGGGAATGAGGGCTGCGCTTCCTTCCAGATATACACTGAGACAGAGCCAGCTCTTGGTAGGGTAATAATGTATCTGTTTCTGTATTCTGTATAGTGCTGGACTAATCTCTGATTCATAATCTTAGATTAAATAATTCCAATTTAGCCCATTATTTGAAAATCTTGAGTCATTAACTCAGACATGCAACAAAGCAGTGAGTTGAACTGGACCTGCTGGAGACAGCACAATGGGCAGTGTAACCGCACCGAGAGCTGGTAAGACCAGCATTGTGTGTTGCTGCTCCATTGGTTCCTCTTCAACACAACTTGGTGGGGCGGGAACATTCAGGACTAATCCCCATAGCAGAGGCAACCTGCTCTCATCAGACCAACGTTCCTACTCTCCACTGCAGAGGGAGCTTCAAACCATGAATTGTGCGAACAGCATGTAACTATTTCTGAGTGAGAAGGCTAGCTAGAGAACAGAACTGTGCATCACTAGATTAAGTGTTAAACAAACAAAATCCCTAGGAATCCTTGGTATGTTAGCACCATAGCTGTTAATGGCTGAATTGTTTTAGTGGAAAAATACACAAGTCATTTAATCCTAAATTAGTTGGTGCTGTCATAATGTGCAAAAGACTTTACTGAACTTTCTCTCAGGAGGATATTTTGAGATTTTCTTCTTTCATGTGTTTTTATACATTCGTGTGTACATGTAGCGGATGATGATAACTCTGGTGAAGAACTCCTGCATGTACCTAGTCACGTACATTTCCTTCCCTGTGGACAGATTACTTGAGCCTAAAGTGATCAGCTAAAATGAGGACCCTGGGGGACTCAGAATGATAAAACAGCAATAATAGCTCTCATTCCTATACCGACTGTTCACTAACTGCCTTTTTTTTCCCCTTAAATTTTACAGAACAAAAATAACAGAAATGCAGGAGAATTAATCATATAGAATTGAAAATGATTTCTCCACATCATAAACTTCCTCAGTGGATGTCTGCACAGAGTAAAGACAATGCTGTGGGTGACAAAAAGGTAGGATCTGATGTGAAAATCCAGTTGTGCTACATTACATAGATGGTTTGGACTAACGTTCAATTTTATTACATTTTCAGCTTGCACCGTTGTTCCAGCATTCATTGTTAATATATTTACAGCTTGTCTGTAGATTAATTGCAGACGTTTTTGATTGATGATCCATTTTGCTGTACAGAATTTTTCATTTGACAGAACAACAATCTTAATATAAATTTCACCATGTAATATGTTAGTACCTGTTAATAAATAGTAATACTTTTAGTTCTTTCTTTCTGTATATTTGATTCATTAATACATATTAACTATTCTCTAGAATATGTATCCACAACAAAGAGTATAACTGAATTCTAAGGCCCAGAACACTGGTCCTTGACCAGTAAGTTACCCTATTTCATTATGCTGTATTTAATAACTTTAGGGCACCTTCATGTCTCTCAAACTCCAGATATTCTTGGAAACCAGCTCCTTAACATATATCTATATAGATATAAAATGTTGACATAAGCATATATAGACTTGGGAAACTAATAAGAGATTATTGTCATAGCAGATGTTTTCTGTTGGGGGAATCAATATGGAAGACTGATTGTGGGGTAAGAAAGACCCACTGAGAGAGATTAACTTGAAGAATTGTTAGTGCTCTCAGCGGTAAATAATCATGCCTTGACATGAGAGAGACTATATAGAAATGACATCACAACATATATTTCTGAGAGAATATTCTTGGAAACTGGGTTTCCTTTGTTGGAAATTCTATATAATGATAGTGATATGAAAACTTGGTGTGGGGGGAGGATGAAAACTGCACGTCCCTTCCAGATGCAGGTAAGATACATATACAGCTCTTATTCTGACAACAAAGGGTAGTAATGTATTTATTTCTGTATTCTGTATAGTGCTGTATTTATCTCTGATTAACCTGTTATTTCAACAATATCGAGTTGTTAACACAGACATGCAACAAATATAATCCGCTCTGTCTGTCTGTCAGTGACTAAACAACAACATGGTATGAGGATTAAATTAATAGCAGTCAAGACATGAGTGTTACTGTGTATAAAACACTGGGTAGTACATTATTGTAGCTGACTGTGTGAGTTTGCTATATTCCAGTGCTATGGAGTAACAGCAGTTGCTCCACAGTTAAAGTTGCAGCTGAGTCTTCTTTATAATCATGATTCTGACCTCCTTTTAAAAAACGGAAAAACGGTTATCATTATAGCAAATGTTATTTGTCAATTGTTGGAGACTCCAGCCTGGCACTGGGGAGCACAGGCCACTGGCTGCGCAGAGGTGGGAGGTCACTCTGCAGCACCCACCGGGGCATGGACTCAGCCGTGAGGCTGCACCCAACCCTGACACAGCGCAAGGACCGGACTTGTCCCAGAAACACCCCAGGGCCCTGCCCCTCCGTGCCAGGTGCACCAGGCAGGGACAGGCAGGCTCAGCAAGGCCAAGTGTGGAGGGGCTCAGTGTGGGGGGGATCCAGGTGTGGGTTGAGAGGGTTCTGTGTGGGGCAATCTGGATGCGGGTGGCTCAGTGGGGGATCTGGATGCACAGGGGATTGTTGGGGCGTTCTGGGTGCAACGGTAATGGGACTCTGCAGGGAGGGTCCAGGTGAAGATGGTTGGGACTCAGCGGGGGGGAAGTCGGGTGTGTAGGGGGGGATACAGCTCGGTAGGGGGTATGGGTGTGGGGGCCTCGGGAGGCCCAGATGCTGGGGCAGTGGGGCTTAGTGGGGTGGGGATCCAGGTGCAGCTGGTTGAGGCTCAGTGGGGTGGGGATCGGTGCGGGTGGCTTAGTGAGGTGGTCCAGGTGCAGGGGGAGTGGGGCTCATCATGGGGGTTCTGAGTGTGCGGGGCAAGACTCAGCAGGAGAGCCTGGGTATGAGGGGGTCTGGATAACGGGGCATGGGTGGATGGAGGAGCAGCTCACTGTACAGCGATCCCTCCCCCTGCAGCTGAGGAGTGATGGGTGCAGGAAGTGGGGAGTGGAGGGGGAGAGAGTTTGCAGAGCTTCCTGCAGCTGGGGGAGAAATCTGAGGGTGGGTCTGACCTGGCCCCAGATGCTATGCAGGGAAGAGGAACCAGCCAGGACTAGCAGCTGAGTTGGCGCAGGGTAGGAACCACCAGCCGGGTCTTCCCTAGTTCCTCCTCCTGCCCCACAGTGATTTACCTCTCTGCCGGCTGCCCTGGGCCCACAAAACACACTGCGGGTGGGGTAGGGGGGGTTGCATTACCGCTCTTGTGGCTTCCCTTTGCTTCCCGTCACAAAGTCATTTTTCTGCAGGGAAGCAAAGAAATCTGCAGGGGACATAAATTCTGTACATGCGCAGTGGTGCAGAATTCCCCCAGGAGTAGCACATGCAGCTGCTTACAGAGAAGACTACATGCATCAGTAGTTTCTGGTGCACATGAACCCTTATATTCCAGGAGATGTACACAAAAAACAAACAAAAACCCACACTTCTCTGTTATGAGCAGAAGCTGCACATTACAAGACAGCAGTTGAATATAAGTGGCACCTAGTTATGTACACATTTTTTTGCTTATGATCAGTAACTATCAACAAAGATCTGAAATGCAGTTCCCCTCACCCCCAAAGGCTGCAGCTGATCTTATCAGGATATACCTCTCAATCAAGAGATGGATGCACGGCCATGGACAAATTTCAGCCAGAGCCAAATTATAAATCCTTTCTATTAAAAAAAAAAAGAAAGAAAGAAAGAAAACCAACCCCCTCCCCCACAATAAAATAAAATAAAATAACCAAAACTGAAAAGAAAATTCAAAGGATATAAAAACTGAAATTTCACACCAAAAGGCTACTACCTACATTTACAGAGAACAATTTTATTTCCACTTTAGAATGTAACTGTGGAGATGCTACTATGTCCATGATATGCAGTGTGGCCAGATTGTGTTGCCTTGAAGGTGCTATGGATTATTTTTCTCCTGTGGGTCTGACTCAAGCTTGTTTCCAAAGCTGGGTATTTCTTACTGTACTGTGTTTTGTTGGCTGCCAAATAACTGATGGCTTGTCTTTGGTACAAAATTGTATGTTCTGTACAGAGTAGAATTAGCTAACGTGATGCTGCCGAGGACAAGCTGTGTTCAGCATTGTGTCAGGTGTTTAACGATAAACCCTGATCTACGCTGACCGCATAGTCACAGCCAGCATTGTTTGATTGCTCTAATTTTTAGTCCTGTCCTAGTGCTGTTAATGTGTAGCAAAGACAAGGCCCAAGCCACGTCTTAGACATAATAAGTTGTTTTATAAGAAGGAACAAAATAAACATTTTAACCAAGTAAAGATGAGATGAAATATCAACTACAATTGATATTACACTTAATATTTATATGGTAGTTTTAATCTTCAGGGCACCTGCCTAATAATTTAAAAATTACTCTTGTGCAGCCCAACGTTTCACATGCTCCTGGGTGTTTGGGCTACGCTCCTCTCTGCAGCTTCGTGGAGGTAGATCAGCCTTTAGGAGCTGCATGCTCTAGTCACACCCTCTCTGCTGCTGCTTGCTGCCAGACTCTGCCTTTGCAGCAGCAAACGGTGGCAGTTTCTGTTTCTCCCACCCTTACTTTTCTGTTTTCACTTGTTTTGCCCAGGTTTTGTGACGTGGGGAGCAGTGTTCTCCCTCTTCAGTGCTCCTCTTCCTCCCTGGGTTGGCTATCCCTCAGGTTTAACCCTCCTTCAGTCTCCACTGTAGCATCTCCCTGCCTGCTCTTCTCCCCCTGCAGAGGCAGAGCAGCCAGGAAAGCACTGGGTCAAATCCAAGCGGTGCTCTATATGTGATACAGCCTTTCCAGGCTCAGCAGATGGGGAGTTGTGCCCAGACTGCCCCCAACCTTCTGTCTCAGACTCTCTTGAGGAAGTGAATTAGGGATGATAAGGGCAAGCACATTCACAAGAGCCCCCCACCTCAGGGTCTGTACCATACAAGAGCCAAAGGCCTCTATTGCTGAGACATCAGAAGTGGACGCTGCAGTAGCATCCCTCACCAGGGATATGGTTATTCCCTTAGGAGTGGAGTTCTCCCCGAAGGATCCCATAGATAGAAAGATGGAACCCACTCTCCAAAAGGACTTTTGACGTCTCCTCTGCCACCCTCCGAGCATCTTTGGCAGTTCCCTGTTTGGCTGGAGCATCTCTTTCCTGGACCGAAGATCTCAAAGGCCTTAAGTCCAGAGATTACCTTGACTTTGGTTCCATTTTAAAGAGCGTCTCCCTAACAGCAGTATTTGTAGCTGATGCCTCAGTGGATGCAATCAGGCTGTCAGTCCAAGCCATGGCTTCTAGCTGACTAGCCAGGCACCATGTATGGCTCTGACCCTGGAAGGTGGATACTGGCTCTGAGCAAGTCCTATGCTCGGCCAAGTTTACAGTTTCCCTCCTTTTTGGAGAAAAAGTTGGTTATGTTGGTGGCTGACAATGTGGCAAAATCCACACAGTCTCTCCCTTCCCCACTAACTGTCCTCAGGAGAGACTGTGGACCAGCCTTCAGACAGAGATGCTCCTCATCTTTGCAGAGATACCAGCAAAGGGACACAGATTCTTCCAGGAAAAACAGTGGAATCGGGCCCTGGGGTTTGGAAATGTTGAGGGAGCAGCTTACACCCGCCAATCCAGTGCAAATCCCAGAAACCCCGGAATTCCAACCATTCTGGGCTTCTCCCAGAAAAGCATAGACAGCCCAGTACAGTTGCCTGTCGGTGTCCTCTCTTAGTAGCATGCTATTCACAGCATGCTTAGGTTTCCTCATGGCTGACAAGCCACAGGTAGCCAGATTCCTTGGAGCAGTCTGGTTAGCCAGTCCAGCAGTCAGGCCGCTCTTCCCAAAATGGGATTTACTGCTAGTTTTGAGGGCCCTGACAAGCCATCTGCTTGAACTGTTGTGTACAGTGTTCTTATTTGTCCATTAAGACCTGTTTTAGTAGCTGCTGCATCACCAGGCGAGTGTTGGAGCTGGCAGCCTTATCTATGCGGCAGCCTTTACTGCGTGTTCCATGAGATCAAGGTGGGGTTCAGGACATCAGAATCTATTTTTACTAAGGTAAATTCCTACTACTTTCATTCTCAAGAGGTTGTGCTTCCCTTGTTCTGTCCAAAACCACAGCAGCAAACAGAGAAGACATGGCATACCTGATGTTTAAGGCTCCTCTGACATCTATCTCAAATGTAAACAGTCTTCAAGAGGATTGGGCTCTCTATTCTTGTCCTTCCACTCAAAATGGCAGGGACTTAGAGCTTCCAAGTCCTCCATTGCTAGGTGGATTAGACTATATATTGCGGAAGCCTACAAATCATTGGAGGTTCCTAGCTCACAAGAGATCAAGGCGCGCTCCACGAGAACTATAGCAACCTCACAGGCGCAATGAGAAAATGCGTCCCCTTTGGAATTTGAAAAGCGGACACTTGGTCTGCAGCTAACACCTTCATTAATCACTATAAAATGGACTTTCTTCTGCAGAGACCTCCTTTGGCAGAAAGGTGCTGTGGGTGATGGCCCAGAAATAATATAGGGCTTTTGGGGGGGGTACATCTTTTCTACCAAACTCTTGATTTATACCCCTCCTTATGTCTAATCACTGCTTTCTGCTTCCCAGACATCCAGAATTGTGGGAGATGCTGCTTGCAGAAAGGAAATTATTGATAGGAAATTTTCTGTTCATTTTAATGAACTGTACAAATTATTTCATATGTCCATGTATTGCACCACAAAAACTATATTAAAATAACATTATTAAGGTTGCAAAGTCCAACATTCCAAAGCTAGGAAATGCTGGAATTTAGGTTGCCTGTGTGACATTAATTCGCTCCACTTGTGAACGTGTATACAGAGACTTTATCTGCTAAACCCTAACAAGTCTCAGCTGAGCATGTGCAATTTGTTATAGGTTTATAACTTAGCCAAAATTGGGCTCATTTTTACAGGTATGGTAAAAGGCACATCCCTGACTCAAAATGACATATTTCAGGTTCCTGCTGCAAAGCGTGGAGATGCTACAGCATTTTGAAGAAAAGGTTGCCAAAAATTTTTAACCTGGACAAAACATATTTTTCCCTAGTCTTGTTCTCAGAAATGATGAACTCTTTTGGCTGAAGTTTTACAAAAACAAGTCAGTAAAAGGCTAACACCTGTCATGGAAAATTTTAGCCCAAATGGTTAAAGTTTGGCAAATTTGTAAGCAAGTGAAGACAGGGTCTTTAACAAAGGGTGGTGCTACGAGCTGTCTATTTTAAAGTTTGTAACTGTTCTGCTAAATAGTTTTACAGTAACAAACCAATCCCAAAATTGTTTTGGTAGCCAGGACTATGGCTTTAAGAAAGTTGTATTGCTAATGAATGTGTTTGCAATGTGGCTAAATATGCCCTATAACAGATCCTCTTCTAAATGTTGTTAAACAGAAGTCTCTTGTTCAGAGGAGTGTTCTGGAAAATGACCTGCCTATCTTAGAGTTCCATGGCTCTGTTGTTTACAGCTACGATGCCAGCGACTGCTCCTTTCTGTCAGAAGATATCAGGTAAAAGCTTGCATGTTTTCTTGGTGTGTGTGTCTATTGCTACCTCAGAAGGGTTTGTGTTTTTCCACATGCACATCTATACCTGTTGTGCAATTTTCATACACAGAGTGGGTCAGCTACTCTGCCATAGAAAATGTCTGTAGATAATAGAGGTCTTCTTTTTAGTGTAAGTAGCAGAATTCTGTCTGGTGTTACATATTGTTTACAAGCACCAAGTAAAGTTATAGTTTCTTAGGACTAAAAATTATCCATAAATGCTACTGTGGGAACGAATGACACGGGCTAGATTCTCGCTGAGAGTCATGGAGAGACTACCAGGGGTGTTAGGAGAGACTGGGAACCAAGAGTAGGAGTGGGCTGATAAAAGTTTTTGATGATGACAAGACAGGGGGGGGTAAATTCAGGGAGGAGAAGGATTCAGGAGGGAAGCTTGCGACCAGACCTTGTAGGGGATGTATTAGTAGTAACAGATGAAGTGACAGTGAGAAGTGTATGGTTTTATGCATTTTAGATGTCAAACAAGAACTTTTGGAATAAGCTGGGGCGCACCAGTTGGAAGTAAAGGAAGGAGAGAAGAGTCCCTAGGAGTCCTGATGACTATGAGATGACTGACTGAGGTGGCAGTGATGCTAATTGAAAAAAAAAATGGCGTGTCTGGTTTTTTTAGGGGAGCAGGTTTAGTAGCTAGTAAGGGGATAGAGGTGTATATCCAGGTTAAAATAGAGAGGGAAGTATCTTGAATTCTATATTCTATGATTCTATGAATGACATCTGCAGTGAGTGGAAATTTAGAAATAAACTAACTTTAGCTGACTGGATGTAGTTCTGCATTTGTACCGTGTAAGGGTCCGGGTGCGGGTCCCCGGATCAGGTGAGGGGTCGCTCTTCGACTTCGGGGCGCCTGGGAACCAGGCTGCCTCACTACAGGAGGCTGAGTAGTATTGTAGTCACACAGGCCACGCCCTAGATCAGGGCGGGCAACAACAAGTCTAGGGCTCAGACCCTCAGGCAGGGCTGAGCAGCAGTTCAGTTTGTAAAGCCCAAGCCCTAGCTCAGGGCGGGGCAGCAACAAATACAGGGCTCAGACCCTCAGGCAGGGCTGAGCCGCAAACAGGTAAGTCCCGGCTTCTGAGCGTTGGGGTTGAGGGGGAGACTGCCACCCATGAGTAGGGTGGCAGGGGGGACACAGGCCCACCCACTCCACTGTGTCCCGGCCCGGGGCCCTAGCAGCGGCGTGGATCCGCTGCAGTCAGTGGGGATCCTGGCCGCAACACACTGACATAGGCTCAGGGTCGGCGGCAGCCAGACTGGGGTCGGCTATCCCCGGGCCACTTCCAATCTCCCCCTCCAGCGGTACCTGTGTCCTTGTGGCTTCAGCAGGGGAGTCCACCAGCATGGGTTCCTCCGGAGACGGGTGCACAGGTGGGCTCGACTTCTCCTCGGGGTACCGAGCTTGGGGCAGGCTCGGCCAGTCGTCCTCGGGGTACCGGGCTCGAGGCAGGCTCGACCAGTCGTCCTCGGGGTACCGGGCTCGAGGCAGGCTCGACCAGTCGTCCTCTGGGTACCGGGCTCGAGGCAGGCTCGGCCAGTCGTCCTCTGGGTACCGGGCTCGGGGTAGGCTTGGTTCGGCAGGAGCTCGGGCACCAGCGTCTGTCCTCTCCCGCGGCTGGGCTCCAACTGAGCGCTGGGCCTGGGCTTTTATACTTCCTGTCCCGCCCCTTGACTTCCGGGGGGCGGGAACAGGTGGCGGTGGCTCCGCCCACTGAGGAAGCTGGTCTGGCTTGTCCCTCTCAGGTGCGCCTGGGAACCAGGCCGCCTCACTACATACCCTTTTTGTGAGACTTCATGTCTGGAGACAGCATTCTTTAAAGTGCAAATCCTGTACTCTACAAGTGTGTAACTTTTCACATTGTGACTAACTCCACGGATTTCAATAATTTCAGTAGGACTACACTGTGTAAAATATGTGTTTGAATGTCTGCAAGATTGGAGCCTAAAGATATATTATCAATTCATTGTGCAAATAGTTGGGTTTTGGATTTGGATAGTGCATACAATGTTTTTGGGGACAAACTTAACATAAGATCATCAATAAATTGAGAAAAATAGTTATGAGCAAGAACTTCCAAAAATATATCTAAGGAAGGAGTGTCCAGTTTCTGTTTTTCTCTCCCTTGGGGTGAATTTAATTGAGGCACAGCAAGCCAAAGAATGGGTGTCTGTACTGCATAAGACCTGTAGTTAAGGGTGTATGTTGTTTGGAAGGTGTCAGGTGAGCCCTTTGTAGTAGGATGAATTTCACCGTCAGTGTGGAGGCTGTTTGACTACAACTCTACTAACAGCCCGTGAACAGGGAGTGAGAGAAGAAGTTTTTTAGTCGTTCATTCTAAAGTAAGATATACTGTTGTCATATGTTATAGATCAGGTGTAGGCAACCTCTGGCACGTGTGCCGAAGATGGCACACAAACTGATTTTCAGTGGCACTCACACTGCATTTTAATTTAATTTTAAATTAAGCTGCTTAAACATTTTAAAAACCTTATTTACTTTACAGACAACAATAGTTTAGTTATATTATTATAGACATATAGAAAGAGATCTTCTAAAAATGTTAAAATGTATTACTGGCACACAAAACCTTAAATTAGAGTGAATAAATGAAGACTCGGCACAGCACTTCTGAAAGGTTGCTGACCCCTGTTACAGATGGTATATGTGTAGTAGAATTACTAAATGGGAATTAATCAACCTATTTTCTCTTCAGAAGAAACCTATCTGGTGGAGATGTGATAGGATTTGACATTGAATGGCCGCCATCATATACTACAGGGAAAGTAGGGAAAGTCGCCCTAATCCAAATATGTGTATCGGAGAAAAAATGCTACTTGTTTCACATTTCTTCAATGTCAGGTCAGTATCATTCTTTCCCTGCTCTGGTTCATATTTGCCTCTCTGTGTCAGGTTACATGATCTGTGCTTTTGCCTCCAGAAGCAGACAGTACTTCCTGTTTCAGCTGATAGAGAAAACCTACCCCCACTATAGTGCACATATCCAACTATCCAATTCTGTGTGGGTATGTTAGTCTCTGTCAGCCCGCATAGGTCGTTTATATCATGAAAGTGTCATCGTTACTACAAAATTAATTTAATTTAAAAATCCTTATCGATGCTATTAACATTGTAAATTACGGCTGAATCAATTTTAAGAGCTAGATCTTTTTCAAAAGAGTTTAGTATCAGAAGGTCCCATGTGGGCACCTAAATGAAGTGGCCAGATTTTCTAAAGTGCTCAGTATCCAGCAGCTTCCACTGTTCCCAAACAAGGAGAAAGGAAAGTTTCCTTTCCTTTTCGTTTACTCTGCTAATGTTTTCATTTCTCTTTGAAGACGACTGTCATAGCTTATTTACACAGCCACTTTCTTGTGCTCCTGAGGAAGTTTTCCTGAATTGAAATGCTATCTTTACTAAAATAGAAAATATTAAACATTTGCCCTGTATAATATGTTTGGTTCCCCCCTCCCCCCGAAATGTAACTGTAGGCCTGTATTTTGCTGACAATGACCCTTATTAACTTGGGTCAACTGGCTAAAAACCTGATGAGTGGTTGCCATTGGTTCTTCAAATCTGTGTGTTGTCCCGTATTCCTATAGGGGAGGTATCAAGTATCTGCTGTGCAGACTAGTTCTACATCTTGCTTGATGTATTTGTGGCAAGCCTGGTGTGTACAGTGTCTGTAGAACCTAAGCTTTTGTGGTTGTAAATGAAACCATGTAAATGAACAGAGAGTAAACTGATGCAATGTTATTGTCATGTACCTGCAGATGTTCTGAAGCTGTGTGAAAAGGGCCATTATTCTCACTGGGGTGTTCACGCTAATGTTTGATAATGACACTTTAAATGTCTGTATTTAATTGCTTATTTTAGCAAATGTGGTGGGGAGAGATGTTGAAGGGTAGGAAATTCAGATGGAAGAAAGGTACAAAGATGTGAAAGAGGGAGAGAAACGATGAAAGGAGGATAGAGGAAGAAGAAAGGCAGACATCCTGGTGATCCTAAAGGCAGAAATTTTCCCACTGAGTGATGATAAATGTGATGACATTGAACATAGGATGCTGATAAATAAAAGTTGAGTTACTAGTTGAAGGGATGTATGTTACATCCTGGATCTTTTTGCCAACCTTCCACTCATATCAGTAGAAGATACCCTGTGAACTGAGGGGAGTATAGAGTCCTAAATATAAACCCTGGTCCATGAACAATAATCCAACATAAACTTTGGAGTCTGTTCAGACTGGGGACCATACAAGTACCAAGATTGTATCATAAAATGTAGGCATACACACATGGTGAAATGTTGAGTCTGCAAATACTTATCAAGCTAGTGCAAAGCTCAAGTTTGGACAGTAGAATCTGAGCAAGTTTCTAGGTATGAATATATTTGGATGCAGATTTATAAAGGGGTTTAGGGCTTTAAAGATTATGGCCAGAATAGTCAAATGTGGGATCCTGAAGTCAGGCCTTAGATCATAATTAGGTTCCTAAGGCACCGAGAGAGGCAGGGGCGGGTGCTGGCGTCGGGTGAGCGGAGGGGTGATGGAGGAGCAGAAGGAGAACCGGCCGCAGGGAGCCCACAATGGGGCCGTGGCGCGAGCGGAGTGGCCCGCTCTCTCCCCGCCCACACCTTGGGCAAGCTGTGTTGTAGACTTGATGGCGAAGAAAATAATGGACAACATTGCACTTCCAGTTCAAGTGACTACGGTGACCCAGTTTACAAAGAAATTGTTGTGACCAATGGTTATATTAATAGAATGAGTAGAGATGAGCTCAGCGCTAAACTTGCAGAATTCAAACTTGAAACCAGGGGAGTGAAAGATGTACCGAAAAAGAGGTTGAAGAACTACTATAAGAAGCAGAAGCTGATGCAGAAGGAGCCCACCAATGGAGACAGTTACTATGATTACATCTGTGTTATTGACTTTTGAGCAAGCCGTGAAGAGGACAATCAGCCTGAATTTACACATGAAATAATTGAATTCCCTATTGTTTTATGAAATACTCATACCCTAGAAATAGAGGATACCTTTCAACAGTATGTGAAACCAGAAATTAATCCCCAGCTTTCAAACTTCTGCATCAATCTGACAGGAATCACTCAGGTCTTGGGATATGAGTAAATTTCTGAATATCCAGTGCTGTATTAGCCGTATGAAATATCCCTCTTTTGCCCAAAAGTGGATCAATATTCAGAAATCCTACGGAAACTTCTACAAGGTTTGAATTGATTGCAGATTCTCTGGGGAAAATTCAGTCTAAAGTTGGAATAAGTAAAGTCTTGTACACATTTTTATGTAAATTATTTTTTGTACACCGCAGGGTCAAGCTGTAAAACATTCCAGTTTGTATAATTTCAGTAGCATTTATTTAGGTCGCAGGGTCTTAACAAAGAGCTAATTTTGAGCACCCACAGTCTCTGTTGAATTCTTAAAAATCAGACCACTGCTTAGGTGCTTAAATAAAGATTTAAGACTTAAAAATGTGGGGAGGGATAGCTCAGTGGTTTGAGCATTGGCCTGCTAAACCCAGGGTTGTGAGCTCAATCCTTGAGGGGGCCCCTTAGGGATCTGGGGCAAAATCAGTACTTGGTCCTGCTAGTGAAGGCAGGGGGCTAGATTCAATGACCTTTCAAGATCCCTTCCAGTTCTATGAGATAGGTATATCTCCATTAAAAGAAAAAAAATTGTCCAGAATACAAAGCACCCACAAATCTGGTGGAAAATAGGCCACTTCTGTTTAAATACCTAAAGCCTGATTCAGGTGCTAAACTGTAGTAAACCAAACTTGAATATTTTAGTCTGTGCCCTTTACCTATCAGTCCCTATAACCTTCAAAAATATTCTATGACTCAATATTATTATGAGATCCACTTGATGGAAATTCAGGTTTTTAGAACACCAAAGCATGAACTCTGTATGCTGTGTGCGAACTCTGACAGAACTAGCTCATGCTCTTGAAACCATACTGAGGAATACAGATATTACTGGTTTTCTCTTGCATGTGTTACTCTGTGTCAAAAGTGCAAAAGAATGCTCTGTGACACTGAATGATTTCAAAATTAAATATGAGAATCTGAGTTACACATTTTTGGCCTTTCAGAGTTTATCTAAGTTCTCCGTTTACTCCAGGCTTCCTTTGTTGGCCTACCACCCACGCTCGTCCGGTCCTAACCCAGTGTACATCTTGGACTTGGCACAACAATGCAAAAGCTCTTCATGGGTATAATTTTGTGGGTGGGTGATGGTCTCTCCTTCCAAAAGATGGTGTGTCTATATTTGGAGTGGTCTTTGCACATGATGAATTGTATCTTGGGAGGAGGCAACTACAGCTCCCATTGCCTTCAGTAATTGTTACTGGCACTTATAGCAAAGGACCTTGTCCAAGAGGCACATATTCTTGTGTCTGGGCAAATGCTGGAGGAAGGAATATAATTGCTCACAACTCATTTATATTTAGATTGTCAGTGACAAATGCATCTCATATTTTTCTCCTGCTTGGATCTCTGGGAGCTGTTGGTGTACAGTACTTCTAAAAATCCTGCCTCATTTGTTTAGAGCAGCGGTCCCCAACGTGGTGCCTGTGGGCACCATGGCGCCCGCAGGGGCATCCAAATGCGCCCGCATCCTGGCTGGCAGTCGAGCATCCGCCGAACGACACCTCTCGATGACACCGCTTGCCGCCGACAATCGGTGTCATCGAGAGGCGTCGCCGCTGAAATGCCGCAGAAATTCGGCGGCATTTCGGTGGATGCTCCACCGCCGCCACGGTCCTTCGTCTGGCACCCGCCAGACGAAAAGGTTGGGGACTACTGGTTTAGAGTTTGCTGTCCCCACTGGGCCACCACTGCAGGACCTACTCCTGGTATCAGATTTCTCCCAAATATCATGTTTTTCTCAGAGTACGCTGATGGCGGCAGCGCTTCTGTTCGGCTTGTTTTTTGGTTAAGTTGTTTTTAGTATGCTATTCCAACCCACCTGAGTTTCCAGGGAAATCTACTTTCCTAACTGTTTTTTTTTCCAAGGGCTTTGAACAGTACTCTTATATTAGCAGAGTATTGAAATTTATTCTCCTAATGGGTCCCTGTGTGTCTGGTTGCCTGTGTTTTAAGTTAATAAAAAACTGCATACAGTGTAATAATTTGAGACTAAATATGTGAAAATATTGAAATAACACATTCAATTTTAGTGATCATTCAGCTATATGGATCAGAAATTATTTTCCAAAAGCAGTTTCCTGTTTTTTGCTGATTGCCATTCATGCTGATGAATGAGGCATTTAGAAGTAAATATTGCATTGGAAGTCATTTTTTGATCTGTTGTTTCCGTAAGGAAAAAAAAAAAGTTTGCATAATTTCAGTGTTGCTTGCCTCCAGATGAAATTATACTACAACCAGTTGGAGTTCCAGCTAGCACAAAATATAAACTGACTGGCCTGCCTTGGTATTAAAGTGCCATACTAGAAATCACATGCTCTTGTTTGATGGCTAAGTTGACTGCTTTATAGATACAGATGTAGTGACCATTTGGCTATTACTATAAAAAAGGTAGATTGCCCAAATTTATCCTTGATAGGATTCTACCTATTTCTGTATGAAATTAAAATCTGGCAGTTTTTGCCATGTAGTTGATTATATTTGGATTTAATCTGTTTTAGGTTTTCCCAAGGGACTCAAAAGATTGCTTGAAGATGAAGCCGTTAAAAAGGTTGGAGTAGGAATTGAAGGAGATCAGTGGAAGCTGATGAGCGATTTCGAAATCAAACTGAAGAGCTTTGTAGAACTGGCTGATGTCGCCAACGAAAAAGTAAAAATTCAGTTGCTAAATAAAGGGAGGCCTTTGTTTTCATAGAAATGCAAATGTGGCACCAGTCATACACTGTAGATCTATTACCAGGGATAAATATTACCAGGTGACACTTCGTAAAGTATTTGAATTTGGAAGGAACTCAAGTAAGAGCTACAGTATTAAATGCCTGTATTTGCATTGCACAGTATATTTGATTTTCGCACAGATCTTTTTTTCTACTCAGCTCAGTTTCAGGCCGTTTTTTTGTTTTGTTTTGTTTTTTTAAATCAAATTTTATTCACTTTTATGTTTACTAACAGGAATTGTCAGACTGGATCAGACTCAAGGTCCATCTAGTCCATTGTCCTGTATGCAACAGTGGCCAGTACTAGATGCATCAGAAGGTGCACTTGGCAGTTATGGGATAACCTGCCCCAGGGAAAAATTCCTTCTATCCCCAGCAGTTATGGGCTGGCTTATGCCATGAAGCATGACCTTCCAAAACTGTAGCTATTTTTGTTATCCATATAAATGTTTCATCCTTTGTGTATCCGGCTAAGCTGTTTGTCTCAGTGATCTCTTGTGGCAGAGAATGCAGTAATCCATTTACTCATTGTGTGAAAGTCTCTCCTTTTATTAGTTTTGAATTTGCCATCTTTCAGTTTCAATTCCTTTCAATTTTTTTGTCCTTGAATTATGAGAGAGGGTGAGGAGAAATTTCTGAGCTGCAATCCCTATGGTATTCGTTATTTTGTAAACTTGTATCATGTCCCCTCTCTAAGGTGTAAAGAGTTTCAATCTTTTCAATATCAATTAATAGATGAGGTTTTTCCATGTCCCTATCACCTCATTTCAGGTGAGGACAAATGATTGATTCATGTAACGAGACAATATTTTTCCATAGTATTCTCCATGCCATTCCTTATGAACCCTAACACCTATTTATTTTTCTGACTGCTGTTGCACATTGACCAGCGGTTTTCGTTGTGCTGTCTACGATGATGCCTGGGTCATTCTCCAGAGTTGATGCAGTTAATTATTTAGACTCAGTTAAGTGTGCGAGGAACTCAGATTATTCCTTATCAAGACTGAATTTCATCTGCCCTGGGTGGGTTCCCCACAGTTGCCTTGCATTTGTCCCATTGCTTAGATCATTATCCTTTTCCTGACTCAGTTGCCTCAGAGTCAGAGTTGATTGCTTTTCTCTGGGGCACCAGGCAGAGCTGCTGTCATCCCGGTTAACGTCGTTTCGTTGTTACGTTGCTGATCAATTAGGGAACATGCTCGTTTAAAGTTGTGCAATGCTCCCTTCTAATGTCGTTTGGCAGCTGCCTGCTTTGTCCACTGCTTGCAGGAAGAGCAGCCCGTTGCAGCTTGCTGGTGGGGGCTTGGAACTAGGGTGGACCGGCAGCCCCCCTATCAGCTCCCCGCTCCCCTCAGTTCCCTGTGCAGCAGCCGCCCAGCAGGCTATCAACTGCCGGCAGTTCAGCTGTCCCTCCTCCCACTGCTGTTTGCTGCTCTGCGAACAGCAGAGAGGCAAACAGAAGGAGTTTGCCTGGGATCTGTCTGAGCAGAGGTACGCTAAGTGCTGCATTAGGGGGACTGCGCTGGTGAGTATTTGAGTGTCTGTTGAGGAGACAGTTTGACCGTGTGCTTGCTTGTTTGATTGCTTGCTTGTTTGAACAGTGTGAATTGGGAGTGCTTTGTTCCAGCTGGGCCTGACTGTTATAAAAAGGCAGTCAGCTGAGCAGCGAACAGCAGAGAGGCAAACAGAAGGAGTTTGCCTGGGAGTTCGCCTGGAAAGAGCCTACCGAGGCCCCCCTCTCACAGGGTTCCCTGAGTCACGTCTGCCACAAGTAAGGAAGTTCGTAGAAGGAAGAGACTATGGATGCTGAGCGATCTGCTGTTGTGACCTGCACAGGATGTGCCATGTTTGTCTTCCTTCCACAGGATAGAAGTGACTTTGTCTGTACAAAGTGCAAGCTGATCTCCATATTGGAAGAGAAGATTCAAGGTCTGGAGAAACGAATATCAACCCTGCGTTCCATAAAAGAAAATGAGGATTTCCTGGATAGACGTCAGGATCAGCTTCAGCAGGCACAATGTTCCGAAGATTCAGAGCACGCTACGCAGCGGGGACAGAAGGCCAGTGAGGATAATTGGCGGCATGTGACTTCCAGAAGAGGAAAGAGTACCAGAAACGTCCATGTACCAGAAACACAGATGCAGGTGAGCAACCGTTTTCATGTCCTCTCCGCAGGTACTAGTGCAGAGAGTGGAGTGGATGATACATCTGAGGGAACAGAGCAGAAGGAGACTCCACTGATTGGAAGGCATGAGATGCACCATCCTAGGGATGGGGGTTCCACGACCACCACTCCCAAGAGGAGGAGGGTGGTGGTGGTCGGGGACTCTCTCCTCAGGGGGACTGAGTCATCTATCTGCCGCCCTGACCGGGAAAACCGAGAGGTGTGCTGCTTGCCAGGGGCTAGGATTCACGATGTGACAGAGAGACTGCCGAGACTCATCAAGCCCTCGGATCGCTACTCCTTCCTGCTTCTCCACGTGGGCACCAATGATACTGCCAAGAATGACCTTGAGCGTATCACTGCAGACTACGTGGCTCTGGGAAGAAGGATAAAGGAGTTTGAGGCGCAAGTGGTGTTCTCGTCTGTCCTCCCTGTGGCAGGAAAAGGCCAGGGTAGAGACCGTCGAATCGTGGAAATCAACGAATGGCTACGCAGATGGTATCAGAGAGAAGGGTTTGGATTCTTTGACCATGGGATGGTCTTCCAAGAAGAAGGATTGCTAGGCAGAGACGGGCTCCACCTCACGAAGAGAGGGAAGAGCATCTTTGCAAGCAGGCTGGCTAACCTAGTGAGGAGGGCTTTAAACTAGGTTCACCGGGGGAAGGAGACCAAAGCCCCGAGGTAAGTGGGAAAGTGGGATATCGGGAGAAAGCACAAGTAGGTGAGTGCAAGAGGGGAGGGCTCCTGCCCCATACTGGGACAGCAGGACCATCAGGGAGTTACCTTACATGCCTATACACAAATGCAAGAAGCCTGGGGAACAAGCAGGGAGAACTAGAAGTCTTGGCACAGTCAAGGAATTATGATGTAATTGGAATAACAGAGACTTGGTGGGATGACTCACATGATTGGAGTACTGTCATGGATGGATATAAACTGTTCAGGAAGGATAGGCAGGGCAGAAAAGGTGGGGGAGTTGCGTTGTATGTAAGAGAGCAGTATGACTGCTCAGAGCTCCAGTATGAAACTGCAGAAAAACCTAAGTCTCTGGATTAAATTTAGAAGTATGAACAACAAGGATAATGTCGTGGTGGGAGTCTGCTACAGACCACCAGACCAGGGGGATGAGGTGGACGAGGCTTTCTTCCAGCAACTAACAGAAGTTGCTAGCTCACAGGCCCTGGTTCTCATGGGTGACTTTAATCACCCCGATATCTGCTGGGAGAGCAATACAGCAGTGCACAGACAATCCAGGAAGTTTCTGGAAAGTGTAGGGGACAATTTCCTGGTGCAAGTGCTGGAGGAACCAACTAGGGGAAAAGCTCTTCTTGACCTGCTGCTCACAAACAGAGAAGAAATAGTAGAGGAAGCAATAGTGGATGGGAACCTGGGAGGCAGTGACCATGAGATGGTCGAGTTCAGGATCTTGACACAAGGAAGAAAGGAGAGCAGTAGAACAGAAACCCTGGACTTCAGAAAAGCAGACTTCGACTCCCTCAGGGAACTGTTGGGCAAGGTCCCCTGGGAGAATAACATGACGGGGAAAGGAGTCGAGGAAAGCTGGCTGTATTTTAAAGAATCCTTATTGAGGTTGCAGGAACAAACCATCCCGATGTGTAGGAAGAAAAGTAAATATGGCGGGCGACCAGCTTGGCTCAACAGTGAAATCCTTGCTCGTCTTAAACACAAAAAAACAGCTTACAAGAAGTGGAAGATGGGACAAATAATCAGGGAGGAATACAAAAGTATTGTTCAGGCATACAGGAGTGAAATTAGGCAGGCCAAATCACACTTGGAGTTGCAGCTAGCCGGAGATGTTAGGAGTAACAAGAAGGGTTTTTTCAGGTATGTTAGCAACAAGAAGAAAGTCAAGGAAAGTGTGGGCCCCTTGCTGAATGAGGGAAGGAACCTAGTGACAGAGGATGTGGAGAAAGCTAGTGTACTCAATGCTTTTTTTGCCTCTGTCTTCACAGACAAGGTCAGCTCCCAGACAGCTGCACTCTGCAGCACGGTATGGGGAGGAGGTGACCAGCTCTCTATGGAGAAAGAAGTAGTTCGGGACTATTTAGAAAAGCTGGACGAGCACAAGTCCATGGGGCCGGATGCGCTGCATCCGAGGGTGCTAAAGGAGTTGGCAGATGTGATTGCAGAGCCATTGGCCATTATCTTTGAAAAATCATGGCGATCGGGGAAGGTCCCGGACGACTGGAAAAAAGCTAATGTAGTGCCCATCTTTAAAAAAGGGAAGGAGGGGGATCCAGGGAACTACAGGCCAGTCAGTCTCACCTCAGTCCCTGGAAAAATCATGGAACAGGTCCTCAAGGAATCAATTCTGAACCACTTAAAGGAGGGGAAAGTGATCAGGAACAGTCAGCATGGATTCACCAAGGGCAAATCATGCCTGACTAACCTAATTGCCTTCTATTATGAGATAACCGGCTCTGTGGATGAGGGGAAAGCAGTGGATGTGCTATTTCTTGACTTTAGCAAAGCTTTTGATACAGTCTCCCACAGTATTCTTGCCAGCAAGTTAAAGAAGTATGGGCTGGATGAATGGACGGTAAGGTGGATAGAAAACTGGCTAGATGGTCGGGCTCAACGGGTAGTGATCAATGGTTCCATGTCTAGTTGGCAGCCAGTATCAAGTGGAGTGCCCCAAGGGTCGGTGCTGGGGCCGTTTTTGTTCAATATCTTCATTAACGATCTGGAGGATGGTGTGGACTGCACCCTTGGCAAGTTTGCAGATGACACTAAACTGGGAGGAGTGGTTGATACGCTGGAGGATAGGGATAGGATACAGAGGGACCTAGACAAATTAGAGGATTGGGCCAAAAGAAATCTGATGAGGTTCAACAAGGACAAGTGCAGAGTCCTGCACTTAGGACGGAAGAATCCCATGCACTGCTACAGACTAGGGACCGAATGGCTGGGCAGCAGTTCTGCAGAAAAGGACCTAGGGGTTACGGTGGACGAAAAGCTGAATATGAGTCAACAGTGTGCCCTTGTTGCCAAGAAGGCTAATGGCATTTTGGGTTGTATAAATAGGGGCATTTCCAGCAGATCGAGGGATGTGATCATTCCCCTCTATTCAGCACTGGTGAGGCCTCATTTGGAGTACTGTGTCCAGTTTTGGGCCCCACACTACAAGAAGGATGTGGATAAATTGGAGAGAGTCCAGCGGAGGGCAACAAAAATGATTAGGGGGCTGGAGCACATGACTTATGAGGAGAGGCTGAGGGAACTGGGATTGTTTAGTCTGCAGAAGAGAAGAAAGAGGGTGGATTTGATAGCTGCTTTCAACTACCTGAAAGGGGGTTCCAAAGAGGATGGATCTAGACTGTTCTCAGTGGTAGAAGATAACAGAACAAGGAGTAATGGTCTCAAGTTGCAGAGGGGGAGGTTGGACATTAGGAAAAACTTTTTCACTAGTAGGGTGGTGAAGAACTGGAATGGGTTACCTAGGGAGGTGGTGGAATCTTCTTCCTTAGAGGTTTTTAAGGTCAGGCTTGACAAAGCCCTGGTTGGGATGATTTAGTTGGGTTTGGTCCTGCTTTGAGCAGGGGGTTGGACTAGATGACCTCCTGAGGTCCCTTCCAACCCTGAGATTCTATGATTCCTGCCCTCTGCCTTGGAGCTGCTCCCAGGAGCTTCCTGCTTGCTGTCCAAGGGGGGGAAGAGGTGGGCTAATGTCAGAGTGTTCCCCTCCCCCCTGCTCCTGCCCCTGCTTACCTCTTCTCCATATAGCGCAGGGTGGGGACTTGACAGGGCTCAGGACAGAGGGGGCTTGCTGGCTGCATCTGCTGTCTCAACTTGCTGATCTACTTAAAAAGGCAGTGTACTTAGAGTGGTGTCAGCATACCTAAAGGGGCAATGCACATATAGCGATCTCTCTCTCACCGACACACAGGGTGTGTGTGTCTGTTTGCCATGCTGTCTCCCCTCCCTCCATTCATGCTGCCTTGTAGAGAGTGAGGCTACATTAACAACGTGTTAACCCTTGAGGGCTCAGCTGAATGCTAGTTCATTATTTAGCAGTAAGGCATTCCCTGGGAAATATCCTTCCCTCTTCCACCCTCTGACTCCAGCACCTCAACCAGGCTTCACAATCATCATTGCTGTGTACAGTATTAAATTATTTGTTTAAAACTTATATTGTGTATGTGTGTGTGTGTGTGTGTGTGTGTATATATATATATATATATATATATATATACACACACACACGTGTATATATATATATATATATATATATATATATATATATATATATACACACACACACACACACACACATACATACATACATACATACATACATACATATATACATACATCGTTTCGCTTAGTCGCATTTTTCAGGAACATAACTACAATGTCAAGCGAGGAGTTACTGTATTCGTTTAGCTTCTCCACAACGGCCTGGCCTGCCTTGAGTGCTCCTTTAGCACGCTGATCCAACCACTGGTTGTTTGGCAAGTGTTCTGCTTCTTATGTACTTAACATTTGATATTTTTTTCTGTTCGTTTTTCTGTCGTTTGCGAGTTGCTCTTCAGATTCTTTTTTGGCCTGCCTGATTATGCTTTTACCCTGGACTTGCCACAGTGTATGCTCCTTTCTATTTTCCGCAGTAGGATTTGACTTCCAATTTTTAAAGGATGCTTTTTGTCTCTGACCACCTCTTTTACTCTGTTTAACCATGGTGGCACTTTTTTGGCCTCTTTTTGTGCATGTGTGGGTTTGTTTATTTTCTTTTATTTGGGGTACACACATAGTTGTGTGCATCCGAAGAAGTGAGCTTTAGCCCACGAAAGCTCATGCTAAAATAAATTTGTTAGTCTTTAAGGTGCCACAAGTACTCCTGGTTTTTTTACACATAGTTGGAGCCACTGTTATATTTGTTTTTAAAGTTCTGTGCAGCCTGCAAGCATATCACTCTTGTGGCTGTTCCTTTTAATTTCAATATAACTAGTTTCCTTGTCTTTGTTTAGTTCCCTTTTTTGAAGTTAAATGCTACTTGTGGTGGGTTTCTTTGGTATTTTCTCCCTGACGGTGTTAAATTTAATTACGTTATGGTAGCTATTATGGAGCAATTCAGCTATATTTACCTCTTGGACTAGATCCCATGTGCCACTTAGAACTAAATGAAGACTTGCCTCCCCCTTTATGGGTCCCAGGACTAGCTGCTCCAAGAAGCTGTCATTAATGGAGATGACATATTCCCAGTCAGTAGGGGATAGTTGAAATCCCCTGGTGATAATTGCATTTTTTGTTTTTTGTAGCCTCTCCAATTTCCTTGAGCATTTCACAATGATAGTCGTGATTCTGGTCAGGTGGTAGATAGTATATTCCTACTGCTATCCTCTTACTATTCACGCATGGAATTTCTATTCATTGAGATTCCATGCTGCTGCTGCTTGATTCACGTAAGATTTTTACTATTTTTCACTCTGTTTTCTTTCACATATAGTGCATCTCTCTCACCAGTGTGACCTGCTCTCATCACTGTATATTTTGTATCTTAGTATTACCGTGTCTCGCTGATTACCATCATTCCCACCAAGTGTCTGTGATGCCTATTACATCAATATCCTCATTTAATTCCAGGCACTCAAGTTCACCCATCTTAGTATTTAGACTTTTAGCATTTGTCTACAAGCACTTATGAAATTTGCTAATACTTAGTTGTCTATCTTCTTGTGCTGTAATTGAATGGCTGTCTTTTCCGTTCAAGTGTTTGTTTTTCATTTTCAGTTATCTGTACTTTATCAACTTCTCTTCTCTTTACTAGGATATCGAGTAGCATATTCAATAAATCCTCCCTTAAGGTATGTGTCGCACCGTGTGCTTCTTCACATCTGTCAGCTTTCCCCCAGCCTTTGTTTAAAAAGTCATTTATGATCTTTTAAATTCTACATGCCAGCAATCGGGTTCTGTTTTGGTTTAGGTGGAGCCCATCCTTCCCATATAGGCACCTCCTTTCCCCAAAAGTTTCCTCGTTCGAGATAAATCAAAATCCCTCCTCCCAACACCATTGTCTCATCCACGCGCAAACCCAACTGTCTGTATTTCTAATAATGAATACCCCATTGCTATTACTTGTCTCTTCCTAATAACAGGGATCCCCTCCCCCAGAGAGGCATCCTCAGGATGAGAGGATACCATGAGATCAGCTGGTAGGAGGGTCCCAACTATGGGATCGCTTCCTTCTGCTTCAGCTTGATGTTCTTTCCTTGAGACTTTCATCCCTCTCAATAGCACAGAGGGTGTCAGACTGTGGAGTGCGACCTCTATTGCTGATACAGATTTATTTAGATTGTTGAAAGACCTTTGATAGTGTCTCACAAGAGCCACTAACGTAGTCATTGGGGAAGAGGCAAAGAACTCTCCTGGCTGGTTTTTGATCCAAACACAAAACAAGGAATAGGAATAAATGGCCAGTTTTCTTCATGATGAAAGGTTGACAGTGGCATGACTCTAGGTTCCATACTGGGTCCAGTGTTTAATTTTGTAGGTGGTGCAGGTAGTGTGCCTATAGTTAACATTCCCCCAACACTTTTTTCCCCAAGATTTCACTTGGAATCTTGGGCTGAAATTTTCTGTGCTGAGCATTTGCCTAAGGGTGCGTTATTTTGGAAAGTTTTAGCTAGAATGGGTCAGCTGTTCCCGAGAATGAGGTTTGGGGAAAATGCATTAATTTATCCAAGTTAAAGTTCTTACAGCTGCTTCATTGAGCAGCTCTATTGCCTCCAGGCTTCAGAGCAAAGGCTCAAAATTTGACAGGGGACTTGCCCAGGTGTCAGGAATGTGCCTTTTATTGTTCCTCTGAAATTCACCCTAATTTGACCAAGTTGTAAGCTTTTTGGAAAATCTCGGTTTGGAGTCGTCTTAGCATTTACAAAAACACACAAGGAGTCCGGTGGCACCTTAATGACTAACTGATTTATTTGGGCATAAGTTTTCGTGGGTAAAAAAACCCGCACTTCTTCAGTTGCATGGAGTGAAAATTACAGATGCAGGCATAAATTTATGTATCAATATATGTATATTTATGCCTGCATCTGTAATTTTCACTCCATGCAACTGAAGAAGTGGGATTTTTTTACCCACGAAAGCTTATGCCCAAATAAATCTGTTAGTCTTTAAGGTGTCACCAGTCTCTTGTTGTTTTTGTGGGTACAGACTAACACGGCTACCCCTCTGATTCTTAGAGTTTAGAAGCTTATGTTTTCCAAAAATTCTGTTCACTGACATGCTCCGGCCACTGAAAGCTCCCACATGTGACTGGACTGTACATGCACCATCCCCACAGAGTGACTGAGCATGCGCTATCTGGGAGCTGAACAGGACTTTCTCTGCAGTTATTCTTCCTTGCAGATGAAAATTGCTGTGGTGCCAGGCACAGAAACTGAAAGCAGGGAGCCTGTTTCTCCTGTGCTGTCAGTGCTTCCTCAGTTGATGCCTTGACAGTACTGAGGAGAAGGAGCAAGCTGCTTGACTGGCAGAGAATTAAGGAACAAGGGTGAGGAGATAGGGGAAAACATGCATGGCGGAGGCAGCAGTATATGGGGATGTGATATAACAGGAGGGAGGGGAGATTAAACGAGGCAGGGTCCTGTGGAAAATACAGGATTGGGCTCATGTGATTACAGACTGTATCATAGATTCATAGACTCTAGGACTGGAAGGGACCTCGAGAGGTCATCGAGTCCAGTCCCCTGCCCTCATGGCAGGACCAATACTGTCTAGATCATAATGCATACACACAAGGGGATGAACTAGGGTTCCAATGGAAACCTTAATACTGGCATTTCCTAACGTGAGTGCTTGGCTTTGTACCCTTAATGGCATTTTAATGTAGGTTTTTTGGATGTACTCTTTATTCCAGTCTGGGAAGGGGGAGTGATTACTGAAATAGCACAATTTGCAGATGACACAGTTATTTGTTAGTGATGAGTGGTGTGGAACATCAGAGAGACCTAACCAAGCTGGGTGAAAGGGCAACACAATGTGAAATAAAAGCCAATGTGGATAAATGCAAAGTGATGCACGATGGAGGGTAACTTTTAGAACTCTGTGAAATATACTGGTACTTTAACTGTATCAACTCAGGAAAGAGAAATGGGTGTCATAGTAGATGTTTCATGGAAGGTGTCTGCTCAGTATACAATAGAGTTGTTGAGGCCAGCAGTTTATTAAGGCCCAAAGAGGGACTGGACAGTTTTATATGGATAACAAGAATATGCAGCGTTATAGGCCTTAATACTAATAAAAACAGTTTTGGAAAGGGATTTTAAACATGCTTCAGGGCTTAAGCCAATCTCTGACTATTTGAGACGGAGAAATGAAACCTGATGTAGGGAGCAGATTATCTTCCATCTGCCCACTGTGGGGTTTCCTTTATCTTTCTCAAAAGCATCTGGTGCTGGCTTCTATTGGAGCTGGAACGCTGGGCTAGGTGGGCTGTGTGTCTGCTCCTCTCTGGCAGTTCCTACGTTTTACTCCCTGTCGTTCTGAATAACCATTCTCCCTTGGAGCAGGGCCCATTAAGGTGTTGGTGAGTACTTCCTTGTCTCTGTTCCCTGCATGACTGTCAGATAGCATAATGCATAGTGTTTAAATTCCCAAAAGTACTACAACTGGTGCAGTTCCCATTTTCAAGTCTGAGCACTGACCATTACATCTGCCCCTTTCTCTGTCCCACCAGCATAAAACTTTACTGTTCTGACCTCTATCCAGAGCCCCAACGTAGATGTTGGTAATTACTGATTAAACCTTCAGATGTCAAATCCAGATGTGCACATACGTTTGTATTGATGCATCTGGTTGCATTGGGAAATACCTATGTATTAGACAGCTTGGCTCAGGGAGCAATGTGGAGCAAAGGATTCTATATCTGGGATAAGAATGAATTATTTTGGTCTCTACTGGTCTAATGTCATATTGCTAGAATACAGATGTAGAGAACATAACTTCTGACCACACTTACTTCTCCTAGTGATAGGCATGGCATACAGAAATTAAAAAATCTTAAGGTGAAGTTTTAATACTTAGTAGAAGGCTGTGCCTTTGAACCTGGTTTGAGAGAACCATGCCACATTAAACTCAGGGAAACTACCATTTAGTAGAACCAGAAACCATGTGCTTGGGAGGCTGAAACAATGACCGGTAAGTGGGAGCAGCAGCATCTCAGGAAAGCACCATAAAAGCTTTTTAAGATGACAGTGAAGTGGAAAGGTTACAGTCAGTGCTTTAAAATGACCTGTATTGAGCACTTGTGTGGTGTATTTCTCCCTTTTTTGCTATGCTTTGGACACCCACTTCTCACTGCATATGCTGATGGTGCCCCGATGCAGCAGTCTAGTTGACGAGAAGGGAACACTGTGCAGGAACACTGTGTCAGGGCACCAATGCTGTAATTTTTCGGTTGTAACACTGCAATTGGCTCTGATGGGAGCAAAATCAAGCTGTACATCTGTAGGTCAGTCATTTTGTTGAGGAATGAGTTAATTATGATCTATTCAGAGTCTCCACTTGTGATGTTGAATCAGCTTTGTTACCTTGTTCTGAGAATTATTTTTAATTTGAACTTAATAAATATTTCTTATTTTTAGCTGAAGTGTAAGGAGATGTGGAGTCTAAATGGCCTGGTAAAACATCTATTCAGCAAGCAGCTTCTGAAGGACAAGTGTGTCCGCTGTAGTAACTGGGAGGAATTTCCACTCAGCGAGGAGCAGAAGTTGTATGCAGCCACTGACGCTTATGTGGGTACAAATAGAGAGCTCCAGTCCATGTTTTAACAATTTCATTCCCCTTAATACATTATTTGCTGACCTTTTTAATGTCTTGCTGCAGTGGAACTCACCAGTCATGTAATTCAGATTCCTTGCAACCAAATTATTAGTATTAAATCTTTGCCCCGCAAAACACACTATAAAGCTTCATGGTGTCAGTGACTGAGCTGTAGGCAGTCTGGCCGAGAGTTCGGAGCAAGAGTCCAGCCTACCAGTTAGAGCTGAATCCAGACAGCGTGGGTACAGGAGTGAAGCCAAGGGTTGTAGCCGAAGGGTGAACCACTGTCAGTTAGAAGGCAGAGCCAAGGGTCTGAGCTGTTAGTCAGAAGTTGGGAAGAATCTGGGAGCAGGTGCAGGCAATGGCTGGAGCAAGGCTAGAGACAGTGAAGGCAGGTAAGTGCAGGTGTGGGTTAGGAATGTGTTAAGCAGCTCCTGAGCTGAAGTATCAGCCTGTTGACTCCTTTGGCCAATAAAGTGGTGCTGTTGACTCCTTCAACCAATCAGGGCCAGTTGCACTCGTTAGGTTTCCAGAAGAGTGGTTCTGCTGAAGGTTGGCCCCTGACACATTGTATAGGCTACTGTCCAACATTTTCAGTTCTTGATTGCATTTTAACCCATGTATTTACTGGAGGCTGTTCTCCAAGGTATTCTCTCCAAGTGGGTCTGATTTGTGAATACTTCTATAAAATTGTACAGTTTAGAAGTATAAACCCATAAAATTAAAAAAGTTAGGATTAAATTTGCCTGAACAGCAGCATTGCCTTAAAGACTTGCTGCATCTTCAATAATAACTTCAGTTCTGTGGAACAGAATAGGAATGGCAAAGAAAAATATCAAACTTGTCAAGTCCTACTGACCAGAAATGATACCATCCCAATATAAATGTTTATTATTTGGCACACTAAGGACACAGTCTGTTAGCAGGAAAAGCTATCCCTCCGAGAAATAGCAAGAGCCCATTTAGTCAGGCATAATATCCAATCGAATAAATGTTCTGTTAGTTTTGGAAACAATGCTTAATTATTCATTAGAAAAGGGGTTGGGGGACAAATGGAGGAGTGGAAAGGTCTTGCTTCACTGAACCGTTGCATATGGGAATGAAGTAATTACAGTATCTAGCGCTTTACATCAACAGATCTCAAAGTGCTTTGCAAAGAAGGTTAATATCATGTCAGTTTTATAGAATTTCTCTGCCCACCACTCCTGCAGCTACCCCAGGGACTCTCCTCACATCTCAGCGCCTCATCTTTGCCCTATACCAATGCTTTCTCCCTCTTCTCCCTGGGAAATTCATGAAACCAACCAAACCCGGGAGCCTGACTCTCCCTCTCCCCAAACCCTGCCCTCTTCCTCTTTGTCCCATACAGGCCTCTCACTCCATCAGGCCGGGGTAGGTGGGGAGAAGTGCCCACTTGGAGTACTTGTTCTCAGTAGCATCAAATTCATATACATCATAATACTTCCATCTCAAACGATGACCTGGCCACAGTGGTCTGTGGTTCAGCATTTCCAGGCTAGACTATTGCAATTCTCTCTCCCTGGGTTTAGGCAAAATGTGGAAAGAAGTTACAGCTGGTGCTTAATGCATTAGTCTGTCTCCTTACTGAGATGAGCTGAAGGACCATATTGTTTTATACAACATTTACGTATAACCTTGAACAAGGCACAAGGAAGAGCCTTTTCAACAGCAGCTCCAAGACTGAGAGTCCAAGCCTCACTCTATGTGAAGTTGCTTATTGACAAAAGTACGGTTCTCCTCATTCTCAGTAAATGTTGCTTTTTCTAATATACCTGGAGATGAGCAGTGAACCAGAGATTTATATGTATCTTTGACTTCACTTACGAGACTTACCAGGAGGTTACCAGAACTACTGTTCTGTTTAGTACACCTCTACCCCTATATAACGTGACCAGATATAACACAAATTTGGATATAACGTGGTAAAGCAGCTCTCGGGGGGGGGGGAAGGGGGGTTGCGGACTCCAGCGGATCAAAGCAAGTTCGATACAACACGGTTTCACCTATAACGCGGTAAGATTTTTTGGCTCCCTAGGACAGTGTTATATCAAGGTAGCGGTGTCTTTTTTAGCACTGTAGATATCCATGAGGTTCTTTATCAAATGAAAACAGAGGACATAGTCTGCCCACGTTTTGTGGGCCATGGAACACTGAGGCAGATGATACTAATCTATTAGCCGTGCCATAATTCAGTGGCTCTTAACCTTTCCAGACCACTGTACCCCTTTCGGGAGTCTGATTTGTCTTGAGTATCCCCAAGTTTCACCTCATTTAAAAATTGTTTGCTTACAATATCAGACATAAAAATACAAGTGTCACAGCACAGAGTTATTGAAAAATTGCTGACTTTCTAATTTTTACCATACAATAGTAAAGAATAAAATTGTCAGACACGTAGAAAAACATAAACTCTTGAGCAATAGTCAACATGGTTTCTGTAAAGGGAAATCGTGTCTTACTAATCTATTAGAGTTCTTTGAAGGGGTCAACAAACATGTGGACAAGGGGGATCCGGTGGACATAGTGTACTTAGATTTCCAGAAAGCCTTTGACAAGGTCCCTCACCAAAGGCTCTTACGTAAATTAAGCTGTCATGGGATAAAAGGAAAGGTCCTTTCATGGATTGAGAACTGGTTAAAGGACAGGGAACAAAGGGTAGGAATTAATGGTAAATTCTCAGGATGGAGAGGGGTAACTAGTGGTGTTCCCCAAGGGTCAGTCCTGGGACCAATCCTATTCAATTTATTCATAAATGATCTGGAGAAAGGGGTAAACAGTGAGGTGGCAAAGTTTGCAGATGATACTAAACTACTCAAGATAGTTAAGACCAAAGCAGACTGTGAAGAACTTCAAAAAGATCTCACAAAACTAAGTGATTGGGCAACAAAATGGCAAATGAAATTTAATGTGGATAAATGTAAAGTAATGCACATTGGAAAAAATAACCCCAACTATACATACAACATGATGGGGGCTAATTTAGCTACAATGAGTCAGGAAAAAGATCTTGGCGTCATCGTGGATAGTTCTCTGAAGATGTCCACGCAGTGTGCAGAGGCGGTCAAAAAAGCAAACAGGATGTTAGGAATCATTAAAAAGGGGATAGAGAATAAGACTGAGAATATATTATTGCCCTTATATAAATCCATGGTACGCCCACACCTCGAATACTGTGTACAGATGTGGTCTCCTCACCTCAAAAAAGATATTCTAGCACTAGAAAAGGTTCAGAAAAGAGCAACTAAAATGATTAGGGGTTTAGAGAGGGTCCCATATGAGGAAAGATTAAAGAGGCTAGGACTCTTCAGTTTGGAAAAGAGAAGACTAAGGGGGGACATGATAGAGGTATATAAAATCATGAGTGATGTTGAGAAAGTGGATAAGGAAAAGTTATTTACTTATTCCCATAATACAAGAACTAGGGGTCACCAAATGAAATTAATAGGCAGCAGGTTTAAAACAAATAAAAGGAAGTTCTTCTTCACGCAGCGCACAGTCAACTTGTGGAACTCCTTACCTGAGGAGGTTGTGAAGGCTAGGACTATAACAATGTTTAAAAGGGGACTGGATAAATTCATGGTGACTAAGTCCATAAATGGCTATTAGCCAGGATGGGTAAGAATGGTGTCCCTAGCCTCTGTTCGTCAGAGGATGGAGATGGATGGCAGGAGAGAGATCACTTGATCATTGCCTGTTAGATTCACTCCCTCAGGGGCACCTGGCATTGGCCACTGTCGGTAGACAGATACTGGGCTAGATGGACCTTTGGTCTGACCTGGTACGGCCTTTCTTATGTTCTTATGTTCTTATGTTAATTATAAAATAAATCAATTTGAATATAAATACAGTACTTACATGTGAGTGTATTGTGTATAGAGCAGGTTAAACAAGCTTTTTATGTAGCCTGTTGTAAAGCTAGGTAAATATCTAGATGAGTTGAGTACCCCTTGGAAGACCCCTGTGTCGACTTAGCTGGTAATGTAGACATGGCCCATGTGTTGATCTGACTGGGCCCATGGGTGTACAGCAAAGGCATTTTGGGTGCATTGTTTAGCAAGAGTTTAACTCAGCATTTGCTGTGTTTCTAACTTTTAAAAAAATAAACGAACACACCTCTAATGTCTTGAGGTAATGTTCACTAAAATCATTGATATGTTCCTGCACCCTTAACTTTACCTTAAGAAAGTGTTAGGCCAAATTGTATTTTGTATTGAGTTCTCTAACTTAATGTTGCATTACTGACATTGTTTGGAACAAAAATCCTTCACTTAGTGTTAAATTGAATTTACATCTTGGATTGGAGAAGAAATTTGTAGCCTGTTCAATTTGTTTTATGCTTTTCCAAACATGGAAGGAAAAAAAATGTAATATGAGATCTGTATGGAATCTGAAGCGTTACATTTGTTTTGCTTTTCTTCACAGGCAGGCCTCCTCATTTACCAAAAACTGCAAAATATGAATAACTGTGATCAGAGGCTCTGTAGTATAAAAAACGGTAAACTGCAAATTAAAAGCATAAAGAATGTGTGTTTTTTCTAATTGGACATTGAACTGTTTGGGGTTTACAGGCAGCTTGCAGTGAGAGTATTCTGTTTGGGTTCTTTGTTCACCTGTATCACCTGGGTATCTGAGAGTTTTCCAAAAAGGGCAGTAAGTGACATGGGAGCACAGTCTCATCGTTCTGTGGTGTGTGTGAGAGGGGGCTGGTAAGAGATCTCACTCTTACTTACATTTGTTATTCTGCACCGTAATAGGGTCAGATGCTTGAATAAACTATTGGCCACCTTGTGAATTACAGCATGTTCAGTGCCATCTCATGCATTTGTGAGAAAGATGGAAATAACATAGTGTCTCCTGCTTCTCATCCTGCCATGGAGTGAGATCTGCCAGAGCAGGTCTTTTTTTCCTCATAGCTCAGGAGATGTAAATATCCCATGGAATACCAGCAAACTGTAAACTTTGGCTTTGTCCTAGGGGCACACAGTGTTTGATTTTTTTTTTTTTTGGTATATAGGTTATTAGATTTAATGGAAAATGTCACAGCTGATTTCTCTGAGTTTGCTTCATTTCTGCTGAGCTAGAGATCTTGTCCAGATTTTCTAAAAAGCTTGTTACCCAGTAGTTCCTATTTAGGTACCTAAATATATGCCCAGATTTTCAGAAGAGCTTATCTCCCATTTTCACATCAGAAATAATGAGTTAAGCTAAAAATCTTAGTGTTGCTTTTAACTGGGGAAAGCCGCGTGGAAAAGTTTTTATTCTCTTTCTATGCAGGCTGTACCCTTATTTTCCCTGTGATGACCATGCAACAGTAATGCTGCCTTCTTGATCACAGGCTTAATTTTTGTGACCTCTTTTAGCAGATATCTCTATATTTGCAGCTTGTGCGTGATTCAGCTGCATGTTTGCTCACTTACTTTTTATGAGCTTTCACAAGTTAAACACCTTTTACTTTATGATACTAAAGTCAATGGAACTACTCATGTTTAAAGTTGCATAAGTCTTTGTAGGATCAGGGCCTAAGAACATTTAGGTTAAATGTGTGGGCTGTTCACTTCGTTTGTAGTGCAGTAGCATGTAAATATGCTGAGACTTGTTTAAATGAAGCAAGTTTCCTGTCCCAAAGAGCCTTATGTCCAGATTCTTGAAAAATAGGAGCTATCTTAAAGCTAGACTCCTAATTCCATGCGGAGGAAAATACATAAGTGGCCTGACATCTCAAAAGTGCTGTGACACAGTGTCTCCCATTGGCTCAAAGTGAAGAGTCTGTGAGTGAGGGGGGGTGGAACAAGCAACCGATCAGCACATGGCAGAGAAAGTCTAGAGTCAAGACTGTATGATGACTTTGTTGGTATCTGCTCGTCCCTTTGGTAGTACTTGGGAGGCTACTTCTGTGTCTGTTCCTGATGAATTTCTTTGGCTCTTTGGGCTGGCTCCACATGGCTCAGGAGAAGGAGTGCTGCATGAGTCCTGGTGCCCCTAGGAAGAGGTGGGGTAACCTCTGCAGTTCTGGGTCTGGAAAGGGCCGGTGCAAGGATGTTTCGTGCCCTAGGCGAAAATTCCACCTTGCGTCCTCCCCCGTCCCTGAGCCCTGCAGCCGCTCCCTGCCCCCCCCCCCACGTCCTGAGGTGCTCCCCCCGTGGCAGCTCCTCCACCCTGAGGTGCCCCCGCGGCAGCTCCCCCGCCGCCCCAGCTCACCCCTGCTCTGCCTCCTCCCCAAGCACACCGTTGCTCCTTCACTTCTCCCGCCTCCCAGGCTTGCGGTGCCAATCAGCTTAGGCGCCACAAGCCTGGGAGGCGGGAGAAGTGAAGCAGCCACGGCGTGCTCGAGGAGGAGGCGAGGCAGGGGTGAGCTGGGGCGGGGAGTTCCCCTGCATGCCACCCCCCCTTACTTGCTGCAGGCGGCCCTCACTGCGCTCCCCTGCCCCAGCTCCTTCCACCTAAATGACGGTGGTGACCGGGGCGGCCAAAAATCCAGCCTCTGTGGCCGCCGCCGAAGAAAATGGCGTCTACTAAATCCTAGTGCGGTCGCCTAATAGGTTGCACCGGCCCTGAGTCTGGATGGTGCTGGTAGGGATGGTTTGTCCCAGCTGGGTCCCATTTTCCCCTTCCCCCTCACTGTGCAGCACCTTGTCAGGCTGCTTCCGAAAATGGGAATTAGACAAAGCTATTAACTGTAACTGTAATTATAATTAAGTATAGCAACCACTGTTTCTCTTGAGTCAGTAACGATCTAGTAAGCTTATTTGCATATGCATAGAGAAGAGAGGTGAGTTATATGTAAAGAAACTTCACTGACATTGAGTTTTTCAGATGGGGAGATGTTACCAAATGAAGTCAAGAAGCAACTGTCCTCATTAGCTGAAGAAATGGTGGAGCTGGCTAATGGTCTTCCCAGCACTTTTGGACAACTTAAAAATATGCAGAGGTTAGATGTTGCTCAAATCTGCTTCCTCTTTATCTTTGAAATCCCTGTCAGTGGTATGTTCTTATATCTGTACTAATGGTATCGAATCCAGTGCACCCTATTGATAGTTACAGATCCACATGTAAATTGTGGTGGGTGAGGGCCTCCTGTGGTCCCCCTCCCAGACCACAATATGGGCTGCTGAGAGTTCTTTCTTGGTTTAAGGCATACAAGGGATTCTCCAAACAAAATAAACAAACAAACAAAAAAGATCCTTTCCCTCTTCCTGGCTTGGGAGAGGGTTTGGCTTACCTGCAGGCTCTGGTGTCCTTAATCTGAGTTAGGATCTGCCTCCAGCTCCTCCTTTTGGTAATCCTCACTTTATACCTGGTCTGTATAGTCTCAGGGATGGTAGAGTCTGCGACTGCCTCTGTTGCCAGCTATATCCAAGGCATAGCAGTCTTCCTCTCGTCACCACCCTTCCTGTGGCAGGCTTTCCCTTTTTAAGTTGGCAGAGCAAGTCTTGCAGTCTGTCTTGTTAGTGCTGGCTGACCCCATGAGAGCTTGTGGGGGCACCCCTCACATTGTGTATAAAGTCCCCCCCACCTTTTAAAGAAACTTCAGTCCATGAGAAAACTTCACTTTTCTACTCAAAGATACAAGGATGCAACTTTTCCTTGTGTAATAGCAGAGGATTGGTGGTTTAGCATTGCCAGCCATGTTCTGTAGGACCGTTATAATCTGAGGGGAAGCCTGTGAGCCCTGGAACTGTGACAAAACCTACCTTAAGCAATTGCTCAAGAGACCAATGAGTTTTGGATACTTAATGTAACTAGTCTTCTAATCAAGGTGGGATGTACCTTTACTCAGTGAGTCTGGGAATTCTTTGCATCTCAGGATAGGTTGTTGCCTAGGAAAGATGGTCTCGCACAAGTTTTAGTTTACGTAGCTGATTACTAGTTTCAGGTCGCTTCTTACCGTTCATTGTTTAAATATGATCATTAATAGCTTGATAGAATTTGTTCCATCTAGGCCTGATGGAAAAAGAGGTAGGGCAGAATGTCATCTGCGCATTGATACTCTATCACAGGGATGTCCGGCCTCTTCAGCTTGAGGGCCCAACATGATGTTTGAGAGAGTCAAGAGGCCACAGTCAGTCATTCTCTTATAAACCCAGTACAAAAAACTGACGACAACTACTACTGACTACCTAATAATTTACATCTGAAAGTTTCTTTACCCCGTTAACTTCTTGATTTCCAGCAGAGTCTGAGATGATCCCACAGTACACCAGCATGGCTAAAATAGTCTTCATGATTGGTACTTACTTTGTATTTGTGAGCTGAAAATGTTTGTTCACAGATGTGTAGGCACTTCCAAAGTGACAGATCTTCTTCGAGTGCTGGTTCCTATGGGTATTCCGTTGTGGGTATGGGTGTGCTTCAGGTGCCTGAGACTGGAGAATTCTTGCAAGCAGTGTCCGTTGGTTCATGTCTGACCCCTGCCCTCCTCATGCTCCACACTGAGGATAAAAGGGATGGGCAGACTGACTGCCCTTCCTGTTCCTTCTCACCACTGCATGGCTTGAGTTGGAACCTCTGGTGCCCAGAGCTTATATATTTAAGCAGCATAACTGCATGATGAAAACTGTTTTCCCTCCAGAAATATAGGTATTGTATATTGATTTTTGGTTGAGGAAAATTTTGTTTGCATGTAAAGATTTTTTCCAGCCAGAACAACAAAGCTGCATCTATGAAGTTTGGAGGAAATAGGGAGGATTATTTTGCTATATGTTAGAATTATCATTAAGGGCAAGAACTGCCTTTAAAAAGCCACTGGTACGATATATACAATAACATTTATTTACAGCTTTATTTAATTCTCCTTTTTTCCCTAACAGAGCTGTAGAAATATTAAGTGGAGTATCAGAAAGTATAGGTGCCTTAAGAAACATGTTGCTTGGTGAACCCAACTCTCAAGCAGAGCTGGGGAGCAGCTGTGTTGCAGCTCCAATGAAATCTGAAGTTGTGTCTACCATTGTTGAAGAAGAAAAGGCCGAAACATCTGAATTTCCTACACGACTTCAAGATGATTTAAATGATGACATTGATGATGATATGTTACTGAGTGTCAGTGAGGGAGACCTGACTGGTAGTGAAACGGAATTTAGTAAGCCTGAGCAGAAAGATGGAACTGCAGACAGAGGATCTAAGGAGAATACAGACAGAGACTGCTTAATGTCACTGGACATTACTGAATATGAACTTCAAATGTTGGAACTTAAGGCCAAGGAAGAAATTCTAAACGAAGCTGCCTTGCCTGAGGTAATGGATTAAAATGCATACAAATGATGAACATTACCAGGAAAAGTGATCTTACTGTTAATTTACCAAGGGATTTTAAAGAGTTGACTCACAGAGTGACAGTTAATGTGTGTGAGAGGAAGGGATATTGAATTGCTTTCCTGAAGCTGAATTTAAAGCTTTAGTCTGGCCAATATCCATGAAACCTGTCGATCTCTGAGCCTCTCTTTAGCACCGCTACCATTTAGATCTTTGTTACTTTGCTACATACACGAACTCTAGATTCACTCTTTCTACTGTGAATAGTATGTTTACAATATGAATTTTAGGGGATACCGGGTCAAATTCTCTCCTGGGACACACCTCCACAGTTCCCATTGTAGTCACTGGAGATGTGCAGGTGTCTCACACGATACGATTTGGACTACAGAGTTCATAAATTGCAGCCCTTTTAGAGACTTCTCTTTTATGGTGCTAGATTCCTTTTAGTTTCTATAATTGATTTTACTTTATTTTCTTTTCATTTGCTTGGTTTGTCTGTATTCAGGTTAAACGGAATCTTTAAACTTCTATGGAAATTTGCTGTGTTCTCCTAAATTTTTCCCAAACATGTTTTACTACAGGAAGGGTCATTGTTCTTGTTCTCCCATTGTTTAGCGAAGAGTTATCTGCAACGAACCCTTGAATGACATATAAATGATGTGTCTAGTAGAGGAATAGAGGGGTGGTGGACCTTCAGTGAAATAAAGGCTTATTTTGAAATATTCCTTTAGGAACCATATTCCAGAGAGAATGAACAAAATCTTGGTTGTGTCATTGAAAGTGATGAAGAACTGGAAATGGAGATGCTTAAAGTAGGTGCCATAATGTTTGTTTCCCTCATTGAGGTAGTTGCTAGTCAGTCTGTCAGCCCTTTGGTTGGGGTAAGAGAGATGGGAAAGAGACTTTATTATAGTGTGGAGATTTTTCCAGCATATTCTAAATATTTTTGACAAAAATCAGAAATCATTCTGTCATACTCATTCTCTCCCTCTCACTCTGGCCCCAATCCAGCAAAGCACTGAAGCACAGGCTTCAAATTAAGCCCATGAACCATCCCATTGAACTACTCACATAATGAAAGTTAAACAGCACTTTCCCGATAAGAACATAAGATTGGCATACTGGATCAGACCAAAGGTCCAGCTAGCCCAGTATCCATCTTCTGAGAGAGGCCAGTGCTGGATGCTTCAGAGGGAGTGGCCAAAACACAGCAATTATCTAGTGATCTATCCTCTGTCGTCCAGTCCCAGCTTCTGACAGTCAGAGGTTTAGAGACCCTCGGAGCATGGGGTTGTATCCCTGAGCATCTTGGCTAATACCCATTGATGGACCTATCCTTCTTTTACAAGCTATCCCGACTCTGTTCTTTTCTGTGATGTACATTCTAGTCTGTGAAATGCTGGCTGGTGAGTGAGTGAGTAGGGAGGGATATTTTAGTAGTAAAGCACTGCTAAAATACTCAAGCTTTTCTTAAATTACTTGTCCCATTGAACGTCACATCACATCAGGAACTGCATCCTTTCTCCATCTATTTTTCAAGTCATTAGAAATGAACAAGACTGTTTTTCCATAAAACCTCAGTTCCCACCTCTCCCAATCAAATTCACAAAACAGAATCCCAAAGGACGAGAGAGAATTGGAAATCAAAGCTGTTGCCCAGCAGTTTAATCACGTGTCCCGAAAGAAGCTATTTAACATGATGTTTTTAAAATTTGGAAAGACAGCCTCAGGAAGAATTGGAGAGACTGTCATGTAATTGGCAAATGAGAATAACCATTTCTTCAAGTGATGTTTCCTATATGTATTCCAATCATCGCTGAGTATGTCAGCGGAGGGGATGGAGGGCAGGTATTGGAATACAAATAGGGACCATATCTTGAAGACTCTCCAGTTACAGGTAAGTAACCTCCTCTTATAAAAGGTAACATTTAGTGGGATTTAAATTAATAAAACAATAACACTTGAACATATGTTGCCCTCTAATAATGGTAATTTCTCACATGATTGACCTTCTTTGTGCCTTATGCTGAAGAATCTGAGCCAAGCCATAATTAGAGTAGAATTCATGTGCCCTTGAGCAATATTGGTTCAAACAAAAAAGCAGGTTTTGTTCATTATTATTTCCCCTTTGTGCAATAGGGGTTAACTTTCTACTTCCAATTTTCAGTCTATAGAAGATGTAGATAATTCTAAAGTCAGTCGAACTGACTCTATCTCCATTGAAACCAAGAGAATTGATGGCACAAAATTACACCTTTCTCCAGATGATGATGAAGATGAAGGCATTGAGGAGGAGGAAGAGGAGAGTTGGGGTAAATACAGAATTACACTATGAAGTATGAGTAAAAGTTGACAATAACTCTGTACTGTGTGTAGAAGCAGACTCGGAAGGTAGCGTAAAGCCCTGTGGTTAGTTTACTGCTCATGGAGACACCAAGCAAACGCTGAGGTTCTGAAGTAGTGCTCACTGATACTAATGAGACCAAAAGATAACTTGGAGTCAAATTTTGTCTTGGCTAAGTGTAGGTGACTCCTTCTAAACTAAAACTGGAAATGTATTCAGAACAAGGTAGATGGGATGGGGAATTGTTTGTCCCAAACTGATGCCCTCTGCACAGCCTGGCTTCCGCTCATCACATCCGCTTTACAGCTCCCTGAAGACTCCATCTGTGGATCCTGGCTGGTCTGTCTCCTCCTTGGTGATTTTGACCCAATGGTTGGGAACTGGTTATGTGGAGACAAGGCACGTGGGGAGTGCTGCCGAAGTGAGTCCTGGCCTGCCCAACCCTTGCTCCCTGAAATCTTCCCTTCTGCTAGGCAGTCTCCAGATTAACTACCTGACTCCACCCCAGCCATTTCCAAGGAGTTATATTTAACTGACATGTTGCAAATAGAAATTGGCAAGAATATGCTAAGGTTATTGGTTGCTAGTATTTCATAGGGTTATATAGATTGAGAGAAGTAATCTTACCAACTTGGCATGAAGAAAGAGATTCATGGTTTTATTCCTAATAGTGTTTTGCAAGTTTGCTAGACTTTCGTGTTAGAGCTGTGTGAATCCAGGGCCCAGGAAATGAATAGCAATGAGCTTCCTAATCTCTTTCAGTCCATGGCTTTTCACTTCTAATAAAGCTAAATATGCATGCATTGTTTTTCCTTCAGATCCTTTGTTGCCTGTACCTAATGAAATAGAAGTCACGTGCTTAAAGACATATTTTGGGCATTCTAGTTTTAAACCGTAAGTGTGTTATCAATTATCATATAATATATGTGTCCAGTTCCTATCTTTTATTTAATTTAGAATGATTTTCTGTTGTTGCTGATGATAAGCACCAACAGTAAGCTTAGTGTTGTAGAAGACGCACAAAAAAGGCACAACCCCTGCCTTGAGGAGCTGTCAAAGTAAATCTCATAGTGAGTTACCTATATCAGAGCGCTTATAGACTAGACATCCATGTTCTTGTCACTTATCTTAGCAGACCTGGGTAATTAAGGTGTTACACTAACATAACAAAGGCACTGTAGATACCTCAAAATATTTCAAACAGCAAAAAATTTAAATTACTAACTCTTGTCACAGTAAACTTCATAACTGAGGTGGTTGGCTTTTTTTGTATTTGTCTGTTAGACACATAGTATGGAAGAACAGTGTGTGGTAATGCGCAAAGGGCAGTGATAAACAGATAGCTCTACAAACAGTGCTAGGATACAGAGAATAGATTTCTAAGGCCTCGGAACCGATATGCAGTATTGGTTCATATACATCATATAACATTGCCTAGAATATTATGTAGTAATTTAACCGTCTGTATGTAGCAACTACTTGCTAACCTAGGAGCAATAATGTGCATATTTCCATGTTGCTGTAGCTGTGTTGGGCTCAGGATATTAGATATGGGTGAGGTAATATCTTCTGGTGGACCAATAAAATACATTCCCTCATCCACCTTGCCTCTCCAGTAATGTGTATGACTTCTGTGCACTGCAACACATCTAAAATTTATCAGTGTTAGATCATTATATGGTCTTATTTTCAATATAAATAGGATAAAATATTGCTTAAAATGCCATATGGCTTGCAATGCTCATGGAGTAAATTTTATGAAAAATTGTTTTGTGGAAAAACTAACTTGGTAAATTCTGAGACACAATAAGGCACATTTGGATTTTTCTCAATTTTATTTACATTGATACCCTATCTTTAGTTGCACACAAAAAGGACCAAAGCTGTGTTTGGCAGCAGCCTTTTTTGGTGAAAATAATCAATAAACCTATTTGAAGATCAGCTTTTAATAACATACTAGGCATCTACTGCATTTGTAGTGTTCCATTAATCATAGAAGATTAGGGTTGGAAGGGACCTCAGGAGGTCATCTAGTCCAACCCCCTGCTCAAAGCAGGAGCAACCCCACCTAATGATTGAGGCAAATCCTGCTTGCCTTACTCTTACACGTAGTCCCAATCTGACTTCAGTGGGACTTCTTGTAGGAGGAAAAACAGCCACAGTTTGGCTGTAAGTGTGTGCGGAGAGGGAGCACACCTAGAATACTAAGGTGGTTTCAACCGTAGTTTTATTGAACTGACAGTTTTACCTAAATTCTGATGTTACACATGTGGATGCCAGATATGTTGTAGAGTAGTGCAAGATACAGTCCCTTATAGGCAAATAAAAATTAATATGTATTTAATTTCAAGGGTCCAGTGGAAAGTGATCTCTTCTGTGTTACAAGACAGAAGAGATAATCTCGTTGTCATGGCAACTGGTAAGTACACACCTTATGTTCAAAGGAACATATGTAAGCTTCTCTTATGACTGCTTTGTAGGGAACATGGTCTAAAAATTGTCTTGCATGGATCGATTGAGTGTTAGGAAGTACAATAATGGGGAAAGTGAGATGTGAAATGAGGCTTTGGGGAGGAATTAGAGTTTCAGGTATTTAATATTTCTGTTGTTAGAGGTATGTTTTCTTTTTAAGGATATGGGAAGAGCTTGTGCTTCCAGTTTCCACCCATTTACACAGGCGGTACAGGAATAGTCATCTCTCCTCTTATTTCTTTGATGGAGGACCAAGTGCTGCAGCTTGAGTAAGTAATATAACTGTAGCAGGCAGGTGCCATGTCCCTACAGAAACCCAGAGATGCTGCATCTGTGATTTGTTGGTGCGAATGGCTGCATCTTTGACTCTCACTGTTAGGCCCATCTCGTCTGACCCCCCCTGCATACCACAGGCCAGAAAACCTCACCCAGTGATTCCAGCATCCAGCCCAATGACTTCTAGTTGAGCTAGAGCAGATCTTTAAGAAGGAGACATCCATTTGTGATTTAAAGACGTCAAGTGATGGAGGATCCAACACATCCTTCTTGCCTTCGCTCTCACCATTTCACCCTTGGGAATAAAGAGCAGTGTGGCTGCACCCATCTCTGTTCCCTCCTGCCCCCTGTGGCAGTCAGAACTCACCAGAGTCTTCCCTGCTAGTAAATAATTAGAGAATGTCTTGTAAATAATACATCATTAACATTAAAGATTAGATTATAGTTAATTAGTTTAACAGTAGTTCTACTCATTTGGCAGCTCCTGGTCCCCTTTTTTTGTCCAATGAGTCTTTTTCCTCAGATGTTCCCACCTTCCTGTCCTTATGGCGGATGCTAAGCACTTGGGGTCAAACTCTGCCCTTCTGGTCATGGGCTGATTCCCTGGACTGATGGCCACTGCAGATGCCATTTGTGCTTGAGGGGATCTCATGGAACCCTCTTGCTATTCAGTCTTCAGCTCCTGTTTTACCAGAAAGTCAAGGGAATCTCTCTTTAAAATGGCACCTGCTAGAACAGTGCACGAGGGATACCTCAGACCCTGAGCCAGAAGTTGTTGGAAGCTGAAGCTGGACAAATTCAGGCTTCAGTTAAAGCACAGTTTTTTAACCAGGAGGGTAATTAACCACTGGGGCAACTTACATAGGATGTGGTGGCTTCTCCATCGTTTGAAGTCTTTCAGTCAAGATGCAGTGTCTTTCTAAAAGTTTTATAGGCCAGGTTTAAGAATCACTGGGTGAAATTTTCTGGCCTGTGCTATAGGGGAGGTCAGACTAAATGATCACAATAGTCCATTCTGCCTTTAAAGTCTATTAATATTAATGTTGAATTTTCTGGATTTATATTGCTTGTTTTTTATATAACTACAAAACATGTATCATTATTTCTCCTAAATTACTGAGACGTACTCTCAAGGAGAATTACGCTGGCTCAGTCTCTTCCACCCTGTGCAAACCAGACACGGAAAAAGCCTTTCCCAAAGATGGAATTTTTGTATTAAGGGCTTTCTTTATATTTGCTGTTTTCTGCTGCACACCATGGTATTATGTAGATGAAGGGCTATGATGTAGGTGAGTGGCTGGACAAACTAATCTTGCTGCCCACAAGCACCTGGGGACAAATACTGGCCAGATTACGTGTATCTAACCTGTTATCTAGACGTTTATACTGCTCCCATCAATGTAATCTGAGTGCCTGTTTGTTCACCGCCTGCCCACTGGCTCATTAATTTTGGATGCTGAAGAGATTTGATCTCTGCAGCCTAAGACACCCACTAATTCAGCTGTCAGTTTGGATGAGGTCCATGTTCCAGGGCTGGAACAAATGGATTATTTAAAAAGCAATAAATCACCAGGCTCAGGTGGTGTCCATCCAAGAGTTCTGAAAGAGCTCGAGTATGAAGGGGCAAAAATACTGAATTGCTCATTAAAAACAGCTGCTTTACTGGATGGGAGCAAATTTTGTACCTGTATATTTTTAAAGGATCTAGAGGTGATTCAAGTAATTATAGACCAATAAGCCTTGTATCTGCGTCTGGTATATTGGCTGATACAATAATTAAATAGAATAGTAAAACGCCTGGAAGATCATGGTATGATAGGGTCTAACCAGCATGGTTTCTGCAAAGGAAAATTAAGTCTCATTAATCCATTAGAATTCTCTGAATAGGTCTGTAAAGTAGAGTTAAATGAGAGCTGGTTGACATGTATTTAGACTTTCAAATGGCCTTTGATAAGGTCCCTCACAAGAGGCTAGTCATGGGGTGGGAGGCAAAACACTGTCATAGATCCTAAACTGGCTAAGAGACAAGAAACACATTCACATGAATGAACCCTATCTTGCTTGTGCTTTCTTCGTACAGAATGTCAGGCATTGCAGCTTGCTTGCTTGGATCAGCTCAGTCAAGAAATGTGATAGGGGACATCAGAGCGTAAGTTCATTACTTTTTAATCTCTCGACTCACAGGTTCTGAATACAGATATTTAAATTGCTGGAAAGAATTTAAAAGAATTTTCCTAAATTAGCTTAAGTTGTGCTCATGTTAATGAGCCATGAAATAAGTATGAATTTTTCTTCAAGTGTTGATTTGTGGTGTGGGCCTTTTGGCCAGCAGAGTCTGTTGGGCCCTTTGCCCCAAATGGGAGTGACCACAACTCTTACTGCCTGCGACAGGGAGTCGGAAGGCAATGGTATTTCCCCTGCTCCCTGCGCTCTTTTTTCTGTCAGACTTTGCCTCTAGCTCTTACTGGTTAGGATGGATCATTACTCAGTTAGTGTTTGATAGTTTTCTCTGCTTTATTGGCAGACTTTAGTTTCCTTTATTGCTGGCTGTCCCTGTGGCTCTGATCACATTTTTCCACCTCGTGGCTGAGGTAAAGGCCTCAGGGTTTAAACCCGACCATTCGTGTGATGAATTAGTGACTATTAGGGATGGACTCACAAGGTGAAGGCCCTGCCTCAATAGAAGCTCGGGTTGCCTATCCCTCTCTGCCAGGACCTGATGTACTACAGCAGCTGCCTGAAGCGCCATCTTGTGGAGTGGTCTGATGGGTAGTGTTGGATTCTGAACAGCAGCAGCAGCTCTGCCCTAGATGTGGGTTGTCTGTCTGAGTCTGTGCTGAGACAAAATCCCTTCGTGCCTGGTGAGCAGGGAATTGTACCCTGTGGTCCTGAGTCTCTGGTACTAAAAGCAGGGAAACTCTTGGGAGTTGCTTCCAGTCCCCAAGACTGACCACTTCAGCTCTGCTGAAGCCAGCTCCCTTGCTGTCATGGTAGGCCTGAGTGCCATTCAAAGGGAGGATAGTGGGACTGGCCCTCCCCCTTGGAACCAGGGTGGAAGAAAAAGAGGTGCTGTCAGCCCTGAGGCTCCCCTGACACAGACAGTCTGAGTCTGACTGCTCTGCGTCAGCTTGTGCTGCTGCGTCAGCCTGGCTGCCCCATCTGAGAGCTGTCCACCCCAAGGGTGGCACTGACTTTCTCAAGGTAAAGACATTTCAGGGTTTCCATGCCAAAGAAACATTGCTCATCTTCAGCTGAGTGTGATGTGACCCCACAACCCTGGAATCCTCTCCAGACATGCATCAACCTTGGGTTTGTGCTTGGCATGGTGAGCCCTCCCTGTCACAACCTCACCGGGAGCCATGCCATGACCAGGTCACCACACAGAAGGCCCTGGTCTCCCGCTCTGATAAGATCCATGAACCTATGGGCTCTCAATGAGCAGGAGAACCTGGGAGAACAAGAACAATTAATCTGGCCTTCAGGGCGTCTCTCCTCGAGCTGAAGGACCTTGCTCTCCAAGTCCTGGCAGACAACGCCACAGCAGCTCTGGCAATTGCAACTCCCTGTGGCAGGGAAGGGGTTGCTCAGCCCTGGCACCCCGGGATGGTGCACATATAGTCCAGTCAGCATGGAGGAACCGGGTGAGGATACAGCATGCTCAGTGAGGTCATAGAATCATAGAATATCGGGGTTGGAAGGGACCTCAGGAGATCATCTAGTCCACCCCCTGCTCAAAGCAGGACCAATCCCCAACTAAATCATCCCAGCCAGGGCTTTGTCAAGCCGGGCCTTAAAAACCTCTAAGGAAGAAGATTCCACCACCTCCCTAGGTAACCCATTCCAGTGCTTCACCACCCTACTAGTGAAATAGTGTTTCCTAATATCCAACCTAAACCTCCCCCACTGCAACTTGAGACCATTACTACTTGTTCTGTCATCTGCCACCATTGAGGACAGCCTGGCTCCATCCTCTTTGGAACCCCCCTTCAGGTAGTTGAAAGCAGCTATCAAATCCCCACTCATTCTTCTCTTCTGCAGACTAAATAATCCCAGTCCCCTCAACCTCTCTTTATAAATCATGTGCTCCAATCCCCTAATTATTTTTGTTGCCCTCCGTTGGATTTTTCTAATTTTTCCACATCCTTTTTGTAGTGTGGGGCCCAAAACTGGACATAGTACTCCAGATGAGGCCTCACCAATGCTGAATAGAGGGGAATAATCACATCCCTCAGTCTGCTGGCAATGCTCCTATTTATACAGCCCAAAATGCCATTAGCCTTCTTGGCAAGAAGGGCACACTGTTGACTCATATCCAGATTCTCGTCCACTATAGCCCCTAGGTCCTTTTCTGCAGAACTGCTGCCTAGCCACTTGGTCCCTAGTCTGTAGCATTGCATGGGATTCTGCACTTGTCCTTGTTGAACCTCTGTATCCTATCCCTACCCTCCAGCGTATCTACCACTTCTCTCAGTTTAGTGTCATCTGCGAACTTGCTGAGGGTGCAGTTCATGCCATCCTCCAGATCATTAATGAAGATATTGAACAAAACTGGCCCCAGCACCGACCCTTAAGGCATTCCACTTGATACTGGCTGCTGACTAGACATGGAGCCATTGATCACTACCCAATGAGCCTGATGATCTAACCAGTTTTCTATCCACCTTATAGTCCATTCATCCAGCTCATACTTCTTTAACTTGCTGGCAAGAATACTGTGGGAGACTGTATCAAAAGCTTTGCTAAAGTCAAAGAATAACACGTCCATTGCTTTCCTCTCATCCACAGACCGAGTTATCTCATTATAGAAGGCAATTAGGTTAGTCAGGTATGACTTGCTCTTGGTGAATCCATACTGACTTTTCCTGATCACTTTCCTCTCCTCTAAGTGCTTCAGAATTGATTCCTTGAGGACCTGCTCCATGATTTTTCCAGGGACTGAGGTGAGGCTGACTGGCCTGTAGTTCCCTGGATCCCCCTCCTTCCCTTTTTTAAAGGCACTACATTAGCCTTTTTCCAGTCATCCGGGACCTCCTCCAATCGCCATGAGTTTTCAATCACATCCGCCAACTCCTTTAGCACCCTCGGATGCAGCGCATCTGGCCCCATGGACTTGTGCTCGTCCAGCTTTTCTAAATAGTCCTGAACCACTTCTTTCTTCACAGAGGGCTGGTCACCTCCTCCCTATGCTGTGCTGCCCAATGCAATAGTCTGGGAGCTGATCTTGTTCGTGAAGACAGAGGCAAAAAAATCATTGAGTGCATTAGCTTTTTCCACATCCTCTGTCACTAGTTTACCTCCCCCATTAGTAAGGGGCCCACACTTTCCCCGGCCACCTTCTTGTTGCTAACATACCTGTAGAAACCCTTCTTGTTACTCTTAACATCCCTTGCTAGCTGCAACTCTAAGTGTGATTTGGCCTTCCTGATTTCACTCCTGCATGCCTGAGCAATATTTTTGTACTCCTCCCTGGTCATTTGTCCAATCTTCCACTTCTTGTAAGCTTCTTTTTTGTGTTTAAGATAGCAAGGGTTTCACTGTTAAGCCAAGTTGGTCGCCTGCCATATTTACTATTTTTCCTACACATCGGGATGGTTTGTTCCTGCAACCTCAATAAGGCTTCTTTAAAATACAGCCAGCTCTCCTGGACTCCTTTCCCCCTCATGTTATTCTCCCAAGAGATCCTGCCCATCAGCTCCCTGAGGGAGTCAAAGTCTGTTTTTCTGAAGTCCAGAGTCCGTATTCTGGTGCTCTCCTTTCTTCCTTGTGTCAGGATCCTGAACGCGACCATCTCATGGTCACTGCCTCCCAGGTTCCCATCCACTTTTGCTTCCACTTTTGCTTCCCTGTTTGTGAGCAGCAGGTCAAGAAGAGCTCTGCCCCTAGTTGGTTCCTCCAGCATTTGCACCAGGAAATTGTCCCCTACACTTTCCAAAAACTTCCTGGATTGTCTGTGCACTGCTGTATTGTTCTCCTAGCAGATATCGGGGTGATTGAAGTCCCCCATGAGAACCAGGGTCTGTGAGCTAGCAACTTCTGTTAGTTGCCTGAAGAAAGCCTTGTCCACCTCATCCCCCTGGTCTGGTGGTCTATAGCAAACTCCCACCACGACATCACTCTTGTTGCTCTCACTTCTAAACTTAATTCAGAGACTCTCAGGTTTTTCTGCAGTTTCATACAGGAGCTTTGAGCAGTCATACTGGTCTCTTACGTACAATGCAACTGCCCCACCTTTTCTGCCCTGTCTCTCCTTCCTGAACAGTTTATATCCATCCATGACAGTACTCCAGTCATGTGAGTTATCCCACCAAGTCTCTGTTGTTCCAATCACATCATAATTCCTTGACTGTGCCAGGACTTCCAGTTCTCCCTGCTTGTTTCCCAGGCTTCTTGCATTTGTGTATAGGCACTTAAGATAACTCACTGATGGTCCTGCTTTCTCAGTGTGAGGCAGGAGTCCTCCCGTCAAAGTTCAGACCCTTTGGAGAGTAATGCTACCAGTTTCTCACCTCTGCTGAGTGGCAGAGGTTTCTTCTGAGATTTTCAGAAGCTCATAACTTGATCAAACTTGGGGAGACTTTCATGGGTATGGCAAAAGGCATATCTGACACTGGAGTGACGACATCATCTCCCGCACCAAATTTCCAGTCCCTGTTCCAAAGCATGCAGTCGCTTGAGGTTCAGTTAAAATAGTTGTATTCTTTTCTTTAAATGTGGGCAAAACATTGTGATTTTTTTTCTAATCTCCTTCTTAGAAGTGGTTGAACTGTTTTAACTAAACCATTCCAGAAAATTCAGCCTGTGACAGACAACTGGCCTGGGAAAACTTCAGTCTGAATGGTTAAAGCTTGGCAAAGTTATAAGCAACTAAAAACAGGGCCTAAAGTTAGAGAGTGTTAGGCAAATTTAAGTTTATGCATTGCTTCCTGCACAGCCTATGACTGACTTTTCCTTTGTCTTGCGGTCTATTTCCCTTTCAGTATTACTGTTCTGTTTTATTTAATATTTGAGCTTATCTTCTTTTCCCCTTTGGAGTCTTTAAGTGAAGTTTGGATATCTCTTTCTACCTCTTTAACTCAGCCACAGGTTATTGGGCTGAATGTGGGAATCTCTGAGTGAGATTCTCTGGCCTGGGGTATGCAGGAGATCAGACTAGATGGTCATATTAGCCCCTTTTGGCCTTAAAATCTAAGAAATTCCTTTCCTCTTTCTCTTCCTGCCTTCCCTCTTTTGTTTCCATTCTCTCTACCCTCTCTCTGCATCATTCGTTTCCTCTCATGTTCCCTGTTCACAACCTGTCTGTATTGTCCCCACCTTCATCTTATCTGATGCACTCTTTCATTTCAGTTGGATGAATTGTTTGGGATCTCTTTCATCTGCTGCATATGACAATGTATTTTCCCAATTTTGTAGGGGCCACTATAGAGTTGTGTATATAACTCCGGAGTTCTGCTCGGGGAACTTATCACTACTTCAGGAACTTGACCAAACCATTGGTATGTTGTGGTAGGTTAATTTTGGGAGCTGTGGGGAATTTACTCCTGGGGGAATTCTGTGCCACAGCACAATCTGCACAGAATTACTGTTCCCTGCAGAATTTTATTTTTTCACGCAGAATTTGTGATTTCCATCAAAATTCCTGTTGATGAAAATCACAAATTTCAGCCCCGCACATAGCAAGGCTCCCACTGTCAGCCCTGTGCATGGTGGGGCTCCCGATGACAGCCCAAGGCTCACCAGGTGTGGGATTGACAGCAGGAGCCCTAGCCGTCCGGGGCTGACAGGCCTAGCCACACTTGCCCTGCATGGGGCTGACAGCCGGAGCAGTATTTTGCAGAATTTTAAAATATTGTGAGTAGAATTTTTTTAATTTTTTGGTGTAGAATCCCTCTAGGGGTAGGAATTGGATTACGTTGCATTTATTCAAAGGTCCTACCAGTGATGTGTTCTAATATTTTTTTCTCTGAACTTGTTTAGTATACCCTGTTGTGAGAATTTTTCAGCACTGTTTCTCAACACTAACAGCAAGTTCAGAGTCCATTATGGCAATTTCCACTGATTGGTGTCAGCAGACTCTGTTACAATAACATTAAGATAATTACTATATATAGATACAGATACAGTGGAGTTGCATTATAGGCACATTTAACTTACGTGATTTTAACTATATGCGCTCGGCAAAACAAAAAAGAGAAAAATAACAATTTAAATGCTGTACCTGTAGTGTGGGCGATTCCGCCCGCCATTCCACTCAATGAGCGTTTGACTATACGCGATTTTCACTTTACGCGATGACTTCAGAACCTAACCCCCTCGTAAGATGCGACTCCCCTGTATAGAGAGGGCGCATAACGTTCATTCTGCATGAAATACCAGCTACTAAGAACAGGGATAATAGAGGGATCAGTGTAGGCTCTTCAGAACATGCACTCAGCATTCTCAGAAGTATCTCCAAAAATTAAAAATAATAAGCATAGATTAACATTCTAATTTTTCAGAATATTACACTTGATAAATGCATGCAGTACAAGTATTGTGGCTAATAAACTATTTTTCTTACTAAACAAACTAATGCAGCTAATGCTCCAAGTGACCATCAGGACAACTCAAAATAATTCAAACTTCAAACAATTTTTGTGATTTCACCAATTTAGTGCCCAGTGCTGTGAGATGCAACGAGCTTCTTGAAAGCCATTGGAGTCAATAGGATTTGAGTGTGCTTGGTACCTCCAGGACACAGCCCTTAAATTGCAGAGTCTTTTATATAACAGGCTGATAAAAGCACTGGTTGCAGAGATAGAGTGATAGTTCAAACTGTAATATGTGATGCATGTGTTAGTATGAAGAGTTGCTTTAGAAGTTCCTCTCCCATCAGATTTACCTATACTCACATGACCTCTTAAGAGGATTGGAGAAATCCTGGGACTCTCAGGCCTTATTTCACTACCAAGGAAACAAAACTGATAGTAGCTATAAACACCTCGATGAATATTAGTAAACGGGCCTGAAGTCTTTATTGGCACCAAAGGAGAGAGGAAGCATGCCTTGCTGTGTAGAAGGGGGGAGCTGTTGTGGCACACATCCTATGAGCAGTGGGCTTGAAGGCCACGGGGACATAGTGAAGGGAAAAGTGGAGCAGAGGAGGATGGTCTGCGAAATCTCTTGTGGCTTTGTATGAAAAGAGGTCAATGTGAAAATGGATTTCCACTGGTCATTATGCTAGAAGCCATTTTAGAAACCCACACAAACTACCTTTCTCTGGAATGATCAGGGCTCTCATCTGCATAGTATCCGAGGGCTGATCAGACTTCACTGCAAAGTTTAACTTCAGTAACTGATGTTTTTATTTTCTAGAACGTTTTGTATCCTTTCCTGACTCAGTGTAATATTATATAACTTGTGTGTTCATTTTTTTTTTTCCCCAACCCCAGGTATCACGCTGATAGCGGTCGATGAGGCTCATTGTATTTCAGAATGGGGGCATGACTTCAGAAATTCATTTAGGACTTTGGGTTCGTTAAAGCAAGTGCTCCCTTCGGTGAGGCTCCAGGGTATAGCTCATTTGTAAATAAGATAATAAAGGATGTTGTAAATTATGTTTTAAAAGTAAATTTTTCTAGTAGGGTTATGATTTTTTTTCCTGACACTGCTCTTCTTTAGACATGCTTGAAGCACTGAGACATTTGAATAAAACCAGAATGCACGCCAGATATATTGTGTGTCCTGAAATACTCCTGTGCCATGTAAATTAGGGTGGCTACTTTTCAAGCCTTCACAGTGCTGAAATATGCTTTCAGATATATGCACCTACATGTTCTATTTCAGTTCAAAGGAGATGGAAGTGTGTGTGTGCATCTCATGGAGGAACTTGTTTTATAATGTATTCTCATTTATATTAATGCAGTGAATGGCTGTCAATATGCAGATCCTTAGTGATGTTTTTGTAACCTTTTTGGAAAAGGACACATTTTAGTCATGGGGAAAATATTGTTCTGTATAGATATATACATGGTCTCCCAGCATTCAAGCAGGATTAGTTTTTTTTCATTCAGATGCTAGACTTAAAACATCTTATTCATTATGGCACCATACTTTCAAATTTGTGTATCCTGGAGTTCTGGTGCTTTTGAAAATTAGGCCATTTATTTAGGTGATAAAACACAGACTAAGCACCAACATTTTTTAAAAATAGGAGCGTCAATTTAGGGGCCTAAATATGATTTCAGGAGCCTATGGGTGGGATTTTGAAAAACACCCCACTGACTTAGAAGCACAGATCTCATTGACTTCTGGTCACGTAGGCATCTTTGAAAATCCCAACCGTAGGTGGCTGAAATATGGACCTAGGGGCCTAACTTTTGGCACCTATTCCTGAAGATCTTGTCCTAAGGTACCTAACTTTAGGCACCCATATTTGAAAATTTGTATAATCCTGTTGAAGAAACTGTAATGTAAAGATAATTACATTATACTGGCACTAGAAAAGGTTCAGAGAAGGGCAATTTAAATGATTAGGGGTTTGGAATGGGTCCCATATGAGGAGAGATTAAAGAGGCTAGGACTTTTCAGCTTGGAAAAGAGGAGACTAAGGGGGGATATGATAGAGGTATATAAAAATCATGAGTGATGTGGAGAAAGTAGATAAGGAAAAGTTACTTACTTATTCCCATAATACAAGAACTAGGGGTCACCAAATGAAATTAATAGGCAGCAGGTTTAAAACAAATAAAAGGAAGCTCTTCCTCACGCAGCGCACAGTCAACTTGTGGAACTCCTTATCTGAGGAGGTTGTGAAGGCTAGGGCTATAACAGCGTTTAAAAGAGAACTAGATAAATTCATGGAGGTTAAGTCCATTAATGGCTATTAGCCAGGATGGGTAAGGAATGGTGTCCCTAGACGCAGTTTGTCAGAGGGTGGAGATGGATGGCAGGAGAGAGATCACTTGATCATTGCCTGTTGGGTTCACTCCCTCTGGCATTGGCCACTGTCAGTAGACAGGATACTGGGCTAGATGGACCTTTGGTCTGACCCAGCATGGCCGTTCTTATGTTCTTATGTAATTGTTCAAATCCAGTTCGAAAAAATATATGTTTAAATATAGTTTCTGTTTTCTCTATGTAGACAGGTGAATGTGCATTTGCTTTTATGGAAGGATCGCTAAAATATATTTCTTTGTGACAATAAAAAGCTCTGGGAAGTATAATATTGTCTCTCTTCTTCAGAAGCATTAAATTTTCCAGGGACTGTAAACAGATCAGGATATCTAGTCTCATCCCATTTTTTCCATAACTTTGAATCACAATAATAAAATAAAAAATATAAAAACCGCAAGAATGATGGGTCTCAGTTTCTGTTTCTTTCCTTCCATCATTTCTCTCTGCTTTTCATTTCAGGTTCCTGTTGTTGCTTTAACTGCAACAGCGAGCCCTTCAGTTAGAGAAGATATAGTGCACTGTCTAAACCTAAAGAACCCTCAGGTCACATGTACTAGTTTTGACCGACCTAACCTATACTTAGAAGTTGGACGAAAAACTGGAGGTATCCTTCAGGATTTAAAACAGTTCCTTATTAAAAAGAAAAGGTGAGGCCTTACTAGCTTGCTCGTTCTATCAGCTGCTGCTGTTGTATCTCAGATATTATCAAAGGTGTGCCAGACTGGGCGTCAAAACCAAGAATAACAAAGTGGACTTAGACTGGACTGGGACCAGGAGACTAGGTTCTCTTCCTGGTTCTGCTGATGAACTGCTGTGTGATCTTGGGCAAATCATTTCACGTTTCCGCCTTTCTTCCTCTCCCACCATTTGTGTTGTCCATTTAATAAGTTCTACAGGGCGTGGATAGTCTCTTGCTGCGTTTGTACAGTGCCCAGCGTACAGGAGCACTTATCTTGGCATTAGTGCAATGCAAATGCTAATATTTAGCTGTACAGTGAATTACGTTCTAAACCGTATTATGTGAAAAATAAGAGTAGGATTATGCACAAATTCAGAGTGACAATTTTGATTTCTAGCATTAAGTTTTCATTTTCCTGGCTGCAAATAAAAAATCCCAAATGTGTTTCCTTACAGGTAGGCTGGCACAGACAGTCTTTTCCTTTTTTTTTTTTGTTTTTGTTTTTAATTGACTTACAGATACACAAACGCCAAAATGAAAGCATGATATGTATGTAGGGTGGGCGGGAGAAGGTTGGGTTTCAGTCTCTGTAGTTGCTGATGGGTCACTACTGTTGTGTTGTGATTCCATTCATATGGGCTACATATAGCTATTTGTGTCTGCTATTTCTGTTTGTTTATTGTACTTCTATTTTCAGGGGAGGGTTCAGTTTTGTTTACAGGGGCAGCATGGCTGGAAAGTAGGGAAACAAAATGTGAGAGCTGTTGATCTGAGAAGATGTGGGGTGAGGGGTGGCAGGCTGAGTGGGTTGGAATGAGAATGTGTGCAGGGGAGGAAAGAAAAGGATGCCAGGCTGGGTAGGTTGGAGCAAGGGGTTGTGTGTAGAGCTGGGGGTTGCGGGCAGGAGGGTGCCAGGCTAGGTGGGTTGGAGCGAGGGGTTGTGTGTAGAGCTGGGGGTTGCGGGCAGGAGGGTGCCAGGCTAGGTGGGTTGGAGCGAGGGGTTGTGTGTAGAGCTGGGGGTTGCGGGCAGGAGGGTGCCAGGCTGGGCGGGTTGGAGCAAGGGGTTGTGTGTATAGCTGGGGGTTGCGGGCAGGAGGGTGCCAGGCTGGGTGGGTTGGAGCGAGGGGTTGTGTGTAGAGCTGGGGGTTGCGGGCAGGAGGGTGCCAGGCTAGGTGGGTTGGAGCGAGGGGTTGTGTGTATAGCTGGGGGTTGCGGGCAGGAGGGTGCCAGGCTGGGCGGGTTGGAGCAAGGGGTTGTGTGTGTAGAAGGGGATTCGGGGCAGGGAGCGTGCCTGGTGTAGAGAAGGGGAGTGAATTGAGGGAGGTGGGCCACAGGCTGCCTGCCAGGGAGAAAAGATTTTCACAAGTTTTTGTCTCTTTTTAAAAATGCTTGGCACCCTCACAGCAAGTGTATCTGAAAATAGTACTAGGTTACAGAGTGGTAGCCGTGTTAGTCTGTATCAGCAAAAACAACGAAGAGTCCTTGTGACACCTTAGAGACTAACAAATTTATTTGGGCATAAGCTTTCATGGGCTAAAACCCACTTCCTCAGATGCATGGAGTGGAAAATACAGTAGGGTATAAATACACAGCATATGAAAAGATGGGAGTAGCACTGACCCCTCCTCTCCCACACTTGGTAAGGCAACTCCCATCTTTTCATATGCTGTGTATTTATACCTTACTGTATTTTCCACTCCATGCATCTAATGAAGTAGGTTTTAGCCCATGAAAGCCTCATGCCCAAATAAATTTGTTAGTCTCGAAGGTGCCACAAGGACTCCTCATTGTTTTTGCTGAAACTAGTACTGTGATTCACACAAGAAGTGCACTAGTCAGAACATCACCCAGGAGAGCTATAATGAGGCAGCAATATATGATGTTGGTAAACCTTTAGAATCTTTCAGGTAACAAGTACTATAGAAATGGAAGAGATGTGATCTTTTTTGAACCTCTTTGTGTCTGACAAGATTCTTACCCTGGCTAAGAATCCAGGAAGAGATCCTTAGCTGGTGTTAATTGTCATAGTTGCATGGGACGCTATGGAGTGATGACAGTTTAAATCAGCTAGATATCTGCCCCCTAGAGAGAACATATTACAAATAAACAAGAAGAATAATGCAGATTTTGAAACTGCTGATGATGAAGGATAATGAAGACTTGCTGCAAAATCTACAGTCTGGCAGCCCTTAGTCTGTTGAGTCAGATGTTGAACTTGTGGTTCGCAAGTGGCCTCCTTAGCATTTACAGCATGTTTATTTATTGTTTGTTATTTTCCTTAGCTCTACATATGAGTTTGAAGGACCCACCATCGTTTATTGCCCATCAAGGAAGACCACTGAACAAGTAGCTGCTGAGTTGATGAAATTAAACTTGTCCTGTGGCACATACCATGCTGGCATGGGAATCAAAGCAAGGAAAGATGTTCATCACAGGTTCATGAGAGATGAAATTCAGGTATAAATTTGTACTACAGGATGATGTTCTGTAGGAAATGGGTTATTTATTCCTTTGACATGTACAGAGTGAGAGAATTTTGAAATATCAGTCTCTTTTTCAAATCTACTTTGTACCTTTGACATTATGAGCAAGAAACTATTCTTTGGCTTCCACAGTCTGTCTGCAGTGACATAATTTCTGACCTTCATGTTAGCCTTGTTTACATTATAAAGATCTTAAACATACACTTCATCCTCAAATACTTCAGTCTTTCCCGGCCACATAGTCTACAGTGTATAATTAGGAATGACTTTTCTCACTGCTGATGTGCAGTCATTCTGTCACATAGATCACAGTAATACCGCAGGAAATGAAGAGTACCCCATACCACCATTTTATAACATTCTACTTTTGAGCTGCTTGATGGGTAAATGTTGTATTTTTAAATGGCCCCATACTAAGCTCCTCTGTGTACGCTTGGCCTCATTCACATATATTCTTTCTCTTGTCTTTCTAGGAAAAAGGCAAAGCAGGAAATGCATTTCTATCCATTATCTTATTTTGAAAATAATATTATATCTTCAGGTTTTGACCAGTCCCTAAGTGGAATATTATTTTGCTTAAATGCCATGTATTTCTGCAACAGTAAGATCTTCATGTTGCCATGGGAAATCATTAGGAGACTGTAGAAAATTTCTCGTAAACTGTTCTGGGTTAATGAATGGAACTTTTGTGATTCATTGCGATTGTGTGCCGTTGTGACAGTTGAGCCTACAATTTTACCCGAATTGAGCTCAACTGTAAGAAGTGTGTAAAAGTTCATAAGATGTTACTAAAACCTAGAATAACATGGAGAAAAACATGTAAAAGGGAGACAATAACTTGATTGGTCTAAACAAAAAGACATATTGATATGATTCAAAAGCTGTCTTGAAATTATGCTTCTTAGGAGATGTGGAGCTGAGAGTTAGAGTCAAAATTGATGTGTCAAATATTAGGCCTAATTGGTAGATAAAATAATGAAGGTAGGGGCTATTCCACCCATTACTCCCTTTTTGAGTCCTTAAAAGAAAGGGATTTTGTCAAGAAAGTATGAAAAATCAAAAGAAAAACAGACAGAAGCTACTGGAACGAGCTTCACCATCATGGCTGCCACCCCCATTGTTTCCTGGGACCCTGGGCCTTCCTCATTCTGATCCTAAGAGGTGTCCTGATGAGAATAGGCCAGAGCGGGAGGGAATCAGATGACATCACCACCCCTTTGCTCCCGCTGAAACCCAAATACCATCTTGGATGGCAGTCAGTTATTACCATCTTTAATACCATCTAAGACTGTCAAAGAAGGGCGAGAGATTCCTTCTAATATTAGATTTTTACAACAGCAGTAACAGCGACATCATCAGCACATCTGAATTAACTTCTCTTTTTTCCCCAAAAGTACAGTTATTGCTACCTTTGATCCTATCTAAGAGACTGTCAAACAGTGTGTGGAGAAGAGTGTTTTCCTTCTACAAACTGTCTACAGCTAAATGGAAAGGGAACAAGAGATGTTAACATGAAAACCTTATTTAATACTTTATATTTCAAATGCTTTAAGTGTTTTTCCTTTTCTGTCTCTTTAATAAAAGGTTTAAAAGATTTTTTCTATAGTTTATTTGCCATGGTGCCAAACAAGCTGAGGTCTCTGTGTTCCAAGCTGTGGACGTTGTTTAACGCTGTTTAATGTTAGACAGTAACTGGTTTATGTTAACACTCTTAGTCCATATATCATATCTAAATTAGTACAACAGTGATCAGAAATCTGTGATAAACAATCAACTGCAAGTTTGCTTTCACTACGCTTACCAAATCACTGCTGTATCACACGTGCACAAAGAAATAGTTTTAGCTTGCTGCTTTTAAAGATTGACCTTTAGTATTTCGACCTCTTTGCCCTGATGATTCTCTCTTCTGCTCTTAGAGGAAAATATAAAGTTATAGGTCATTTTTATTATGTCTCTGATCTGAAAGAGCTTTGCAAACATGTATTTGTTACTCTGGGGGAATTCTGTGCCACTGCACGTGTGCAGAATTCATGTCCCCCAAAGATTTCTTTGCTTCCCCATAGAAAAATGACTTTCTGACAGGGAAGCAAAGGGAAGCTGCAAGAGCAGTCACACACCACTCCTTAGCAGTGCAGGTACATTGTTTCAGGCACCTGGAGCAGCCAGGGGTTGGGGACACCCTAGCCAGTGGCTCCTACCCTGAGCCGAGATCAGCTGCTAGACCTGGCTGGGCTGGAGGCAGGAGAGGACGGGACTTCCTCTTCCCCTGCAACAAGTGGCTGGGGCTATGTCAGACCCACTCCCTGCACTCAAACCCCCACCCTGATGCCCACCACCTAAGCCCCCATATCCAGACTCCCACGCCACTGACTGCCAACCAGATGCCCACTCCACCAAGCCCCCCTCCCCCAGCACCCAGACCCCTCCACTGAGACCCTGAGACCTCTCCGCTGAGCCCCAACCACCTTCACTTGGAAGCCCTGGCAGAATCCCATTGCCCCTGCATCTGGAACCCCCCCAATGAGCGTGTGTGCATCCAGATCCCCCCCACACCTAACCCCCCCCCCCCAATGAGCTGCCTGCACCCAGATTGTCCCACACAAAATCCTTTCACCCCACACCTGGATCCCCTCACACTGAGCCCCTCCACACTTGGATCCTGCCTGGTTGAGCTGCCTGCCCCGTACCTGGCGCAGAGGGGCAGGGCCCCAGGGTGTTTCTGGGGCAGACCTAGGCCTTGTGCTGAGTTGGAGTCAGGTGCAGCCTCACCGCTGAGTCCGTTTCCTGGGGATGGGGGGTAGGGAGGCTGCAGGGTGATCTCCCACCTTCATGCAGCCAGTGGCCTGTGCTCCCCACTGCCATGCTGGAGCCTCTGCATTTATTTATTGACAAATAAAACTTGCAGAATTTTAAAATCCTGTGTGCAAACGTTTTATTTTTTTTTTTTGGCACAGAATGCCCTCAGGAGTAAAAATGTGTGTATCTGTATTATATAGGGATAATCTCAATCACCAAAATTTACAGGGACTTGTTCTATTAGTGATTGAACCCAGTGTTCCTAACTACTCATCCCCTGCTCTAAGCATTCTAAGTTTGCTGACGCATTATGACTGTGATTAATGATGTGCTTATGCTGCTACCAATACATGACTCCTTACTGACAGCAGTATACACGCCGAGTGTGATTTGAAGCTACTAAACTTTAGGATGAATTTGAATCAGTGGCACAGAAGTCATTACACACTGTGTTGGCATTAATGGAGGTTTAGACATATTTTTACAGCTAAGTTAAACATGTATGTTATGATTATTTCCCAGTGCATTGTGGCTACGGTGGCCTTTGGAATGGGTATCAATAAAGCAGACATCCGGAGAGTTATTCATTATGGTGCCCCTAAGGAAATGGAATCCTACTACCAAGAAATTGGAAGGGCTGGCCGTGATGGTCTTCCTGCTTCTTGTTACGTATTTTGGACTGCAGCTGATATGACTTTTAACAGGTATAATATTGGGAACAGCCTGGGGTCATAGGAACCTTGTTCATTCTGTAGCCAGAATTTACTATCATGAATGAGCAGGAGGGGGCTGGTTTAAAATGTTTGCTGGTAGGGAAGATAGTCTGTTGTTTTGATATATGGTGCCTTGACTTAATATATGTGAAAACATTCGTTATGCGATGATATCTCCAGGAACACAGTGTGCGTCCAACAGTCCTCTGCTTCGTCCCACCCAGCGTCCCTGAGAGGGTCCATGATGTGAAGGAAGGTAGCGGTCAGGATGCTTAGTACAGGGCCTGTTGTTATTTTTGGAAAACATATACTTAAAAGCAACATGAATTCAGTCTTTCCCTAAAACTGACCTGTTCAGGCTTGGACTTCTAGATAGTCAGTGCACCATCCTCGCAGTCCCTTAGTCTAGTTCCCACTGATGATAATAGGTCAGTGTTTCTCTTACAAAGACACCCATAGAAAGGAAGATGACAGAAAGGTCTCTCTCATGTCCATCTCCATCCGCCTCCACCTTCCCCTTGCAGGGATCTTGAAGGTTTAGTGTGTTGTGCTGTAGGGAAAGACTTTTTGTGGAGCACTGTCCAACTACAGATTGAGAACCACTGCTGTGTATGAAATAAGTTGAATGTGGTAGGTACTGTGAGTATGCTGTTACTAGTAGTTCAAAGAGAAACTTGTGGACAAGTGTTTAAGCTTATTTGTTTTTCGTTTTAATGGCAGATATCTTTTAAATGAGATACATAATGAAGAATTCCGACAATACAAATTAAAGATGGCGGCAAAGGTAGAGAAGTACCTTAACTCAAACAGCTGCAGGAGAAAGTGAGTATTATATTTTACTGCACATTTTCTGTAAGTCCACAATACACAATTAGTATTGTCCATTGCAGTTCAGTAACAACTGAAGATGTAGCTACATAACTTAAATGCTTTGCAAAAATGCAATTTTATTTTAAAAAGTGATATTTACCATCTTTTGCATAATTAAATACCAGCATTAGGAACTTCTGATTTACTTTTTAAAAACAAACGTCCTTGTCTCTGGTGAAATCAAGTGCAAATAATTGGCTCCCAGGTGAATCAATTAATGATGATGATTTCAACTCATTGTTTTTTTGCAATGAATTTAACGTGTAAATTCTTGTTCTTTTATTTAATTCTCAATGTTCCCGTGGGTAGAATCATCTTGTCTCATTTTGAAGACAAACAACTCCGGAAGGCCTCCTCTGGCATCATGGGAACCGAAAAATGCTGTGATAATTGCCGATCCAGGTAAATGTTCCTCCCTAAAGACTACAGTGTTTAGAATATCTATCTTCTCTATAACATACAAGACAAATGCAAATAAATACACCAGTAATTTCTCCTAATAAAATATTCTGTTTTTTGTGCACTTATGTTTGTGAGTATTCTGATCAATACAAAAAGCCTCCTGAAATCTGCTTTTGTGTTTGAACAGCAGTGTCTGTTGTTGTAGGCTTATCATCTCGGTATTGGAGTGTGACAGGAGGCAATGCATATGCACCACACCAAATCCCAGATTGTAGTAAAGCCTGTAACAAAAAATCACTGTTGCTATTAAAATGTTTTCATTTTTTTTAAGTGACTTATTACAATACTCCTGAAGAAAGTAAAATAAATGTTACGTTTCACCTCTTTTTTTAACCTTTGGTATCTGCCTCACAGAATTAATTCTGAAGAAAGTTTAAAAGCTGCGTGTGCCAGCAAATTTTTTTAAACTGCTTGATTGTCTTAGATTTCAAGGCCACAAGTAACCATTGTGGTCATCTAATCCGAACTGCTGTATAACACAGGCCATAGAATTTCTACAAAATGATTCCTAGAACAGGTCTTTTAGGAGACCATTCAAATCTTGATTTAAAATTGTCAGTGATGGAGAATCTACCACGACCTTTGGTAAGTTGTTTCAATGGTTAATTACGCTCACTGTCAAAAATGTATGCCTGATTTCCAGTCTGAATTTGTCTAGCTTCAATTTTCAGCCATTGGATCATGTTATACCAGGGGTTCTCAAACTGGGGTCCTGATCCCTCAGGGAGTCGCAAGGTGGTTACATGGGGGTCCCGCGCTGTCAGCTCCATGGGGCGCAGTCAGCCCCAAGCCACCATTAAATTAAATCCCCCTCCCCCGGTTTTTAATTCATAAGTGGGGGGCACACTCACAGGCTTGCTGTGCGAAAGGGGCCACCAATACAAAAAGTTTGTAAACCACTGTGTTATACCTTTCTCTGCTGGATTGAAGAGCCCAGTATTAAATATTGGTCCCCTGTGTAGGTACTTACAGACTGTGATGAAGTCACCCCTTAACCGTCTCTTTGTTAAGCTAAATAGATTGAGCTTTTTGAGTCTGTCACTATAAGGCAGGTTTTCTAATCCTTTAATCATTCTCCTGGATCTTCTCTACCCCGTCTCCAATTTATCAACATCCTTCTTGAATTGTGGGCACCAGAACTAGACACAGTATTCCATCAGTGGTCACACCAGTGCCAAAAAGAGTGGTAAAATAACCTGTCTGCTCTGACGCAAGATTAACCTGCTTACGCATCCCAGAATTGCATTAGCTCTTTTGGCCACAGCATCACACTGGGAGCTCACGTTCAGCTGATTATCCACCACAACCCCCAAATCTTTTTCTGAGTCACTGCTTCCCAGGATAGAGTCCTCCATTCTGCTAGTATGGCCTATATTCTTTGATCCTAGATGTATGCACTGACATTTAGCCATATTAAAGCTCATATTGTTTGCTTGTGCCCAGGATACAAAGCAATCTTAAGTCACTCTGTATCAGTGACTTGTCTTGATTATTTACCACTCCCCCAACTTTTTTGTCATCTTTATCAGTGATGATTTTATGTTTTCTTCCAGGTCACTGATAAAAATGTTAAATTAGCATAGGGTCAACAACTGATCCCTGTTGGACCCCACTGGAAACACACCTGCCCAATGACTATTCTCTGTTTGTTTACATTTTGAGATCTATCGGTTAACCAGTTGTTAATCCATTTAATGTGGCATGTTAATTTTATATCTTTCAAGTTTTTAATCAAAATGTCATGCAGGGCCAGGTCAAACGCCTTACAGTAGTCTAAATATATTACATCAACACTGTTACCTTTATCAACCAAACTTGTAATCTCATCAAAAAAAGACATTAAATTAATTTGGCAGGACCTGTTTTGCGTAAATCCATGTAATTAATGTAAATCAACATTACCCTCCTTTAACTCTTTATTAATTGAGTCCTTTATCAGTCACTCCATTATCTTTCCTGAGATTGATGTCAGACCAACTTGCCTATAATTACGCAGGTCATCCCATTTACCCTTTTAAAATAATTCGCACAACATTAGGTTTCTTCCAATCTCCTGGAACTTCCCCAGTGCGCTGAGACTTATTGAAAATCAACATTAATGGTCCAGCAAGCTCCTCAGCCAGCTCTTTTAAAATGCTTGCATGCAAGTTATCTGGACCTGGTGATTAAAAATGTCTAATTTCTTCCTGAGATATTAGTGGAGTGAAAAGAGTAGTGTCATCACCATATGATTAGACTAATCATCAGGTTGTTTTTTCACCAAATACAGATCAGAAATATTTTTGAACACTTCTGTCTTTTCTGCATTACTCATAATTCTATCATTTCCATCTAGCAGAGGACCAATACCATTCTCAGGATTCTTTTTTTTCCAAATATATTTAAAAAATTATTCTAATAGTCCTTAACTCTGCTGGTCATACATTTCTCCTTCTGGCCTTTTACTTCTCTTATCAATTTTCTACAATTCCTAATTTCTGATTTATATTCATTACTATCAACCTCCCCTTTCATCCATTTGCTATAAACCAGGTTGTTTTTTTTAACCAGCACAGTCTTCTTTCTTGACTGTGGCTTTTTAGATATCTAGTAAGGTGTTCTTAACTCTGCTGTTTGATGGGATTTAGTCTCCTATTGCTACTCGACACAGGCATGTAACTAGTATCAACATTAATGGGACATATGTTCAAGAGGAGATAAGACCACAACGTGTTTGAATAACATCAATAGACGTAGAAATGTCTTTCATTCTTGAACTTGTAGTAGATTGTCTCTCTGTATTCCCTGGAAGTGTAAGAATTCTGGTATAAGGCATGTAGATCAGTGGTTTTCAAACTGCGGGTCGCGACCCAGTACTGAGTCGCAGAATGTAAGGCACTGGGTCACGAAGGCTCTGGTCAGCACCGCCGACTGGGCTGTTAAAAGGCAGGCTAGTCCCTACTGGTTCTGACATCGCTCTGTGCCCCAGAAGTAGCCAGCAACAGGTCCGGCTCCTAGGCGGGGGGCCACAGGGCTCTGCACGCTGCCCTTGTCCTGAGCACCGGCTCCGCACTCCCATTGGCTGGGAACCGGCCAGTGAGAGCTGTGAGGGGCAGTGCCTGCAGGCGAGAGCCATGTGGAGCTGCTTGCGCGCCTCTGCCTAGGAGCCAGACCTGCTGCTGGCCACTTCCAGGGCACAGAGCAGTCCGCGGTGCCAGAACAGACAGGAAGCCTGCCTTAGCACCCCCGCTGTGCCGCTGACTGGGAGCCACCTGAGATAAGCCTGCACCCCAACCCTGCGCCCCAATCTCCTGCCTCAGCCCTGAGTCCCCCCCAATCTGGAGCCCCTTCCTGCACCCCAAGTCCCTCATCCCTGGCCCCAGCCCAGAGCCCTGACCCCCTCATGCACCCCAATCCCCTGCCCCAGCCCAGAGCCCTGACCCCCTCATGCACCCCAATCCCCTGCCCCAGCCCAGAGCCCCCTCCCACACTCTACACCCCTCATTCCCACCCCCACCCCGCAGCCCTCACCCCCATACCCCAAACATCTCATCCCCAGCTCCGTTGGGTCGCAGGCATCAACAATTTTCTTCAACTGGGTCGCCAGAAAAAAAGTTTGAAAACCACTGATCTAGATGTACTATGCTGCTCTCAGAAGAAAGTAATCAGTTCAGCTATGCTTCCTGTCTGTTCCCAAATTATGGGATAATCCCTCAGCTGCACTGTAGTTATGATTAGAGCAGAATTTTATTTTAGAGATGATTTTTCATTGTGCCCTACATGCAAAGTCACGTTGGCTTTAAAATTTCAATGCCAGTAAAAGGTCTTTGCTTAAGATTGTGTTAATTTTGGGGTTGTTTGGGGGAGAGAGCCCTCCCCACTCCCACCAAATGACCTGCTTTTAATTTTTTCTGGTGTTTTTCCCCCCATGTACCTGAAGAGAACTGTGGCTACAATCCACATAAAACTTGTATCTCAGGACATCTCTAACCCCATGGTAGTTAAATGCAAAAAGTAGTGTAAAAGCAACTTGAAAGCTGTTGGGTAACATACTAGAATATGAGTCAACAGTGTGATGCTGTTGCAAAAAAAGCAAACGTGATTGTGGGATGCATTAACAGGTGTGTTGTGAGCAAGACACGAGACATCATTCTTCCGCTCTACTCTGCGCTCGTTAGGCCTCAACTGGAGTATTGTGTCCAGTTCTGGGCACCGCATTTCAAGAAAGATGTGGAGAAATTGGAGAGGGTCCAGAGAAGTGCAACAAGAATGATTAAAGGTCTTGAGAACATGACCTACGAAGGAAGGCTGAAAGAATTGGGTTTGTTTAGTTTGGAAAAGAGAAGACTGAGAGGGGACATGATAGCAGTTTTCAGGTATCTAAAAGGGTGTCATCAGGAGGAGGGAGAAAACTTGTTCACTTTAGCCTTTAAGGATAGAACAAGAAGCAATGGGCTTAAACTGCAGCAGGGGAAGTTTAGGTTGGACATTAGGAAAAAGTTCCTAACTGTCAGGCTGGTTAAACACTGGAATAAACTGCCTAGGGAGGTTGTGGAATCTCCATCTCTGGAGATATTTAAGAGTAGGTTAGATAAATGTCTATCAGGGATGGTCTAGACAGTATTTGGTCCTGCCATGAGGGCAGGGGACTGGACTCAATGACCCTCGAGGTCCTTTCCAATCCTAGAGTCTATGAGAATACTCAAGATGTTCAAAGGGTTAAGAGTTGTTCACAGAGTGCTAACTCTACTACAGGTCTTCAGGCATAAGTTAGTGTTGCCAACACAGTTTTACCTCATGGAATTTTGACTTTTGTATCTTGAACACTAGATTTTTGCATTTAAAGGTATATTTAATTGCATAATTAAATGTAAAAGCTGTAATTCAAGCATACGCTTTATATTTTTAACTATATTTTAATCAATAACGCCCCTTATTTCTGAGTGTTTAGCACTTGGCAGTTACTCTTTGTTTTCTTGTGCATGTTAGAACCTATTGCTGCACCATTAACAGTGACACAGAAGAGAGTTTGCAGGACTTCGGTCAGCAAGCGTACCAGCTGATGTCTGCAGTGAAGGCCTTAGATGAGAAGTTTGGAACTAGAGTTCCGGTTTTGTTTCTCCGAGGCTCTGTAAGTGTGATTAAAATTCCTTGTGTATTTTCGGGGTGGAGGGAGAGCATTCCTGGGATAACACCCCCCTTCCTGCTCCCAGAAACAGTACACACATTTCACTTTATAGTACCTCTCTCCCCAACCCCAGCAAAGGCCAGTCTTACAGTGTAGTGCGCCTTCCTCTAGAGAGAGGCTGAACAGACTAATTCAGTAGCACTGGTGTGTTAGCCCTGGAGCTGCTCTTTATTATTATGATGGGTTATTTGTATTGCAGCAGTGTCTATAGACCATGGCCCTTACTGTGTACAAAGAATGAGTTGATGGTCTCTGCCCAGAAGAGTTCACAATTTTAGGCTCCTTTTTCTAAAGGTTAAACATTCAACATTCCCAGCTCTTCCTGGCCTAAGAGCTTGGATCCAAACTAAGATCCTGTACTTAGCAGTGTATTGAGCTGCCTCTAAACCTCTAGATTATCTCTTTCTGGGTTGTTTATAGTCAGCTTTTGAACAAGTGGAAGTAACCTCTAATACTGGAGGGGTTATCAAAACTTTTCCGCTACCTGTGAACATTTTACCTGCAATTTAATCTCTTGTATTGTTTATAGCAACTGAAATACTTTTCTAATGAGAGGAGATATTCCTCTCTCCATGCAGGTGTGTAACTTCCATTATCACTAAAAGGGGCTGTTTGTTTACAGTGAAGGGAGAATACATCTTTCTGTTCTCTAAATTAGCCTGTTGACTGATGATTGAGTAGAGCTGAAGATTATGCTTGTGTTAATGAGCACTTTTGTCTTGCTGACTTAATCTGATGGGTGGGGTTGAAGCAAAGCGCATTGAATGATTTATACAGATCTTTACATGTAAAGGCTTTTTAAACATTATGGGGAAGATAATCACTGAAGAATGAAATATGAAGACCGTCACAAAACAAACATTTTGAAAAAGCAGCAAAGAATCCTGTGGCACCTTATAGACTAACAGACGTTTTGGAGCATGAGCTTTCGATGCTTGCATCCGACGAAGTGGGTATTCACCCACGAAAGCTCATGCTCCAAAACGTCTGTTAGTCTATAAGGTGCCACAGGATTCTTTGCTGCTTTTACAGATCCAGACTAACACGGCTACCCCTCTGATATTTTGAAAAAGAGTGTGTTTTTAGCTTGGAAGAAAATTACTTGTTAATAGTAGGGAAATACTTGATTAAATTTTTCCCTTTATTAGGAATAACTCATGTTAAAAACTTGGCATTGATTTGTTTAATAAAATATCCGGATCAAAGTTTATATGCCTCTGGGGTTTTTGTTTGTTTGTTTGTTTTTTAACATTAGAAGGCTTTATAATGTGAAAGTTGCAGGCTACCCCAAATGGCAATGTAAATGGTAATGAAAATTATCTCCAGCTGTAAACCTCAGCTCAACTGCTGTCTATAATGTTTCTATTTTTTGTAAAAGGTGTTTGTAAGATTTTGAAAGTTGTGTAATAAGGCTAAATATCCTAGAAAATCCTAGGAAATAACCCATCCTTATAAGATATCTAAATACTTTAAAAAGTTTGTGAAGTTCATGAAGAATTGTGTTGTCTTGGATTTTATTCAACCTAGCAGTGTCTTTTCATAACAAATAGGTACAGGTGGGCTCCTAGACAGACTTCAGGTGGGTCACAAGAGAGATCAGATTTCACCTATTATTTGAAAACCGAGTCAGCATATGGTACTGAACAAGACCTCCTGGGAAGCTTCAAATTAAGAAGTTGCATTGACTGAAATTTTATACCACCGCTGCTAGAAAAATACGCAAAATTAGAACATGACCACATTAATAAACTGAAATAATGTGGGTACTTTTTTATTGTGAGATACTCTAGGCTCCAAAATCTTTGTGGCCACTCATGTGAATACCTTTTAGTCATAATTCTAATATTTAATAATATCTAAGATGTTAGTCGTTTCAGCTAATTACAGTGAAATACTGTTAGACCTATTTATATGGCAGTATCTTGTAAAACTTTAGTTGAAAAATTCATTGTATTACAAATTTTTATGTATTTTAAATGTAAGTATTGTCTTCAGTGAGCACTTCTTGAAAGTAAGTATTGCACATTACATATCCTTACAATATATATTTTAGAGAATAATTTATATGGTATAGTACCTGTAAATAAAATACCATTCTTTTTAAACTTCAAAAATCCATAAATGAAAAAGTTTAAATGAAGGCATTACAAAAACAAAATCAGGAACATAAATGTCCATGCTTCATTCCAATTTTGCAAACAAATTTTGAATCTGCAGATCAACAGCCAGATTTCCAGTATATTTTATACATATGAATTGTATCAAATATAAGAGATAAAGAACTAGCAAGAATCAGCAAGAAAAAAGAATTGAATGAAGGTATCTCAGTGTGACGATATGAAAGACTGGCAAAAAGAAGTATAAAATACACGTTTTAGTGATCTCAGCAGCGTCACATAAATGTGGTGCTCCGTGCAGTTACCCAATTCACAATTTATTAAGTGTCCCTTTTCCCCAGAAATTGTTCAAGGTCCTTTTCGGTCCTAAGTTTCTCTGATTCTGTGACTTCTGCTGTCTGGTGTTTGAGTTCCACTGGAACTCCACTCTTCAGTCGGCACGTGTGCCTTTAAGCAAGGCCGCTTTCATCTGTTTTGTGGCTAATCTCAGATTAGGACAGGTGAGTTCTGAGTTTTTGACAGAGTGCTTAATGGAGCAAGCTGCTCCTGGAATACAGTCTCTCTCTCTGATAGGGAAATCAGGAATGTGTCTCATGTTTGATAGTCCTGTGATTTTATGTATCTATGCATTTACAGAATTTTTTTTGTTTGCTTAACTTTTATAAATATGCTCCCGGTTTTCCTTCTGGGCACATATATAACCATTTGAAAACTGAAACAACCAATAGACCAAAGGTCAACCCTCAGAAGAACTACTCTGTCTCCACTGAGACTGTTCTGCTTCCAGTGTCTCAGCATTCAAATCTGGGGACAGCACAAATGTCTGAACTGTCTGAAGATGCTCCAATACTTCTGTTAGCCTATAAAGTGCCACAGGACTCTTTGTCGCTTTTGTCTGAAGATGTTGCATTGGGGGAGAGAGTCTGTGAGGTATCTGAAACACATACCCTAGAGGGCTTTTGTAGATAAAAGTCAGCACCTTGCATTGTACCCAGAAGCAAATAGGTAGGTGGACAGTACAGTTTGCAGAGCGCAGGTGAGATCAGCTGCATATGGCAGGGATCACTAAATAAGCAGGTATGTACATGCAGTCTGCCATGGCTGAAGGTAGTCAAGATGCAAGTAGGCTCGTTGAAGTAGTTCCGTTTGGATGTCAAAGGCATGAATGACCGTGGAGCAGACATATACCGGAGGAGGTGCCTTTCTCCTTTTCTGTCTCTAGTGCAGGAACTGGCACATGTAGGGTGACCAGACACCCCAGTCAAAATATCGGACGCGGGGGGCAGAGGGGGGATGGGGAAAAAGAAAAAAAAAAAAAAAATCCCCCCCTCCCCTCCTCCCTCCTCCAGGCGGAGGGAGGAGGAGGGGGAGGGGGGGGGGGGGGGGGAGGTGGTGAGTGGGTGAGCCTGGCCTCAGGCGCAGGGCTCCAGGCGCGTATCTGGAGAGAGTAGGGGGGCGGGGGGGGGCGGGGGAGCAGGACCCCACTCTGGCAGCAGGAGGCAGCAGCAGCAGCTGCTGCTGCCCCTGCGCTGGGGCGGAGGAAGCCCGGCTGGCGCGGCCAGGGCGCGCCGCGCGCCGACCCCGAGCCTGGCCCGGCCCGACCCAGCGCGCACAAGCGGCGCATACGCGCCGCGCCATCAGCGCCAGCCTGGCTGGCCAGCTGGGCTGGGCATCCCGCGGGGCGCCCCGGGGCAGGCAGGCCCCAGCCCCCCGCCCCGGCCCCGGGTCCGCCTCCCGAGGGAACGGGACTGGGCTGCCGATGCCCGGGCTGCGGGCCACCAGCCCAGCGGGCAGCCACCAGCCAGCAGACACAGCCAGCCAGGGACTGCGCGCGCGCTGGCGCTGCAGCAGGGCCCGGCTCGGGGCCCCCCGGCACGGCACGGCCGCCGCCCCAGCAGCACCATGGCCATGTGCACTCCCCCCAGCAGCCAGTGCAGCCAGCAGCCCTGGGCCCCTCCCCCCTGCCCCAGTGGGGGGCCAGCCAGGCCACCCAGCCCCCCCTCCCCCCCTACACCCTCCTCCCCGCCTGCGCCCCCCAGCTCGCCTGCCAGGCCCAGGCCACCACTCACCCCCCCCCTGCCCCCACCCGCCCGGCTGGAGGGGGCATGGCCTGGATGCGGGGAGGGAGGGGGGGGGGCAGGGAGGGGCGGGGGGGGGGGGGAGGGGAGGGGGGGGGGATGGGGAAGGGGGAAGGGGGGGAGGCGGGGGGAGGGCGGGGGGCAGGGGGGGCCTGAGCCTGGCCGTGTGCTTCAGTGTCTTTGCTTGTTTGTCCAGTGTCTCAGCAAGGCACATGTCACACAGAGAGTCCTTAGTCTGTGATACTCCCCTTTGTCAATTCTGCCCTCCACGCAACTAGCCCTTGACTCAGTCTCCTGCAGAGTGGAATGACGCTACTCCCTAGAGACTTGGTGCACCATCGTCTTACCATCACAGACCACTAGGTCTGCTCTTAGCCTGCACTCATCCCAGATACAGATGATAGCAGGAAGGAACAGGAGCTAAGAAGGAGTAGGAGACCCTAGCCTATACCAGGAAATGTCACCTCCTTTCTCAATCACTGTGGAAAACACCAGCATCCTGCCTGTCACTCAGACCTGTAACCTGGGTTCCATCTTCAATTCAGATCATTCTAGATCTTTACATCTGGGATATACCTAAATCTTGCCTATTGTTTCTGCATAACATGTCTAAGATATGGCCTTTCCTGACCATGCGCACAGCTAAACTCTCAGCCAAGTTCCCATCATCTCACATCTTGATTACTGCAGCATCTTTTTCTCGGGCCTTGACAAATGCTGTCTTGATACATTGAGAATGCTGCTGTATGGATCGTTTTCCTAGCCCATCACTTTGACCAAGTCACTTCTCTCTTTGAATCCCTCCACTGGCTCTCCCTTCTCTATCGCATTGAACATAAGCTACTTGGCTTCACTTTCACGGCCCTTCGCACCCTATTGCCTCATACCTATTATCTCATATTCACTATCAGGATGTTGACAACAGCTTCCAGTTGGGCCATGATGTCAGCTTCCATCATCCACTTGTTAAGTTTTCAAACCAGCGCCTTTATGCTTCCTCCCATGCCGCCCATCATGCTTGGGAAGAGCTACCTCATTATCCACCTTGAAACCCTCCTTAAACCTCTCCTCTGCTGCTCTGCCTACAAACCCTGCCTCCCCCATCCCCAGTTTGGCTGCTGGCTTGTTGAGGCCACTGCCAGTGGGTCTAGTGCTCCCAGCATGTGCATGTAGCATCTCCCCTGCACCGTTCTGTGTCCAGAATGGTGCTGGGAGAAGGGTGGCCCCTGCTGGGACTCATTTTACTCTGTCCCCGCTAGTGCAGCAGTCCCTGTTTTGGCTGCTTCTGCCCTACCAGCTGGAGTCTCTGACTGGCTCTTCTCTGCAGTTCACCCAAGAGGAGGAGGGAAGAGGGACACAACCTGAGTCCTTGTGCTTTCAGAATTGGGGATCTTCTCTGTACTGGGTTCAGGAGATGCTAGCGGGAGTGGTGGCCCTGGATCCTATAAGACAAGCAAATTGTGGCCACAGTCCTTAGGCAGTCTTGGCAGAAGGCCCCGAAGTGGAATGAATAGGCACAGAGGAAAGTACCCTGTCACCACTCCAGGTGACAGCAGTGAGGTACATTGGCGTGGCCCTTGCTCTAACAACAAATAAAGGGAAGGATTCAGATTCAACAGTTTCAAATTCAGCCATTTTTAATGGGTATTAAATGACTCTGCCAAACATAGTCTCATGTTTGGAGGGGTTCTCCCATAGTTCTGGCATTTTCAGTCTTCTTCAGCTTTCAGTTCCTCATTGTAGTAATGATGACTTATATTCGTACAGGACTGGATGACTATTTCTGTGCTTCACCAGTTATGATGGAGTAGTTTTTCTAGGGATTGAGGAGTCTGACCAAAATGTTTGAATGATTTCAGAATTCCCAGCGTCTCCCAGACAAGTACCGAACTCACGCTCTCTTTGGTAGCGGAAAGGACTGGCCAGAGAATTGGTGGAGGGCTTTGGGCCGACAGCTCATCACTGAAGGTTTCCTTAAAGAAGTTTCTGGTCAAAGCAGATTTGCAACTCTGTGTGAGCTTACTAAGAAGGTAATCGTGTTGTAAAACCTTCCTGTCAGAGGTTTCTTTTGGGAATATAAAGTTGAGTGACGTGGTCTGTATCCCACAGGGTAGAGACTGGCTCTGTAAAAATAGGAGTGAGTTGTGTCGGACCCTTCTGCTACAGCCCAGTGAAGAACTATATCTAAGGAAACCTCACACCCAAAGGTAACTACATTCATATATATTATGCACGTGTCACTTTTATCTTGGGGGAATAAATATGTGAATCCTGCTACAGGAGACTGCCTGCGCCAAGGAGGAGGTTTCTGCAGTAAAGTTTTGTTTGTTTTTTGGGAGGGGGTGGGGGGGAGTGCGTGTCTCTTGGGCACAGTCTTGCTTGCATAAGAGGGACTACACTCCTCAGAATCAATGGTATCAATGGTTCCCTCTTCCTTGGGAACTATCTCAGTTTCCATATTACCTGTCACACTGGCCTTACTGGGGCTATGGGATCCATATATGTGACATCTCAAATCTCTGTGATCCCACTGGGAGTCCAGACAGCCCTCTCCATGCAGAGAACATCATGAACCTCCTCAAGAACTAATGGAGGAAGAGGAGGAACCATAACATGTGGAACCACCAGCTTCAACAGGATTGTCATCTTCATCGCCAGCCAAGGAGTTGCATTGGCTTCACCGGCACCCCCTGATGACTACAAGCAATTTCAAAATCTTCTGAGGAGGGTCACGCACATGCTTCCTTCTGGAGGAAGTGCAGGACACCCCTCATAAACGATTGGATGTTCTCCAGAGAGCTGGTCCCCCGTTAGGCGGCACTTCCCATTAACGACGCCATCCAAGGGTTAGTCTACAGTAGAAGTGCTGTAGTGGAGCTGCACTGTTGTAGCGTGTCTGGTGAAGACGCTCTATGCCGACGGGAGAGAGATGTCTCATCAGCATAATAAAACCACCTCCTTGAGAGGTGGTCGCTATGTTGGTGGAAGAAGCTCTCCCACCCACCTAGCGCTGTCCACACTGGGACTTAGTTCGGTGTAACTTATGTCGCTCGGGGGTGGCTTATTCACTCCCCTGAGTGACATAAGTTATACCGACATAACCTGTAGTGTAGACCAGTGGTTTCCAAAGTGGGGTGCGCAAGAGAATCCTTGGGGGTGCGCGGCAGGAGGAGCACCTTTTTTTTTGTTTTTGTTTGTTTGCTTGCTTTGGCAAAAATGGTAGAGCCAGCGCGGCAGGGGGTGCGTGCCCTCAAAAAAATTTTACTGATAGGGGTGCGCGATCAAAAAAGTTTGGAGACCACTGGTGTAGACAGGCCCTTACAACCAGTCAAGACAGTCTGGCCACTTGTGCTCGTGCTCCAGAAACAGCAGAAAAATCGTACTTTGTGTCATCTAAGGAGGTGACCTTAGCTTCATGTTCCTTAGTCCACCTATCAATGAAGGTTGCCTTTCTGGTTGCCATCACCTCAGCTAGAAGAGTAGGTGAAGTGGCGGCCCTTATGGCCGATCCACCATACACGATTTTCCATAGTGTTTCCCTGAGATTACACCCAAAATTCACCCCCGGAGTAGTCTTGGAATTCCATCTAAATCAGACCATTCACTTACTGGTCATCTTCCCAAACCTGCATGCCACCAGTGAGGATAGGAAACTTCACTCTGTGGACATTCATTGGGCCTTGGCATTCTACCTGCGAAAGACTAAATCCTTTAAACTTTACCAAGGTTGTATCCTTCACAAAGCATGTGAAGGTGAAACAATCTCTCCTCAGAGACTTTTGGGCTGCATCCTGCTGTGTTGTGAGTTAATGGCTACCTCTCCCTCACAAGGTGTGAGGGCCCACTCAACCAGGACCCAGGCTACATCGGTAGTTTCACTTAAAGATGTTCCTCTCCTGGAAATATGTAGAGCTGGAAGTTGGGGTTCTGCTCATTACCCCCGGTGCAAGCTTCTACAGCTGATGCCTCCTTCAGCAGAGTAGTTCTCCAGTCGATGATACAGCAGGGTTCCTCGCACTGTTCTCAGTGAATCCTGCTTGTGAGTCACCCAGAGTGGAATGCACATAGGGACCATCACTTGATGAAAGAGAGGTAACTTACCTCATATAGTAACAGGTTCTTCAAGATGTGTGGTCCCTATTCCACTACATACCCTCCTTCCCCTCTGCTGCGGAGCCTTCTGCAAGGGCTATTTGCAGTAGAAAGGTAACTGGAGAGGTGTTCAGCCCATGCCACCATCTATGCCTCTGTTTGGAGCATGAGGAGGAGAAGGGCGCAGGTGCGGACCAATGGATGCAGCTAGCAAAAAATCTTTGGTGGGCCACAAATTGCAAAGAACTCCAGTAACCTTTCTTTGCTCTTTGTATTCTGAAACCATCCTCTCCCAAGATGTATTTTGAAATGTCAGCCTTCATGAAAAAGTGATTTTTTTATATATGTTTTGAATACATTTGAATTCATTTTCTTACAGCAATAGACAGATAACTTCGGTTGCAGGACCACATTCACCAGATACAAGGTCAATAAAGCTGACACCGGAGAAACAGGTCTGTATTTGAGAAAAATATTACTCATCATCCACTTCATTATTCTTTTTACTGACGGGCAAGTGAGCTAACAGATCAGTATATCTAGCTATAAAGTCTTCTCCACATATTTGAAAGCTTAAGATGCACAGTAAAGCAGCACAGAATATAGGATTTACAAATCATTTGTATGATAGTTGTGTGGTGAACAAAATAATTGGTACACTGAACACATTAATGTGTGAAGGTGAAGTGTAGTATTAACACCCAAATATGCACTACCTACTTCACAAAAGACATTGAAAATCACAATCCCTTCCTCGGGATTTTGTAATCTAAATGTTTACAGATGACATGGAATGAGGGAATGAGAAACAGCAGTAACACTGTTTATAGTGCAATCTCAGCCATAACTCTGGATTAAGTTATTTATCTGGGATTAAATGTAAACTAAATGTAAAGACTGCCACTACAGTTTCTAAGGGGTTTCAGAAAATGGGGTGAAACTCCAATGCGTGCATTAGTGCAAGGGGCTGAGAGGGAACCTTAATTCTAAATTTCTTAGATTTTCTCAGTTTTTTTCAACATGAATATGTTTTACCATAGTGACTTGTTTATATAAAGTTTGTTCATTGATTCTGTAAATTAAGAACATAAAAACGGCCATACTAGGTCAGACCAAAGGTCAATCTAGCCCAGTATCCTGTCTACTGACAGTGGCCATGCCAGGTGCCGCAAAGGGAGTGAACCTAACAGGTAATGATCAAGTGATCTCTCTCCTGCCATCCATCTCCAATTGGCAGTCTTTAAAAATTGTTGTTTTATTACAATTTACTCTTATATAGTGACTAAGGTTACAAATTTTAAATCTGTTTTCTAATGAGAATCAATATACTGTAACACACAACTACTTTTTACTCATGTCTGGTGTATCTTTGTAATAATGTACTAGAGGGACAGAATTTTTCGTTATGCAACAGACTGTAGTGTGTTTTGAAAAAAATCGATCCCTTTCTTCACTGAATATCTTTTAAACAAATTTGTATACAAATCTAAATGAATATTTTACTGTTAATATTTGTATTGGGAAAAATGTGGATACCGTCTTTGATTTTCTGACTTGGTATTTTTTTTTTATTTTGAAAACAGACATATTTGCAGGAAATGTTTTCTTATCAAGGAGCAAGTAAAATTTCTGCAAGAGGCGGTGTCTCAAATGAAAGGTACAATGGACTAAATTATTTCTACTCATATCTTTTTCTCTACTTATTTGTTCTTTCCTGTGTTGTGAAAGTGGTATCAGTAGAGCAACTGTCAGAGAAGAAAGTAAGTCTGTTTGTGGTGTAAACTTATCATATCGTTTCAATGTCTCAAATCATTAGTGTGAAAATAAGTGCTGTACGGGAGCCAGACTTCATTTAACCTTTAAGAAACATGGTATAATCTGTCCGTCTGAAAGTCTGGCAAAACAGCATTACGAATGCAAATAATTTTGATAGGTAAATTAGGTAAACACTTTTAATTTTGCCTCACATGACATGCTGAAATGTCACAAACTGTAAGTTAGGTTATGCACTGAAGTAGGTAGGTTTACAGTGTGTTAAATGGCTCTTTAAAGCATCCCACATTAATTTTAAAAAAGTGACTATAAAATACTTCTGTTGCTGATTACCTGAACTGAACATTTATATCATACAAAAAATGTAACAAGCCTTGTTTTCTGCACAATACAAGTCCATGAACCTTTTTAAATGCACAGTTAATTAAGCCTGTTTTGGGTTTGATTTTAGGGGTGTGTTAGGGGGTCTAAAATTAAGACGCATTTTCATTTGTTGATATTTTAAATCCAAATGCAAGGGAAATAAACATAACAAACATTAATTAAAAACCAGGCTATAAATAACTTTTATTTATTCCAGGTTGCTCTGCTGGTCACTTGGTTTTTGCTTAGTTTCTATTTTTTGGTAACTTGGAAATGTGATACTTTTGGATGGGTCAGGATAATATAAAATGCGAGAATCATGTGTTTCTGCGCACCTCACAACGGCATGGCTGTAGTGGCCCAGCCGCGCTGTGGTAAGGTGCGCAGTGTAGACATAGCGTAAATGGAGAAATTTAGCAGCATAGCTATAGTGGTATAATTATATTGCTGTAGTTATACCAAGATAACTCCCAGTGTGGACTCTGTGTCTGTGCAGATGTGTTTTAATGCAAATAGCGACTAGACTGGCTGAGACCACAGGTCTGGCTGGCTCATATACACTAGGACTCCCAAACCTACCAATCTCAGCAGAGCAGAGCTGGTGCAAAGTGAATTGATACATTGATCTAACAGGAATATGAATATAACATTTTATTTTATTTTTTAAATTTAATAGTGACCTGGTGCAGTCACCAATCAAACTGAAGTCCCCAGAACCTGCTGTTTCATCCAGAGAGAAGGAACTGCACGTAAGTCTATTAAACAGAAAGGGCATCTGCTTGTGTAAGAAATGCATTTACGTTGTGCTTGTGTACGTCTAACAGAGTCCTAGAGACCATTGCTTGTCCCTCCAAAGTGTCAACCAGAGAAACTGCTGTTAAACTGGATTTTGCAGCTGTTAAACTAAACTTTAGGAAGGTGCCTAGAACTGGAGTCCTTGATGATAATTAAACATTATGTGTGGGTATGGTTTAGATTCTGACTGCTTATCGGTTTTGTTTTTGGGCTGTAGTTTGCTTTCTCATGTAGAAGTTTTCCTCCCATACTATAATCACATCTAAGTGCTTGACTTAAAGTGTTCTTTAAAGTAATGCCTTACATGTATTCATACTTTGGCTTTGTTCTTTACAGACTGTTCTATATGGCAAGCTGCTGGCAGCCAGACAGAAGCTAGCCAGTGAGAAGGATATTCCTCCGGCTGTGTTGGCAACAAATAAAATACTGGTGGACATGGCCAAGATAAGGTAAAGTCTTCAGTTTGAAAACCACATGCAAGTCCAAAGATGTTCGGAAGTCTTACCCTCATTCCTTCAAGCCACGTTAGTAACAGAAAATGATGATGATGAGTTACTTCTCATGTGCCATAGATTTTAGGTGTTGTACATAAACATATTGAGGAATTCTGTTTTTCTGCATGCTTCCAATTCAGTAACTTTCTGCATCAGCAGAATTATTAATCTGACTGAATTTTGAAGATAGACTTCAATGGGTTCTGATTTTGTTACACTGTTACTATCAAGAGGTGCAGGAAGAACTCCTCAAACTGAACGCTTCTGCTTATGTGATCACAAAATTCAGACACACAAGTTCTGAAAATGTATGTATAAAGTTTATTAGCATTTTTAGTAGCACCAAGGATATTGTAGCTACCTCCATTCAACATGTGTATGGAGCTATGTGAACTCAGGTGTTATGCAGATAGAACAGCATTGCAGTTATTGCTTATGTTGGTTTAGCTCTACAGGTGAAATTTGACTGCATGTATAAATTACTCTGTTACAATACTTGTTTCTGAAAGTATCTTGTCATGTCAACCTTTACCACCGCCAGTGATGTCTTCCTTCATAATCCATTTATCAGCCTCTCCCACAAGCAAATTCATGCTTTCTTCCAAGCCACCACTTATGCATGAAGCCTCTCCCTGAACTAAGCTGTAGAGTAGCTTCCTTTTTCAAGACCCCCACTTCTACCAAGCTGCATATGGTAAATTGCCAAGTGGTAAAGATTAGGCAGGTGGCCAGCAGGGGCCTGGGCATCAGACATGCCCCTTTTGTGTAGCTTTGGGGAAAAAAACTAAAACCTGCAAATTTTGCTTGTATCCAGCCTTTGTAACCATGCCTTCCTGGCTGGCTGGAGACGGGATGGAGTGCAGGGGAAGCAGCAGTGTACCCTGCTCAACCCTTCCTTCCCTGCACCCTGTGCTTGTTCATTTTATTAGCTTGTTGCATTTGTCTTCATTTGGATTGTATGATCTTCTCTTACCCCGTCACCTGACCAGGGACTCTGTGCACTTCTGTACTACAAATGAATAATCAGGGTGTTACAGTAAAAGTCTGCAGAAAGATAGAGAAGAAATGAACTTCCTTACATGATTCCCCACTATAAAAGCAAGTATTGTAAGACACCCGGCATATAACAACTGCAACTGGTTCTGCAGTGTGTTGCCTAACGCAAAGTCATAGGTGCCCCGCCTGTGTCCCTAAATAGGACTGACAGCATGAGGTGGAGAAGTTCTTTCACAAGGTCGAGATCTATGTTGATGGCTCCAGCTGCTGGGAGCGTGCAGACACAAAATGGCTCAGCTGGATATGTTCGCATGCGAAAACCATCAAAACACTTCTGCTCAATTTCTGCGGGATAGACAGACAAGTTCTCCCATAATGCACTATGATCCAAGCCATAGAGTGGCCATAGCTGGTGAGGGCACGAGGAACCCAGGTTATGATGGTATTCACCTACAGAAGCTGAAGTTGTGACTGGGTTTGCGTAGTGTAGTATGGATGTGCCAGCACAGGTGTGAGGCTTGGGTTTCCTGTGCAGTATGGACACTCAGGTGCAGGCTTGGAAACACTGAGTCTGCAGGTGCAGGTCACACAGTCAGGTTTATTATGCCGTGTAAACAAACACATAGAGTTTAAAGCCAGAAGGGACTTCCAGATCATCTGGTCAGATCTCCTGTATATCACAAGCCATCAATTCCACCTAGCACCCTCTCATCTAACCCAACAATCAAAAGTACACTAAAGATTTACAGTCCATAGGAGACAAGGCTGTAATGTGTCACCGGGAGAGAACAGGAGGGACCGAGGTGCACAAGTGCCTGAGGTCCCTGCAGTGGCAGGGAAATGATAGATGAGATTTACCCAGATAACCTGGGCAAGTGACCCTCATAACCGCATGCTGCAGAGGAAGGTGAAAACTCCCCAAGGTCCCTGCCAGTCTGACCTGGTGAAGAGTCTTCCCTGACCCCACACATGGCGATCAGTTGGACGCTGAGTATGTGAGCAAGAACCAGCCAGACGAGCCCCTGAGAGACTGAATGCTCGGTGCCACCTCAGAGCGCGGGTCTTCCCTGTCCAGTGTCCTGTCTCCAGCCGTGGTCATCTCTGATGCTTCAGAGGAAGAAGATAAAAACAGAAAACCCAGAATACATTGTGGAGGGAATCCCTTTTTGACCCCTGCAAGTGGTTGAAGCCCAGTTTATAGCCAGTTTGCCACGACAGAACATAAAAAAAATACATTCATTCATAGTTGCAAAATAATGTATGTGCCAGAAAATATTAAGCACTAGCAAAAAGCCACACACTTCCTCCACAGACCTTTTTATAAGAACTTTGAAAAATAACATGACTAAAATGCAGACAGTGCTGTGATGGCAGAGTAATCACCTGTCAGTGTAATCTGTGGTTAAAGTGGGGATTGTCAGTCCTGTTCTGTCCTACACTCCATGTTCCAAAACATAAACCAGCAAAGCCCGGTAACTCTCCATTGTGTTCTTGTTCTACCCGAAATAGGCCTACGACTGTTGAAAATGTGAAGAGAATTGATGGCGTATCTGAAGCAAAATCTGCCATGTTGGTTCCTCTCCTGGATGATATCAAGGAGTTTTGCCATACAAATAGTCTGGAGGTAAGATTTTTCCCTCAGCAAGGCCTTCTGCTTCCTCCTTGTGATCTACCTCACCTTGGGATTTACAAGTCCCATTTTTCAGGCTTTCTGGCATGGTCCCTGTCCTTCCTCCAGTTATAGGACAGGACTCTTGTTGTAGCCTGTGAACAGTCCTCCTGAATCACCTCAAGTTGCTGATATTGAGCAAAGCCCTCCTCTCACTCCTCCTCAGGGCAGATTGTGCTTCCTCTGCAGCAAGAAACTGCTGGGCCTGGGTAGTGGCATCCAGCTCGTCTGGTTGGCTGTGTGGAGGATGACAAGTAGACCAGAGAAAGTGTGCTTCTAAACAGGTTTCTTAAGAAGTTTTCAAAATACAATATCAACTCCTCTCCTTTCATTTCTTCATGCCCTTGTTTTTCCCTTCATGTTCTCCTGTTTCCCATGTTCGTTCTCCCATCTCTTGTTAAGGATTCTTCCTTTCTCTTACCAGATCTGCCTGAGGCAAAGTAGTTGCCCTCCTGAGATGCGACCGTCTCATGTACATCATAGCTAAGCATCTAGTAGGTTACTCAAGGGGCTGTCTTCATCACTCGTTGAATAACTGACAAGTGGCTACTGGGATGGGTGGGTAAGCTTGATCTCTCACACCCTGGGCTTGGCATGTCATGATTACAAGCTTCTCTGTGGCCAGGGGTGCTGGAACAATGTGTACAGTGGGGGTGCAGAGAGCCACTGAACCAAACTGTAAACCCCGTGGCTGGCCTGGAGAACAAGCAAAACCCTGGGGTGTTGAGACCCTCATCTCTAAGGTGGGGGGACTCTCATCTAAATCCCATGTAGGCCTCAGCAATTCAAGGCTTGGCTTGATCTCTCTATCTGGTGAAGGGACTAGAATGTAAACACTTGGCCTAATCCCCCTCCTCCTCCTGGGAGCTGTGGAACAATAATACCTGCTGTAAGATGAGCCCTACACCAAGGTTTCTTTTAAATGGAACCTGTTAATGGCCACAGTCAGCATGCCCGTGTGGTGCTGGTAACAAAGAAAGGAACCTCACTGTTACTTCCCCCAGAAGGAAGGCCAGATGGCAGCAGTGGAGAGGTTAGAAATTAGTCCGTGCTTGGGTACACCAATGTTGTAGTTCCTAGCCAGCCAGTTTTAGGAATGAAATCTTCAGAATATGGCATCAATGCACACACCTTGTTACACCTAGAGGAGGCCTGATTATTCACCAGTTCCCCAAGCGTGCTTTCCATTCTTTTAGAAATCATATATAAACTCACTAACAGTGTGTGTGGCAAGCATCCAGTTTTTCTTAAAATAGCTAGTAACTATGCAGCCTGTGTTTTAGGATTCATGGTAAATTGCAGACTGAGCTCTTTTGTCATCAGTGCTCTTTTTCAAAGTGGCTTGGTTTATATAAAATCAGCATTCCAGCTCTTGACTTCCAATGGCTCATATTTGAAAACAAGAAAACAGACACAGACACAAACACCATCACTGAACTCCTGTCAGTGTCCCTCTTGAGTCCTAGGACCCGTCTCAAATGTAGCGTGTGCTGGTGTACATGCTGTCTTTCTTCTCTCAGGTTTCCTTGCTGAGCTGAGGTGATTGTCCTCAGTGTCTTGAATGTCCTTTCAAAAAATAACTGGTCTGGATGGGTCCATTATCTCATTGCTGCCATGACAACCATGGGACTGTTTCAGGTGTTTCTGGCTCAGCACACAAAGCTGGTTACATCCCAGATTTGATATTTGGGTTGGGGTTGAAGACTGAGACATATGGAATTCGCCTTTGTCACAGTCAGACTAGTGCCTGTCCTGGTTTGAGGGCAGGACTCACCTTTGCTTCCCATTTTATTGGTCCATCCTGGGAGACAGGTGGACCTGACTGTTCTGAAGGATACTTTGGCCAGTGGACCCACTCTTTCAATACTCTCAATGAACCTTATGATTCCCTTCTTCTGGCCTAGTAGACAGAGTGCTGGACTTAGATTTGGGAGGTCAGAGGTCTGTTCCCAGCTCTGTTGCTGATCTGCTGTGACTTTGGACAAGTCATTTCACTGCTCTATGCCTCAGTTTTGTGAACTGTAAAATGGGGATAATGATACTGACGTCCTTTGTGAAGTGCTTTGGGGATCTAATGGTGAAAAGTACTAGATGTTATTCTGTCCATTACTATCCATATGGTGGCACCCTGTCCCAGTGTGCTTTCTTCGCTGGTCATTGTGGCGACAGACAAAGCACAGGGGAGCTTCTGTGCTGCCAGTGGCAGAAATCACATTCTGAGTTTTTGCACTCTTATGCTACCCTAGAGGTGAAAGGATTCTTCTTCTCCACTCTAGCGTCTGCAGAGTCCCAACCAGCAGCTACGTACAGGCAGGAAGAATGCCTGCTAAATTGTCTGTGGTTGGGTAGAGATGAGTGTTTCTCACTGTTGTGAGGAGTTTTCTCTCTGCGTCACAGATCAGGTTGCTGGGATGCAGGCTGTGTTGGCCCCTTCTGTGGAGGCAGAACCGTGTGTGTGTGTGGCATGAGGTTGGGAGAAGGAGTCTTGTCAAGTTTCTAAAAAAAAAGTCTTAACTTAGAACACACAAAAACATGTATTTATTTAAAAATAAAAGATTACTCTGCATTACAGTATGTATTATAGTACATATGAGTATCAAACTCTTTTAACAGTGCAGTGGCGGGAGGGATAGCTCAGTGGTTTGAGCACTGGCCTGCTAAACCCAGGGTTGTGACTTCAATCCTTGATGGGGGGCCATTTAGGGATCTGGAGCAAAAATCTGTCTGGGGCTTGGTCCTGCTTTGAGCAGGGGGTTGGACTAGATACCTCCTGAGTTCCCTTCCAACCCTGATATTCTATGATAATTCAGAAACTCACAAACCAGTCCGGTGTGTGTCAGTCCAGACACCAGTTATTTTGTGACCCCTCAGGCATGTTAAGCAGACTATCCTACAGCTTGCTTCAGCGCACCTGTGTGTGCGTGTGTGCATATGAATTATAAGCACCCATCTTGGGACTGTTCTACTGTTTATGTGTGGAACACAGTCTGACTGTACAGTTTAGTTTGCTCAAAGTCTAGCTCTTCCATTTCCAATTCCAGAGCAGATGACCAGACAGGATGATTTCTTGGGCTTTATTCCTGCTAACTCTTGTTTGTCGCCTTACAGACAGACACATTCCCTACTTGTGGATCTAGGGAAAAGCAGCCAGCAGCCCTCCAGAAGAGAGGTGGGTGCAGCCCCCTTCCGCAGTCCCAGCTCATAACACACATGCTGTTCCATGAGAAGAACCAGTCTTTGGTATGTTATTTCCCATTGGTGGGGATGTGGAGATGCTGGTTGTCTAAAATAGATGGTGGTGGGAATATTGTGTGTATGGAGATTGCAAACTTGTTAAAACAGGAGACTTGAGGGCCAGACTGAGTTAGTTGCTGCTGTTCTCTTAGGTTCTCCCTACACTGCCAATGAGCCCTGGGCTGGCGAATACCATGTCCCTGTTCGGGATATAAAAAATCAAACCCTTTGCATTGTACCTCCATGTAAGAGTCGAAGGGCCTGGAAAAAGCCCCACAGGAAAATTGAGTGCAAAATTGAAAGACTAAATATCAGTGCAACTTTCTGATTGAGACTTCCAAAACTGTGACTCTTTCTGCACCCTGATCTCAGCCATGTTACTCTCATCTGCTAAGACAGGCACTTGGGAGTTGGTAGTGCACAAAATACTCCATTTGCACAGTTCTGGGAACCGTGACTTGGAATGACCTTTTGTGCATTTAAGGGCAAATCTGCCCTTGCAGCAGAGAGAGGTCCCCAGGCATCAACCCAAGTGTAGTTCTTCTATCCAAGAGAGAAGATTTGGAGGTCTGCTCACCAGGTAGGCACATCTCTGTAGTGCATACAAGGGGTGGGCAGATGGCGCAAGGACAGAGAGAAGCTAAGAGTTTAAATGGAGAAGATTAATTATTTGGGCAGCGGATAGGAATGTTGACCCAGATTCAGCCCTTTCACAACTGGTTTTGGAACACTTGATACATTTAAAAACAATGGGTTTGTTTCTCTTGATTAAAATGCACCTATCAGCACTAGCAGCAGTCTATACTCATGTAAAGGTTAAAGCCACCTTCTCATGCAGTCTGGTGAAAAACTTTTTAAAAAGTTTATTGAATCTGTATCCCCCAGTTCATGACCCAGTCCCTCTATGGAATTTGAATTTAGTAGTAATATAACCTATATCTTCCCCGTTTGAGCCTCTACAGCAGGGGTCGGCAACCTTTCAGAAGTGCTGTGCCGAGTCTTCATTTATTCACTCTAATTTAAGGTTTCGCGTGCCTGTAATACATTTTAACATTTTTAGAAGATCTCTTTCTATAAGTCTATAATATATAACTAAACTATTGTTGTATGTAAAGTAAATAAGGTTTTTTAAATGTTAAGAAACTTCATTTAAAATTAAATTAAAATGCAGAGCCCCCCGGACCAGTGGCCAGGCCCAGGCAATGTGAGTGCCATTGAAAATCAGCTTGCATGCCGCCTTCGGCACGCGTGCCATAGGTTGCCTACCCCGCTCTACGGGATTGTTCTCTGTTTCATCTTTCTATAAAGACAGCTTTTCATACTAGCAATTTCTTCCGCTAGAAGAATTAGTGAGTTGTATGCATTGATGGCAGACCGCCCTCCCCCGTGTACTTTTCATAAAGATAAAGTGATCTTAGACCACATCCTAAATTCCTTCCAAAGGCAGTCTTGGAGTTCCATATCAATCAGAGTAGAACTTTACCTGCATTTTTTTCCTAAACCTAATTCGCATAAAGGGGAGTCTAGATTACATTGCTTACAAGAGCGCTCTTAGCTTATATTACCTGGTACTTCTAAGGGTCAGGCCATTTCAGCACAGTCCCTGTCCAGATGGGTTAGACTTTGTATTGAGAAATTTTTACCAAAAAAGCTTCCCTTGCTCCTTCTGGTCCTCTTAGAACCCATTCTACTAGAAGGACAGGTACATCTGTAGCAGTCTCCAAACATATTCCTCATATTGAAATAGGCAGGGCTGCTCCATGCAGTTCAAGTCACACTTTTACAAGACATTATGCATTGGATCTGGCATCCAGCTCTGAAGCACAGTTTGGCAGAGTGGTGCTTCAGTCATTATTTAATTAAAACTCCACTCCCTTCTTCCATATTTACAGTACTGCTTGTCTAACTATCCCAAGAGTGGGAATGTGCAGAGGACACTCAAAGAAGTAGTGAAGGTTGGGTGTTTGTAATCGGAATTCTTTGAGGTGTACTCTGCATATTCACACTCCCCACCTGCATTCCTCGCTCCTTCGGTGTCCTAATGTCACTTTTACTTGGTATATTCCACTGTAGTAGTTGGAAGGAACTGAGAGGGCAGTAGCGCCAAGCCCCCCTTTTATAGCCGCATCCACAGAACGCGCCCCAATGCTGGGGATGAGGGAGGGATGTGCGCTGACATGCACTGCTGGTAGAAGGTGGCACCGTCCTGGCTGCTCCCAGTCAGTGCATCGCAGGAGTGAACATGCAAGAGTCTATCTCGAAGAACTCCACTGACAAATAGCCAACCTTCATTTCCTAAGCATAACGTGACCTTAACATGGGGCTTTGCATTGAACGCTTTATTAATTTGTTGTGTAGGCAGAGAGCCATAACACCCAGGGAGAAATAGGCATGTTGCTTTGTGCCCGTCGAAGGAGTGCTCCATAATCCATTGCTTTTATATCTTTTTTGTTAAGCTTCTCACTTTTTATCACTCGTTGATCCGTTAGTATGATGCTGAAATAGCTTCAAGCTTCTCTTCTCCGTCCCAAGAGTGTGTGAGTGAACCTTGTCAGATAGTCGCTAAATTAAAATGCCCAAGGACTAATTAACAAGAAGCAATAGAACAATTAGTGTTAGGTAATTTGATGCCCAGGATCAAATAACCGTGATTATTGCATTTCCCCTGTGTGTATTGTCTGGGGGAAAGTCAATAAAAGAAACATAAAGCCTAATTCTTTCAGGGAAAATAATTAATTTTAAATCCATCCTGTAAAAAAATCCAACTCTAGTTAAGCAAAATCAAAGAGGTTGCCCTAAGATTGGGGTAATGGAGTCCACCTAAAAGAACTTGAAACACTCAGCTTTTGTGTGTTATCATTTCTATTCTGGTGGTGCCAACAGTGACATTAGGACTCGGCGAGGGTTGCTGCGTTTACAGATCTCTTGCAGTTAAGGTTGATAATTGGCTGCTTTATTGAGGGACAAAACGTTTTGGGCTTTCACAAACCGAACGTTACAAGTGAGCTGAGCTGATTGTACAGTTACAGCTACTAGGTTGTCATTAAACTGTCTCTCCATCACCAGTGAAGTCCTGTAGCCCTGGAAATAGCTGTGGAAGGCCCCATATGTGGTGAAAATATGATTCCCTTTGCATGGTGCAGACTGCCATGCTCTGGGATTGATCTGTTTCTTCCAGGTAGCAGAGCAGAGCTTGGTGGTAGCTGTCTCTGTAGCAGTGTAGGGGCGATTGTGAGCAGGCCAGAGGTAGAGCGCAAACCATGGAGATGCAGTGGCCTAGCGTAGCATGTAGGTCCTGGCAACAGCTCATCTCTTTTTGCTCCAGCCCCATGACAGTGTAGTAGCAAGTCTGGCGCAGCGCCGTGGCCGCTGCTAAAGGATGGCGCTCTGGGTTCTGTTCCTTAGACGTTTGAATGCAGAGCAGAATCCTTTCTACGCATGGGATTTCAGGGTCACAGTGAGAAGTTGCTCTCCAAGGCAGAAATAATCTTTCGAAATGAAACCTCTTCACAGATTGGATTCAGTGTCTGAAAGAGATCAGAAAAATGTGCCTTGCGATGCGGTTTGGAGTTCTTGTTGTGTGGCCTCCTGTTCTTGCGGTTGGTGTGTGAAGCAGCAGCACCATGCATTATCATTTATTATTTGTATTACCATGGTGCCTCGGCGCCCCAGTCACAGACCAGGACTCCACTGTGTTAGGGGCTGTACAAACAGAACAAAAAGACAATCCCTGCCCTAAAGAGCATATTGGAGCAATCTAAGCATAAAAGAAGAAACAACAGATGAATACAGACAGGCAGGGAGAGTACAAGAAAACATCAAGACATGACAGGCAGTGGTTGCAGCACACCAGCAGCCTAACCATTGTCATGTTTTTTGTAGGCATCACAGCGAAGGAGACTTTTGAGGGCAGGTCTACACTACAAATGTACATCAGCGCAGCAGCACAGATGCAGCTTTGCTGCTGTAGCATGTCTGGTGAAGACGCTGTAAGCTAATGGGAGAGAGCTTTCCCATCAGCTTCATAAACTCCATCTCTGCGAGAGGCAGGAGCTATGTCGGCAGGAGAAGCTCTCCCACTGATATAGCGCTGCCTACCCGGGGGGTTAAGGTTGGTATAACTATGTTGCTTAGCGGTATGGATTTTTCACACCCCTGAGTGACATAGTTATAGTGAAGTAAGTATGCAGTTTAGACCAGGGGTCTCAAACTCAAATGACCCCCGGGGGCCAGAGGAGGGTGCATGCATTGGCCCGAGGGGCCCAGCATCACCCCCCCCCCCGCCCCCCCCCCCCCCCCCCCCCCACCCACCCCTTCCCTGAGGCCTGTCCTGCTCCTCCACCTCCTCCCTAAGCGCGCAGCTCCCCCCTCCTCCTCCTCCCTCTGCGCCACCAAGGCGGTGGGGCACTAGCGCGGTCCCGAACAAAACAGGCCCCCACCGCCCGACCCCGGCGGCTGCGCGCGGCGCGCTCTTCCCCCACCCCCCCCCCCCCCGCCCCCGCCCGCCCCCCCCACCCCCCCCGGCCCCCCTCCCCCCCCCCCCCCCCGCCCCGGCCGGCCCCTTCCCCCCGCCCCTCCCGCCCCCGCCCGCCCCGCCCCCCCCCCCCGGCTCCTCCCCCCGGCCCCTCCTCCCGGCCCTCCCCGCCCGGCCCCCGGCCCGGCCCCTTCCCGCCCCCCCCCACCCCCGGCCCGGCCCCCCGGCCCCCCCGCCCGCCCCCCCGGCCCCGCTCCCCCCCCCCGGCGGGCTCCGCCCGCGTCCACCGCGAGGCCTGAGGGCGGGCTGGGAGGGAGCCTCGCGGCGCAGGGCGCGGCCCAGGCTCCCAGCCGCCCCCCCAGAGCTCAGCCCAGAGCCCTTCGCTCAGGGGGCGGGACGCGGCGATCGAGCGGGGCCAGGAGGCGCGAGGCGGGAGGGAGGGCGGGGGCTCTCGGGGGGGCCGAGGCCGGGCTTGGGGCGAGGGCCCCCCCGGAGCCCCCTGGGGCCTCCCCCCCCCGGCGGGGGCGGCCCTGGGGAGCGGGCCGCATGTTTGAGACCCCTGGTTTAGACCAAGCCTAAGGAAGGCTTTGAAGGAGGATAAGGAGTTAGTTTTGCAGATGTTTATGGGGAGCTCCTCCCAGGCATGCGGGGCAGCATTGGAGAAAGCACCAAGGTGCTAGTTTGAAAATTTACCAAGTGGGTGATAAAGGATGGAGCCATGGGCCAATTGGAGGTAGGAGCCAGCCTTTTGATACTGAATGAAAGATCAAAGGTAAGTGGGAATAGGCTGTGAAAGGCATTGAAAGTGAAGAGTAGAAGCTTATGTTTGATATAATAGAGAAAGTGAGGAATCAGTGGGATTCAAAGAGGGCTTTGGTTCTTTTGTTGTTAGATCTCATATACTTTTACCACTTCAGATTTCTTCTCTCATTGTTTCCCCAGAAGAGTATAAGTGAAAGCAGGTCTCTGCCTCTCTCTGTGGTTGGCTCTCATTTATCCCAAGCCTTGAAAGCGGGCTACCCAGTCGACTTAGAACGAGCGGGTCTGACTCCTGAAGTTCAGAAGGTTATTACTGATATCATCCAAAACCCTCCCATCAACTCAGGTGAGAAGCAGAGCTCTAGACTGAAGGTCTCAATGACAGTCATTGGGATATGGATAAAGGAAACAAGAAACCTATGTATCCTGTTTGTTCCTTTGGTGAGAAGTCATCACTCTGAGGACCCATTCCTGAGCCAAGCTGAGCATGGCAGGGCAAAGGGCATTCCCCCTCAGGTGTGAAGCCAGTGGGAGATAAGGGTGCATGGAAAGCCACAGCCTCAAGCCATAAAAGAGAGGAGGAGGGGAGTTTTCTTTAAGAACTTCTGAGTTGAGTGCATACAGAAGATTGGTGTCTTAACAATATGTAAAAAGATCCAGACATAATTTTTTAACTGTGTCCATATTTAGGTACCTAACTTCAGCCTCTGAGTTTGAAAACGTTGGCCCCAGTGAATAGTTATACTTAGGCACCAGCAGCATGCCAAGTGAATCCTTGAAAATATCTTAAATTTCCTCAGATTGCAAACCTGGGTCATTTAAGATACTGGGTGACGAAGAGAACCAGACAAGTAAACTAATAAATAGGTTGTTACCTGCATTTTAAAACTTATCAGAATTCTATAAATGTTAGATGGGCACCTGATTTAGTGATATAAGCTCACAATTGGTAGCCCTAAAGCAGGGTTTCGATTTCCAGCTTTTCCACTGATCTACTGCTTGGCCTTGGGTGAGTCATGTCATCTCTGTGATTGTTTCCCCATCAGAAGGAAGCAGCTTTCATCCCTCCATATTGCAGGCAAGGTAATGGAGATGCTACATTTGTCACTTCTAGCAGAGCTAGAGATAGAACCCAGATCTCTAATATGGCAAATATTGATGATGATCTTCATTCTGTTTAAAAGGACACCAATTACAGTTGTAACCCCCACACCTCCTGGGTGTGGGGTTCTGTCCCATCTAGTGCAACTGAGATGACTTAGAGAGAGAGAGAGAAATGAGTCTGCTCTACAGCCTTAGTTACCAGCCAGCTGGCTTTTTGCTGATGTGGTAGAGACTCATGCACTAAGCTCCAGAGGTTCGATCCTGCCTGACGACGACTGGGGTCTGTCAGCGTTATAAGTGGGGGCTCGTCTGGGATTTCAATGGGGAAGTCTCTGAAGCTCGGGACGCGCTTCCTCAGCTAGGTGAAATATGTAACACCCACATCTCCTGCGTGTGGGGTTCTGTCCCATCTAGTGCCACCGAGACCACTGAGAGAGAGAGAGAGAGAGATGAAAGTGAGTCTGCTCTACAGCCTTAGCTAAGAGCCAGTTGGCTTTTAGCTCATGCTGTAAAGGCTCATGCACTAAGCTCCAGAAGGTCCCTGGTTCAATCCCACCTGCCAACGACCGGGGTCTGTCGGCGTTACACAGTAAAAATGAGGAAGAATGCCCTGGGTCTTCTCTTCTTTCCACACCCCCAACTCTACTGGGGCCATTAATGAGTCACTGACATTCACAGGAGGAAGGCGTGGTGCTTAGAATGAGCAGAGGAATTTCTGGGAGTCTGAATGCTCATTCTCACCAGCTCAGCAATTCCCTGCTGTAGAGCTGGGCTCCATTGTTTTTGGACTTTGTACACTAAGCTGTACTTTGTAGGTCAGTGATCATATGCCACTTTCTAGGGCTTGTGGGCCCCAGAAGCAATTCAGATTTGTACCTGTTAACCAGCACTGTCAAGATACGTTTCTTATCTGTACAACAGATAGCCCCATCAAATCTGAATGATTTCCACAGGGTGGAGTGTTTAACTCTGTGCACTTCATTCAGCTGGGACAGTGACACCTGGCTGCTACGTTTATAGTCAGTTACTCCTTTGTTTCCATGTGCTAACACAATGCGTGGTGTTTTGGGCTGCCGCACTCTGGTCAACAAGTTCTGCAACAAATCTACTTCCACTTAACGACAAAAATCAGGAGAACACTTGTTAAGCTTTTCTGTAAGGTTTTGGATGTAAACTACTTTTGTCCCTTTTAAGTAAAATGAAGAATATTGTCAGTATTTCCCAGAGATGATTCATTTGTGTTCTGTGCATCACTTTATTTCTAGATAGCAGAGCATGAGCAGTTGTTAAATGATAAACACATTTCAGACTAGAAAGAAGATGCAGACTTTTAACAGTGAGGGCAATCACTGGTTGGAGCAATGTGCCAAGGGATGTGGTGGATACTCCATCGCTTGGTCTTTAAATTAGAATGGCATATTTTTAATAAAAGATCTGCTTTACAGGGGGCCAGACTAGATGATCACAATGGTCCCTTCTGACCTTAAACTCTGTGAATCTATGAAATTGTTCATGAAAGGTACCAGCGCCACCTTATGGTGTGTAATAATAATAATAATAGGAGATATACCAATCTCCTAGAACTGGAAGGGACCTCGAAAGGTCATCGAGTCCAGCCCCCTGCCTTCACTAGCAGGACCAATTTTTGCCCCAGATCCCTAAGTGGCCTCCTCAAGGATTAAACTCACAACCCTGGGTTTAGCAGGCCAATGCTCAAACCACTGAGCTATCCCTCCCCCCAATCCTAATGATTAGAGGGGCAAGGGAGGGTTGGGGGAGGAGATTGAGATGGGGAGGTGGCCATGACATATGGGTATGTGATCGACAGTGACATCAATGACCACTGCTCTGGATAAAAATGAAGAAATAATAGACATTTGTGGCTAGTATTTATTATTAAAGTTGATCCTGTGATTGGACATGGTCCTTTTTTAATATGTTTTGTTTAAATAAAACAACGAAAATGCCACACCACCTTTTTAAGCACCAACTTACAGGTACACATTGTTACGCTATGAGGAGGAGATACTGGAGATCTATTTTTTCTTTATTTTTTATGAAAGTGTCCTTTTAGCTTTTGGTCAGTTTTAGTTTCTCTGAAATGTCCAGACCCCTTTACACGCCTGCTTTTCAATGAGCCCAGAAACCCTTTTAAGAGCAGTTAGAGGGCTGTCCAGACACCTTCAACTCACTTTCAACGGCATAAACTCAACTGGGTGCTTGGAGAACTCCAATTTCAGTTGGACAGAAAGCCAGGGTTGCACTGGCCAGTGCTGCTGAAAAACAGCTGGATCAGCGGGAGAGAGGAGTTTGAAATGACTTGTCTACCATGAGCCCCTGGCTCCATCTACTACCAGTCATAGGTGGACAGACTCCTACAGTGCTCCTCTTCGCTAGGAAAGTGAATTAAGAGCATTGTCAATGCAGTGTCTTAAAATAAGAGGAAAGCTGTAGAAGAGCCTAGCTGCCTTTAAAGTACAGCGACTGGCTGGAGTAGGGGAAGGAAAGTGGGAGAGAAGAGTGCTAATGGCTTATTGGGCCAGATTTGACTGCAGTGGGGTTGCACGGCTGTAAGTGAGGTCAGGATTTGCTCATTGGGCTAATGTTTTCCTTTCTGATAAAGTTCACGCTGTGAACTGTATTTTGTTGTATTGTTTAACCCATTCCATGCTGTAAAATACGCTGTGCTTTAATGAGGGGAAAATTCACTGGCTGTTGATGTTGAACCTTCCTTCCCCAAAGCTCAACGGAGTGCTCCTGGAGCTCTAATTTGGAGAAGCACTTCAGGAACTTGGGGAATTTATTAAAAAATATATATTTTTTTCCTTCCAAGATGTAACCAGAATGACAGCGATTAGAGCACTGGTCCCTGCGAATATCGAGCTGTACCTGATCCGAATGGCAATTGCACTGCTGGAGAAAGGATGTGGAAATGGGCAGCTGGGCCAAGCGTGTGATTCAGGCAAGAAAAGCCTCTCAGCTGAGTGTGAAGGGCTGCCGGCCAGCATGGGGACAGCCCAGAAGAGCAAGGAAGGAACGTCATGGATGGAAACAGAGGTTAGTAAACCAAGTTGTAAACCAGTCTGCTTCTGCAAAAACAACATTTATCTCGTAGAGACATCGTAATGTTTGATTTCAGGTGCTTTTTATAATGCCTTTAATTGGTGTTCTGATTAACTTCTTATACATCGGGTACCAATGGAAGTAGCTGCATTTTTATCACAATTCAAGTTTTCAACCTGTTGTTAATCACTGAAATCAGCTTTGCGTAGGAGAAACCTCTAAAAATAGCATGTTTAAGATTCCAGACACACTGCAGAATGTAAGTGTATTCCTAAAAAAACATACAGCTCTGGGCAATATTGGAAGTGCCTGTAAGTTTGTGCCACCTGATAGCTGTTTATTTGCTCTGTGATTTGGTCTGTTCTTGACAGTGTGGGTGTCTAAGGTACATAGATCTTAACTGACATTGGATGGCAACCAGATTGGCAGTTTCTGAGCGGCAAATGGAGCCTGGCCTCCCCCATCATCTCTGGGAGTGATCCCTCACGTTTTAATTTCAAGGCACCTTGGGCCAGATGATGTCCCCAAGACTCACAGGTGGAGGGGGGGGACCCTTCTTGGCTGACACCTTTTTACTCAGTGGAAAGGGGAGAACTGCACATCTCTGCAGCACAGTCTCTCCCTCCTTCAGATATCGTGCAGAGCTGTCGGTGGGGCTAAGGACCTGTGGGTGGAGAGGGGTTGTGGACTGGGTTTAGGGTTGTCCATCATCCTCTTCTTTCCATGCAAGCCCTGCAAGGGAACTGGCAAAAAAGAAGGTAGCTTAAGGCTTGTACTGCAGACTCTCCCAGTGTGAGTTCTGGTCTACACTGACTGCTATGTTGTGCTCAGCATAGGGGCAGGTAACAGAATTGCTGGTAAACATTCGTGGTGTGGACTAGGCCTAAGCCTGCGCTAACTTTGCCCATTCTCTGCAGCATGCGTTCCATGGAAAGCTGCATGGGGGAGCTCCTTGCCACATGGCTCCATCCAAGTGGTGGTAGAGAGGAGCTGGGGTTACACAGATGATTCCCAGAGGTCAGGGATCCCATGCATGTGGTCTGTGCGTGGTGCAGATCCCCTGGTGTCCGCAAGCCTGGGGAGGAGAACTCCCTGCTTGTTCTACAGCAGGGGTAGGCCTGTTCTCCCTCCCCCTTTCCCTGTCCCCCCAGAAAGGTATGTGGGAGTTGTGCAAGAGGAATATCCTGGAACTTTTCCTGCTCTCAGCCGGGATGCTTCTGTGTTTTCCATGAGAAGGGCTGTTCTGAGCTTCAAGTGGAGAGGGGGAAGCTCTTGCGATCCCATGTGTTTTCCTGTCCTGTGGGTAAATGATATGAATGCTCAGAAGTGTCTCTTCCTGCACTGTTCAGACACTACCTACTCCTCTGTGGAATTGTGAACACCTTGTTCAGACTTCCTGTGGCACCTCGGCCAAGTCACTCAGGCTCCCTGTGCCTCAGTTCCCCATTGTACAGTAGGGATAATGCCCTGCCTCACAGGGGGGTTGTGAGGGTAAACACATTAAAGATTGTGAAGTGCTCGGTGATGGAGCCTTATGAATGCCTAAGAAAGATAGATTGAAGACTGTGCCAGGCATTTAGGAGCAAGGTGGACTTCTGGACACTATGCCTCCTGGGCAGCAGATTTCAAAAGCACTACCTGACAGGTCACTCATAAGAACGGCCATACTGGGTCAGACCAAGGGTCCATCTAGCCCAGTATCCAGTCCTCTGACAGTGGCCAATGCCAGGTGCTTCAGAGGGAATGAACAGAACACGTAATCATCAAGTGATCCATCCCCTGTCACCCATTCCCAACTTCTGGCAAACAGAGGTTAGGGACACAATCCCTGCCGATCTTGGCTAATAGCCATTGATGGACCTATCCTCGTTGAACTTACCTAATTATTTTTTTGAACTCTGTTACAGTCTTGGCCTTCACAACATCCTCTGGCAAAGAGTTCCACAGGTTGATTATGTGTTGTGTGAAGAAATACTGCCTTTTGTTTGTTTAAAACCTGCTGCCTATTAATTTTATTTGATGATCCCTAGTTCTTGTGCTATGAGAAGGAGTAAATACCACTTCCTGATTTACTTTCTCCACACCAATCATGATTTTATAGACCTTGATCATTTCCCCCCTTAGTCATCTCTTTTCCAAGCTGAAAAGTCCAGGTTTTATTAATCTCTGTTCATATGGAAGCTGCTCCATACCTCCCATCATTTTTGTTGCCTTTTCTGTACCTTTTCCAATTCCAATACACCTTTTTTGAGATGGGAAGACCAGATCTGCACGCAGTATTCAAGATGTGAGTGTACCATGAATTTATATGGAGGCAACATATTTTCTGTCTTATCATCTATCCCTTTCCTAATGATTCCCAACATTCCAACTCCTGAAGGGAATGTAGCATTGTGAGATTGCAGCTGAAGGGCTGTTTATACCTACGTGGGTAGTATGTCTGTGCTGTCACTGTGGCATTAGAATTACACGAGCAGGGGAGTTGTGTTGCTCTGAAAACAGAATAACTATGCTAGTAAAAGTGGAGGCTTTCGCCAGAGATAAAATAAGCACAAACGTATTCCAAGTTGTGCTGAAGAAAGGTGAGTTTTGCTCTAGTCATCATTAACTTAAATAATTTTGTATCATCTGCTAACTTTGCCACCTTCCTGCTCACACCTTTTCTAAATAATAAATATATTAAAGAACATGGGACCCAATATGGAATTTTCAGGTTCCCACTCTTAACCTTTTGCTGATGAACCTTCACCATTTATTCCTACTTTTCATTTCTTGTCTCTTAGCCAGTTTTTGATCCATGACAATACTTTGCCTGTCACCCCATAACTACTGCAGTTTCTTTAATAGCCTCTTGCTGGGGATTTCATCTTAATGCCCCTAAGCTCTCAATCCATTTTACTGGCTTTGCCAGGGTTCTGTCTGTTTCCAGAAGTGTATCTTTTTGTCTCTGGTATCCTCTGGAGTCTTGCCACTTAGCCGTGCTGGTTTCCTGCTTTCCTTCCTGCTTCCCTTCTGAGGCTGTCCTTGTTTTCTGAGGTTGCTTCCGTGCCAGATCTATAGACTTCAATTTCTGCATAAATGTACTTCTGTTTGTAACTGATATAGCAGATCCAGTGATGGGAAATTATTGGCATGGTGCATTTTAACAGTCACAATAAATTTACCGTAGTATTTTAACAAGATGAGAGAACTGAGCTCCTGTTCATTTGTGACCTAGGACCGAGTTCAGTGCCTTTGGAAGAGATGCTAGTTCTAGTAACCCAGTGTCCCGCTGGTACCAATCTCACATGTGTTATTGCTTTTAAAGGGGAATTCAGTGACGCCAACCACACACACATACAAGTTTGTGTCCAGGGAAGGAGTGAAACAAGATCATCCACATATGGATTCTTCACCTTGGGTAAATCTCTGTCTTTATATTATAATATGTGATAGTTTTGCTGGTAGTGAGTGAGATGGGTAATCATAGAATCATAGAATATCAGGGTTGGAAGGGACCTTAGGAGGTCATCTAGTCCAACCCCCTGCTCAAAGCAGGACCAATTCCCAACACCCTATCTATTCCAACACCCTATTTTTGATGTTCATATCTTTCTGAACAACTTTATTTTGGGCTGAAATTTCCAAGCACTTAAATAATAGGGTGATAGGTGCTGTACAAAAACTTTAGTGAATAGAAACATCTCAGTCCAGCTCTATATATTAACTAACCCCTTTGCTGGAAAGAACACCTCTGAGCAATAAGCAGTTTTGAGTCACCACCAAATATTTAAAGGCTCCAAAACTGTTGTGGGATACAGTGCCTAATGCGTCTCAGGTCTACCAACAAGGCTGTTGAAATACACGTTTCAGCACCTTGTGTTTGAAATAACAGTGCTCCATTTCCTGACGCTCCAAGTGGTCTAATTAAGTAGAAGGCACTATATATCCTCCCTTACTATAATGTAAGCGTATTTTCAAAATAAAGAACTTTCCCTGTATGCAATATTAATTGTTTTGATTTTGAATTGTAATGTTGTAAGTGGAAAGTCTTATTTTTTTAACCGGCCATGTTTTATTCTTCTAAAATGGGAAGCTTGTAAAGAGCAGCAAGATGGACGACAAACAACCCTCAAATGCAGAATGGGATGTACCAAGCCATCAAACCTCCCTTCGTTTAGCCTCCTGGAATCAGCCTCCCCTGGATCCTGTTGAAGAGGAACTGTTCAGTGACTCCCAATCAAAGGTAGCGCTCTGATCCATAATTTTAGGCCTGGTCTACACTGGGGGGGGCGGCTATTGATCTAAGTTACGCAACTTCAGCTACATGAATAACGCAGCTGAAGTTGATGTACTTTGATTGACTTACCGTGGTGTTTTCACCATGGTGAGTTGACTGCTGCCGCTCCCCTGTCGACTCTGCCTGCACCTCTCGCCGAGGTGGAGTACAGGAGTCCATGGGAGAGTGCTCGGGGGACGATTTATCGCGTCTAAACTAGACACGATAAATCGACCCCCGCTGGATCGTTCGCTGCCCGCTGATCCGGCCTGTAGTGTAGACATACCCTTAGTTATGCCTTGCAGGGTCCTAGAGCTCGGGCCCGAGCCCAGAAGTCTATACAGCAATGAAACAGCGCTGCAGCCTGAGCCCCGTGAGCTGAGTCGGCTAGCATGGGCCAGCTGCGGGTTTTTCTTTGCTATGTAGAAATACCCATACAACTTACTATTTTTTTCCCCTGTGAGGTAATTATGCTTTGTAATCAAGCTTGTCTCTCTCAAACTAGACAGATTAAGCTCTTCAGGTCTCTCACTGTAAGCCATTTACTCCAAATCATTTTTGTGGCTCCTTTCTACACTTTCTCCAATTTTTCAACATCCTTTTAAAAATATGAACACCAAGATTGTACAAAGTATCCAGTATCAGTCTCACTAATTCCATTTACAGAGGTCAAAATCTCCTCCCTCCTCCTCCTCCTCACTGCACCCCTTGTTTATGCATCCCAGGATTGCATTAGCTCTTTTGCTGTAGTGTTGCACTGGGAGCTCCTGTTCAGAAGATAAGGCAAGTTCTGTATATAAGACCTTAAATGTTAGAAAAAAATCTACCGTGAGGCTAACAAACCAAACAAACTTGTAAGCTATCACTTACTATCTTTAGTACCTTCTCACCATTTAGGAATATTGGTTGCGTATCTTAGTTTAGTTACTATATACATTAAAGTACCCTATCCTTTTTGTAAGAATATGCTGTTTAAACTTGGATCTATAGTAATTAATGTTGTTTCTTTTATACTGTGGTAGGCCCTAAAGGCTTCAGCCAGGTTGGGTCCAATTGTGCTAGGTGCTGTACAAATATATAATAGTTCCTGCCCCAAAGAGTTTACAGTCTAAAAACAGTGCACCAAGTATTATCAGCCACTGATTATTTACAATTATTGTGAAAGCAGAATTTAGTGAAAGTCCAGTCACTTCAGTGGTACCGATTTCACTGAGTAGGAGGCTTACCCGCCCATCTCCCCTTCACTAGCCTTGCTAGTGTCTTGTATGTATAGAACTTCTTACAATACTTGGTGTTAACCTCCATAGAAATGTAAATAGGGAAGTGTTGGTGCATTGTGGCATCTTTGGTTAGCAGAACATCTTAGTCTTGCTTTATTTTTAACCATCAGGAGTCTCTCTCTCTGCTCTAAAGATGCCAGACTCCATCAATTTATATACAGTAATACTCTGCCACAATCTAGCATCTCATAAAAGATCTTATAAGACCCTGATCTTATAAAGCAGGAGCATACTGGGTTTCCAGTCTTGGCTCGTAACTTGATAGGGAAGCATGCAGATCCCAATCCACCTAAGGCCTTTTTGCTTTTCTTCATGTGATCATCCTTTTCTTTTTGTCCTCTCCTAAAAGAGGCACTGTGGTATCTCTGATAACATGCTAGTGGTACTGCTTTGGGCATGGCTGTTTCAGTTCCAGCCTGTTCTCATTAGCAAAGGAACAGCTGTTAATCCTGCCAATCAGAAATCATTTTACTTTGCAAGCAGGAAGACAGCCCAACCCAATCTGGATCCAACATTGAATCACTTAGCAACCTGGAGTTTGGATCACAGTTCCCACTCCCTGCCCAAAATAAGGGTTTGGATGATGTTCCTTAGAATCCAGAGTTAACTACAGTGAATGTATTTTCTTGGTTTTATCAAGTCCCACTCACACTGGAGACTTTCTGTCCTTATCCAAGCCACACTTAGAGTTCTGCAGTGTCTCACCCCATCTTGCCTAATCTCCCTCTCTTGTTCTTATACTGTGCCCATCTTCATGGTACAGCTTCAGCACCTTGAGAGGGAGTGTGATGTGGAGCAGTATTTCTCAACGACTGTTCCGTAGACGGGTGCTGGTCCCTGAGAGCTCCCTGACGCAGTTTAGTAAGCCAGGAAGCTGGTCCTTGGTGCCAAAAAGGTTGAGAAACACTGGTCTAGAGGAGTGAACACAGGTTTAAGAGTGAAGAGCTCCTCTCTTCTTATCCACATTCCTCCAGTGAGTCTGTTCCCACTAGGAAAAAGGTACTTTTTAAAATCGGGTAACTCACGTTCGTTGATGTGCCTGCAAATGCTACGTGCCACCTACTGTAGACACAGTTTAACACCTGGACAGTGGTGGGGTAGCCTAGGGTACATGGCTTTAATTCTGTTTCTCCATCGGTAAATGGGGATATAGCCTGACTAGCTGATGGTCAGCGAGGTTTGTGCAGTGCTTTGGACATACAGCGTAATTTAGGTGTTGAAGCACTGTGCATGGCAGGGGGTGTGGCAGCTTTAGAGCCAATGTAGTCAGTGGGTAGAGAAGGGCCCATCTTGTCTATTCTTATCCCACACGTTTGGGAGAAGGCTTCAAAATCCCACAGAGGGTGGCTAGAGTCCCAGCTCGCTCCCCCTGGGGAGTCGCTGGGGTTGGCGTTCAGGAAGCTGAGAGCCAGGTGTGTGGGTGAGGATGGTTTGTGGAGAAGGTCACTGCCTAGGTCTCTGTGGGGCGCTGGGGTAGAATTGAGTAGTGGGTCCCTGCCCTGACTAATATGGGGCTGAGAGGTTGCATCCTTCCTTGGGCCTGTGGGAAGTTGGGTGTTGGGTTCTTGTCCAGCTTCCTGTGGGGTGCTGAGGAGGATCTCTGGTGAGCTACTTGAGGTCTTGGGGAGAGGATTCCCTGTCCGGGCACTCTGGATGGGGTAGGGGAGTCCCTGCCTAAGTTGCTTGTGGGAGGGAGGGTTGGAAGGAAAGGAAGTCCTTGCCCAGGCCGTTTGGGGGCAGGGGAATTTGGGAAGAGGGCTCTGCCTGTCCCATGTGGGGTGAGGAAGAGCCTCCCCCCTACAATCTGAAGGTGACTCTGCCTGACTTGTGGAAATTTTATGCCATAATGGTGGAATGTTTGCTTAAATGTCCAGCTTTCACATGATGAAACCTGGGCTCTCCCACTTCGCCATAGCAGGGTAGATGGGAGATGGAGAGAGGTGGTCCCTGTAATAATTGGGCTGTAGCTATTTCAGGGCTTTGAAGAAGAGAGAGCGCCTGAAATGTACCCAGAATTTTATTAGCAGCCAGTGCATGGTGAGGAGCAGTCAAGAGCCAGGCCCCTGCATGCTGCATCCAGGCACCAAGCCTGGTTTACCTCACATTCTGATTCCTTCGGTCATTCCTAACCTGCAGAAACCATTGTTTCCTTCTCAAGCTGATACACCGCAACAACCAAAACTTACCCAGCTTCTCCTTGTTCTTATTGGACAGGGTCAAACTGGTGGGGAGTGGGAGCGGGGGATGGGGTGGCAGCACACAAAATAAGGCCTGCCCCTGAATCACCAGAATGAGATGTGCTCACTGTCTTTTGTGCAGCTTTTGACCCCTCCCTTGGGCTTGGCTACTCTTTGGCGGGGCATATACATGCTTATGGCTCTGCCAGCCTCCATGGGTTTGAGGGGGGGTACGTGGTGGTCTCCCGTGACACCAAAAGGAGCTGTCACTCACAGTAAATGGCACAGATCTGTAACCCTCCCTCCCCTCACATGTCATGACAAAAGAGAAATACTGAATGTCAGCATTTAAATCATCATCCCCGGACCTCTGCCTTATCCCCTCACTGAGCTGAGTCGGGCAGGAGGATTGTTCCAGGCTCTCTGATGACTCTCATAGATGTTGCTGCCTCGGTTACACTAATTCATATTTTTGAGTTGTCTTTGCAATCATAACAGCTAGAGACTACCCCCCCCTTTTTTTTTTTAAACAAAAGCTGAGATTCTGAAGAACAGCCTAACAGCTTCAGTGAGGTGCTGGTATGCGGTACTGGCATATGCCAGCCCATTCCGAGCCCTGGCTCCCGTTGTTGCTCTGTTGGTGGACTGTACTCCATGTTCACTGGAGTCATTTTAAAAACGTGCACCTTTTCCTCATAAAGAGTGTTTTGAATCTTACAGTAAGGTAACATATATTTGCATTTCTCCAGATGAGCATGATTTTTATTATTCAGTTGAGGAGCGGAATAGTCCATATGATTACTGTAACATTGTGTATGATATGTAAGGCTATGTTTTAGTCACGGGTATTTTTAGTAACAGTCATGGACAGGTCACAGACCATAAACAGAAATTCACAGGCCCGTGACCTGTCTGTGACTTTTACTAAAAGTACTTGCTGTGACTAAAACTTGGGAGGGGGGCTGCGGGTGTGGTCTGGGGGGGCCGTGGGTGCTCTGGGGCAGGGGGTGTGGCCTGGGGGGGCTGTGGGTGCTCTGGGAGAGGTGGCCCGGAACCCCCGCTAGTGCTGCGGGAGGGGCTGCAGCTGCAGTCCGGGATCCCTGCTGGGCAGTGGGGAGGATTGGCGGGGCTGGCAGGAGCTTCCTACCTGGCTCCGTGTCCCTGCAGCTCCTAGGTGGCAGGGGCCAGGGCAGGGGGGCTCTGCTGCTCCCGCCACAAGTGCCGGCTGCCACAGCTCCCGTTGGCCAGGAACCGCAGCCAATGGGAGCTGTGGGGGTGGGGCCTATGGGGGTGGCATGGAGACCCCTCCACCACCTAGGAGCTGCAGGGTGGCCATGCCAGTGGGAGCTGGGGAGCCCCCCACCCTTAGGTAAGCGCCCCCCTGGACTCCCCAACCCCTGAGCCCCCTCCCCACACCCAAACTGCTGCTGCTGCTGGCCCAGGGACTGCCTGGCTCGGGCAGCCCCTGAGCCAGCACCAGCCGCTGCAGAGGTCACGAAAAGTCACAGAATCCGTGACTTCCGTGGCAGACTCACACCCTTAATTATATGTTATACTTATCTTCTTCCAGACTCAGCCTGCAAAAAGGAAGTTACCAGAATGGTTTGGAACTTCAAAGGGAACAGATTCTTCCATTACTACTGGCAAGAAATCCAAAGTGGGAGCAAAAAAAGGTCTTTTTGGTTGAACTTGGAAATATCAACAACTTTCTCTTTTAAAGAAGCTCAGAGAGAGCATATATATAAGCATTCTGGCTCTACTGGCATTCAGAAGGGTGTTGCAAGCACTACATTCAAGATGGTTTATTTTTAGTTTCCAGGACAACTAGCATTCTGAAGGCCATGTTCGTTTGTTCACAGTTGGAACCATTACTGAGCTTGGGCTGGAACAACTTGTCAGTGTGTGGGGAGCAGCCACATCAAGCAGCAAGATCTTGAATTCAAGTACATAAAGAACTGACCCAAGGGTTCAGTTAGGTCATATTAATATTGTTTATAGAGGCTGTTTGCTACTTTCACTATTAGGATCAAACTTTCCAAGATTTTTACTGTCAGTTTATTATATATTAGTACAGCGGTTCTCAAACTTCAGCAATCTGAGGATGACCCCCATTTTGATTTAAAATTTTGGGGACCTCCCAAGCCTCTCCACTCAGCCCTAGGCCCTGCCCTGCCTCCACTCCTTCCCTCAAGGCCTCACCCCTGCCCCACCCCTTCCAGCCTCCCACTCACTCTATCCCCCCTCCCTCTGTGTCTTGCTCTCCCCTGCCCTCACTCACTTTCACCAGACTGGGGCGGGGGGGAGGGGGTGCGGGCTTTGTCAGGGAGTTGGATGTGGGGTCTGGGCTGGGGCAGGGGTCAAGGAGGGGATGAGGGTGCAGGCTCTGGCTTGTGGTGCTTACCTCGGGCGGCTCCCGAAAGTGACCAGCACATTTCTCTGGCAGTGTAACCTAGGCGGGGGCGGGAGGCAGGGGTCTCTGCATGCTGCCTGTGCCCCAGGTGCCACCCTGAAGCTCCCATTGGCTGCAGTTCCTGGCCAATGGGAGCTGCAGAGTTGGCACTCCCCTTTCCGCCCCCTCCCCCCCGGGGCTGCCGGGATATGCCAGCCACCTCTGGGAGCAGCATGGAGCCAGGGAGCCTGCCTTAGCCCCGCTGTACCTCTGGAGGGGGAGGAGTTGATCAATGGGGCCTGCTGACCCCCTGCAGTACCCTCAGGACCCCAGTTTGAGAAATGCTGTAGTAGTAGATTCCATTTATTACCATCTAAATGGAAAATTTGGGCAACTTCTGTGAAGTTCTTTCCAGACCATCTCAGCTGCTCATTGCTGTGCTTTCTCCATGAACACCTTCATAACCTTCTTCTCATCAGTTGGCATTAAGTTTATTATGCAGGTGCTAAGTTTTTAGTGCCTTTTTTTTTTTTTTAAGGATGGTAGTAGGCATGGAAGAATGTGGAATATGGGGGATCTTGCAGATGGTTCAGTGCCACCATATTAATCAGTGTTATCTTGCTGCTAATACATATTACGTCAGCTCAGCATTCTGCATCTACTAATGTTAGATCTGGTTTGATCTGATAATACTGTGCGGTATATCTGATGTGAGATATACTGTATGGAATTCACTATATTACTGTTGAATTTTGAAAAAATTATATATATGGAAAAATGCTTTTTAAATTGCCATTATGCACTTTGTACTTGCACTGTGGTGTGTTTTTGATAATAAAATGCTGCAGAACAGTACTTACAATACATATAGTTTATTGTTGATTTATTTCTGTAATCCTGTTCATTTACCTTTTTTGAGAAATCAGACTTGTTTGTAATTCCAGGCATCAGTTATCTGAAATGAAATTTCAATTTTTAAAACGTATGGATAGCGTGGGTTGGATTTTTTTGAATTAGGGATCAATAAAAGTTAAAAATTCTGATTTGAAATGTAATGTCAAAATCAGCCAGCATACACCTGCAGCAGTAAGTTAGTCACCCACCAGACACAGTATAAGATACAGGAAAATGTTTCATAGCATTGGGCCAAGCAAAACTTCACCCAAAGGAACAATACAGTACCATGCTGTTCTGGGGGAGGAGCGTCAGCCTAATAAACCAAAATCATGTTATCTGGTAAAGGCCTCTCATAGTAAAATAAACAAAGAGCAGCATCCTTTTGTGCATCTGTGCTTCCTGGCACACCAGTTCCTCTTCACTCCAGCAGACAAGTGTGAAAAAATTGTGATAACTAATTCTAATTACAATAGTTAAGAGAAAGTATGAGCCACTCCCACAAGGTCAACCTTCATCCTCAGTCTGTGTGCTCTAGTTTAATACTGCGTGTGACTCAAGGAACTTCCACAGCTAATGTCTCCCATGGTTACTCTTGAGGGCATTCTGCACCAAAAAATTAAAAATTCTGCACATTTTTAAATTCTGAAAGTTTTATTTGTCAATAATTAAATGCAGAGGCTCCAGCATGACAGTGAGGGATCACAGGCTACTGGCTGCACGGAGGTGGCAGATGACACTGCAGATCCCCTGCCCCCAGGACAGGGACTTGGTGGTGACATTGCACCCAACCCTGACACAGTGCAAGAGACAGGCTTGCTCCAGAAACACCCCTGGTCCCCGCCCCTCCACACCAGTTGCATCAGGTGTGGGCAGGCAGGCTTAGCCCAGCAGCATCCACGTGTGGAGGAGCTTAGTTTGGGGGGGATCCAGGTGTGGGGTTAGAGAGTTCTGTGGGGGGCAATCTGGATGCACAGGGGCTCATTGGGAGGTCCGGGTTTAGAGGTACCTCTGTAGGAAGGCCCAGGTGAAGGTGGTTGGGCCTCAGCAGAGGGGGGTCTGGGTGTGGGGGGAAGGAGCTCAGCAGGGGGGTCAAGCTGCTGTGGGGGTTAGGTGGGGGTCCAGATGTAGCTAGTTGAGGCTCAGTAGGGTGGGGATGTGATGGGCCTGCTTAATGGTTGAGTCCCAGCTGCTGCTGCTACTGAGGGGATGCCACATGCCAAGCTCCTGCTTCCCGTCTCCCCACTGCCTCTTTGCCTTCCCCACTGCAACCTCCTCTATCCACTTCCCCTCACTCCTCCTTCCCCACTGCCTCTTCCCCGACCCCACCTCCCTCCCCCCGCAGGCATTCACCATTCACCACTGTACAGAAAACAGGATGGATTCCATGCAGGGTACCCAGCACACACACAAGGGGATAACAACTAGCATGAGGACCCAGGAGCTGGCATCCAGCTGCAGTCAGTGAGCCAGAATGGCATCCTCACCACTCTCCACCAGCCCTGCATCTCTGCCAGGGCGGTTTCCAGACCCCAGCGTGCCAAGCGTGCGCTTGGGGCGGCATTTTGCCGGCAGGGCGGCAGGCGGCTCCGTCGGACCTTCCGCAGTCAGGCCTGCGGGAGGTCCACTGGAGCCGCGGGATCAGCAGACCTCTTGCAGGCATGACTGGGGAGGGTAGGTTGGTCCTGCGGCTCGGGTCTGCAAGAGGTCCCCGGGAGCTGTGGGACCGGCGACCAGCAGCATGCACCCTGCGGCGTGCCGCCCTGCTTGGGGCGGCCGGATTCCTAGAGCCGCCCCAGATCTCTGCTCACAGAAATGGGAGGGGGGGCCTGTGGCATGTGACTCCATATGCCTCTATTTGGGGGGGTAGGGGGCAATGCTCCCCTGCTCTTCCAACTCTACCCGTGAACATCCCCAGCCCCCTCTCTGCTGGCTGCTCTGGGCACCTGAAACGATGCACCTGCACTGCTGGGAGACGGGGACGTGACCACTTCTGTGGCTTCCCGGTAATTTTCTGTGGGGAAGCAAAGAAAGCGGCTGGGGCATGAATTCTGCGTGTGCCCCGTGGGACAGACTCCCCCCCCCCCCAGTAACATTAAGGCTGTTACCGATCTTGAGGCAGTTACACGTGAAATGGAAGCGTCAAACTCCCAACAGCTCTGTAATGGCGCGGGCTTCACCCGAGGCTGGAGTCACCCTCCCGCGCCGCAGCGAGCCCTTCCCGGCGGGCACAAGCCCGCCCGTGCCTTGGGCCCCTGCCCCAGCCTCGCCGGGGGGGAGGGTCCCTGGACCCGGCACCAACTGACACTGGGGGGCACCTCATGAGGCACCGGCGCGGGAGGGGGGCAGAGAGCCCGGGCAGCGCCCACCGGCACCCACCGCTCCGCAGCTGCCTCGGGGGCCGGCGGCGGGTGTTGGGGGCTCGGGGCCCGGGCCTGTGCAGCCGCCGCCTCCAGTGGCCGGGCCGCCCCGCGCGCCTGCGTTGCTGTGGTAACCGAGTCTCGCACATCCGGCGGCAAAGGGCCGGTACGTCAGCGCGCGGCGCGGGTTCGCCGACGGCCGCGCGGGGCATGACGGGAAGAGCGGTGGGCGCCGCTGGGCCAATAGGAGAGCGGCAGCAGCGGCTGGAGCCTGCTGCGTCCCTTCCTGCTCCCCGGTGCCCCCCCGCCCCGCGCGTCGGGGCGGCCTCGCTCGCGGGTGAGTTCTCGTGCGCGAGCCGGGCGGTTGGAGCGGGGCAGCCAGGGAGCGCGAGGACATCACCCCTCTTCCCCTCCGAGCTGTACGGGCCGGGGGGGGGGGGCTGTGTGTCCCCCCCCACAGCTGCACGGGCGGGGGGGGGCCGGGTAGGGCCCCCCACTGAGCTGCACGGGCTGGGGGGGGCCCTGTCTGTCCCCCCACTGAGCTGCACGGGCTGGGGGGGGCCCTGTCTGTCCCCCCACTGAGCTGCACGGGCTGGGGGGGGCCCTGTCTGTCCCCCCACTGAGCTGCACGGGCCGGGGGGGGGCTATCTGTTCTCCCCCCACTGAGCTGCACGGGCTGGGGGGGCCTGTCTGTCCCCCCACTGAGCTGCACGGGCTGGGGGGGCCCTGTCTGTCTTGCCCTCCCCCGAGCTGCAGGGGGGGGGCTGTCTGTCTGTCTTTTCCTCTCCCAGAGCTGCATGGACTGGGGCGGATATCCCCTCCCCCCCCCCGCCGTGGGCTGGGAGGATTTCCCCAACCCCTCCCCCCAACTCCATGGGTTGGGGGGGGGGGGGCTCTCCCTCTTCCATCCTCCCCCAGAGCAGCGAGAGCAGATCCCCTGCCATCTCACCCTCCCCACACACACAGCTGCATGGCCCACAGTGGATCTCTCCTGCCCCCCTTCCCACAGCTGTATGTTCCCAAGGGGACCCCTTCCTTCCCCCCTTACTCACAGACATCAGGCGTGGGTCCTGCTGTTGTGCATAACCGGTCCCAGCGTAGTTGTAAAGGAGTGGATGGGGCCCACGAGAAAGCTGTCTGCAAACCTGTAGCCATGTCTCTACTGCTCTAACTGCAAAAGACAGTAGGGCTCATGGGTTTGCTACTTATTGCCAAGTGTCACTCAAACCAGACCTGCTGGAGCCATTTTTATAATGGGAGTGCTGAGAGCCATTGACCTAAACTGCAAACCCTGTCTGTAATGGAAACCACTTCAAACCAGAGGGTGCTGCACCTATGACTCAAACATCACCTTAGTGGACAATCGTGTGTGGTTCCTACCTGAGGCCCTCACTCAGTCCTCGGCCTTCTTACTGTCGTGGTGGCTGGGATTTTAAACATTTCTTGTTCCTTGTCCTACATGAGACACCCCCACGTGCTCCAGGGGGACCTGACAGATGGACTAGATGCTTAGCCTTGTCAATGCACAAAGTAAACAAACTCCAAAAAATAAAGCGAAGAAAAATAATCTTTCTGTTAACTGAGTGTTTGTAACAATAGTAGAAAGAAAATAAAAATTCAGACAAGTGATTAAACTGACGGTGTCCTTTGTAAATATCCATGAGCCCTGGAAAGTATGAAGCACAGAGTGAAGGGAGTCCCCACCTGTATTCAGTGCTTTTATCCCTATCCATCCTCTGTAGCCTCTAGCGTAAGGTCGGGGAACTTATGTTATGAAATTGCATCTCATTCACATCTTGAGCCCTATGGGGGTCTTGGTGATTTAGACTGCAACTGGGGTATCTAGTAACATTTTCCATCTATACATTTCAAGAAGGCCATGGAAACCCTCCCCACCGCCATACAGACACACACACAGCTAGATGGGCATAGGAGGGGAGGCACGCACACACACCCCCACAGGCTGCGTCCACAAGCAATCCAAGCAGCTTATAGATAGTACATTGCTAATATAGTTATAAAATATCCTGTGCTTGTTGTAAAGGTCCTGTAATGGGGCAGTGGCATGGACTGTACCTGTCTTTGGTTGTAAACTATTTTCTCGTTAAGGGAAGGCAAACTGAAAAACATTCTGAGAGTGTGTACGTTGGGGTGGCCAACGTGTGGCTCTGGAGCCACATGCGGCTCTTCAGAAGTTAATATGCGGCTCCTTGGGCAGGAGCTACAGGCACCAACTTTCCAATGTACTGGGGGATGCTCACTGCTCAACCCCTGGCTCTGCCACAGGCCCTGCCCCCACTCCACCCCTTCATGCCCCCTCTCCTGAGCCTGCTGTACCCTTGCTCCTCCCCCCCCCACCTCCTGCATGCCACGAAACAGCTGATCGGGAGGTGCAGGGAGGGAGGGGGAGGTGCTGATTGGCAGGGCTGCCGGTGGGTGGGAGGTGCTGGGAGCAGGGGTGCAGGGAGCTGACTTATTACTGTGGCTCTTTGGCAATGTACAGTGGTAAATTTTGGCTCCTTCTCAGGCTCAGGTTGGCCACACCTGGTGTAAGTGGTACATGCATAGTGGGTGGATGCTGCTTCCTAAAGTCAGTGAGACTTAGGCTTTTGAGCCTGTTTTACTTATTGCTATTTATTATTTGTATTCCCATAGTGCTTAGGAGCCTTAGTCATGGACCAGGAGCCCGTTGTGCTAGATGCTGTTACAAACTGAAGAAAAAACAGTCCGTGCCCCAAAGAGCTTACTTAGGAGCAGAGCAATTTAAATTACCAACTTTAATAATGATTTAAATCAGCAAGCAGGAAACCTTGATGTAAATCATCAGTTTTAATTTTCTTTTCCATTTGTAGTTTTTAGTTATTTTCCTGAAGAAAAGTTGATTTTTTCCCTTTACACTAAATTTGGTAAAAAGAATGAGGAATACTTGTGGCACCTTAGAGACTAACAAATTTATTTGAGCATAAGCTGTAGCCCACGAAAGCTTATGCTCAAGTACATTTGTTAGTCTCTACGGTGTCACAAGTACTCCTGTCCTTTTTGCAGATACACACAACTCATTTGGATTCAGAAGTATGCAATCAGGCAGTAGGAGAGAACAAAAACAATAAAGAGCAAATACAGTACGGTACTGTGTTAAAGAGAAATTGCTAATAAATGAAGGGAAAGCAGCATTTTTCTTCTTCATTATAAGATTCAAAGCTGTATTAAGTCATTGTTCAGTTGTAAACTTCTGAAAGAACTATGTTTTGTTCAGAGTTGCAAACATTTCAGAGTTACAAAGAACCTCTCCATTCCTGAGGTGTTTGTAACTCTGAGGTTCTACTGTACATCTGTTTCCCTCCCCCATACAGAACAGAAATATTTATGGAACACGTCTGTCTTTGCATTAGTATTGATAATTCTATCATTTTCATTGTCACCATAATAGAGGCTCAAATTAAATGTATACCCCAAATTTAAAAAACATAGGGGACCAAAAGCTTGCCACTATAGTTAAACAGCAAAGGACCAGAAATAGAGGCAAAAAGGCATCCTTTAAAAACTGGAATTCAAATCCTCATGAGGACAATAAAAAGCAGCATAAACTCTGGCCAGTCAAGTGTAAAAGTGTAATTAGGCAGGCCAAAAAAAGAATACGAAGAGCAACTAGCAAAGGTCTCAAAAACTAACAGTCAAAATTTAAGTACATCAAGCAGAAAACCTGCCAAACAGTCAGTGGGGCAACCGGACAATAAAAGTGCCAAAGGAGCACTCAAGGAAGATAAAGCCATTGCAAATAATTCACTTAGCTTCTCATTGGTCTTCACTACAGAGGTTGTGAAGGAGAGTCCCACACCTCAGCTGTTCTTTTTAGGCAACAGATCTGAGGAACTGTCCCAGACTGAGATGCCAGTAGAGGAGGTTTTGGAACAAATTGATAAACAGTAAAAAGTCACCAGGACCAGATGGTATTAGCTGGACAGTTCTGAAAGAACTCATATAGGACATAGCAGATCTATTAACTGTGATATGTAACCTGTCATTTAAATCAGCCTCTGTACTAGATGGAATTCACCCAAGAATTCTGAAGGAACTCAAATATGAAACTGCAGAACTAACAACTGTGGTCTGTAACCTATCACTTAAATCAGCCTCTGAACTAGATGACTGGGAGATAACTAATGTGATGCTGATTTTTGAAAAAGTCTCCAGAGGTGGTCCTGGCAATTAAAGGCAGGGATGCTGGAATAATCTGTATAGTGGGGATGCTGAGAGCCATTGAACCAAACTGTAAATCCTGTATATAATAGAAACCGCTTCAAGCCAGAGGTTGCAGCAGCACTCCTGGTTCCAGTACCTAGGATTACAGGCCAGTAAGACTAACTTCAGTATCTGGCAATTTGGTTGAAACTATAGTAAAGAACAGTATTATCGGAAACATAGATAAACATATATGTGGTAGAAGATTCAAAGTGACTTTTGTAAAGGGAAATCAAGGCTTGCTAATCTATTAGAATTCTTTGAGGGGATCAACAAACGTGGACAAGGGGGATCCGGTGGATATAGTGCACTTGGACTTTCAGAAAGCCTTTGCCAAGGGCCCTCACCAAAGGCTCTTAAGCAAAGTAAGAAGTAATGGGGAAAGAGGGAAGGTTCTCTCATGGATCAGTAACTGGTTAAAAGACAGGAAACAAGGGGTAGAAATAAATTGTCAGTTTTCACAGTGGAGAGAGGTAAATAGTGATGTCCGTCTGGGATCTGTACAGGGAGCAATGCTGTTCAACGGATGCATACATTATCTGGAAAAGGGGGTAAACAGTAAGGAGGCAAAATTTGCATACGATATTAAATTACTCAGGCCAGTTAAGTCCAAAGTAGTCTGCAAGGAGTTACAAAGGGTACTCAGAAAACTGGGTGAGTGGGTAACAAAATGGCAGATGAAATTCATTGTTGAAAAATGCAAAATTATGCATATTTTAAAACATAATCCCAGCTATACATACAAAAGGATGGGATCTAAATTAGCTATCACCACTCAAGAAAGAGATCTTGGAGTTATTGTGGATAGTTGTCTGAAGACATCTGCTCAACGTGCAGCGGCAGTCAGAAAAGCTAACAAAGTTAGGAACCATTAGGAAAGAGAATCAGACAGTAAATATAATGCCACTGTATAAATCCATGGTACACCCACACCTTGAATGTTAGTTGCCTGCAGTTCTGGTTGCCATATCTCAGGATTGGAAAAGTTACAAAGAAGGGCAGCAAAAATTATTAAGGGTATGGAACAGCTTCCATATGAGGCGAGATTAACAAGACTGGGACTTTTCAGTTTGGAAAAGATGAGTAAGGGAAGGGGGATATCACAGAGGTCTGTAAAATCATGAACGGTGTGGAGAAAGTGAATAAGGAACTGTTATTTACTCTTTCCCGTAGCACAAAAATCAGGGATCACCTGATGAAATTAGGTTTAAAGTAGGTTTAAAACAAACATATGGAAATACTACTTCACACAGTCCACCCGTGGAACTCCTTGCCAGGAGATGCTGTGAGGGCTGAAAGTATAATTCCAAAAAGAATTAGATAAATTCGTGGAGGATAGGTCCATCAAAGGCTATTAGCGAAGATGATCTGGGATCTAACACCATGCTCAGGGTGTCCCTAGGCTGTGATTGTGAGAAAATAGGAGTGGATGACAGGGGATGGATTGCTCATTAATTGCCGTATTCTGTTCATTTCCTCTGAAGCACCTGGCATTGGCGACTATCGGAAAACAGGATACTGGGTTAGGTGGACCATTGGTCTGACCCAGTATGGCTGTTCTTATGTTATGTTCCTCTAGTAATGGACCAATAGCATAGTTAGGATTCTTTTGTTCCTAATATTAAAAAAAAAAAAATCTCCTTAACTCAGCTGGCCATAGATTTCTCCTTGTGCTTCCCTTATCAATTTTCTGCATTTCCTAACTTCTGATTTATATTCATTACTATCCCTTTTATTGTTTTATTTGGTATAACTGTCTTACCTCCCATCTAAACCTGATCAGTTTTTTATCAAATATGGCCACCTTCCTTAATTGTGCAATTTTGGCTTTTGGGGCAGCTAGTAAGGTGTTTGTAAACAATTCTCAATTATCATTCAGAGTTTTCTTTTTAAATTCTTCCTCCCAGCTGATTTGTCTCAGGTGTTCCAGAATGAAACAAAAAGATTGAAACACCCTGCTGCCAGAAGTCCTCTAGGATTAGCAATAAGAGGTTCAGTTTACAGTGAATTAGTTTAGTTGTTCATTATTTGTTTTGTGATAGCACTTAGGAACCCCAGTTTTCCCAAAGTTAGTAGAAGGCGGTAGTGCAAAAATCAGGGGAAGATTTATAGTGGAAAATTAGCCTCAGAGGTCACTCGGGAGAGACTAGTATCCTTATCTAAGCATCCATTTTTATGATTGAGATTATTAAAACAGCAAGATTGTGAAAATATCTAACTTTTCACCACATATGCTTGTTATATGGATTTCCTTGAGTCTGAATTGTGAAAATAGACTTGTCACTTTCACTTTTGTTTGTAGTCAGTCTTGTTTTTCTCCTGCAATGATACAGTAATACAGTATATATGAATTGTAAACAAACCCGAATAAAATTTGTTTCATTTGAATTATAAAGATCACAAAAATGTTTTTATTAACATTGTATTTAGAAAAAAGCTTTGTTTTTTGCAAAGCCTAAAATTCAAGGTCAAACTAATAGACGTTATCTGTTTTTGTTTTGTTTTCTGCATATTTATAGACACAGTTACTAAGAATGACCTCAGAAAATCATGCACTGATGTGTTAGCTTTTCAAATTCTTGTTTTGGAGAATAACAACTTTGTACATTTGAAATTGCATTTTAAAAGTGCCCCTTTTCCCGTATATTACCTCTCAAAAAGAGGCATTTGTAAATTCCGTAAATAAGGGAATTTATAATAAAATACTAAAATTCTGTTCACTTTAGATACCTGATTGACCTTTTTGATTTTGATTTTCCCTATTCCTTTTTCTCATGACAGAATTATGGATCCAAGCCTGCTAAGGGAACGAGAGCTATTCAAAAAACGAGCGCTCTCCACTCCTGCTGTAGAAAAGCGTACGGCACCCTCGTCTGAGTCAACATCTTCCAAAAAGAAAAAAGCAAAACTAGAGCAGGGTGGATCATCAGGCTCAAAACAAAACGCAGGTTGGTGAAAGTACCTCTGATTGTTTCTTTCCATCTGTCCACATACCCTATTGGGTCAGTCTTTCAGTAAACTTCCTGTGTGGCCAGAGCCATTCTCCAAAGATATGATCCTCTAGGATTCTTATGCTTGGGTCTTAGCTCCTGAGCATGAGAGTGCAGGAACTTCTACAACTCTTAAAGAATTTTGACTGTAGAGGATGGAGGTAGAGTGTGGGTCAGGCCTTGTACTGTAAGTGACATGCCACCCTCTGGATGATGTAAATGGTGGTCTCTGGACTTTACAGCCAGTTTATGCTTGACCCTGCTTCATGAAGAAGCTCCTGGTGTGCTATGGTTGTGCATCACTCCTGCTCTTTTTACTGTATGCTTTCCAGTGTGTTCAGCTTTCCACCCATCTTTCCTTTTATTTAGGCTACTATACTGGTGCACATCACTGTACCATCTCAGGTCTGATCTACGCTTAAAACTGGGATCGACATAGCTACTGCTCTCCTGAGCACCATAGCTATGCTGATATAAACCCTCAGTGTAGATGCGGGTATGTCAACGGAAGAACGCTTATGTCGACCTCACTCCATCGCTCAGGGAGGTAGAGATACTACAGCAATGGGGAAACCGCTTCCGTCAGTGTAGTGTGCATCTAAACCATGGGGTTACAGCTGCATAGCTGCACCACTATAGTTCCCATAATAGAGACAAGCCTTGAGTGTCTCCCAAGAGTAAAGTCAACAAAAAAGTGATCTCTCTCTTCCTTCCTTGCCAATGGGCTAGCTAAGATTTTTTTTTAATAAAAAGGTGTAAGCTTGGAGAAAGAACTGGGTTTTATATTTCGCTTTGTGTGCGATGTGGTTAGGGTCGTTCTTGTTTTGTCTGGCAGTAAGTCTTGATCTATCAGCCGGGGAAGGTTCTGTAACCTGTGGTCACAAGTTGCTCTGTATTGGCCAATAGTTTCACTGGAATCAGAAAGAGAGAGAGATGGTGTCTCAGTAGCTAAGGCCAGTTCCATGCAGAGTTTGGCAAAGCACGTCAGATGTCTTTAAACTGACTTCCATGTTCAGTGAAGAGCCAACAGAGAGCAGTGAATAGAAGTGATGTGGTCCTGGTGACCTGTATGTCTGAGCACAGGGACAGCTGTATTCTGCAGTCAACTTGATAGGTTGCCAAAGGCCTTTGCTGCAGTGCAGTCCTGCAGCATATTATTGATTATTTTGGTGCTCTAGCATTCTGGTGTGCCTCTCCGCTGCTTATTTTTCCTTCTGAGTGCATTTTCGACCTATCAGTGTCTGCCTCAGTCTTTCTCACTGATTTTCTGTTTTTTCTTGATGCACCCTATCTTTGTTGCAGGGAAGTTGTTTGAAAAAAGACTGCTCAGTGATTTCAAGACATGACCGTACGGCAGAACTATGTCAGTGACAGATGACAGTATGCTCTATCTGCCTAGATATTGACCATAATAAGCAGAGTATCAGAGTTGGCTGCAGATGTCATCCTGTGCCTGGAAGAAAAATGCAGCGTGCCTCTGAACCCTCCTTTAGAGACCTCCGGGGGACTCTTGTGCCCTGAGAATGTTGTTATTGGTGCAGGAAGCTGTGGTTTTGACATTGCCACCCCAGCGCTCTTGCACTGGTGACTTTGGCACAGTCAGCGTTGATGCTTGCCCTGAAGCTGTAAAATGCTCCAGATTCCCAAAGGGTTAGCAGTGACACCATGGGGGAAGGGGCACACACCTTACCATTGCCACAACTACCCTACACCACACACCAGGACCTTAACTTTTCCCCAGTAGGGATGCCAGCCTTCCATCATCTCCTTTACCCCAACCTACCCTCTCTCAGCATAACCAACTACTATATCAAACATCCACAAGTACTAATGTTGGATAAATATAATCTGGGAAAGGGGTGTGTGTGCAAAACAGCAAAGAGTTTAAGTTGTGGTCTGTAGTGTAGGGTGGTATTGTTAACAGTAAAGTGTATGCCTGTGGGTGGGGGGGAGGAAAGGTTGTGTACTGTTGAAGGGCATACTTTTTCATTTCCTTGCTTCTGTGGATTTGAGTCATGTATTTTGTGTGTGTAAGAACTGTAACTACTTAGCTGTATTTTGGGTATTTAGGTCAAAGCAACTCATTGGAAAGATATTTAATCTTTTATGTCAGTGTCAGACCCAGCCAGTATCTGAAGTGTTCAGTACTGCTACCGTGTGTCCTAAAAGGAATGAATTTGGTCTGATTTTAGTTCTGCGTGAACAGTTGTTTTGGATCTCTTTTTGTCCGCTTAATTACCTCCCTCCCCAAGTCCTCCTCACTACCTCCTTTCTCAATCACTGGAGACAACACCACCATCCTGCCTGTCACTCAGGCCTGTAACCTGGGGGTCATCTTAGACTTGGACCTCTTTCTAAGCCCTTATGTCCTACCACAGTCTGGGTGTAGGGCTCCATAGTCCAAAGGTCCTCTGTCCTCTGCCTCTTGTCTGCAGCGGCAGTCAAAAAAGTAACAGAATGTTGGGAATCATTCAGAAAGGGATAGATAATAAGACAGAAAATATCATATTGCCTCTATATAAATCCATGGTATGCCCACATCCTGAATACTGCGTACAGGTGGAGTCGCCTCATCTCAAAAAAAGATATATTGGACTTGGAAAAGGTTCAGAAAAGGGCAACAAAAATGATTAAGGTTATGGAACGGCTGCCATATGAGGAGAGATTAATAAGACTGGGACTTTTCATCTTGAATAGGAGACGACTGAGGAGGGATATGATAGAGGTCTATAAAATCATGGCTAGTGTGGAGAAAGTAAATAAGGAAGTGTTATTTACTCCTCCTCATAACACAAGAACTAGGGGCCACCGAATGAAATTAATAGGCGGTAGGTTTAAAACAAACAAAAGGAAGTACTTTTTAACACAACGCACAGTCAACCTGTGGAACTCCTTGCCAGAGGATGTTGTGAAGGCCAAGACTATAATAGGGTTCAAAAAATAATTAGATATATTCATGGGGGATAGGTCCATCAATGGCTATTAGCCAGGATGGGCAGGGATGGTGTCCCTGGCCTCTTGTTTTCCAGAATCTGGGAATGGGCGACAGGGGATGGATCACTTGATGATTACCTGTTCTGTTCATTCCTTCTGGGGCATTGGCCACTGTCAGAAGACAAGCTTCTGGGCTAGATCGACCTTTGGTCTAACCCAGTATGGCCGTTCTTATGTCTCCTCGGCCGCCAGCAGTCCCCACAGCTCCTGAGGGCATTCATCTGAGAGTGGTCCTGGCAGTTCCATGGGATACTTGTCCATCTCCTTCAACTGCAGGATGTGGCTCCACTTGGGGGCTAGTCCGGGATCCTGCAAAGATCTCTGCTCCCTGGAAGAGATGTCTGCTTCCTCCCGTGTTCCAGCCCCAACTGAGCTCTGGGGCTCTGCTTTTATATTTCCTGTCCCATCCTGGGACTTCCAGTATGTGGGGTGGGGAGGTTTTAAGTTTGCCCACCGGAGGAGTATAGTGGTCCCTTGCTCTCTAGTTCAGGGGGAGGCTGCTCCACCTCACTACACCTCCCCCTTCATGGAGTTACGGGCTTACCCTGTGCTTGGTCTTCCTCTTGCTTCTAATGTGTTTGTATAATGTTTTCTTGTTACCCTTTATGGCTCTAGCTCATTTAATCTCGTTTTGTGCCTTGATCTTTCTAATTTTGTCCCTGCATACTTGTGTTATATTGTTTATATTCGTCCTTTGTAATTTGACCTAGTTTCCACTTTTTTAGGGCTCTTTTTTGAGTTTCAGATCATTAAAGATCTCTGGGTTAAGTCAAGGTGGTCTCTTGCCATACTTTCCATCTTTCCTACGCAGTGGGATAGTTTGTTCTTGTGCCCTTAATAATGTCTCTGAAATACTGCCAACTCTCTTGAACTGTTTTTCCCCTTAGACTTGCCTCCCATGGGATCTTACCAGCTCCCTGAGTTTGCTAAAGTCTGCCTCCTGCTGTTCTCCCTCCTACCATTCCTTAGAACCATGAACTCTATCATGTCATGATCACTTTTACCCAAGATAGTCCTTGGATCTGTCAATAATATGTATTTCATGGCAAGGAAAGATTGATAAGAGAGTCTAAAATAGTCAAAGTTGTGCTAACTCTGGACAGCTGGGGCCTGGTCTGTACTACAGAGTTAGGTTGACATAAGGCAGCTAACGCTGACCTAACTCTGTAAGCGTCTACACTAAAATGTAGCTCCCATCAATGTAACTTGCCCACTACACTGACTTAATAACTCCATCTATGCAAGAGGAATAGTGCTTAGGTCGATGCAGTTAAGTCAATGCATTGTCAGTGTTCATACTGTGTTGCTTACATTGACTGTTCCTGCCTTTCAAAAGCCATCCCACAATGCCCTACACCGATATTTAAATCGGTGTGAGCGCTCCTGGTGAGGATGCACACTGCCAACACAAGGAAGGTAGTGTGAACACGCAAAAGAGGTTTAATTACTGTGGTGGCTGTATGTCAACGTAACTTAAATCAACTTAATTTTGTAATGTAGGCTTGCCCTAATATAGAAACTCGATACATCCAGCATGAAAGTGTGTTCTAATGTCTGTAGCCAAGAACAGTGGATCTGTAACTCAAAAGGCAATCCCCTTGACTGCTAGAAGTGTGGGAGGGAATCAGTGTGGAATGATCTGTGAAATTATGGACTTGGAGACAGGAAGATGTGGGAGGGAATCTCTTGGGTGATATGTTCTTGTATGGGGGGTGAAAAGATACTCATTTGCCTCCAGACAGTACTCTTGATGAAACACTCCTTTGTGGAAATATTGAGGTGACCTCACTCTGATGTGATAACAAACTCTAACACCTCGGAATTAATAAGCAGTTTGGGTGAGGGATAGGGTAGGACTTCTCTGAACTGCAGGGAGAACTGTCAGGTCCTTCCAGGAAGTGGAAGTGGTCAGAGAGATACTTGCTTTCTGGTGATGAACATTTTTCTTTTTTAATCTAATAAGAAAGCCTACCTCACTGGGCTTTGCAAAATATTCAGATGCAATGTGTAATGAAAACCATTTATTTTGTTTTACTGACATTTTTTCCTTTTCATAAACTTGTTTTTAAGAAGACTACTATTGTTTGAGTAAATTTTGTGCAAACTTCCCCCAACAGGAGAGGTGCTGAAAGGTAAGTTGTTTCTGGAATCCAACCCACCTCTCCTGATTTCGGGCACTCATGGACAGAAGTATCCTTTCACATTAAGGTGTATTGCATGGGGTTGTGGCAGGAAAACATATGGAAGAAACCTATAGACCAAGGAGGAGACATGAGATGGCAGGGGTGAGGGTGACAATCAGATTGATCTGTATTTCTCCAATTAAGCAACGCTGTGAATTGTTCAGATGAACAAATATTTACTCTAGTAATCAAATATAGATGACAAAAGTTCATTTAAAAACAAAAATCTTTCTTCCCACAGAACATTCTAACAGGTGGGCCATATAAAGATTTTGCTAGCCATTCAAGTTCACATCCAGAAGTGAAATAATTGTTGCTAATAATGATTAAGGCCCAAAGAGCACATGACTTGCTCACAAGATGCAAGAGGCTTCATTTTGTTTGTTGGTTCTTCTGTGAGTTCTAGTGATCAATCATTACTACACCACTTCTGTTTCTCTCTTCCTAAATCTTCCCATCATGGTTCTAACTGGGTTGGATTCATTCTCTAGGTCTTTCATGGTTTTATTTTTCACACAGCAGCAACAGTCAAGCAACTCGTAAAGGAAAGCCAACACCACCAGAGAAACGACAGTAAAGATAAATATAACCAGAATAATAAAGCAGGCAGTGTTCCAGTTATCATGGAAAGGGTAAATCTTTTGCACTTGAAAACCAAGGTATTGGAAAAGGGACGTAGTCTGGTTCCAGTGACCGTTGTTGAAGGTTGCCATGCTTGGAGAGTCCTTTTATTGTGCTCACTGCAGCAGAGCTATAGGCTAAAACAAACAGAGAAACAAAGGTGATGTTTTTAGCTTCTAAAATGTCAGTTTTTTCTTTTACCAACTAAGTTGGAACTCGAATTATTTTCCCTATTTGGAAGAGTTTACTTTCAGAATGACAGCTAATTTCCTGTGGCAAGCAGTGAATATTTTTTGAACTGGAGAGCTTTGGACATGTACATACTCTTTGAAGTGAAGCTGCATTAATCTGTCTTTCTACTTTGCTTTAACTCAAAAATGTATTGGATCAAAATGCACAGTTTGACTGTGTGATGACTTTTTGAAATATATTTTATTGCAAGACTAATACACCGCAGCATGTGTCAATAAAGTTAAGGAGCATCTCTCACTTATTCCAAAGCTATGCAAAGAAGCAGTCTTACAGAGATTATTTCCATCTGCATGGGATGATTTTAGAAACGGGCTATTTGTTACTCTTAAATGTTCTAGTGTTTTAATGGTTTGAAAACCCTCTCTGTGCATGTGACGTTTCTAGCAAAACGAGGGATCCATGTGCTATTACTAATGTGTGCATCCTAATGACTGGAATGATTAATGTGGTATTCGTCTATGTTCTTCCATTTGTAAGGGTTTTTCTCTCCAGCTCTATGAGAGAGAATTTGTGATTTTAAGCACAGTACAGTTCCATTCATCAGAATGGTCTGGGGGCCATCTGATTCCTTTCGGTAACTGCGCGTTTGGATAAATGGAAGTGCTATGTTAAGCTGCAGGATTTCTGGGTAGGATGAGGAAAGGAGGGAGGCAGAGAGGAGAGTGGAAGAGAGAAGGAGCCTTGTTAATGCTGCTTTAGTAGGGTGACCAGATACCCTGTTTTTAAAGGGACAGTCCCGTTTTTTGGGACTTTTTCTTATATAAGCACCTATTACCCCCCACCCCCTGTCCCGTTTTAACCCTATGCTTTAGTGCTTCCCAGCACCGTCAGCATTAGGGGAGGGAGCTGGCCATTCCCCTTGGTATTTGTATTGGTGTCTGCAGAGCCCAGGGCTGTCAGTGTTGGGAAGCATTCAAGCAGCACCTCTCCCATCTTCTTTCCTTCCCCTTTTCTCTCCCTTCCCCTCTCCTTTGCCTCCTTTCATTTCCCTCCCTCCTTTCCTCATCCTATTTGGAAATCCTTCTACATCACAGTTCCCGCAGCCTTAATGTTAGTTAATCAGTTGGTATGTAACTGACATAGGGCTACGTGGGGGACAGAGTGTTGTTTTGGATAACTAGGCTGTCTGGGTTATTTGAATTTCATTAAGTGGAATTACAGTACATTTAGAAATTGTAACTGTCTTGGAGAATGAGTTTCCAAAAACAAGGCTGAACTTTCAGCTGCTCTCCAGGTTTATAATACAATGTCCTTACCTCCTCTGTAAGCACTAGTATTGCTCTTTTGGTTAACACACAAGCTTCCTAACACATTAAGGGCCAAATTCTCATAGCGTTCAGCACGCAGCAGCTGAGTGGCACTGTGACCCCGTGTGTTAGGTTGCTACGCCTGGAGTGGGAGCTAGGCCTGGCACTGCAGGACTGTAGCTGCTCCCACCAGGTGGGTGCGTGGCAGGCTCACTCTCCAGCCCGTCACCAATGACCCATCGCCTCCCTCTCCCCCAGTTGCAAAACCTGGCTCTGCCACTGCTTGGCATTGGTCTAACTGCTTTCCTTGCTTTAGGGAGGCAGCAGGATTTAGATACATGAACTTCTGGAACTGAGCCTAGAACAACATTGTATTGAAGGACTGGCTGCTGACTGAACTAAAATGGGAAAGGGAGCCCCGTGCAGCTTGGTGTTTTCTTAAATTGGGGGTTGGGAGAAAGGGTTACCTCTTCCAGCACCTCTGAGGGTAGAATGGGAGAGGGCTCAGATGATGAAAAGAGGAAGGGAGAGATTAAAGCACAGTTTTTACTCTGCTCTCATCCCTCACCTTAGAATATGAAAGACAAATGTACTTGTTAAAATACTATGAATTAAGTCATACATGCAGAGGAGCAGGCTAAGAGCTGCTTTGGATATCTTTAAGATGAATTGAAATATATATTTTTAATACCAAAAAAACTATTTAGGAATTTCAGTTATTAACATGATATGCTACCTTTACAGTCCAACAAATATTTGTAAAAGTGAGTTGAAAACTGGTTCTGCTCATGCATGAGTTAATTATATCAATCATTTCTAGAGAAGGGAGGAATGTGCATTTTTCCTTTTTAAAAAGAGCATTTATTTCTTTTAACTCTGAATTTCCTGACTTATGAACAGTTTTAAACATCAGTCATAGTAGAGTATTTTAGTTTTTGCATAGTATAGAGGACCCGGAGTGCCTCCATAGTTAAGAGCTTGTCTACACAGGGACATCCAGGAAAATTAATCTGAATTAACTAAAGGTGTGAATTTGAAATGGATTAGTTAAACTGCATTAACCCCCTCAGCGAACACCCTCATTCAAAATTAAAGTGGTTTTAATTCTCTTTAAACTAATACGCACAATAGCACCAAATTAAAATCACACAGACAACCTTCATTCTGGTGTTTTCTCTCGAGAGCATGATTGTGCAGCCTTAATGTTTTCTTTTGTATGTAAATTAATATGTAAATTTTGCTACACAAACTTGGTACAGGAAGATTGAAGGTTAGGTAAGAGAGGCTAGAAGTCTCTTGCATGTTATACTCGTGCAGGTGGGATATGATGTAGCATTAATAAAATCAGAGCTATATAGCTAATTAAGGAAAGATGCTCAGTTTGATTGTAAAAAATGTATGTTTTGTACTGCGTATAACTACACTGGACATGAGGCAACTTTGTTCACTTAAAAGTTGAAATTCTTTACAAAAATCTTAAGATAAAGTGATTTTTGTTTTGTAGATAAGACAACGAATAAAGACGTAGCCTATTAAGAAGTCCACCTGGTTACCTTTTATTTAACTTTACTTAATCAAAATGCTACACGACCAGAAAACATTGATGTTTTGTTTACAAAATTGGAAACCAAAATATATGGATAATTGAAAGGAAAAATGATAAAGCCCAAATTTCATATTGCTACCTATTTTAAACAGTTTGTCTATGAATTTACCAATAATAAAATTGGGCCATTATTAATATAAAACAGGAAACAGCCAGTATGTAGGGGGTAGAGCTGGCAGCAGGTATGGTATTGACACCCTTACTTCTGTGCTGCTGCTGGCAGTGGCGCTGCCTTCAGAGCTGGGTGGTCAGAGAGTAGCGGCTGCTGGCTGGGTCCCAGCTCTGAAGGCAGCACCGCCACCAGCAGCAGTGCAGAAGTAAGGGTGGCAATACCATGCTTGCTGCAGGGCTCTACCCTCTACTCTTTCCTTCCTTATTTTTTCTGTCCCATTTTTCCAGGGCACCCCTCCCAAGCTTTGTGCCCTGGGCAGCTGCCCCGCTTGCCCCGTCCTGGTGACAGCCCTGTAGTTGCACCAAATTGTCTGGTTATCAATAAATAAATAAAATAAAATGAAGTAAAATCACAGGCATATCATAATAGTTGAGTGTTTATATTGTTCCAGCAAATTTTTCTTAAACAAATAGGTCTGCTGTGGCTTTTCCAAATTACTGCAATTAATAAAGGTCCATTATTACTTTTTCACAATTTTCCATGTCTTGTCCACAGCTCAGCCGCTATTATTTGAAGATCATCCCACGATTTGGGTAGTGTCTTAGCTATCATTAATTTTTAAACTCTAGTAACATGAGTTGTAAGACAATATTTTTAACTCCTTTGATATCTGATAGCTAGTGATATGATATACCAACTGTTTTGAAGCTAGTGCTTAGCACTTCTTAAATCAGGGTGGGCAAACTTTTTGGCTTGAGGGCCACATCTGGGTATGGAAATTGTATGGTGGGCCATGAATGCTCACGAAATTGGGGGGTTGGGTTGTGGGAGGGGGTGAGGACTCCAACTGGGGGTGCGGGTTCTGGGGTGGGACCAGAAATGAGTTCAGGATGCAGGAAGGGGCTCTGGGCTGGGGCAGGGGTATGGGTGGAGGGGGTGAGGGCTCTGGGGTGCAGGAGGGTGGGACTGAGGGGTTTGGAGGGCGGGAGTGGGATCAGGGCTGGGGCAAAGGGGTTGAAGTGAGGGAGAGGGTCCCACTTACCTCAAGCAGCTCCCGGAAGCAGCGGCATGTCCCCCCTCTGGTTCCTATGCAGAGGCATGGACAGGAGGCTCTGCACGCTGCCCCACCTGCAGGTGCTGCCCCTGCAGCTCCCATTGGCCCTGTTTGCTGGCCAATGGGGGCAGTGCTTGGGGCGGTGGCAGCGTGTGGCGCCCCCTGGCTGCCCATATGCATAGGAGCCAGAGGAGGGACATGCCGCTGCTTCCAGGAGCCGTGCAGAGCAAGCCCCCGACCCCACTCCCTGGCAGGAGCTTGAGGGCTGGATTAAAACATCTGAAGTGCCAGATGTTGGCCCATCCCTGTCTTAAATAGTGGCTAGGAAAATTAACTATCTCCATTGAAGAGAGAATTTCAGATAATTCTACTTTATAAACATATTTGTGGCAGGGGTCCGGTTACTCAGCTGTAGGCCGATTTTGATAATGTTCTAGAGGTGTTGGCTCTCCCCTAGTGACTATAATCCCCCAGATGTGATTAAAGCCAAGACAGCTGTTTAGTCATCTACCAACACTGTAGTAATCATAAAATACAAGACTAAAGACTTCATTGCTAATCCATCAAAATTAACTGCAGCACTGATAAGGTAAGAAAGGACACATCTTTGAAAACTGTCATAGAAACTTGGGTTCGACACAGTTGCATTTTAATTCTAATTGCAGTAGGAATATTTAAAATTTACGGTGAGCCAATTTGATTAGTATGCGTTGCAGGTATTGTGCATGAACGAAATCTAGTAGCAGTTAAATATTTAATTTAGTTCTATAATTTCTATAATAGGTTTTAATTTAAAAATCATTCTTTGGATGCTATGATAATGTTAGCTTACTTGAAATTGTATTCAGAGGAGCAGTCGCAAAATGACTCATTTTAATGCAGTGCTGAGGAAGTCTCAAATAAGAAACAACTGGACAAACATCTTCGTGTAATGGTATCTAGAAATCTCTCATGGATTCTAACCTGTCTATCTGCATTGTGCAGATGGATTAACACTCTGATATTTACCCCAGTAATACATTAAGTGATAAGGTTGATTTTCATGCTAGTCTAGCAAACCAATTCTTTAGAACACATTTGTAGCCTAGCTAGGCAGTATACAGTCTCATTCTTAAGCAATTTAGTGATGCTTTATTGTTTGTATTTGAAAAATACACCCTCTAACATTTTGTTTTTTGTTACAGAATTAGCTTTTTTTTTTTTTAAATAAAAAGATGATTTTTAGCATCTATTTAAAAACAGTCAGAATCAAATAAATGGAACATGAAGCTGCAAGAAATGAGCTACTGGCTAGTAAACATCAAATACATTTTGTTTACTGCGCATTGGCTCGGGTGTATTGGGTTTCTTGTAAGATGGAGGGGTCATCAATTTTCCATTAATGCACAGATGGTAAAAGTGCATGTCTGATAGTAGCAGATTAAGGATTGTAGGAGAATAAAATCCTGCTTAACACAAAGAAAATTTGTGCTGGCTTTTATAGGAGAAAGGCTTTATATGGAGTTCTTTTCTAAGCTAAAGATATATTTTCTTTCAATAATCAATATAAACATAAGACAATTTTAAAAAATGGTACAGACCTACCTCTTGTCTGAAAGGATGCTGAAAGAGCGCTGGTCTGCTCTGTTTTTTGGGGGTTTTTTAGTGCAGCCTATGGCACAGCTAAAATGGAGCTTTGCTACTATTGGCCAGAGCATAATGCTGCTGACAACTTCCTTTATGCTCATTTGCATCAAACTCACTACCCCAGGAGTAAATCATTCATAAATTTAAATGGTATTGTATAGGATGATAAACCTGCTCTCCCCACCCCGTATCTTATTCTTTTACCATGTGAGCTTTTTAACGATGAGGTATATTAGTGATACAGTGGTTGTTAACATGCTTTAGCTTTGAGGTGGAAGACAGTGAATCAGAGCATGACATTTGAAATGTTAATACCTGCAGATTTCTGTTTCTATTCAGTATTATATTTACTTACGATAAACTGTAAATGTGCCACAGTCTGGTAGATTAAACAGGTTAATAGGAAACAATATTACTGCCTTTGATTTAATTCTTGGACAGAACCGTTACATAATGTGTTTTCTTAACCATAAGTTATCAGTTGTGGAGGTAGAGGTGCTCCCTAATTTTTGTTTTACTGATCTCTTAGGTCTGTAACCATTAAGATTTTTTTCTTTGGTAAATTTCCTTCATAGAGAGAATTTTTTTAAAAAATTGATTGATACAAAATAAAAGCGGCTTGCTTTTGTTTCTTTGTTTTCCAACTTCTCAACTGAAGTTTCTGGAGAGGGTCTATTGTGTTATCCCTGGATTTATACTGTGTAAGGTCTATGATATAAATAATAATATATAAACCAGTTATTCGATTAATCGTGTGTGTTACATTTCCTGTTACTTCAGCTTCCTCCGTTGGTCCATGTCCTTCTGCTTACTCTTCAGGGAAGTCATAATCTTGAAGTTATGACATGACAATCTGATTCTGGATTTTTGACATGGCGTTCATTTTTATGGTGTTATGCTTTTGCTAAACCTTAGCAAAGCTCCTGATTTCAATGCAAGTCTCTACAAGAATTAGCAAATGGGTCAGGGAAAGTATATATGAAAAACAAAAAAAAGTATTTACTTTTTTGTATTTAAATGTGACAATTTCGAATGTTTATTTCACAATCTTTTTAGAAAGTAACTTGCAAATAAAATTAGTACGTAACTGGCAGTGCGCCAAATGCTTCCTGCCTCTTCCGAAATGCCAAGCTGGATAGTGTGGGCGTATTAGCAGACTGAGTTTTGAAAGTTAATCTACAGTTCCCTTTAAAGAAGCAAGGGCATGCTAAATTTAAACACGGTGAATATAACACATTTTCTCTGAGTCTACCACTTATGTGATAACCCACTTTCTGAGTCTACTCCCAATTTACTGTGAATGATTGGTCCTTAGCAGAAGTCTCAAATAAATTTCCTAGAATACAATAGTGTATTAGACTAGATCCACAGAATATGTCGTTGCTAGTTGTACTCTGTTGTCGTACCTTAAGTAGGGGGTAAAAAAAAAAAATCTGACTAAGACTTTCAAAATAACTGTTGATTTTGAATGCCTTAACTTTTGGATACCCAACTGGAAACATTGATTTTCAGTGTCTGGATGCTGAGAACTGGGTTCAGACTGACTTTAGTAAGAAAATAAATTTCCATTTTCTGCTTTTATAGTGCTTACGGGCAAATGTGTTTTGCAGAGTGTTAGTGTGCTATGGCTTATAAAAAAGTATCCACCAACAATAGAATTCCCAGTTGGAAACCAAACCTTCAGAAATGGCATTAAAGACACGTAGGCCTTGTCTGTGCTAGTAATTTTCCTAACTGCCATTCCTGTGCTTCATTTGTGCAATCATCAGTCAAAGCATTGGTGGAGACAGGGCAACAGCATTTTTAACAGTGTGTTGTCTAACCCTGTTTGGAGCACTAAAAAGTCTTAATTTTGAGTTTGGGAAGGGCTTTGCTGGAGTGAATTAAGGACTGTTATAAAGCAGTAGGTTACAGATAGAGCTGAGGTGACTCTCCCTTTCTGAAGTGCCCTGTGTTTAGAGAATCATATCAGTTTATTAATTTATATTTTGTCAAAGATTGTGTTAAAAATCACATAAGACTGCTTCAGTGCATATACCAGCAACCAACCATAAGAAAGACTGGAAATTGTTGTTAAATTCTCATATACCTGGTGCAACCTACAAGTTTGCCTTCTCTACATTCTCATCCACACCACAGATGACTTGTCCTTCCATGCAAAATGTGCAACGTTTAACTCCAGCGATGTGAAGTGGTTAGAAATGGTTATTAGTTATTTAAAATATTAAAATGGTGTTGTGTTAACTTGGAGTCTTTATACCAAGATTAGATGGCTTTCTAAAAGATGTACCATAGTTCAATATGTTAATATTCAGGAATCACTGGGTGAAATTCTCTGTAGATTAGAGTTCTCAGATTATATTTTATAATGTGGCACACAATTTACAATAGAGAGACCCATTCAAAATTGTGAGGACAGCCCTTTTTCTTTTTCACCATCACATTTTGCTACTTCTCTGGTAACTACAGCAACTGTTTACAAAAGTAATAAGAAAGTATTTAATGTATTTTAACTGTCTTTTGGTTAAATTTAGTAGCTGGAAACGAAGAGCCAGTGTCATGTGACCATCCAACTCGCTGTGAAAATTGTTCAGTTTGGAACCTTCTGCTATAGATATTTTTAATTTCTGTTTTTCTGACTGACATTTGCTCATATATTAAATGAGACATTTATTTGCATAAGACAAGAAGATTGAATATTTTCAGAAACTAGTGCATATATATATATTAATGTACATGTTTGATGTAATGTTCACAAACTATTGTGCATGCTACAGTAACTGCTGAGAGAGATGTTTACCTGAAACACTGGTACCTTGGGTCAGCCACATTCATGTGACTATTTGACAGCAATAGCTAGAGATATATTCCTTCTCAGACCTTTTGATTGCAAGTACTATGTGACTAATTTTGTGACAGATAATGTGGCCGATATGGCTAAGAGGAAAGTTTTGCAAGAACTGTTCTATACTTAGATTGTAAGGTCCTTAGGTCAGAGACCGTCCTTTTATTCTGTGTTTATTCTGACGTTATTAAGTCCAGCCCCCTACACTATGGCAGGACCAAATAAACCTAGACATGGGTTTCTCAAACCATGGGTCAGGATCCAAAACTGGATTGCCAGAATGTTTCAAAGGGTCGCGTGGCAGCTCCTCCCAGCGGGGCTCGCCTCACTGCTCCAGGCATTGCAACCTCTAGGGTCCCAGCGCCACTCAGGATGGGCCCAGCTGTCATGATGATGGGAATCTGGGTAGGCCAAATTTGAGTGAGTAGCACTGCAACCCCATGAGCAAGTCACAACTCCACTCACACAAATTTGGTCCAGTTGGGAGGCTGGACTTGATAACGGGGGGCTGAGGTTGCAATGCCCGGAGCAGAGAGCTGAGCCCAGCCAGCCCCACAGTACAGGAACTGCAGGACCCAACCTCCCCAGGGGGCAGGAGCTGACTGACCAAAAGCACCCCAGAGCCTCCACCCCCAGACTATTTACTGGTTCGCGACAGGCCATAAACATTTACAGACAGGTCCCAACCCCAAAAAGGTTGAGAACCACTGACTTAGACCATCCCTGACAGGTGTTTGTCCAACTTGTTTTTAAAAATCTCCACTGCCAGGGGATTCCACAATCTCCCTTGGAAGCCTATTCCAGAGCTTAATTACCCCTGTAGTTAGAAAGTTTTTCCTAATATCTAACCTAAATCTCCTTTGCTGCAAATTAAGTCCATTACTGTTTCTCCTACCTTCAGTGGACACAGAGAACAATTGATCACCTTCCTCTTTATAGCTGCCCTTGTCATATTTGAAGACTGTTATCAGGTTCGCCATTGGTCATCTTTTCTCAAGACTAAACATGCCCAGTTTTTTTAACCTTTCCACATAGGTCAGATTTTCTAAACCTTTATCATTTTTGTTGCTCTCCTCTATATTTTCTCCAGTTTATCCTTTTCTAAAGTGTGGTGCCCAGAATTGGATGCATTACTCCAGTTGAGGCCTCACCCGTGCCAAGTAGAGTGGGACAATTACCTCCCATGTCTGATCTGTGACAATCCTGTTAGAGCACTCAAGAATGATTTTGCAACTGGATCACATTGTTGACTCATATTCAAATTGTGTTCCCCTATGTCCTCCAGATCCTTTTCAGCCTTACTACCATCTAGCTAGTTATTCCTCAATTTTTCGGTGTGCATTTGATTTTTTCCTTCCTACGTGAAGTACTTTGCACTGGTTGTTATTGAGATTCATCTTGTTGAATTCAGACCAGTTCTCCAATTTGTCAGAGTAGTTTTGAATTCTAAACCTGGCCTCCAAAGTGCTAGCAACCTCTCTCAGCTCAGTATCATCCACAAATTTTATAAGCATACTCTCCACTCCAGTAGCTGAGTCATTAATCATATTATCTCTGTGATTAATTTTTTTCATAACAGCCACTTAGCAGCTGCTACATATAAACAGGAAATTGCTCATATGTTTCATTCTTCATGAACTAAGGTGGAACATTTTTTCAGATTGTTCAGAAGTTTGCTTCACAGTGCCCCAAGTTAATGGAAATGTGAAAAGTATAGACAGTGTATTGGCTCTAGTTTGCCAGAAGGTAACAAATATCAGTCTGAAGAGTCATGCTGAGGGATTGTTTCATGTATAGAAACCAGTAGCAATGGCGTTTGATTCCGATACAGTTGGTGGACTTTGCTACTGCAATTAATTTAGATTGAAGCAGCTCAGATTAGAAGCCACATCAGAATAGAGAAGGGCATTTTAATTGGTATTGTATTGCTTGCAATTTTAAATTAAAATTTCTACTCCTGGCTCACAATGTCACGGCATATATGTACCATTCAGTCATATGGGTGGGTGGGAACCTTGAGCTTGCCTGTAGATGACATTCAGTGAATACAATTATAGTTGTTTAAAAGTTGGTGTCAACAAAAAGTCAAACATGAGATATTAAGCCTAGGAATTAAAATTTACTCCTTTGGTATTGATTTTTGCTTACCTCCTCTTTAAAGCATAAATCTTTACATTTCTGCACTTACAGAATTACATAGAGACCATATTTTCATTCACAAAGAGCCAACTGAAAGTGCCCAGGTCTTGACTTCTGAACTATGTGTACTTTTTATTTATGGTTGTAGTACCAAAAAGAGATGTATAATTGAAGCTGTGTTGAGTGCAAAACTAAAAATCTGTTTCTGAGAACATGTTCTTTTGCTTCTTTTGCAGACCACAGCAATGGGTCATTTAACTTGAAAGCCCTTTCAGGAGGCTCTGGCTATAAGTTTGGAGTCCTTGCTAAGATAGTGAATTATATGAAGGTATAGTCAGTTTATTTCAAGTATAATTTTTCTGAAATGTTTATACATATTTATCCACTTGTCATCTCAGAAACATTTATATAAGTTGACCTTTCATTGTAGCAGTAATATTAAGAACTTTTATCAGACATGCAGAGCTACTTGTTTAATGCCAAAAACGTCATTGATATAAAAATGGTCATTGTAAGATTCCCCAATGTTTGTATCCCAGTAACTCCAGCTCAAGTTTGCTCAGTTTAAAAGTAAGAAGATGGTTGAGAGTCTGCTGACGTAAACCAGAGATGAGAACTGATCAACGATTCAGGAACCATTTATCAAAATCTCTTTCAGGGCTAATTTCTTCCATATGTTTAGGAACGTCAACTATCCTTAAATTTATAATTTGACTTATTTCCTGTCATCAGCTTTCATTTTAAGTGCTGCCTTTCATCATAACAGACGTTATAGATTCATTTTCTTACTAGGTTTCCAGAGCAAAATGTTGAAGATTTCAGTCCTTGAATTAATATTTATTAAAATACTGTGCATCGTGACTTTTTTCTTTTAAATTAAAACAGCTAATTCTGGGGGGTGGGGATTGCCATAACATGTTACCAGTCTTAATAAATTGCTGTAGAGTTCATACTTTCATTAAGTACCTGCAGAGCTCTAATAGATCGTATTTATTTTATCAGACGCGGCACCAGCGTGGTGATACACATCCATTAACTCTAGAAGAAATTTTGGATGAAACGCAACACTTAGATATTGGACTCAGGCAGAAACAATGGTTAATGAGTGAGGTAAAGAAAACAAATTTTCAGACTCTAACTAATGACCAGTAATAATAAAACTCAACTCATATACATTTGCTTAATGATAAACTCTGTAATATAACTGTTCTGCTAAAAATGCTGTGTCCTCTTTACTTGTATTACTTCTCAAGAATAACCCAGTGCTGTAGTGATACTAGCTCTGAAACGGAAATGATTCTAAAATTGTGAAAGATTGTAAAACGAGTCATGTGAAGAGCATTTACAAATCTTGGTATAAAGTTAATTAATTCATTACTGATGCAATACAATGAGCCAATACTTGTCAAAGAATCTTAATGTATATGTTAAATGTAAAACTGCTCCAGCATTTGAAGATCTTATATTAACCAAAGAAAAACAGTTTGGCTAAAATAATATCTCTAGATTCACAGTTATTTACTGGTCAAGAGCTTTAGAATTTTCATAATACTTTGGTGAGCTAAGGATGGAGTGGTAGCAGAAGATCTGGGGGTGGGGTGTTAGGAGGTTACTGTTTTGTATATACTTTTCTCTTCCCATCCCATGTTGCCCCCATCCTCCTCCTCCTAACACACTTTTTACCTGATGAGAATGAATGTCTTTATGGTCCTTCAGTATGCTTTAGCAAAGTAAAATTCCATAAAACGCAATGATTGGAGTCTGGTGTCTTTAAATGTAATCTGCTTTTCTTCTGCTGCTTCATTTATGAGTGAAACATTACTTACATTTTTATTTAATACCAACTAACATAGACATATAGCAAGAAGACAATCAGTATATGTAGTAGTTACATTCAAAAGACAAGATATAGTAAAAGTAGTGTGGTTATAACAAAAGTATCTTGCAACATTCCACTGACACTAATACCCCTGCTAAATCCCAGAGATGTGCACCTGTAGGGTAAAATCCTGGCCCCAATTAAGTCAATGGCAGCTTTGTCGAGGATTTCACCATTAGAGCATTATCACATAGATGCTAAACTAAGAAGAAAACACTTTGTTAAATTATTATTGCATTTGTAAGTGATAATAAAGTGTGAACAAAGGCTCAACAGCATGGTAGTCTAGTAGGCTATTAACAGGCACATTATGGCAGTTCACTTTAAAGCTTTGGTGGCTTACATAATCTCTTGAGAATTTGGCAGGCTACCAAAGTTAGTTAACTTTTTTATGATGACTGTGTGTTCTCCCTCCTTTCTTCTTTCTGTGTCTCTTCTCTTTCTCCTTTCAGGGTCAGGCTGGCAGCTGCAGAAGAAACTAAGTAGGGTTGCTCTCTCTTGCAGAAGAACTTCCATTGTGGTACTGGCTGTGAAACAGGAACGTATCTTTATCATTTCAATTGTCCATGAAATCCTGTTCAGTTTCACTCTGAAGTTGCCATCATGGGTAAAGTTCTTCTGTGCAGGAGGTCTGCCCTTCTCAATTTCTTCTGCATCTGCTGGTGCCGGTTGACACCAGTTGGGGAAGACTGACTACAGATTTGTTCATCCCAGGGTAATGTCTTTCACATTTGTAACCTCAATATGAGATCAGTGCGATACGTTGGGTAAATAGTTTGTTTGCATTTTATGTCCAGATGAATTCATATTTTTGTATCCCCTGGTATTTTTATTTCTCTAATCTCCTTCCAAAAAGGAGCTGTGCAGCTTTTTCTAAAACAGTTGCCACAAGTGTCTTTATGGATCTCCCAGCCTAAGGTGCATTGTATAAATAGTGCTTAACCCTCCTCTGTAAAGTAAAAAGTACCATCATGATGAATTCTGCCTGTGCTGGATCTGAGATCCTGAATCCCAAGTCCCCTTCCTAATCGAGCCTGTTAATTGTCAGCTACAATATGTTGCTGGTGTGCCATCATTGACAGATGACAAGTCTGTTTAGTCAAATATACATATACATTCATGTTTTTTCTTAAGTTTAAAACTTATGTCCCTATTACAGGCTCTAGTCAGCAATCCCAAAATAGAAGTTATAGATGGGAAATATGCTTTCAAACCTAAGTACAATTTGAAAGATAAAAAGGCGCTGCTCAGGCTCTTGGACAAGCATGACCAGCGGGGACTGGGAGGAATCCTTCTGGAAGATATTGAGGAAGGACTGCCCAATGCACAGAAAGCCATAAAGGTAAGTAACACTTGTGACTCACAGTTCAATCTATTTGTCTTATCAAAGAGTAGGCTGGGGGTGACTTAATCACAATGTATAAGTACTTACATGGGGAACAGAAAGGTGGTAATAGAGGTCTCTTCAATTTAGCAGGTCTTATACCAAGACCTAATGGCTGGAAGTTGAATCTAGACACATTTAGACTAGAAATAAGGGGCACATGTTTAACAGCATGAGTAATTAACCTTTGGAACAATTTACAAAGATTTGTTGTTCTCCATCACTGGAAATTTTAAAATCAAGTCAGGATTTTTTCTAAAAGATCTGCTCTATGTCATGCAGGAATTAATTCAGGGAAGCCATGTGGGCCTGTGTTATACAGGAGATCAGACTTCACAGTGGTCCCTTCTGGTCTTAAAAATGTCTGAATCAGCGATCTTTTCACATACTGTAATTGTACTTCAAGATACTGCAATGACTCATCTCCATTCTCTGGTAAACTGTCATAGCAGTAACTGCTTCACTTTCACAAAAGCAGACTTGGCTCAGTGAAGTGCAAAGCCTGTGTTACTCAATGCAAAAATAAAAACCGTATTAAAGTACTAAGTTACAGAAAAGTAAACTTGAATATTACAAAGGCACTTATGCGTTAAAATTAAATATTTGAAAATCCCTTCTCCCTTCACTCATAGGAGAAACATTGAATCTTGAACTCAGGAAATTGTAGATAAATGATTTATCATTTGCTTAAATATTGATATGTGATCTTAATCTTTTTTTTAAAAAAAATAAGGATTCTTGAAGATCTTTTTTAAGAACTAGCAGTCTCAGGAAGAATCCTGGACTATGGTAGTTTTGCTCATGATTCATAATTCTAAATTATTATGTATTTGTTTAGAAAACGTAATAAAAAATTGTAAAAAAAAATATCAAATCAAGATGGTAAATTAATGGAGAAATGATGCCACAGCTTTGCCTGTCTATTGTAGGGTTGCCAACCCTCCAGGATGGGCCTTGAGTCTCTCAGAATCGGCATCCATCTCCTGGTGACTGTTGAAAGCAATCCAGGAGATTTTAATAGGATATTTTAAGAAAATGACATTGTTATGTTGTGGGGGAAATCTCCTGGAATAGCTTCAGTCAGAGTTGGCAACCCTAGTATTGCCACGTAGCCTGATCCTGGTCAATAGGAATTGAGTACTCAATTCAGATCAGCTTTTTTAAGGCTCAGGCCCCTGATTAGTTACTAAGGCCTTGTCTACAAACAAACTTGCACCCATTTACCTTAGTGTGTTTTTAAATTGGTTCAGCTGAACCAGTGCAAATTTGTGTGTAGACACTCCTATTTTAGTTTAATAGTGGTTTATTTTCATTTAGCTTAATCTGGTTCCTTAATCCAGTATTATGCATTGTTCTCTATTAGCTTCCTTCATTCTTTGCAAAGGATGGGCCTGATCTAAGCATGAATCAGGGTTGTATAGTGGATGAAGCAGTTGTTCGTATGACCCCTACCTTGTTTGTAGATAGAAGTTGGAAGAGGTGTAGTGACTAAGGCAGGAGGTTGCAGGAAGAGAAAGGATAGGAAGTGTCCGCCTGGAGAACTGGACTCATCCCTGACTCTGCCACAGAATTCCTGTGGCCTAGTGGGCAAATCACTTATGCCAAACACTTCACACATGACCACTAATTATGTGTTCATAATTTTCTGGGTGCCTTGCTTGAGACACCTGGGTCCTTATTTTCTGAAGTGCTGAGCACTCTCAACAGATGGCAGCTGAAATCAGTGGGAACTGTGGATATTCAGCACCTCTGGCATCAGAGCAGTGTGGTCTGGAGGAGTGACCATAATACTGGGAGTCAAGAGACTTTTGCCACTGATTCACTGTGTGGCCTTGGGCAAATGGCTTCTCTGTTTCAGTTTCCTTGTGTATAAAATGGGATAGTGCTGCTTTACCTCCTACCACCTAAGAGTGCTGTGATGACTGATTAGTTAATGTCTGAGCGTGCTTAAGCAGAGAAATAGAAAATTACCTCCTACCCAGAAGTCCTCCATTTTACTAAGTTCCTCCTGCAATATTTTCTAGTGCTCTCTGGGAAGTGGAGGACCAAGGTGAACTCCACTCCCCGTCTCCCTGTCTTTCAAATTGTTAAATGTTGTCTACCAAAGAATGTAAATCAATGAACAATTCAAAATAAAATTCAGATCCTTTAAAACTACATATTGATATGTCATCTCACTAATTACATATAAATACTGCCTGTATTCTAAAGATCAAGTCTTTTGGGGGATCTGTTCAGTCTTCCAGAGCATATTCTCACTTCTGAACAGTTTCCTGCAGGGCCTCACTTCCTGACAAAGTGCTTGCCGGCTCAGGATGTCTTTGTTACATCAGAACACACTGAAGATGAAAGCCCTTGTGTCACAGCCGCTGTTTGTTGAAGAACTTTTTCCTTTCTCCAGTTTCCCACGGAAGTTGCCACAAACATCCTGTGTAATGTAGAATCTGATTAAATTTTTGCAGGCTCTGTCCTGCAAAAATATAAGCACTTTATATTATTATTATTATTTTAATTGCACTCAACTGCTGCTCCAGTGTCAATTTTAAATTAAAGGTTTCATCCATCCAGATTCATCCTAGGTGTTATCTGTTCTACTGAGGATCTTTCCCTCACCAGTGTGAACTTATTATTAACTGACTCTTCTCTTCTCTTGGTTTCGCTATAATTGGTGACCTGCATCATAATGCAAAATGTCCAGTTTTGTGGCATCCCTTACACACTGCATCCTTTACTGGACTTTTTTCCAGCTCTGAATTGGTGTCTTATCACATCTTTCACAACTTTTCTGTTTGCTATTTATAAACGTTCTTTGGTCTCCCACTCTCTAGTTGTGCACTGTTTTTACATTATGCACTTAATCCCATTGCTCCTTTCAATTTGTTCAGCTCATCTTCACTTTGTCAAAGTTGTCAGACGTGGTGTTCATTTTTCTCTACCATCTATGTCTCATTGCTGCTTCCTTATAGTTTCTTGCATTCTTGCTTTGTTACAGCTTTCACTATTGCAAGATCGGGTGGTATATGGCAATACTCCAAAAAGAACCTTTTTTAAAAAAAAAAAATTAAGGTACATATCCAACTGTGACATTACCCACGGTACAATCTGGACTGTTGAACAGCTGTGTCCCCTCTGTTCTTGAACCTGGGGTGCCTCTTAAACTGTTTCTCTGTGAGAGCAACACTCCTGGTCTGCCTGCACAGCCTCCAGTATGTAAATCACTCCCAGCCACCCAGGAATTACACTATGGACAACACCAGCAAACTCCCAGACTTCCCCCCAGAAAGGTGTCTCTTGTTCTGCCCAGCACCCTCATGGACAATATCAGCTCATGTAAAGTCTGTCATTTCATTAATAGTAAATGATATGCACTAATCTGATCTTAGATGGAGTTTCCCAAACCCACACTGGTTTAGATAAAACAATACAACAAGTCTCTTAATTACAGAAAGATAGATTTTAAGTGATTACAAGTAATGAGGCATAAAAGTCAGAATTGGTCACAAGAAAATAAAAGATAAAACACAATTAATATCTAATTTAACAAGCTAAATAAATTCAAAGCAAAGGTTTCTTTCACCACATGCTTTAGCAGTCTTATTGGCTGGATTTCTTTCATCCAGGACCCCTCCCCCAGTTCAGAGTTAATTTCCTTGTCCTTCAGGTGGCGTTGATGCCAGGGGCAGAGAGAAAGGGAGGGGTATTTTGGGGCATCTGTTCCCCCTTTCTTATAGTTCTCTTTTTCTTTGAAAATCCTCTCCAGCTGAGGTTCAGGAGACAGAAGGTCTGTGGGGAAGGGAACCTCCGGCTCTTTCTTTGCCAAAATGTTTTTCTTTCTCGCACCCTTTTTCCTGCCGAAGAATGTCCACTTAACCAGGTGATAATCCATTTGATTGTGTTGACACCTGGCTGAGGCATTGGTTTGCCTTTTGTCTCTGAGGAACTGGTTTGTGGCTGTGTTTCTAAACTTGGAACATGTCTCAGTAGTGTTATACAGTAGAATCTTAAAACTTTATGTACAATGTTTCCACGCATATTTTCCAGGACAGGAATTATCAGCAAATTATGAGCTTTCAAGTGATACCTCACAAGGCATACTTCGTACAAAATCCATCATAATCTTGTAAAAACGGTGAACATGAGGATACAGACTGTCACACCTATACACGCCCACATCCATATATCATTTGAAAGCTTATGTTATGTACATGTAGATGAGCTATGATGTGGACCTGGCAAGTGGAGCAGTAAGTCTGTAGGCGAGGTAAAATAATGGTACCCAAAATGAGACAGTATCATTTTTTCATAGTTGCAGAAACACTGCAACAGGACTATGAATTTTCACTGTTTAAGTTAATTTCAACACCTTAATATTAGAGAGTCAGAGTGCGTGGGGGAGTATCTTTTATTAGATCAACTTCTGCTGGTGAGAGAGACAAGCTTTTGAGCTTACACAGAGCTCTTCTTCTGTGTGGCTCAAAAGCTTGTCTTTCCCATCAGCTGAAGTTGGTTCAATAAAAGATATTACCTCACCCACCTTGTCTCTCTAATATCCTGGGACTGACATGCTACAACTACACTGCATACAACACCTTAATATAGTGTTTATTGGTCAAAGCTACCAAATGACAAAGTATTAAAAACATTTTATTGGTTTTGTTCGTGCAAGTATTTTTTTAGAAATGATGAAGCTATTTAGCATGTGGCAAAAATGGCAAATATCAACGTTTTGCAGTGTACTAACATGAAATGTTTTCACGTCACATATTCTTAAATGTCAAAGTGTTTCACAAGTGATTATAATAGTGTTCTATATTTTCAATTGAAATTTGCTGACCAGATGAGTCTCACTGAAGGTTGTGCACCAGCAGCAGTGGATTGCATGCCCATAGTTTGTACTACATAGTGGGTCGATATAAATATACATGAATTCCTAATTTAATGCTTCTCCATTCATAAGTTTGTATACATACAATGTAGCATCTCATCTGCCTCGTGGAAGGTTTTATCTTGTAATTGCCTATGCATGCAGTACTAGCCTTTGAAATGTTCCAGAAACTAGATTTTTAATTCAGTGACACTTATGCACAGGTCAATATTAGTATTAGAGATGACAGTACACAGCTTCATATTATGAATATGCAAAAGTTATGAGAGAAAGAAGTGGCCTAATAAAAAATAGTGAAGACAAAGACAACAAACAAGTTTTACCTCTGCACTGAAGACGGATGAAGAGCATGTTACAGCTCTTACCAACCATGTCATTAACAATGTGACAAAACCCATTTGACCCTGAATCAGATCCAGAAGTGCTTATCAACGTATCTACTGGACTGCATGTAACATCAGATGTTCAGGAGTCTACTGAAAATAGCAGATGTTGGTGAAAAACAAATGGAGAGATTTGCCAGAGGTATACTTGATTCTGATGGTTGAGGTAGCTTCTTCAGCCTCGTCAAGAAATTGGCATCAAAATATTTGTTGACATGGCCAAGAAGACCAAAATTATGTCTGGCAATGGAGGGACAATCACAGCAGCTATCAGTCCAGAAATTGTGTTCCGCGGAGCTCTGTACTTAGTAAGATGCAGAGATGATGGAAAAAAATTCTAAACGTGGCATCCAACAAGCAGTCACGTGTGAATATATGGTTCAAAATGCACCTGAGAGTGTGGGAGCACTTCCAGTGCACATTTGTTCTTGCTGGAGGCTTTTCCAGTGGTGAAGTAGCAAAGTCCATCACTGGTAGAGGTGTTGAAGAACCTCTGTACAGTATAGTACTCAAGAAGATGCAGACACAAGGATGCTTCTGCATGCTGTATGTGCCAGGTGGCTTCTTTTGGGTCTCTTGGTGTCAAACGAACCTGCATCTTGGAAGGGATTAGACTAAATGACCCTTGTGGTCCCTTCTAACCTTATGGTTCTATGATTCTAGGCACCATAGTAATTAGATCAGCTGATGCAGATGTTTTAGTCCTTGTTGTTAACTACTTTCTAAAAATGGAACACCTAGATAACATGGATTGAAACAAGTGCCATTACCAGCATAACTGACAAGTGTCATTTTATACCCATGCATGCAATTTGTGGTACACTCCTGGTTCCTTCAACATACTTCCTGATGTATGTATGTTAACAGAATGTAACTTTGTGTCATTCCTATGTGGGGGGAGGAATCTGTTGTTGCCAAAGCAGAGGGATCTTACCACTTCAGAGATCTTGCCAAATTGGCAGAGAGTGATTGACAAGCCACAATCTCTGCATCAAGGAAGTTGGTAGCCGTGTTGTATGACCAGAGCTAGAAAGAAAAGGAGACTCGCAGAGACCTGAATTGCTTGCACCTCAGTTCTAGCCATCAGAAAGGACAGGTCAGTGGCCAAGCTCCCAGCATGTGAGGACAGTTTGAAGGGCCTGTCAAAAGAGCAAACAAAGATTTGGATGCCTTTGCACATAGGTAAACCAGACATTGGATCACCATTGCAACACAAATGGAAAAATATGGATGATGATCTACTTCCTGTATTCTTCAAGGGCCCAGTGGCCTCTGAGCTTCTTACAAGACCTTATTTGTGCCTCTGTCAGTACGGATTGCTGCACAATCAACTGTCAGTAGTTAAAACAATTTTCCCTCCACAGTAGGCTGTGAGCTGAACCCTAAAAAAATAGGGTACCTTTTGGGTGGGCAAAATTTCGTCCTGCACTTTGAATAGCTCTATGTCAACAGATGATAAAAAGTTATGGTGGGCCTTCCTGCAGAGTAGCTTAGTAGTACAGTAGAATCTCAGAGTTACAAACTGATCAGTCAACCACACACCTCATTTGAAACAGGAAGTATGCAACCAGGCAGCAGCAGAGACCCCCCAAAAAAGCATTGTGCTAAATGTAAACTACTAAAAAATAAAAAGGAGGGGGGAGAGTTTTAAAAAAAAAATTTTTTGACAAAATAAAGAAACTATTTCTGTGCTTGTTTCATTTAAATTAAGATGATTAAAAGCAGCATTTTTCTTTTGCATAGTAAAGCTTCAAAGCTGCATTAAGTCAGTGTTCTGTTGTAAACTTTTAAAGGACCAACCAAAACATTTTGTTCAGAGTTATGGACAGTTCAGAGTTACAAACATGCCCATGGCATTCGTAACTCTGCGGTTCTGCTGTAGAATTAAGCCTGAATTTTTTTGCTAGCATTCAACTTTTGAAAAAATTCTTAATATGAAGATTTTTTTATATAATGACTTGAATAAAACATAATTAAAATGACTTTCATTTAACACATTGTTCATTAGTAAGCAGAAAGGAGCATTTTGATATCATAAGGACATCTATTTCAAATCTAAATCTACAGAATAATATATAATTAAACCATTCCTGTCATCTAAATACTACATAATGTAATAGAAATGTCTTTTCCAGGTTTTTTGAAGCTTTTTCAATGCTACTAATTTTGTATGTTCTGCCATAACTACATTGACGAGTGACATATCAAGCCCACAATAATATAAAATGGATAAATCACTAATAATACAGTATTCAGCATTTGACCAGAATGTCTGACACACCCTGGCACCCCAATATTCACCATTATCATGTAATTATGTTGTGTTTTGTTCAAAGTATGCCTTGTGAGGTGGTATTCTAAAAGTTGATCTGCTAGACATTAGTATCTCATTGGATTGTACGTGCTATCATCGTATGGGAAGTTATGAAGTTTGGCTATGTATCTGTTACTGAAACGTGTTGTGAGGTTGAAAACACCCACAAGGAGCTTTCAGGTACAACAGTATAAAGGCCAAACAATGTTGATGACTTACTGAGGACAAGCACAAGGATTACCCCAGGAACTGTGTACAATGGAAAACTCTCAGAGGTAGCACTACACACTGGGAACTGTTTGACCCAGGTCACAGCAAAAGAGTTTTCCAGCAAGTGGGAAGAAGATAAAAAAAGGGGGACAATGACATCATGATGGTACCTCACTCTCCCTACAACAACACACCAGGAAACACCTGAGGGACAAGGTCTGAACTGTGGGAAGTGATGGTCCCAGGCTGGAGGGATTTTTAGCCTTTGTATGAAAACCTGGGAAAGCCAAAGCAGCTTGTGCCTTAAGAATCTGCCAGCCTGTTTATCACTCAGGGTGAGAATTTGCTAATTCATATCCTACCTATCTAGTGTGTTAAGCTCAGTTTGCTTTTTTATTTATTTACAAAGGTAATCTGCTTTGATCTGTTTGCTGTCACTTACAATCACTTAAAATCTATCCTTTTGTAGTTAATAAATTTGTTTTTGTTTTGTCTAAATACAGTGTGTAGAAATTATAACTTGGGGCAGAAAGTTGTTGCATATCTCTCTCTGGATTGAGAGAGGGGTGAGTTTTATGAGCTTACGCTGTACAGTTCCCTGTGCAGCACAAGATGGTATAATTTTGGGTTTACACTCCAGAGGGGGGGTGTGTGACTTAGCAACTGGGAGGTGACTTAGCTGAGCCTTCCCATTCAGAGCTGATCTCAGCATCTGTGTGAAGCTCAGCTGGGTGTGTCCCTACCTGTGTGTATGCTGATGAAAGAGCAGGCTTGGAGAGCGTGGGAGCTTATCACAGCACCTCAGTGAGAAAGGGAGCCCAGGCTGGTGGGTCAGATGGGCTCAGTGGTACCCGAGTTCCAAGTGGCACCCCGGGGGGAACCTGTCACAGTGTCCTTTCCACTTATATCATCATCTTCATCCTTTGAACTGTCTTCCGTTTTGGCATATTCTCCTCACCCTCATTCGTGGTCTCACATGTTTGCATCCTATATACCAGTGAGCATTTGACAGGTTGAAGAGTAATGAGGATATGGGAAAATATTGTTGAGCTTCCTTATATGGCTTCTTTGTATGTGGCAAAAATCCATCGTGGCAAATGCTCCCAAAATCCCATTCTTCTCATGGCTATAATTAAATGGAACCATTTGATTCAATCAGAGAACTTTTTTATGTCAGATAGGGAATTTGGAATTGTACCAAGTGAAACACACTAAGGCAATGAAAAGAATCAGTACTTTGGGGATGCTTAATAAAATCCATGAAGTCATGTATTGTTAGTTTGGGCACAAGCCATTTTTGTCTGGCAGAGAATAGATTAGCGAATAAATTTGCATTAGCATTTAAAGTGCATTAGGATGGTAGTTGTCAAATTCATCCCAGGGGCAACGATCTTTGGAGCAGAGGGCAAAGATGTAATTTATACACCCTCGCTGAGCGATAGACAATGTGGTATTTACCACTGTATGGAAGAGGAGTAGTGGCTCTACATGGCCTGCCTCCTTGCTGCCAGCCACAATTTTCCAAAGTGATGCACAAATCCAAAGCTGTCTCACCTTAGGATTAGTTTGGGGAAGGTCACTCTGTTGAGATGGGGAATGGTTTGAAGGTCACCGTCCCTTGCAGAACCGTGGGTGAAAAGTTGCAATATCCTTTCCTTCTCAGACTGAATCTTTTAAAAGTTCCTACGTTTGTTTTTAATTTCTGAGAATGAGATAGTTACATTGTCTTATACAGTTTCTTAGTACTTTATCTGATGTATTATTTTTATCAAAATAGACACCCATGTAAGCACCCCAAGTTTGTACTCAGTTCTACTCTGTAATTGAGTTCTGTTAGAGTTTTAATATCAGCCATAAGACACGAATCTGCTTAATCATAAGCTCTAGATCTTATAGAAACCATATAAAATCATATTGGTATCTCAGTCTCCTTTTTCTGCCAGGCACCCATGATGCTCGGCTTACTCCTGAGGAATGTACTCATCATTCAGTACCCTGGCACATTTTGATAGTGGTACAGAAACATATTTTGAAGCCAATCTAATGCCACAATAATCCTTCAAAACTGATATTTCACTGCAAAGTAAGAGTTCATCTTACCAGACATAATGTTAAAGGTTTTTCCCTGCTCCCTAGCTAACTGACACAGCAGAAAATTGGACTATGTTCATTTTATAAATGGAAATACCAGAAATACACACTAGTAGTTTGACTTCTTTTTTTCCATTTGAGGCTTTAGGGGACCAGATCACCTTTATTACTCGTCCTGATAAGAAAAAAATCCTTTTCTACAACGACAAGAGCTGTCAGTTTACAGTAGATGAAGGTAGGTGTGTTCTTTATAACTTTTCTACTTGTAATTGATCTGCATGTATATTTCATTTGGTTTTTTTAAGCACCTGTACATAAGTAATTTTTAGGTATTATGGTCTCTTAAAACACCTCGATGAATCAAAATACTAAATAAATCCCAGTCTATCTCAAATTGCATGTTTTGTTAAATCAACTGGCCTAATAGATGATGAGGTGGGTTCACAGCCTTGGATAGCAAATCTCAGGTTTCAGGAGGGCCACATCCATCCTTCTTTCCTTATAGCCAGATGGGAGGAGGGTCCCAGAGCTTTTCTGTGGAAACACAGGGTCACCGTATGGAAGAGGTCGAATACTTCGAATGTAAGCTCTTTGGGATAGGGACTGTCTTGTTGTTCTGGGCTTGTACAGCACCTTGCACAATGGGGTTCAGGTCCAGGACTGAGGCTCGTATGCATTACAGCAATGCAAAGAAATAATACTACTACTATACTAGTGAACTCTTATATTGAAAATAGTAACTTACTCTGTAATCCACAGCAAAAATCTTGTGGATGGCTTCTGCTCCTTTTTCACCATCTGATAGGCACAAAGGGAACAGAACAGGGCAGAGTATGAGCCCCAAAGTCTGGATCTTGTTAGGAGAGTGGAGTGGGGAACCACGGCCTAGGGACATGGGTGTGAGCAGAGGGAGCGGGGAAAACAGGCAGGAGAGGGCAGAGTCAGGAGTTGTGCGGTGGGGGGATAGGAGCTGGGCATGAAGAGCAGAGGGCGGGGGACAGAATAAGGGAAGAGGGACGGGGTGGGGGACTCCGGGATCGGAAGGGACAATAACTACTAGAGCACACTCCTCTCCAGAACACAGAACTGAGCCCAGGATTCCCTTGCTGTCTGGCAAATAGCTGTGCAACCCAGTGGCTAAGTGTGTCTCCATTCTGCGCACTGAATGAGGCAGGGTCCTGTGGGAAAAGTAGTGTGTGGTCATGCCATTACAGACTGTATCCTAAGGCGTTCGCACAAGGTTTGGGTGCGGGGGAGGGTGAGGCTTTGCGGAGGATACTTTCAGATGATGTACTTGCCATAACGAAGGAGAGCTCTGTGCAAGCTCGATAGCTTGTCTCTCTCTCCAACAGAAATTCACCCACCTTGTCTCTCTAATATCCTGGGACCATCACAGCTGCAATAACAGTGCGTGCAGCAATTGCCAAAGTAGCATTTGTTCTACTCTTGGCAACTTCAAGTCTCTTCTGGTACAGCAGGAGAAACGGTTACATGTCAGATTTGCACCAGATGATGAAGATTAATTAAATTATGTTGAAAATTTATCTTCAGAGGAGCTATTCATATAGTACAATAGTGCCTAAGATAGCATCTTACGTTAGAAGAAATGAAAACAGTTTTACACTGAACTTTGAATTTAATTTATTCACAGGACCATTAAAGCAATAAATAAAAGTTGAATATGTTGAGCAAATGTATAGTGAGCCATTCATTGATCTTTTAAGAGAATGCAGCAAGTGAAAATGCATATTGTAGATTGATTCCTTGCAGGCTACATTTACACTTTCAGTAATAGCTTTATTCTGGGAAGAAGTTTTAGAAGTTGCATCACCTAAGACATAAGAAAACTGTAGCTCTCTCCAAATTTTGGTGAGTGAGTCTGAGACTTAAGTTCCATGTTTTCCTTTTTTTGTCTTTAAATTTTCAACCCAAACTATGCCTGGCAGGCAAAGATATAGGCCTTTCAGCCTTGCCTACCACAGGGAATTCTTTTCCCACCATTGCTAGCACTGTTCAGCTCCACCATTAGTTGCAATGTTGGAAACCCGAGGGCAGGTGGCTCGCTAATTGAGAATGAGCATCGTGTCAGCTACTCCTGTTCAAAAGAGGTCTGTATGACCCAGTGCTGAAAACCCAAGCAGGCCATTTACACTAGGGACCCCAATGTAGAAACCCAAACCCTCTGCCCTGGCCCCACCCCAGAGCCTGCACCCCCAGCCGGAGCCCTCACCCCCCCTGCACCCAAACCCTCTGCCCCGGCCCTGAGCCCCTCATCCCTGGCCCCACCCCAGAGCCCGCACCCCCAGCCGGAGCCCTCACCTCCCTGCACCCAAACCCTCATCCCTGGCCCTGGGCCCTCATCCCTGGCCCCACCCCAGAGCCTGCACCCCCAACCGGAGCCCTCACCTCCCCCACACCCAAACCCTCTGCCCCGGCCCTGGGCCCTCATCCCTGGCCCCACCCCAGAGCCTGCACCCCCAACCGGAGCCCTCACCTCCCCCCCCACACCCCCACCCTCTGCCCCGGCCCTGAGCCCTCATCCCTGGCCCCACCCCGGAGCCCTCACCCCCCCACCCCACACCCTAACCCTCTGCCCCAGCCCTGAGCCCCTCATCCCTGGCCCCACCCCAGAGCCTGCACCCCCAGCTGGAGCCCTCACCTCCCCCCCACACCCAAAACCTCTGCCCTGGCCCTGAGCCCTCATCCCTGGCCCCACCCCCGAGCCTGCACCCCCAGCCGGAGCCCTCACCCCTCCCCCCACACCCAAACCCTCTGCCCCGGCCCTGAGCCCTCATCCTTGGCCTCACCCCAGAGCCTGCACCCCCAGCCAGAGCCCTCACCCTCCCCCGCACCCCAACCCTCTGCCCCAGCCCCTCATCCCAGGCCCCACCCCAGAGCCCGCACCCTCAGCCGGAGCCTGCACCCTCCCCCCCGCACCCAAACCCCCTGCCCTGGCCCTGAGTCCCTCATCCCTAAGGTGTGGGGAGGGATAGCTCAGTGGTTTGAGCGTTGGCCTGCTAAACCCAGGGTTGTGAGTTCAGTCCTTGAGGGGGCCATTTAGGGATCTGGGGCAAAAATCTGTCTGGGAATCGGTCCTGCTTTGAGCAGGGGGTTGGACTAGATACCTCCTGAGGTCCCTTCCAACCCTGAGATTCTATGATTCTATGATCCCCCTGGCCCCACCCCAGGGCCCACACTCCCAGCCGGAGCCCTCACCCCCCCGCACCCCAATCCTCTGCTCCGACCCTTGGCCGCACCCCAGAGCCTGCACCCCCAGCCGAGCCCCACTCCCCTGCACCCAAACCCTCTGCCCTGGCCCTGAGCTCCCTTCCAGACTTCGAACCCCTCGGCCCCACCCCCACCACCTGAATTTTGTTATGTGACAGGGTCGTGTCACACATCACCTCCATATTGGTGCACATAACAAAATTCATTCTGCACATGAATGGAAAAAATCAGAGGGAACAGTGCAGGACAGTCAGTATGGAGTGATCTGGATGGCTTAGTAAGCTGTGCCCATTCAAACTAAATGCATTTTAATGCAGAGTTACACATCTAGGATCAAGGAATTCAAGCCTTACCTGTGGAATAGGAGACAGTATCCTGGAAAGCAGTGACTCTGAAAATGATTATAGTGGATAAGCAACTCAACATGAGTTCAGAGTGCCATGCTGTGGCAAAAGGGGCTAATGTGATCCTTGGACATATAAGCAGAAGGGACCGTGAGTAGGAGAGAGCTGATTTAACCTCTGTATAAGGCGTTGAGGAGACCAATATTGCTTACATTGTCCACATTTAAAAGGGACGTTGAAAAGTTGGCGAGGGTGCAGAGAAGAAAGAAAAAATGATTCAAGGGCTGGAGAAAATGCCTCACAGTGAGACACTTGAAAAATTCAGTCTGTTTGGTTTATCAAGCTTGAGAGGTGACTTAATTACAGTGAAGTGACCTTCCCTGGGAGAAAATACCGAGTACTAAAGAGCTCTTTAATCTAGCAGAGAGAGACAAAGCAAGAACCAATAGCTAGAAATTAAAGCTGGACAAATTCAAATTGGACACAAGGCACAAATTTTAGCAGTGATTAACCATTAGGTCACTTGACCCTCCCAATGGGTGGTGGTAATGTTTCCTGAGAAAAGCTGTTTAACTGGTAGGGGGAAGATAGTTTACAACTAATTGAGATCCCGTGATGATGTCTGACAATTAGGCGTTAAAAATGTATGATGAATGGACCAGTACTGAAATTATGATTATATAAAGTTGTAGTACAAAGTTTGATCCACAGGTGGCAGCATAACCCCATATTTTCATTCATACAAAAAAGGCATGTCTGTCCTGCCCTCCACTCTGCCCTGGCTGGGAGGGAGGCTGAACGGTGTCTGATCTATGGCTTTTATGATCCAGCTATGCAATATAATTTATTTTTTAAATCACCAAACTGACATTTTAATTCAAGTAGAGCTTATTAGCCAATCATGCTATGATGCTGTGAAACCTGAACAAGAGAGTGCTGCTTCTTGGGGCAATCTCTTGGCCTGAGACTGCCCCCAAAGTATCCTCAGGTGTATTGACTACAGTTCTTCTCCGTGTTAAGAGAGCCCACATCTGTTAAAGGATCAACAAAAATTGTTTGCATACGTGGTTGCTTAAGACAGGTTTTACTCTGCTTACCATCATATTTCAGCTAATTATGTACATGTAAGTAGCCTTGATGTTATAAACAAAAAACCAAACCGAACGCTGAAATGTTGGTATAGTCAGCCTGAGCTAGCAGGTGATTAACTTTTTGAATAGTTCATTGTTGAATAGTTTATCCTGGAATGTGGACTCAGTGCTCCTGGATGCACCGTTGTACAGAAGGATGTTCTACAATTTTGAGTTGACGTGTTCTCAATGGCTTGTTAGAGACCATCCATAGAAGTGAAGGATTTCAAATACGTTTTGAACAAGCTTTTCTACATTACTTTCCCTGGTTGTTTGGATAAACTAGTGAATTATTGCAGTTTTGGGGTGGTGCAGAATTCTTACCTAAATTACCCTCTTCACTGTACCACCCTGGGGCAATTTGTATTATGAAATGACCTTCATAAAAGGGGGAATGTGATTAGCCAAAGATGGTTGATACGGCACATATTCCTTTTTAATTTCCTGGGTAATTAATCAATTCTTTCTAAAATATAGGAAAAAAAGGTTTCTAAAAGTAATGCCAATTTTCAGGCACTGCAGGCAGCTAAGCTAAGTATTTGCATTTTTGCGGAGGGTGTTAAAGCACTTCTCCTTTGATCTCAGGTCTCAATGCACTGGGTGAATGCTGAAATGCTAGTATAGTCATACACTTATTAAAGAAATTGAATATATTTAAGAAATTGCTGCCCCTATATAACATCCTTTCACATTTGAGTGTAGTGTAGGTGGTATTGATTTTAGTACTTTGGGGGATTTTCTTCTTAAATAGCTGTGAAGAGGTTTCTATCAACACTGGAAGTGCTGATATGTTTCAAAATGCAAATACATGTGGGATTGGTAGGGCCCTTCATTTTTGTTTTTCCTATTGAAAACCTCTGAAATTTTTCCAGATTTTAAAAAACCTAGTTATTCAGGTTTTGCCAGTTTTAACCCGAATGTTACAAGAACCAGAACACCTGAGACCTGGCTCCGCTCTCGCAGTTTCCAGTTGTTAGTTGATAGCTGCTACAGCTGCAAAGTTGGGGAGCAAGATGGTTCTCTGCCAGTAAAGCAGCATGGCTTGCTTTCTTTAGGTCTGGTTGTGTTTAGTTTAATTTCTGGTGGTGCATTGATTCCTTTTTCCCTGACTAGACGATGAATAGATTTCTTGTATCCATTTGGTGACACCCTAAATCCAAATTGTTAGCGTATATGGGCCTACAGAAGGATGACAGCTGTGTACTCATTCTCTGCTTTACTCATGTAAGTTCAGAACTAAACAAATCCATTAGTGTCTGCTATTTGCAGTAGAATGCATGCTTGTGAACGCTGACTGTCCTAAATAGTTCCAGTAGAATTCTGAGATGCTTTGGTGCTACTGTCCATCTGCAAACAAACACGAAAAAAAGCAGCCTGATGAAAATATCCAGTTCAAACAATAGCTCTGTATGCAATTTGATTTCTAAAGCAATGTTGTTTTAAAAGGAGTTGCAGGATATTACATAACCAGTCTGCAAAAGCGGATTCATTTATTCATTATCTATTTGCATGCAATGTCAATTTTTGTTTTACAGTTGACTTCTAATTGATTTTATATTCTTGTTGGTCATCTGCTTTAAAAAGATGGGGTTGAAGTTATAACCAGGGTATAAAAAAAATAGAGACATGAAATATCATGGTTAGAAATGAACCATAGGTACCAACTTTTTGTTTTGATTTTTGGAACATCAGAAGTTGTTTATTTTCCAGTGTTAATTTTTCACTTTGTTCTTGAAAAGATTGTACAATATGATTAACTGTTCCTCCTCTCCCTGGTACCCTTATACACCAGAATCCATCATTGGGCACAACTGTTAGTAAGTTGTGTACTTGTACTCTTGTCTTGTCTACGGAACGTGAGCTTTAATAAGGAGACAAATGATTTATATTCATTATAAAGCACTGTAGAAATAATATTACTTTTTCATGTAAAAGTTTTAGTATTTTGACTATAGAGTATGTGGGTGTATATCACATAAATGATAAAAGCAGTTGATCCACATGTATGCAGCCATGTACTGAACAGCCTCGAAAAGCAATATAGCATACCACAACCAAGCTCTGTGTATTTAACTGGAATTTATTCTATATACTTATTACATGCATTTCTAAACTGCCTATCACCTTAGAATGTGGACATCATTGAAATAAGTGATTTGAGGAAATTGTTTATCACAAATTATAGAGTAGTACTTTGCTTTCCTGTTCAGATCATTCAGCGCCACTTTCCTAATGAGACCAGGTTCTGGTACCAACCAGCCAAGGTACCAGTTGTCAGGGGAATAGGAAACATCCAGAGACTCATCTTACCTCATGTCCTAAAAGAGGTAGGATTCTCAGCCATAATAGGCTTGTATTGAGAATTCTGTTGAATTCCAGAAATGAGTGCCCATTACTGACATCATCAGATCCTCACTAGTTAAGTTATGGGGATTAGGAGATCATGTTTTCTGAGGAACTGTCCCACACTGAGGTGTCAATAGAGGGGGTTTTGGAACAAATAGATAGATTAAGCAGTAATAAGTCAGGACCAGATGGTATTCACCCAAGAGTTCTGAAGGAACTCAGATATAAAATTACAGAAGTACTAAGTGTGGTATGTAACCTATCACTTAAATCCGCTTCTGTACCAGATGACTGGAGGATAGCTAATGTGACTCCAATTGTTTAAAAATGCTCCAGAGGTGAGCCTTGCAATTACAGGTTGCTAAGTCTAACTTCAGTACCAGGCAAACTAGTTGAAACTAGCAAAGAATCCTGTGGCACCTTATAGACTAACAGACGTATTGGAGCATGAGCTTTCATGGGTGAATTGCATCTGACGAAGTGAGTATTCACCCATGAAAGCTCATGCTCCAATACGTCTGTTAGTCTATAAGGTGTCACAGGACTCTTTGCTGCTTTTATAGATCCAGACTAACACGGCTACCCCTCTGATAGTTGAAACTAATTCCTTTCAACAGAGTTGTCAGACATATAGATGAACAAGATTTGTTAAGGGAGAGTTAACATGGCTTTTGTAAAGGGAAATCATGCCTCACCAATCTATTACAATTCTTGGAGGGGGATCAACAAACATGTGGAGAAGGGTGATCCAGCAGCAGATATAGCATACTTGGACTTTCAGAAAGCCTTTGCCAAGGGCCCTCAACGAAGGCTTTTAAGCAAAATAAGCAGTCATGGGATGAGCTCAATAAGCTCAATAACCAGCTAAAAGATAGGAAACAAAGGGTAGGAGTAAAGGGTCAGTTTTCAGAATGGAGAGAGATAAATAGTGGTGTCCCCCAGAAGTCTGTAGTGGGAGCAGTGTTGACCAGTGGAAGAGTCTCATAAACATAGGAGACAGGACCCTTTCCAGGAGATGGACCTAGACTATGGAAGTAATTCTTGCAAAAAATAAGTGACCTTGGATCTTGCCTACAGTCTGGGAAAGAAGGGAGAGAGGATTTCAATTTTAATTAATGGGGAGGGGAGTAGGTACAACTTGTGAGGGCTGTAATAAGTACAGTCATCAGCTTCAGTATGACAGTGATTGCTGCTTTGAAAAAAATACATGGAAGAAATAAGAGAAATTTTACTGAAATGCATTTTCAGGGCAGTGTCAGAAATGACTTTTTCAAGTTAAAGCCAGTCCACTTGTGGTGGGCATCTTCATCCCACTGACAGAAAGGAGGATTGCTTTAAAATTAAGCTGATTATGCTACCAGCCCAGTCGTCACGGGTGACATGATCAGAAACAGTTATTTTGTATTGTTAAAACTCCTTATCTTTGTTTTGTGGAAAGCTTAAAATAGTTCCTTTTTTATTGGTGGGGAAAAGAAAGAAAACTGATACTGAGCAGCGTGTGATGTAGTCTTTTAACAGAAACGTTCATGTTTCAGTAACTGAATTTATAAAGTGCTATAAGCCTTTTTTTCCCAAAGCAACTGTGTTCTGGAGTTAAACAAAGTAAGTGCTAATGGAGCCAGTGTGTCTGAAGCAGGTAATGTCAGTGGGTGTTTACCAGCATCAAGGCTTTAAACCATACTGCGTAAAATAACTTCTTGAGGACATATGAGCTGCAGTTGTTTTGACAACTGTATATTAAATGTATCTGGAAATTCAAAAAAACTAGTCTTACACAGCATTGTGTGCCTTGTGTTTTATTTATGGTTTGTTAGTCAAACCTGCTGACAGCGTATATCTAACTTAATGCCCATGGAATGAAGGGAGGTGGGATTGTACCAGTCGCTTCGTGGATAAGGCATTCCAGAGAATCCATGAAACTTTACGTGATGCACAGTGTTTTCAGTGTGGATGACAGCTGCTGCAATTAAGACTTTGCTCCTCTGTTCTTTTTTTCCTGCTTCCACGGTTCTTAGGTAGCTTTTCTCTCTCTAACACAGGAAGGACTTTAGAAATCCATTAACTGTATGGCATTGTTTATATTATAGTGGTAATATCATCCAGCAGATTGATGCAGTAAATGTCTCAAAACTTCAATAAATTAGAGTAGGAGGCTGACAAGTCTCCTGTGATAATGGCAGCCGAATCTCAGAAAATTAAGCTGCTGTCTCTGGCTGGAGTTAATGGGTAATCAGGATATTTTGAACTGAGGTTTGTAAAGCACATTGAAGATCTAAAGAGCAGCATACATGCCAAGCAAAAGGCTAAAATCATTATTGAGTTAATATTAAAATGTTGTCTCGCCTGCAGAGTGCTCCCCACTAGACAGGCTCTGGGGTGTAGTCAGCACAGAAATCAGTTTCAACTGACCTTTATAATTTAACATCTTTTCTCTCAGAAATCCAGCTGGCATTTTCAGAGTGGCTAACTGTGTGCTCATTCTGTGATACTGTGGTTTGCAATCAGACTTCTGGTATCTGTGTTGTCATAGAATGATATGGAGGAGTGTTGGGCAGTTGATGTTTGCATATTCATATTGTCCATGAATCAGATGGTTTTTTTACCTATGCATCATTCGCCAGACTATGGAATGAGTGTTTTGTTTGGCATTTTAGAATTTCAGAAGCTGTGGAGGAGCATTCCTGTGGATTCTATGGATGAGGAGAAAATAGAAGAGTATCTGAAACGACAGGGTATTTCTTCCATGCAGGAAGCTGGACCAAAGAAAATAGTAAGAGTTATAAATCACAAATCTTTCCAATGGATCTTTTCCTGAGCTCCCACAATATTAGTTCCAATGGAAAAGAATCAGTGAAATGGGATGGCGCATATTCACTCTTGCTTATGTGGGGCTGGACCTAAAGATTTCCACTATAGCACTATGACCTCTTACAGCTTTTATGAGTTCATGGTTAGAGTCGTGTAATCCAAAAGGCATCAAGGAGGAGGGGGAACAGTAAAAAGCCACTGCAGCTTTACAAGTTGCTTTTTCTAAAAGCTGTACCATCCAGTTGTGGGGTGGTGAAATCGGTTAAAATGGTGGGGAGAAGGTTTTTTCCCAGCTAGCCAACTTGAGTATTGATACAAAGCATGTTGTCAACCCCACCACAAAGGCTGGGGATCAGATACCAGTGTTTTTGTGTGGAGATCAGAACATCGCTATGAGCTCTCCATAAAGGCCCCGTCGACCGTAAAATAGACTTTTGACATTAATTCATATATAGCATATTACAGCTCTGCTGTCCTACCTCAGACTCTCAACCTTTCCGTGGAATGATTTTTAATGTGGTAGTGAAGAAAGAATTTCTCCCTGGTTTTTGTTCATCTCCACACTCGGTATTTTGGTGCCTGTCACCACATAGCTGTTGCCACAGGTTCCCTGGGGTGTTAAATATAAACTCGGGAATAATCAGTATTGTCACTGGCCACACGTTGTGTAGATGTATAGAGCATATGTAATATTTTCTATGCAGTGTACAGTATATTCTGTATAGACATATTGACTCTGCTGTGGTGCTCAAAACAGAGGGGAATATTCCATACACCCAGTACTCACTGCAGATATTTAAAACAAGTGACATTTTGTACAAGTTGAGAAAGTGCCGTCACTTATTTCTAGAAATAATCTGCTGCTTTCCCCACTGGAGCACTGTTTTACTACAACATTTCAGACTTCAGTGAATAATGTTGAATTCTGTAAGAATGTCCGATCCTTGTACACCTGGGTGGCAGCCTTGTGAGTACTGTTCCCTTCTCCTTTTAGGCTCCTATTCAGAGGAGGAAGAAACCTGCTTCTCAGAAGAAACGGCGGTTTAAGACTCACAATGACCATTTGGCTGGAGTACTGAAGGATTACTCAGATGTTGTTCCTGGCAAGCCGTGAAGTTTGGTTCTGGAACAAACATGCTTTTTTATACAGGCTCTTCGTCGCTGGAGTTCAATGTTTGCTTGAACACCGACTGTATATAGTAATGTGGTGTGTCCCCATCCCTGCAACCGTCAAGTTGAAACAGTTCTGTTTAAGAGCAAGTACAAATTACCAAATGTAGAGTTTTATTTTAATTTAATTAGCTAACAGGAACTGTGACTTTGTAAGAGGTCTGGAAGGACAGCCTCTTGCCACTAGGCAAAGATGCAGAGCATGTTAACCTAGAGCTCCTGGTAAATGCTTCACTGTGCTTCTCAATGATTTAAAGGGGATTTTTCTCGTATTGCTTTAGAGTGGGTTTGCAGGTAGAGGTGAATACAATATTCATTTTATTTGTTCCAAGAGAACATACATCATTGCAGAAGCATTTCTTTAAAGAGGCAAGCGCATTCACCGTTTGTATATTTCTTCTTTGCTTTGCCATTGAGCTTTAATGAAAGTTGATGTTGTCTGAGGCTTTGGCATGGAAATACACCACCAGAATTCCCACCAGGCTGCGTGCTGGAAATGGGGCTGCAACCTCACAATGCTAATCAGAAATTGCCCTCGGGATACTGCTGATGACGTTGTGGTGGAGGCACATGCATTGCACAATTCTGTGTTATGGGCTAAAAGGGTCAGACAAGAAATAAAATGACAATGTATTACTAAAAGGGACAGGTGTTTTTTAAAAAATAAAGCCTATAAAACTGGCATCAGTACATTTCTTCTTCAGAGACAAACTGAGTTAAGGGATAACCAACATCTGTTGTGACGTCACATTTTCCTTCACAAGCTGAAGGATAGGAGTTTTTTGAATTAAAAAATCCATATTGGTTCAGTTTTCATTGTTCTGGGCTAATGCCTTTTATTATTCTTCTTGGATAAAAATAACACCCTAAATGTAAATATGCACAAGATTCTATAGGTATGTGTTTACTCCTGTGAGACTTACCAGTGGGATATAGACAGTTTGGCTAACTTATAATGAATGGGAGGGCAATTAACACTAGTCTGTTTTTTTTTTTATGGAATCACAAGTGAGCAGCAGATGCTCTGCACCTTAGGGGGTAGCAGTCACTCTTCTCAAAGTTAAACAGTAAGGATGACAGACAGGGTGGACTATTTGAAATCAAAACAGTTTAAATCACTGATCTAAATCAGCAAGCAGTTAAACCTTCATTTAACTCATCAGTTTTAATTGTGTTTTGCATTTATATTTTTTTAGTTATTTTCCTAAAGAAAGGTTGATTCTTGTTGGTTGGTAACCGGTAAATCATATTATTTGTAACTAAACATAGCCTTTACACAAATGTGGTGCTGCTTCTTGCTAACCCAGAAGTTACTATACACGTTTATTAAAGTAATTATATAGCTTAACTTACATTTATTCAGATTCTCAATTTTTACATTTTTGATGCTTAGAAAAAGATGAGTGATACATTCCTTATTTACTAGATGATTATTAATTATTTACTTGTGATTTGTGTCACACTCTATTTGGATGGAAATTCAGATTAAATAAAATGCACAAAAGAGCATTTTACAAATTTTTAATTAAATAAAACTACTTTAAAAGTGCTGGATACATGGAAAAAAGGTTATCAAAGTTTATCAAAACATGTTTTGTATTTAAAACTAGCTGATTTATTAAACAAGGGGAGTATTATCTGTAGTTGGTTAACTGAACTGATTGTTCCTGGTTACCAGGTCCTTCAGGGTTTTAGAACTAGTAGATCTCATCCTCTTACACCTAGTTTTTATTTATATATTAGAAGAGGAAAACAAGCTTTTCTGCTTTTTTAACTCCCAATTGCACAGTGACTTCCACCAGTTCAGTGGTTTAACTTTCCTTAAAACTTGGCAGCAAACATGTACCGCTTAATATTAGGTTTTGTATTTATTTTAAATTATTGTAATATAAGTAGTTTAGGTTTTAACATGTCATATCATCAAATTTCATTTTAAATAGGTTTATTTAAAAAAATAGAATTTCAATAAAATCTGGGGTGTTCTTACTTTTAAAAATCATTAATTTTTATCCCCCCACGATGACAGTAGTATTCTGCTGCCAGTAATTATTTGTTTGTGTGTAGAAGCATATTTATAGTGTATGAGGTAATATTTATGATTCCATCGCAAACATACTTTTAAAAATCATGCTGCCATTTTAAACACTGCACAGCACATACAGAATTGCACACGTCAGTCCTATCCAGTTTAGGCAGTTGCTGAATGGTAGTAAGAGTCTTTCTTTTTCTTTGTTATAAGAGTCTGTTGCTCCATCAGTCTTCAAGGACTGCTTAGTTTTTCCACCTGTTCCAAGTCTCACAGGCAGCATAAGAGATTCCTCTCATGTCAGCGGTTACTCTGGCAACTTGAGGGCTCCAATTCTGCTTTTAAAAATCGGTACCAGTGGGAGACCTTGCATTGTCACCATGTGTCACTGCTGGGGGTCATCAGAGCCTGACAACTTGACATTCCAGGTGCTGGAAGTGCGAGAGACAGTTCTTCTCCCCTCAAGACATTGTGGAAAGTTGCACAGGAGCTGAGCGATGTGGCCATACCCCCTGTGGGCCAGCAATGCAGGAGAGAGGACCAGGGCGAGATGCTGAGCTACACATACCAGTGTCCCTCCTTGTCCCTTTCCCCACTCCCCTCCTGTCCCCTCCCGTTCCATCTCCCCATTCCCCTTACTCTCCCTCCTCTATTTCCCCAGTCTCTTTCCCCTTGTTGCTCCATCCACCCATGTATTCCCCTCTGCACTTCTTCAGTCCCGTTTGCCATCCTAATCCTTCTGTTAACTCGGACCAGGAGTGCATGGGAAAGAAGTCTGACATTTCAATAGAATGGTGTCCCTAGCCTCTGTTCATCAGAGGATGGAGATGGATGGCAGGAGAGAGATCACTTGATCATTGCCTGTTAGGTTCACTCCCTCTGGGGCACCTGGCATTGGCCACTGTCGGTAGACAGGATACTGGGCTAGATGAACCTTTGGTCTGACCCGGTACGGCCGTTCTTATGTTCTTAATAGAAGAATCACTTGCTGAATTAGATTGTTGTGTTCTTTGGCTCGGAGATGTGCAATTTATGGGAGCAGTTAGATTTCTCCCCTGTCAGTTAATATAGGGAGGGGAGGGGGGCATGGGACCCTAGGAAAATAATCCCCACAACATGTCTCGTTCAGCGCACCAAGCTATAGGGACAGTCCCCAAGGCCAATGGGGAGGGGCCAATGCTCCAGGTCAGCCTGATTGACAGGGCAGGGAGGCCAATGAGGGAGTCCAGGGTCCCGGTTCTCCGTGTGAGCTGGAGCTGCCCGGGTGGAGCTAAGGAGAGCGCAGCCGCCTGAGCTGGGCTGGGAGCAGAGCCCGAGGAGCAGCCCAGGGAGGGCTGGAGGCAGAGGAGCTGGAGCCGGGTGCGGTGAGCAGCTGGGGAGAGCGAGGGGGACCCGGGGCAGAGGGTCCTGCGCAGGGAGACGCCCCCAGCCACGAGGCCCTGCAGGCCAGACTTGGGGGTCGTGACCCCAATGGGAGGCGGGGGGGGGGGGGGCGATGCTGGGAAGAAGGATCCTGCCACCTAGAGCCTGAGGGCGGGTGGCCACCGCCAGAGCAAGTGTCCATCCCGCAGCATCCCTGCAGCACAGCCAGGGCCTGGGCAGGGGGCTGGGACGTGTGGGGAACAGACTGAACTGCCCTTGTGCCCCAGAGACGCTGGCTGCAGTGCCCCCCGCCCCAGAGCGGGGTTACGTCTCTCCTCTAAGCTTTCCATTCTTTCTTCTTTTACTGGCTGCTGTTTAATAAATTGTATTTGCTTTGAAGTGTATGTAATGGGTCAGGGAAGCGTCCAGTGTGAAGAGAGCACCCTGGAGTGGGCACACCCTCACCCCTGTCCTGAGTGACCACGGCAAGGTTGGGGGTCGAGCCCCCCAGGAATCCTGGGCCCAGCCCTGTCAGGGTTACGAAGACTCTGCCACACGGCAGGGAGGAAGGGGAGCCCTTGAGGTCAGGCAGGGCTCTGGGTAAAGGGAGTGGGAGCGAGGACTCGGATCCCTTCACTAGCCAATTCCACTGGGGGATGTATAAGCCAGGAGAGTTCCTCACAATAACAGGACCATTCCCCCGCTTACAGCTCTTAGAAAATATAATTTAAAGAGGGGGTATTGGTGGAGCTTCTGGTCTGGATCATGATTTTCCCCTACCCCGACCTTTGGAATGTATGGTCCACCACCATGGCCCAGCTGTGCCGCAACTGTTTTTCTGCATCTAAAAGCTAACTTGCTCAGGCTTCAGTTCAGCCCCTGGTGGTGGGGCTCAGGGCTACGGGTTGCAGTCCCATGCAGTGGGGCTTCAGCTTTCCACTCTGGGCCCTAGCGAGCCTGACGCCAGCCATGCTCCCCCTGAAACCTGCTCCGGACCTCTGGTTGAGAACGACTGCAATAGAGAAAATGACAGACATACCATCACCTCTTCTGTAAGGTCACACCTCACAATTCTTAGAACAGCCTGAATCTCCATTTTATTTTCTGGAATGTAAAGAACAGGAAAAAGATCTTGGAGTTATCGTGGATAGTTCTCTGAAGATGTCTACGCAGTGTGCAGAGGTGGTCAAAAAAGCAAACAGGATGTTAGGAATCAATAAAAAGGGGATAGAGAATAAGACTGAGAGTATATTATTGCCCTTATATAAATCCATGGTACGCCTACATCTCGAATACTGTGTACAGATGTGGTCTCCTCACCTCAAAAAGATATTCTAGCACTAGAAAAGGTTCAGAAAAGGGCAACTAAAATGATTAGGGGTTTAGAGAGGGTCCCATATGAGGAAAGATCAAAGAGGCTAGGTCTCTTCAGCTTGTAAAAGAGGAGACTAAGGGGGGATATGATAGAGGTATATAAAATCATGAGTGATGTGGAGAAAGTGGATAAGGAAAAGTTATTTACTTATTCCCATAATACAAGAACTAGGGGTCACCAAATGAAATTAATAGGCAGCAGGTTTAAAACAAATAAAAGGAAGTTCTTCACGCAGCGCACAGTCAACTTGTGGAACTCCTTACCTGAGGAGGTTGTGAAGGCTAGGACTATAACAGTGTTTAAAAGAGAACTGGATAAATTCATGGTGGCTAAGTCCATAAATGGCTACTAGCCAGGATGGGTAAAGAATGGTGTCCCTAGCCTCTGTTCATCAGAGGATGGAGATGGATGGCAGGAGAGAGATCACTTGATCGTTGCCTGTTAGGTTCACTCCCTCTGGGGCACCTGGCATTGGCCACTGTCGGTAGACAGATACTGGGCTAGATGGACCTTTGGTCTGACCCGGTACGGCCGTTCTTTATGTTCTTAACTTCAACCCTCCAAACAGGTGTACTCGTTACTAAAGAGTGCAAAGGCAGAGGGCCTGCTTTTGCAGGAGACACACTGATGAGCGTTGCTAGGGGAGCAATGGGGGCAAAAAACCTAAATGGCTTCAAGACTGAGCTTGATACGTTTATGGAGGGGATGATATGGTGACACTGCTTACAATGGCATGTAGCTGATCTGCGACTTCTAGCAGCAAATAGCTCCAATGGCCGGTGATGGGACACTAGATGGGGAGGGCTCTGAGTTACTACAGAGCATAGGGGCCGACTCCGTGGGTGTTCTGGGGCTGGAGCATCCATGGGGGAAAAATGGTGCATGCTGAGCGCCCACCGGCAGCCCCCCATCAGCTGGGACGGGCCCTGCGGATCAGCACCCCCTCTCTCCTTCCCTCCCCTCACCTCCCGCCTGCCACAATCAGTTGTTTTGTGGCGTGCAGGAGGCTGGGAGGAATGGCGGAGGAGTGAGGATGCAGGGTGGTGCGATATGGGGTGGGGGCAGAACTGGGCGTGAAGAGGTGGGGGTGGGGTGGGAACAGTAAGGTGGGGAGTGGGGGAGAGCCTGGGGTGGAGCTGGGGGGTCGAGCACCCCCAGCACTTTGAAAAGTCGGCACCTGTGGTACAGAGAATTCTTTCCCATGGACCTGGTGGGTCTTGCCCACATGCTCAGGGTCTAACTGATCACCATATTTGGGGGCTGGAAGGAATTTCCCCCCAGGTCAGATTGGCAGAGACCCTGGGAATTTTTTGTCTTCCTCTGCAGCATGGAGCCCAGGTCATTTCTTAGGTTTAAACTAGAGTAAATGGTGGATTCTCTGTAACTTGAAGTCTTTAAATCATGATTTGAGGACTTCAGTAACTCAGCCAGAGGTTAGGGGTCTATTACTGGTGTGAGTGGGTCAGGCTGTGTGGCCTGTGATGTGCAGGAGGTCAGACTAGATGATCATGATGGTCCCTTCTGAGGCTGTTAAATTAGAATGTGACTGGGTAGGAAAAGCGATGCCTTGCTGCTTCTCATCCAAATCCAGAGGGTAGCTGTACTTATTCGTAAAGTGCTGGCAGTAACAGTCTCTGCGTCAATTTCAGATGATTGGGGCAGATTTTTAATCCTTAAAGTCACTACAAACATATCTTCACTAATCATCATCAATATGTTTGGGCCTGTCCCTGCCAGCAGGTAGGGGATCTTGGGGGACAATTACCACACGGGTGGGGTGCAAAGTAAACTTTATTAAAAAAAAAAAAAACAGAAAAAATTTAATGAGGGGGGGTGTTTGTTGTTAAGGTAGACAATGGGGAGGGGGTTTTTGGTGAACAGTATAGGGGTTTCAATGGTAGGGGGTACAATACAGTTGGTGAACAATTAACACTATAGGTATAAAAGTAACAGGCAGTTAACAGTGTGTAAATGTAGAGGTAGCAGCAGCATATACTAACAGTTATGGAAAATATTAAAAAAAAAAAACACAATTACAAAACAATAAATGTGTAAATGTGGAATATAGAATAGTAAATGTAGAAGAGGAGAAAGTAAAGAGAAAAAAGTTAAGGCTGGGGGGGGGGGGGGGAGAGAGGGATGTGGAGCAGAGGGAGATTAGGAGAGAGGAGAAGAGAGAAGAAGAGAAGAGAGAGAAGAGAGAGAGGGACAAGAAGACAAAGGGGCTGGGGGGAGGGAGAGAGAAAGACAGGACTAACACAAATTACACAAAACAATCTAAAATCTATCTAATCTTAACTAAACCAAAAAAAAACAAGAACAAAACACAAAAAAACAAATGCAACAATAATCTAAAGTACTATAAACTAACATAATGCAAAACCTAACTTAATAACCTAAGTGCACCTATACTAGGTGTGGTGTGGCTGCAGGGTGTGGCTGCAGCAGTGTGCCCAGGAGAGGTTAGGGGAGGCACAGGGAGGGAGCTAGCAGCCAGCTGCAGCAAACAAAGAGAAAACAGAGACAGAAGAGAGACCAAGATGTTGACCAAGTCCATTGGGTTGGGAAAAAAAAAAAAAAAAGAAGCAGGAGGGTCTGGAGGAGAGTTCTGAGAGAAAGAGGACAACAGGAGGACAGCAGCAGCAGCAGCAGCAGCAGACACAGACAGGAGGAAGAGAGATCATTACAACTCAACAATCAGGCAGAAATTCGCTGTTTCATTCGGGGAGAGAGAGAAAAGGGTGGGAAAGAAAAACAACGAAAAAAGGGGAGGAGAACCCAAGGGCCTCCCTCCTCAGACCAGGTAGCAGACCAGGTAAGGACCTCCTCCGAGGTTTTAAAAATGTCTGTTAAATTATAACAACTTAGGCAGGCGGCGCCAGTTTTGAGTTTTAGTTCCCCCTTTGGAAGGAGAGAGGATCTTTAGAGAAGAGAAGAGATGAGGCAAGTCCTCCTAAATCACAGGCGGCACTAACATGCTCAGCTATGTTATCATATAATCTTGGGCATTGGTCTGTGCTTCTTGACCAGGCCCAGGCCCCAACAGCCCCCCAGACAAACAGGCCAGAGGCCCAAAGGCAGACCTGAGGAGAGCAACCCCAGGCTAGCAGGGGCAAGGCCATGCAGCCAGGCAGGGCCATGCTGGCCTGGCAGCTGGCCCCCCAGCGGGGGGCGCAGACAGAAGAAAAAACAGATGAAGACAGCACAGGGCAGGAGGGCCTAACCTCAATTATCCTGAAACCTTTCATAGGCTTTTTACTAAATTATATGAACCCATAACCCTGTAGTGATTGCTGGAGATATTAATGAAGTGTTTGATACTTTTGTGGACAGATCTCACCCTCATGGTCATAAGCCAGCCAAACATGGAATGGCCCTGGAATTGCACGTTAAAGATTTGGGACTATATATGTGGTGGCTCATACATCCAATGGGGATGGACTGTTTATACTTTTCTCTGGTACATGGTCCTATTCTTGTGTAGATTTCTTCTTGACCTCAACAGACTTGGTAAATTCTGTTATTGGTTCCTCCACTGATACAACTGCCGTCTCTGATCATGCTCTAACTCTTTGAGTAGCTGCAGACCCAGGTATGTAGATGGAGATTTAATCCTTCGCTTTTTATAGATCCCCATTTAAAAAATATATTGAAACAGAAATTGGCCTGTTCCTATAGACCAGTGGTTTTCAACCTTTTTTTCATTTGCAGACCCCTAAAAAATTCTGAACCAAGATGTGGACCCTTTGGAAATCTTAGAGGTAGTCTGCAGAGGTCCGTAGAGGTCCATGGACCACAGGTTGAAAACCACTGCTCTGTGGTAACGACAACCTTTTGTGGCCCCTTAGACATAGTCCACAGACCCCCAGGAGTCTGCAGGACCAGAGGTTGAAAACCACTGCTATGAACAAATGATCCTTCAACATCGTCTAACAGGCTGTTGCAGGAGATGCTCAGGGCTTATTTGAGAGGTCGACTTATTAGTTTTGCATCTGCCAAGAGGGGGCAATGTGGAGAAAATATGATGGCCCTTGGGAAAAAAACCAAGGGAGGTTGATTTGTCTTTTTTCTAATGCTAAAGCAATAGGACCTGAGACCCTCAGTGGAGTTGACAATATTTAGAATGAAAATATTTGTTAACATCAATTTAGTTTGGATGCCCTAGGACTGCCAGAGGCCCAGAGCTACTGGGAACCTTGGAAATGCTTCATAAACTCCCCAGGCCCATGTCCACTGTGTACGGTAAGAAAGAGGAAGTCTGTTGGGATGGAGTGGCAAGGGAAGGAGAATTAATGCAGCCTTTGAAAGTGTGCCCGTGGCAGAGAATATTACATAATGTTACAAACGCCTCTGTGGATCTCAGGCTACGTGGGATACACTGAAAGATTTGATTCAAAGTACATTGGATGCCCCAGAGGTTGCCCGAGATAAAGGTCTTGTCCTCTGATGTTTGTTGGTGCTGTAACAAAGGAAAAGGAACCCTGATGCATATGCCATGGGACTGTCCAATAGTCAGGCAGTTGTGGACACAAGAATTAAGATAATGCTCAGCTTCAGCAGTGAAACCTTGGCCTAAAATTATATCCTGGGCGACTTACCTGCTGAACTGGGGTTAACTCTGCCACAAAGTTGTTGGCTCTCGAGGGCTGCAATTGTCACCATGTACATGCAAGATTTTACAAAAACGGACGGGTGGGCTCCTGTCCAGGATAGCGCAGTGATTAGCAGCCAAAGACAGTATACGCTTATCACCATAGACAGTAATTATATGAATTCAAAGAAATTTGGGCCCCATTTCTAGATTCATTTGGATAAAAATGTTGAGATGATGCAAAGAATGGCAGTCCTCCATTTTATCAAACCCCTCCTCTTCTCCCCATCCCTCCCCACCCCTGGGTCCTCTCCTTCCCTCTTCTGCCTATTCATGTATGTCTTCTACTTTGTCTCATGCCCCCACTGTACCATGTTATGTCTTCATAGTATTGTGTGGCTTTGTATTGTCTGGTCTTTCAGCTGTGATGAGTTGTAAAATTGTGCAATTGCACAGTTCTGTTAAAGCGGGCGGTATTTGGAACCACATACAAGCTGCAAGTCATTTATCCTTTTGGACTTTTTATTGTCTGGTCCTTTATGAAAAGCAATGAAAAGGACGAACCAAACAAAAAGGGGGAAACCCTTCTGGTTTATTAACCTCAGTGTGCAGGAAGCATCGTAAGTTACAAAACTAGCTTTGTTTCTGTTCTTAAATGATAGGGATGTTGCCGATAGTAAAATCAAAATCATCTTGGCTGCTTACAAAGGCGCAAGTGCTGTAAAGTCATTTCTCCTAATCAGTCAGAATAGAAGACTGGGAAAGGACGAATGAATAGATTCTTTTTCATGCTGGTAGAAGGCGATTGTTGACAATGCCAAGCTGCAGTGTGGCTCTTGTCTTCGGGGCAGACTCTGGTCTATCTGAAGTTAGGTTGGACTAGATCAGAGGTGCGGTCTCCCTCTTATCCCACTTGAGTGAGTGGAGTTCCTGGCGCCTGCTTTCTAGCAAAGAAATGCCACCATGTGCAACAGCAGCAACGTTCTGTATTTTACAATGTTTTTTAGATATAACTAATCTGAGGAGGAGTGCGCATGTGCTGCGCGTGTATGTGTGTGTAATAAAATGAGGCATGTTTTCTGTAGGGCAGCAAATAATTCAGAGATTAATAGATTCCAAGGCCAGAAGGGACCATTGTGATCATGTCGTCTGACCTCCTGTTTGAAACAGGCCAGAGAACTTCACTGAATCAATTTCTGTTCAAACTAGAGGAGAACGTTCAGAAAAACATCCAATCTTGATTTAAAAATTGTCAGTGATGGAGAATCCACTTTGTTCAAATGGTTAATTACTCTTGCCGTTAAAAAATTATGCCTGATTTCCAGTCTGAATTTGTCATGCTTCAACGTTCATCCCTTGACCTGGATTGTAAGAACGGAAGAATGGCCACACTGAGTGACACCAATAGTCATTCTAGCCCGGTATCCTGGAGAGTGGACAGCGCCAGATGGTTCAGGGGGAATGAACAGAATAGGGCAGCTTCTGGCACTCAGGTTTAGGAGGCACAGAGCATGGGTTTGCATCCCTGACCATCTTGGCTAATAGCCATGGAAGGATCTATCCTCCATGAACTTATCTAATCTTTTCGACCCCCATTATAGTTTTAATTTCATCTGGTGCCCTTTAGTTCAGGTGTCATGTAGGGGCTAATAACACTTCCCTATTTGCTTTCTCCACACCAGTCATGATTTTCTAGATCTCTATCCTAATCCCCCCTTAGTTGTCTCTTTTTTAAACCGAGCAGCCCCAATCTTTTTAATCTCTCCTTGTACGGAAGCTGTTTTCTTGCCCTTCTCTGCACCTTTTCTCATTCTAATGGATATTTTTTGAAATGGGGCAACCAGAACTACACACATTATTCAAGGTGTGGGAATACCATGGATTTATATAGTGCAGCAGTTCTCAAATGTTAGCAAGCCAAGGACCTCCATTTTGATTTTAAAATTTTCACAGACCCCCAAGGCCTCTGCTCAGCCCCAGGCCCTGGCCACACTCCACCCCTTCCCCAAAGGTCCCACCCCAGTGGCGTAGCCAGCATGGGATATTTGGGTGGGCAATTACAGGGTGGGTGGGAGGGATGGGGGGCCCTCCTCCCCTCACCCCCTGTAGCCAGCCTTGCAGGGAGTGATGGATGGACTCTCTGGCCAGGGGCTCCCCAGGGCTCTGGGCATGCACCCAGCTCTGGGAGGAGACTCTGCTCTCCAGGGCGCATGGCTCCCGGCTCCCTTCCAGGTTCCACTGCTCCCGCCAGTCCTGGTTCCCCCAGGCGGCGGGCCTACCGTTTTTGAAGATCTCCTCTACTGCTGCCGGCCGCCCGCTCACTCGCCCTCCTCCCAGTGGCGGATTAGCCACTGAGCCAACCTGGGGCCCCAGAAAAATGGGCACTCGAGGCCCCCACCTGCTCTGCTCGTCTGGTACTCCTGCCAGGGAGTGGGGTCGGGGCGCGGGGGCTTGCCTCACTCCACCCACCTGCCCAGCGCTCCAGCCAGGGTGCAGGCATTTGTCCTGCTTCACCCACCTGGCCCCAGCAGGAGCACCAGGCAGGTGGAGCAGATCAAGACCCTGCACCCCGACCCCACTCCCTGGCAGGAGCACCAGACAGGTGAGTGGAGGGGGACAGCGCTGGGCCAGAGCAGAGCTGGGGCTAAGGGGTGGGTCTGGATGCTAAGTGGGTTGGCCACGGCCCACCCAGGCCCACCAGTGGCTATGCCCCTGCCCCACCTCTTCCCACCCCCAATCCACCCCTGCCCCTCCTCTTCCCCACCTCTTTCCGCCCCCTCCCCTGAGCATGCCCCATCCCCGCTCCTTCCCCTCCCTCCCAGCGCCTCCTGCACGCTGCTGAACAGCTGGTCTCCTCTGAGTGCTTGTTCATGTCCGTTCCAGTCAGTGGGTGCACGCCGCGTGCACAGACATCGGAAAGGTTCCCTTAGTAGCTCCCATCGGGTCGGCTGGGGAGCCCCCTGGAGTGGCGCCTCGGGCTCTGGGGCACCTCAACACTGGTCCCCCACATGGTCGGCTTGGCACTGGTCCCCTGTGCAGGACCCTTCGGCTCCACCGTGGTGGTCATGGTCGGACTCAGATGGTGATTGCTTCTATTCCCATCACAGCCAACACAGATCTGACAGGCAATGGAGGGAGGCACCAGTGGCATGGCACCCCCAGGGGCAGCCTCCAGAACAATGGTCCTTTTGGACCCCCTGGGCTTACCATCAGGCCCAGGGCTCCTTTTCCAGCAGCTCCCGCTCGGTGGCTTCTGAGCACCGACCACCCTAGCCAGCCAAGGACCGGCCCACACCCTGGGGATCCGAGGCAACTTTGGCACAAGCCCCACCAGTGGCCCAGGTCGCCACAGAGGTGTCTCCAAGGCAAGACCCATTGCAAGGCCAGGCTACTGCCACCACAGCTACGGTCGCCACAGAGGCCCCCGACACTGACCAGGAGGAGGTCAGGGAGCCAGAGGGCCAGGAGGACCCCGTACTGCCTCTGGCCTCCTCATCTTCATCCCTGGACGAGGCGGTGGCAGGAGCTTCAACCTCGGGCCCTCCTCCAATTGACCACAGGGCCCACCTCCAGAGGATTGCCCGCAAAGTGAGGTTACAGGCAGAGGAAGTGGTTGAATCTGAGGACCCCATCGACATCCTCACGCCAGAAGGACCATCCTGGGGAGCTCTGCCACTAATAAAAACAATCCAGAGCAATATTAAGACTGTGGCAGACCCTTGCCTCAATTCCGCCTACTGCCAGGGGTGTGGAGCGCAAGTACTTCGTCCCCTCTAAGGGGTACGAGTATCTGTTCTCTCACCTGCAACCATGCTCTCTGGTAGTGTCGGCGGTTACTGAGAAAGAGAGATGGGGCAGCAGGGGCCAGGCCCTAAATCCAGAGTCGAAAAGGATGGACCTTTGTGGCAGGAAGGTTTATGCAACTGGTGGCCTGCAGCTGAGGATAGCTAACCAGCAAGCTGCCCTCAGTAGATATAACTTCAACTTGTGGGATTCTGTGTTGAAGTTTAAGGAGCTGATTCCACCAGACTTGAGAGCTGAGTTCTCAGCTATAGCTGATGAAGGGAAGGCAGGGGTGCAAACCTCTTTGCAGGCTTCGTTGGATTCAGGGGACTTGGTAACCCGCACCCTTTCTTCAGGAGTAGCCATGAAGAGGAGCTCATGGCTCCAGGCGTCCGGGTTGCCCCTGGACCTACCGTTTGAAGGCACAGGGTTATTTTTGGAGCAAACAGACTCCAAGCTGCACAGCTTAAAGGACTCCTGAGTGAGTATGAGATTGTTGTCCATGCACACTCCAGCAAGCCAACAAAAACATTTCAAGCCCCAACTGCAACAGCAGCACCCATATCCTCCTCGGCAGAGGCAGGATTTTTATAGGCATAGGGGCAGGAACGGCAGGTGCAAGCCTTCCCATCCCCCGCCCGGACAGGACCAGGGCCCAACCAAGCCATCATTGGGCTCAAAGCAGGCCTTTTGAAGGTGTGCCCGAAGATGGCACACAATGGGTCCTTCCCTTTGTTTCATGAATTGTCTATCCCACTTCTACCATGCTTGGTCCCAAATAACATCGGACCGCTGGGTTCTTCGCACTGTAGAAGTGGGATATGCTCCCCAATTCTGCTCGTCCCCATTCTCCCACCCTGCTTCTCCATCCCTCTTCAGGGATCCTTCTCATGAGCAACTCCTTATCCAGGAGGTGCAGGCGCTGCTCACCATAGGAGCGGTGGAGGAGGTTCCTCAGGAGCTATGGGGCAAGAGATTCTATTCCTGCTACTTCCTAATTCACAAGGCAAAGGGGGTCTCAGACCTATTCTAGACCTGCGAGGACTCAGCAAATTCATGGTGAAGTTGAAGTTCTGCATGGTCTCCCTAAGCATGATTATCCCTGGATCTAGGAGACTGGTAAACCACCCTTGACAAGAAAGAAGTGTACGTCCACATAGCCATTCGACCTGCACACAGACGATTCCTATTCCAGTTTACGGTGCTCCCATTCGGTCTATCAGTGGCCCCTGAGTGTTCACCAAGTGCATGTCGGTTGTAGCAGCCTTCCTCTGAAGGAGGCAGGTGCAGGCAGGGCCAGCTCCAGGCACCAGCGCAGCAAGCAGATGCTTGGGGAGGCCAATGGAAAGGGGTGGCACGGCCGGGTCTTTGGTGGCAATTTGGCGGCAGGTCCCTCAGTCCCTCTCGGAGGAAAGGACCTGCCGCCGAAGAATGAAGCAGCGCAATAGACCTGCTGCCGAAGTGCCGCCAATCATGGCTTTATCTTCTTTTTTTTTTTCTTTCTGCTTCGCCGCTTGGGGCAGCAAAAAAGCTGGAGCTGGCCCTGGGTGCAGGTATACGCCTACCTTGGCAACTGGCTGCTCAGGGGACCCACCGGGAGCAGGTGGAATCTCAGGTCCATTTAGTCAGAGCCACTTTTCAGAGGCTGGGCCTTCTCCTCAACATGAACAAGTCAACCTTGTCTCCGACCAGAGAACAGAGTTCATCTGCGTGGTGCTGGACTCGGTACAGGCAAGAGCGTTTCTGCCACAGACACGATTCTAAGCCATGTCAAATGTTGTTTAAGGCCTCAGGCTGTACCCGACCACCACTGCAAGGGGATGTCTGAGTCTCCTTGGCCACGCGGCAGCCTGCTCTTATGTGGTCCAGCATGCCAGACTGAAGCTCAGACGTCTGCGAGTGTGGCTCGCATTGGTTTGCCACCCGGGTCGCAGCAGTCTGGACTCAGTAGTGACAGCACCAGAGCACATACTCGATGCCCTCCAATGGTGTCTCAACCCTCGGACGGTGTGTGAAGGAGTCCCCTTCCACAGCCCTCCTTGTCCCTGATAATGGACGCATCGGCTCTGGGTTGGGGTGCGCATTTGGGAGATCTCCAAATGCAGGGCCTATGGTCACAGGACGAGCTCTCCCTCTATATCAATATCAAGGAGCTCAGGGCAGGATGCTGAGCAGGCCAAACTTTTCGGGCCCGGCTGCCATCCTATCTCCTGGGAGTTCAGAATGCTAGCGGACCACCTCAGCCAATGGTTCCATAATCACGAGTGGTCCATCCGCCCGGATGTCATATACTCCATCTTCCAAAGGTGGGGCGTTTCCCCAGATCAATCTGTTTGCCACCTGGAGCAACAGAAAGTGTCCAATGTTCTGCTCCTTCCAGAACCACAGCCCTGGCTCAATCATGGATGTTTCTGTTACCCTGGGGAGGCTGCCTGTTGTATGCCTTTCCCCCGATCCCTCAAGTGCACAAGGCACTTCTCAAGGTCCGCAGGAACAGAGCGGAGGTAATCCTGGTGGGCCCGGCGTGGCTTTGACAACACTGGTACACCACACTCCTGGAACTGCCAGTGGGTGCCCCAATCGCGTTACCACTCCACCCCGACCTGATCACTCAGGACCGCAGTCACCTTCACCACCCAGACCTACAGTCCCTCCATCTCGTGGCCTGGAAGCTTCATGGTTAAACCCCATGGAGCTTCTGTGCTTGGGACCAGTAAGAAAGGTCCTACTTGGCAGCAGGAAACCATCCACCAGGGCCACTTATCTAGCTAAGTGGAAAAGGTTCACTTGCTGGTGTGCCCAGTGTCACACATCTCCACTCCAGATGCCTATACCACTCATCCTAGACTACCTTCTGCACCCGAAACAACAAGGACTGGCAGCATTATCCATCAAAGTACATCTCGCTGCTCTCTCAGCCTTCCACCCAGGAGCGTCTGGACACTCCGTATTCAGCAATCTCATGGTAGGATGTTTCCTCAAGGGTCTGGAACGGCTACATCCTCAGATGAGACAGCCTGTTCCTGCGTGGGACCTTAACCTTGTCCTCTGCAGACTAATGGGGCCCCCATCTGAACTGCTGGCAACTTTCTCACTCCTCTACTTGTCGGTGAAGGTGGCCTTCTTGGTCGCCATCACATCAGCTAGGAGGGTGTTGGAGTTAAAGGCCCTGACCTCCAATCCACCCTACATGGTCTTCCACAAGGATAAGGTGCAACTCAGGCCTCACCGAGCCTTCCTTCCCAAGGTAGTGTCACTCTTTCATACTAGCCAGGACAAGAGCCTCATGCCAGTAGTCGAGAGCAGAGGCTGCACTCATTGGATGTTCGGCGGGCGCTAGCATTCTACATTGAATGCACAAAGTCATTCGGGCAGTTGAACCAGCTGTTTGTGGTGGTAGCAGACCAGATGAAAGGGCTCCTGGTCTCATCTCAAAGAATATCTTCCTGGATCACAGCATACATCTGCACATGTTATGAGCTGGCCAAGGTCCCAGCCCCCGCACTTGCGGCACATTGCACGAGGGCACAGGCCTCTTCAGTGGCATTCCTGGCCCAGGTCTCGATACAAGAAATTTGCAGGGCAGTAACTTGGTCTTTGGTGCACACGTTCACCTTTCATTATGCGATCACCCAGCACGCCAGAGATGATGCAGCATTTGGCAGGGTGATGCTCCAATCAGCAATTCCTTAACTCTGACCCCCACCTCCAGGGTGGAGCTTGGGAGTCACCTGATTTGGAATTGACATGAACAAGCACTTGAAGAAGAAAAAACAATTACTCGTAACTGTTGTTCTTCGAGATGTGTTGTTCATGTCCATTCCAGTACCCACCACCTTCCCCTCTCTCAGAGTAGCTGGGAAGAAGGACCTGAGGCGGCGCGGGGTCAGTAGGACCCAATATCCAGCACCATGAAGGCGCCACTCCAGGGGGCTCCACAGCCAACCCGACGGGAGCTATTAAGGGAAAACTTTCCGATGACAGTGCATGTGGCGCGCACACACCTGATTGGAATGGGCATGAACAACACATCTAGAAGAACAACAGTTATGAAAAGGTGAGTAACCGTTTTTTCCATGGTGTGCAGGAAGCACTGGGAGGAAGGGGGCGGAGTTGTTCCACGGTGTGCAGGAGGCACTGGGAGGGAGGGCGGAGTTGTTCCACGGTGTGCAGGAAGCACTGGCAGGAAGGGGGGAGTTGATCAGCGGGGCCGACGGCCCTGGACATGGCTTGCGGAGCCCCTGGAATAACCTCATGGACCCCAGTTTGAGAAACGCGGATATAGTGGCATTATATTTTCTGTCTTATTACCAAGCCCTTTTCTAATGATTCCTAACATGATTAGATTTTTTGACGGCCACTGCACATTGGGCAGATGTTTTCAGAGAACTAGCCAAGATGACTCCAAGATCTCTTTCTTGAGCGGTAACAGCTAATTTAGGTCCCATTGTTTTATATGTATAGCTGGGATTATGTTTTCCAGTGTGCAGTACTTTGCAGTTATCTACATTGCATTTAATTTGGCATTTTGTTGCCTGGTCACCCAGTTTTGTGAGACCCCTTTGTAGCTCTTCGCAGTCTGCTTTGGATTTGACTAGTTTTGTGTCATCTGCAAATTTTACCACCTTATTGTTTACCCCTTTTCCCAGACCATTTATGAATATGTTGAACAGCACAGATCCTTAGGGATCCCACTATTTACTTCTCTCCATTGTGAAAATTGGCCACATTCCTACCCTTTTTTCCCCCTATCATTTAACCAGTTACTGATCCATGAGAGGGCCTTCCCTCTTATCCCATGACTGCTTACTTTGCTTAAGAGTCTTTGGCGAGGGACCTTGACAAAGGCTTTCTGAAAGTCCAAGTACACTAAATCCACCGGATCACCCTTGTCCACATGCTTGTTGACCCCCTCAAAGAATTCTAATAAATTGTTGAGACACGATTTCTCTTTACAAAAGTTATGTTGACTCCTCCCCAACATATTGTGTTTATCTAGGTGGCTGATAATTCTGTTCTTTACTATAGTTTTATCTGCTTTGCCTGGTACTGAAGTTAGGGTTACTAGACTGTAATTGCCAGGATCACCTCTGAGCCTTTTTTAAAATTGTCAAAACATTAGCTACCCACCAGTTATGTGGTACAGAGGCTGGTTTAAGAGAGAAATTACATACTGCTGTTACAATTTTTCTCTGCTAGATTGAAGAGCCCATTATGTTTTCCCCCATGTAAATACTTATAGACTGTAATCAGTCGCCCCTTAACTTCTCTTTGTTAAGCAAAACAGATTGAGCTCTCTGGGTACGTCTGCACTGCAATAAAAGACCCACAGATGCATTGGCTATTTCCCACAAAGTTACCGCGATTGAAGAATTTTCCATCTCCCCCCTGGTTGTTACTGATTGGGAGGGCAGGGGACAGCAGGATTTTGCATGGTTCAGTAAGAACACTGACATAAGGCAGTTTGTAGTGCATCTGATCTATAATTCATCACAATCATTCCAGGCTCTTTGGGAAAGGAGAAGAGAGAGGCAAGCTAGCCTGGACCAAGAATACCCACTTGGTGGCGGTAAACTTGCTCCTGTCACTTCCTGTATGTGCAGGCAGGCACAGGGAGCTGCTGGGCTCTTGATACCTGCTCATGAGGAGAGATTGGAAGCTAAGGATGATTAGAGGAAGTAAGAGCAATGATACCTGAGTATTTCCTGCTTTGTTGCTCATATTCAGGTTGCTGCTCATGTTCCAGCCTGGAATTCAGGAATGTGCTGTAGCCTGGAGACTATTAGCAGCAGCAGCAGCCATGTCCTGGGGAAGGGCAGTGGCAGTGGGGATGAAAATGGTTAGAGTTTACCAGGTAACTTTGCCAAAGGACCCAAGCCTGCTGTCATAGAAGATCAGGGTTGGAAGCAACCTCAGGAGGTATCTAGTCCAACCCCCTGCTTAGCAGGACCAATCCCTGGACAGACTTTTGCCCCTGATCCCTAAATGGCCCCCCTCAAGGATTGAACTCACAACCTGGGGTTTAGCAGGCCAATGCTCAAACCACTGAGCTATCCCTTCCCCCTGCTAAGTCTGTTCTGCTAGACCAGGCCTAGGGGCACCCAGGCCCTGCACTGGGAAGGAGCTGAGTGCCCGACCCTGAAAATCTCCCCACCAATACTTAGGCTCTGTCTACACGACTGCTCAGACCTGCCGGCAACCAGTTAGTGATGTGGTAGGCTCTAGTCATGGCTTGTGTCCACACACAACATGTTTAATCACAGTGAGAGGAATTAATGACACTGAAATCTACATCACTTGGCGTCTGTCCATCCAGTCTGGGCATCTCTTTCTAAATGATCTGCTCCAGCTCAACTGGAAGTGATGGTCTCAGTGCAGGAATCACTGGCTGGGATTCTCTAGCTTTTGCTATGCAGGAGATCAGATTAGATGGGCATAGTGGTCATTTGTAGCCCTAAAGCCTATAAAGCTAGAGGAGATATGATTGTTCTCTATAAATACATCAGAGGGATGAATATCAGGGAGGGAGAGGCATTATTTAAGCTCAGTACCAATGTGGGCACAAGAACAAATGGATATAAACTGGCCATCAGGAAGTTTAGACTTGAAATTAGATGAAGGTTTCTGAAGTTCTGGAACAGCCTTCCAAGGGGAGCAGTGGGGGCAAAAGACATATCTGGCTTCAAGACTGAGCTTAATAAATTTATGGAGGGGATGGTATGATGGGATAGCCTAATTTTGGCAATTAATTGATCTTTGACTATTAGCAATAAATATGTCCAATGGTCTGTGATGGGATGTTAGATGGGGTGGAATCTGAGTTACTACAGAGAATTCTTTCCTGGGTGCTGGCTGGTGAGTCTTGCCCACATGCTCAGGGTTTAGCTGATCGCCATATTTGGGATCGGGAAGGAATTTTCCTCCAGGGCAGATTGGCAGAGGCCCTGGGGGTTTTTCGCCTTCCTCTGCAGCGTGGGGCAAGGGTCACTTGCTGGAGGATTCTCTGCACCTTGAAGTCTTTAAACCATGACTTGAGGACTTCAGTAGCACAGACATAGGTTAGAGGTTTGATACAGGAGTGGGTGGGTGAGATTCTGTGGCCTACGTTGTGCAGGAGGTCGGACTAGACGCTCATAATGGTCCCTTCTGACCTTAAAGTCTATGACAGGGGTCAGCAACCTTTCGGAAGTGGTGCGCCGAGTCTTCATTTATTCACTCTAATTTAAGGTTTCACGTGCCAGTAATACATTTTAAACGTTTTTTAGAAGGTCTCTTTCTATAAGTCTATAATCTAGAACTAAACTATTGTTTTATGTAAAGTAAATAAGGTTTTTTAAATGTTTAAGAATTTTCATTTAAAATTAAATTAAAATGCAGAGCGCCCCGGACCGGTGGCCAGGACCCGGGCAGTGTGAGTGCTGCTGAAAATCAGCTCGCGTGCCGCCTTTGGCACCCGTGCCATAGGTTGCCCACCCCTGGTCTATGATTCTATGAAACTTATATTCTGCCCTAGTCACATGTGTTTCACTGGTTTGGCCCATGGTTTTTTCACTTTTGATGAGACCCGTAACCGTGACTATCTAACTGCTGTCTTCTTCCGTTCAGCTCTCTGGGTAAGCAGGCCATCCTTGTGCTGTGCTGTGCGCATAACCAGCGGGCACGCTGCTCACAGTATCCCAGCAGGCACTGAGCCACATACTTGAAGCACGTCCAGAAGAATGGTTGGCACATGGGTGAGTTCTGAAAGAGACAGGCTGTATGGACACCCCTCATTGCTGGGAGGAGGTGGAAGGAGCGTCACAAACTCAGTACCGAAAAGGAAGAGGCTGCCCCTCAGCTAAACCTAAACCTCACTAAACCGGGCAGCACTTGGGGTGGAATTTTTACGTAAGTGGAATTCTAGTCTTAGAAGTTTCTTTGTGAAAATAGCCCTAGCAGACCCAGCTCACATTTCTGTTCCTGGAACGTTTGAATCTTTTTGATGCTCAAGCCAGAATAGCATCCCTCTCGCACTCCACTGACTCTGCTGGCGTAGCAGTGAACCAGGGCTGCCCGGGGGAGGGGGGGAGCAAGTGAGGCAATTTGCCCCAGGCCCCGGGCTCCGCAGGGGCCCCCACGAGAATGGCTGAGGCTCCCTCCCCAGCCCCGGCCTGACCCCGCCTCCGCCCCTCTCGCGGAGCCTCAGCGCATCCAGGAGCGTCCCTGAACAGCGGTGCAGCATGGGTCTGGCGGGGCCTGAGCTCCTCCCCGCTCAGAGCCGCGTGGTAAGGGGGCGGGGCTGCGAGCTCCAGCGAGGCCTGAGCTCCCTCCGCTGGGCCGGGAGCTGCAGCCCCGCCTCACCACGCGGCTCTGAGCAGGAGGAGCTCAGGCCCCGCCAGACCCATGCTGCACCGCTGTTCAGGGACGCTCCTGGATGCGCTGAGGCTCCGCGAGAGGGGGCAGCCAGGCGTAAGGGGCCCGGAGGGGGGGTTAGATAAGGGGCAGGGAGTCCCGGGGACAGGGAGGGGCAGAGGTTGGGGCGGTCAGGGGACAGGGAATGGGGAGGTTGGATCATGGGTGTTCCGGGGTCTGTCAGGACTCAGCGGGGCGGTGGATAGGGGTTGGGGCAGTCAGGGGACAGGGAGCAGGGGTGGGGTCCAGGGGTGGTGGTGGTCTCTGGGGGAGAGTGAGGGGACAAGGAGCAGGATGGGTTGGGGATTCTGGGGGGGGGGGCAGTCAGGGGGCAGGAAGTGGGTGGGGGTCAGATAGGGGGCAGGGCCAGGCTGTTTGGGAGGCACAGCCTTCCCTACCCTAAAGCTCATTCAGCAGTTTGAGGCTTGTAGAAGAGCCAAGCTGTGAGCTTTTCCATTAGGGCTCCCATCCCTTTCACTTCTCAAATGCCAAATTATAGTCTACATGTAATTTCAGTGCCATAGGGAGATTCATGTCAGGGGAGGGTAGCTTCATCTAAAATTAGCCACTGGGGGGAGGGATCACATGAGAAGAGCAATATCCTTCCCAACCCTACCAATGGAGACCCCCCCCCTCCCCTGCATTCCCTGAGACTTCAGAGGGGTTAATTCAGTGGTTCGCAAACTTTTGTACTGGTGACCCTTTCACATAGCAAACCTCTGAGTGTGACCCCCCCCCCCTTATAAATTAAAAACTCTTTTTTATATATTTAACACTATTGTAAATGCTGGAGGCAAAGCGGGGTTTGAGGTGGAGGCTGACACCTCGTGACCCTCTGAGGGGGCGCGACCCCCCCAATTTGAGAACCCCTGGGTTAATTTAATTTTAGCACCCTGTGTCCATTCACATGCATGTGCTATTTTGAGCATTTCAGTTTTCACAACATAGGCTCATCCCAGACTCTGGAACAAGCTCAAATGCTCAGTTCGTGGAGTATGTACATAGTCTATACTAAAGACAAACCCACAGTAACCGTCTCCAGTTCGTGAGGGACCCCGTGGAGCCAGTCTCTACGAAACAGATAAATTCATGGAGGTTAAGTCCATTAATGGCTATTAGCCAGGATGGGTAAGGAATGGTGTCCCTAGCCTCTGTTTGTCAGAGGGTGGAGATGGATGGCAGGAGAGAGATCACTTGATCATTGCCTGTTAGGTTTACTCCCTCTGGGGCACTTGGCATTGGCCAGTGTCGGTAGACAGGATACTGGGCTGGATGGACCTTTGGTTTGACCCAGTGCGGCCGTTCTTATGTTCTAACCTAAATGAACCCAAAGTTATGGAGACAGATATGAGTCAAGGAAGCCAGCAGAGTATCAGAACCCTGGAAAAATCTCTGCTTGGATGGGCTCAGGCGTTTGGTCACAAGCTGAGGTGGTTCAAAAGTTTTGGATTTTTTTTTAAGCAGAATTTTTTAGTGTTTCTTTAAACAATCAAACACAGCAAGCAGCAAATATTTGGACACACTTCTGAAACCCCAAACCATATTCAGGTTTTGGCAGATTAATTTCAGCTTTTCAATTAAAAAAACCACAACAAATTTTGAAGGAAAGCAGACATTGTCCGTGATTTTTTTCTGCTTTTTAAAAACCCCTAGTTTTTGATCCAAAAAAAGTTTTGATGGAAAATATTTGTCCAACCCTTTTAATGATCTTTAGTGCCTTTTAGCACTAGCTGATGCTGAGAACCAGTGATACCTTGTAAAGAAGTTTTCTCAAAACTGGGTTTGTGCTGAAATGCGGAAGGTTTATTTTTCCCAGGGCTGCCTGAGGGGGGGAGCAAGTGGGGCAATTTGTCCTGGGTCCCACAGGGTCCCCCACGAGAATATAGTATTCTATAGTATTGCCATTTTTTTTATGGAAGGGCCCCCAAAATTGCTTTGCCCCAGGCCCCCTGAATCCTCTGGGCGGCCCTGTCTTAGGTTGGTTGCCTGACAACAATGATGAGTTATCGAAAATAATGGTTCACCATGTTTAACAATCACGTACAGTGCTCGGATCTTGTAATTCGTTTTCTGATATCGGGGCCTTGTAATATTCATTCTAGAGCCAGTATGCCAATGTAGTGCCCATCAGAGCTTCTTGCAGGACTGGGACCGCAGCCTCAGTCACATGTGAGGCTCCCAGATGCGCATGGATTGGTCACCCTGCCATAAGCAAATCAGCACCCCAGGCTGTGGTATAAGTTATAATAATCATTGTTTTATTTTTTAAAAATTACAATAGAAAAGTACCTTTAAACATATTTCAAAAAAGCAGAGTAGACAATGTGGATGTTTCTTTCCTCTATTACCCAAAACAAATACAGAAAATCAGTTTTCTAAAGAACTAGTCTATTGGTTAGAATACTTACACGTCTGTTTAGATTTATTTCAACATTTGTCTTAGAATTTAATTTGTTCTCAAGTTATCCTTGTCACTTTGTTTAAACAAAAGTAGAATTTATGTTTTTCTGTCTTATGCTTTCAACTATCATTGTGGTCTTGGGACTGAAGAATTCTCAACATCTGCATTTCCACAAAGAACAATTGTGTTGGCATCATAAAAACACTGACATCACTACGTGTTCAGCACAATGTGAACAAAACTACGGGGAAACCTGTGAGCACACTTTCACCACACTTGTCAACAATCAGGTCCTTCTTGAACCAATCAGTGCAGGCTGCGGCACAGCATTCCTTATGGGTGAGTGGGCGGAGAGAGAGTCGTCTTTAGGGGTCAGGAGTTGTCAATCCTTTTACAAGAAAACAAAGACTCATTTCTATATTCTATTCCTATGCAGAGTGAAAAGCAATAGGGGAAAAGGAATGTACTGGTAAAATAAGCTTCTTGTTGCTGGTACAGTATTCTCCGTAAACATTACAAATATTGCTTCAAGACAATGACTGGAGTAAAGAACAGGGTTTAGCAGAAAATGTCAAAGCCTCCCTTTTTGGTTTCACTTTTGCATTGAAAATACCAGCATATTACATAGCAAGGAGCTGGACAGGCATAAACTATTCATTAAGGCCCTAATTCAACAAAGCACTTAAGTGTTAACTGTAAGCGTGTGTTAAAGTCCCATTCACTTCAACTAGACTTAAGCATGTTCTTGAGTGTGTTCCTGAATTGGGGTCAACTTTTTCTCATTACAGCCGTTTACGTTGCCAGTAAACATTTCAAGCCATTACCGGAACCAGCCCTTCCTGCCCCTGGACGGATACCGTGTGACCCAGCAAATGTAACTGTCCCTGAATAAGCACAGGGAGAGCGCTCATTAGTAAGTCTCCACTTGCTCCATGCATGGCTTTTCCCTGCACAGCTCTCTGCTGGACTTAAAGCTTCACACTGCAAAAGGGAACTGTAGCCCTAAGGTAGAAAAATTGTTTTCTGATTGTCCTGCCTGATAGAATATGGTACACTGGGGAATAAAACCCTAATACTGTAAATATACCCAGAGCTGTAGTTCCGCCCAGGCTAAGCACAATGCCTATAAACCTAACAATACAATTATTTAATTCTGAACAAGATTTAAAAACATGTCTTGAATGCATGCAGCTTACAAAAAAAGAAGAAAGAAAAAAGAGAGAATCTTAATTGCACGCATTCAAAAGTTGAGCACAAAACTTAGTGATCTAACCCGGTGTAAGATTGTTATATGCACAATGTTTGGTATAAAAATACTCGCTCTCCTTTTGCTTTGATAGTTTGCTTTTTTGTTTGAAAATACTTTTCAAACTCTACAGCAATGACTGTCCGACCGTGCTTTCACAAATAACACTCTTCCTTACAACAATACAGTGTAAAAAAGGAAAACTTCATTAGTTTGTATGCTTTTTTTCTTCTACGAGAGCAGATGTGTGATAGAGGCTGTGGCAAAGTCTTGAAGGAATCAAAACTTGTGTGAGGTTTTTCAAGCCTGTAACAATGGAGAGGAACATGTGTTAGGACGGCATTTGAGATCTTGGAATGGGGAGATTAAAAGTAATTGGATTTGAAGGATGCTTTAGATGCATTTGCATGCAGTAGGATGTGTCTAGAGAGGGGTCAAACACATCTAACGAATGAGCTCTTTGGGCACCTGCAACAGGGAGAGTTTATTTTTAAATAAGACATGGGTGTATGTGTGTATGTATGTACAGCGGATAGAAGGCTGCTGGAGAGGGAAATTATTACCACATAATAGGCATAGAGATTTTTAAGGCCAGAAGGGACCATCAGAACAATATAGTGGCCACATGGGGTCAGACCAATGGTCCACCTAGCCCAGTATCCTGTCTTCCGATAGTGGCCAGATGCTTCCAAGGGAATGAACAGAACAGGGCAATTACTGAGTGATCCATCCCCTGCCATCCAGAGCATGGGGTTGTGCCTCACACCATCTTATGGACTGATCCGCCATGAATTTATGGCATTCTTTTTTTAACCCAGTTATACTTTTGGCTTTCACAACATCCCTTGGCAATGAGTTCCACAGGTTGGCTGTGCATTGTGTGAAGAAATACTTCCTTGTGTTTGTTTTAAACTAGCTGTCTATTAAATTCTTTGGGTGGCCCCTGGTTCTTGTCCCTTTCCTAATGGTTCCTCACATTATGTTTGCTTTTTTGACTGCTGCTGCAAATTGAGCTGATGTTTTCAGAGAACTATCCACAGTGACTCCAAGATCTCTTTCTTGGGTGGTAACAGCTAGTTTAGACCCCATCATTCTGTATCTATAGTTGGGATTATACTTTCCAATGTGCATTACATTGCAGTTATCCACATTGCATTTCATCTGCCATTTTGTTGTCCAGTCACCCAGTTTTGTGAGATGCTTTTGTAATTGTTCGCAGTCTGCCTTGGACTTAAATATCTTGAGTTGTTTTATGTCATCTGCAAATTTTGACACCTCATTGTTTACCCCTTTTCCCAGATTATTTATGGGTATGTTGAAGACCACAGGTCCCTGTACAGATCCTTGGGGATCCCACTATTTACCCCTCTCCACAGTGAGAACTGACCATTTGTTCCTACCCTTTTTTTCCTGTCTTTTAACCAGTTACTGATCCATGATAGGACCTTCCCAATTATCCCATGACTCCTTATTTTGCTTAAGAGCCTTTGGTGAGGGACGTTGGCAAAGGCTTTCTGAAAGTCCAAGTTCAATATATCCACTGGATCCCCTTGTCCACATGCTTGTTGATCCCCTCAAAAAATTCTAATAGATTGGTGAGGCATGATTTCCCTTTACAAAACCTGTATTGACTCTTCCCAACAAATCATGTTCATCTATGTGTTTGATAAGTCTGTTCTTTACTATACTTTCAACCAATTTGCCAGGTACTGAAGTTAGGTTTACCAGACTATTATTGCCAGGATCTTCTCTGGAGCCTTTTTAAAAAAGTGGCGTTATGTTAGCTCCCCTCCAGTCATCTGGTACAGAGGCAGATTTCAGCGATAGGTTACATACCACAGTAGGAGTTCTGCAATCTCAGATTTGAGTTCCTTCAGAACTCTTGGGTGAATGCCATCTGGTGCTGGTGACTTATTACTGTTCAATGTATTGATTTATTCCAAAACCTCCTTTACTGACACCTCAGTCTGGGACAGTTTCTTAGATTTGTCACCTAAACAGAATGGCTCAGGTGTGGGAATCTCTGTCACATCCTCTGCAGTATTCACTTAGCTTCTTCGCAATGGACTTGTCTTCCTTGAGTGCTACTTTAGCACTTGATTGTCCGGTGGTTCCCACTGATTGTTTGGCAGGTTTTCTGCTTCTCGTGGGCTTTAAAAAAATTGCTGATCGTTTTTGTGTCTTTTGCTAGTTGCGCTTCAAATTCTTTTTTGCCCTGCCTAATTATACTTTTACACATGATCTACCAGAGTTTATGTTCCTTGCTATTTTTCTCTTATTTTCTAGCCTTTCTATTTTCCAGGATGCCTTTTTGCCTCTAACTGCCTCTTTTAGTCTATTGTTTAGCTATGGTGGCATTTTTTTTTGGTCCTCTCACTGTTTATTTCTTTGGGGTTTACATTTAGCATGTGCCACTATTATGGTATTTTTAAAAAGTTTCCATGCAGCTTGCAGGCATCTCACTCTTGTGACTGTTCCTTTTAATTTCCATTTAACTAGCTTCCTCATTTTCATGTAGTTCCCCTTTTTGAAGTTAAATGCACCTGTAGTGGGCTTCTTTGGTATCTTCTCTCCCACAAGGATGTTAAACTTAATTACATTATGGTTACTAATAACATGCAGTTCTGCCATATTCACCTCTTGGACCAGATCCTGTGAGCTACTTAGGACTAAATCAAGACCTGCCTCTCCTCCCCTTTTGGGTTTCAAGACAAGCTGCTCCAAGACATGGTCAATACTGGTGTCTAGAAATTTTATTTGTGCATCCTGTCCTGCAGAGAGACATACCCACTCCATATGGGGATCGTTGAAATCACCCAGTGTTACTGAGTTTTCTATTTTTTTAGCCTCTCTACTCTCCCTGATCATTTCAGAATCCATCACCATCCTGGTCAGGTAGTTGGTAGTATATTCCTGCTGCTGTACTCTTATTATTCAAACATGGAATTTCTATCCATAGAGATTCCTTGCTACAGTTTAATTCATTTAAGATATTTACTATTTTTGACACTCTTTCTTTCTTTCCCAACTCCCCTACCATACACATCGCTGTGTATTTTGTAGCCTGGTATTACTGTGTCCCATTGATTATCCTTATTCCACCACGTTCCTGTGATGCCTATTATAATAATATTCTCATTTAGTACCAGGCAGTCAAGTTCACCCATCTTCTAGCATGTATAAAATGTGTCACTATTTAGTTGTCATGTGATGTCATTGAATAGGATTCTTTTTCAAATGACTGTTTCTCTTCAGCGGCTTCTGGGACTTTATGAACTTCTATCCTCTCTGCTTCACTAGGCCATAGAGAATCCCCGTTAATAGATCCTCCCCTAAGGGATCTTTCTTTCTGAACCTTGTGCTCCTCTCCACCTCTTGGCTTCCCACCAGGCCCTAGTTTAAAAAGTCACAGGCCACCTTTTTAGTTTTGCATGCCAGCAGTCTGGTTCTATTTCGGTGTAGGTGGCGCCCATCCTTCCTGTACAGCTGCAAAGTGCTGTCCAGCTCTGCACCCAGCATGTGGGCTAGTGAATGGATTCTTCTCTGTGTGCCCCTGCTGCTGCATCTGTGCCATTGGCCACATAGACACAGGAGCATGGTGAAGTGCCAGTCCCAGGATTCACTGTGCTGGATAGCTCAGTGGTTTGAGCATTGGCCCTGCTAAACCCAGTGTTGTGAGTTCAATCCTTGAGGAGGCCATTTAGGGATCTGGGGCAAAAATTGGTCCTGCTAGTGAAGGCAGGGGGCTGGACTTGATGACCTTTCAAGGTCCCTTCCAGTTCTAGGAGATTGGTATATCTCCAATTATTACCTTTATTACCTCACTGCAGGTCTGAGGCCATAATTCTCTCACGTTATGACTGTAAGCACCACTGCAGCTTAGGGGGTAAAGAAGCTGACCCCGCTCCTTTGCTGCCAGGAGGGTTTCATCCCCAAAGCAGTGTGTGGTTAGACCAGGGGTCGGCAACCTTCCAGAAGTGCTGCGCTCAGTCTTCATTCAGTCACTCTAATTTAAGGTTTCGCGTGCCGGTAATACATTTTAACGTTTTTAGAAGGTCTCTTTCTATAAGTCTATAATCTAGAACTAAACTATTGGTGTATGTAAAGTAAATTAGGTTTTTAAAATGTTTAAGAAGCTTCATTTAAAATTAAATAAAATGCAGAGCCCTCCGGACCAGCGGCCAGGACCCGGGCAGTGTGAGTGCCACTGAAAATCAGCTCGTGTGCCGCCTTCGGCACCTGTGCCATAGGTTGCCTACCCCTGAGTTAGACGATTGCCTCTAACTTACCAGCACACTGTAGTTTTGAAGGAGGGCATGAGAAACCAGTAGCCACCTTCAAAGGCTCCATTAATACCCACAAGACTGATTGTAGCCACCATCACACACCTGATACCTGTGACAGAAAAAAGACAGGCTCAGTCAGAAACTCCACAGGAACTGTGTATGTTTCTGAATTGACACTGGGTCTAGAAATCCAAGAGGAGGAGCACCAGATAACAAAGAACTTGTTGCCATTCATGTCCAAGTTGTCAACCATGGAGGTGATAACATGTTTCCGAGGAGCAAGGGGCTGGATGCACAGCCCCAGGAAAGGGTGAAGCTGCTGGAAGCGGCCTCATGCCTTCACGGGTGACCTGGGAGGCGGCTGTGCTAGCAATGTCAGGAGTTTGGCCTCATATCCTGCTGAAGAGGTTTGTGGGGGACAGGCTGTTAGAACTACCATTCTCTTTGTTGTTTGTGCAGTTACAGCTGAATTAATTTTACGCTTCATAAACGCACTGTCCGGTTCCTAACTCTCCACTGGACTTCCTCAGCTGGTGGATTGAACACCGCAAACATCTGCACTGGGCTTGCCAATCCCAACACCCTGACCCCAGGAGCAAATGGTCACACACTAGATGTTCAATACTAGACCGGTAACTGAAACGAGTCGCTGGGCAGAACAAATCAAACACAGCAGCGAGCCCGGCTGCCACAGATCCCTGCCCAGAACTGTCGCGGTCCCAGGACCTTACCACAGTGATGTGCAAAGCTCAGGCAGCCTCTCCCCAGAAATAGGCAGTGACCATGAACTTGAGGTGCAAATCAGGAGGCACCCAGCACAGTCTGAACCAGGGAGGAGTGACAGTGACCCTGTGTGCCTGGGACACAGAGGTGCATCCTGCTCCCGTGTTCCCACTAGGAAGGAGTGCCAGAGATACAAGTGGAACTCCCCAAGTTGCTGCCTCCCTGCCGGGCTGCTCCAAGATGCATGAGAGAGACTGCACTAGGCCTGCCTCTCGACAGGGCAGTCTGAACATTTACTGCTATCGCTCACTCTGCACTGTAAGTGTCGCCTCTGTTCCTAGGGCATCTGCAGCCTTCCCCTTTTCTGCCAGCCCTAATAAATACCCTCTCCCGTAGCCATGTGAGTGGTTAGTGCGATCCACCAGGGCAAGTGCCTACAAGGCCTAGCTGCCGAAGCACCTGCCATGCTTGCTCTGAGTCGCAGTACACCCAGCATGCTACTGGCACCATCGGGGTTTGGTGTGCCTGGCCCTGAGCAGCCCAATAATGACAGCACGATTGAGCCCTTAGTGAATTAGACTGTCTGTGCTGCAGGGGGAACGTTTCCCCGCCTCTCAGACTTTCAGGGATTCACACAGGGTCACAAAGAAAGTCTGCAAAAGAGCTGGGAACAGAACTCTGCTCTCTGCCCCCAGAACTCTGCTGGAGACAGAACCCCGTCCTTCTGAGACCCTCGCAGGGGGAGCCCTTCTCCTGCCTGAGCACCGTCACCAGTCTGTTTTGGAGAGAAATGTGGGGGTCTCATTTCAAACGACACGATGTGCTAATCCCCCACGTGCTGAGGGCTCCTTACAGCGAGGCGCAGGGGCTGTTCTTTTCTGGGCCAGGTTGTGTTGCTGCAGCAGCCAGAGTGGCACGGGGGAACTAATAATACACCATGCCCAAATATGGCATTGTGTACGTTTCCACTGGTGATGTTGGAGCAATCTGTATTTTGGAAAAAAAAAAGCTGCTTCCCAAACGTTCAAAACAGATTCTTCATGCATCGCTTTCGAATACACAGGCATGAAAATAGCCACTGGACATCATGTCCTTTCCTAAAAAGACAGTACCAAGATGTGGAGGCTTAAATGCAACAGCCATAAATTAAGGTATCAGCTAAGAGACCTGGTCCGTTTCCAAGTGTGGCTATTTCCAGCAATGGCGGTTTTGATCTGTTCTGGGGTCTACAGCTAGCTGTGAGGGCCTGGGAAGAGTCACGCTAACGATGTGGATGGGTGGAGTCGTGCGTGGGATTGGTGGCTTGGAGTGGGGAGCGCTCCCTCAAACAGTAAGCAACCCCCCTTTTTGCAGTCTGTTCTGCAGCCTGTCCGGCTGGTGAGCTTTCATTTCTCACTGGTGGGAATTTTTCTTGTCGTCATCTGATAAGGTGGTGCTAGTGGGGGTGGGAATCTGACCTGGTTACTACTAGCGAGTGGGTGGGACCGGGACAGAGGAGCAGGCTCCTCCCCCTTTGCGCTTGTTTCTGTGGGGTGGGCTGGGAGTTTTTTGGAAGGGGTAGCTGGACGATACTAAACTGGGAGGCGTGGTAGATACGCTGGAGGGTAGGGATAGGATACAGAGGGACCTAGACAAATTAGAGGATTGGGCCAAAAGAAATATGATGAGGTTCAACAAGGACAAGTGCAGAGTCCTGCACTTAGGACGGAAGAATCCCATGCACTGCTACAGACTAGGGACCGAATGGCTGGGCAGCAGTTCTGCAGAAAAGGACCTAGGGGTTACGGAGGATGAAAAGCTGAATATGAGTCAACAGTGTGCCCTTGTTGCCAAGAAGGCTAATGGCATTTTGGGTTGTATAAGTAGGGGCGTTTCCAGCAGATTGAGGGACATGATCATTCCCCTCTACTCAGCACTGGTGAGGCCTCATCTGGAGTACTGTGTCCAGTTTTGGGCCCCACACTACAAGAAGGATGTGGATAAATTGGAAAGAGTCCAGGGGAGGACAACAAAAATGATTAGGGGGCTGGAGCACATGACTTATGAGGAGAGGCTGAGGGAACTGGGATTGTTTATCCTGCAGAAGAGAAGAATGAGGGGGGATTTGATAGCTGCTTTCAACTACCTGAAAGGGGGTTCCAAAGAGGATGGATCTAGACTGTTCTCAGTGGTAGAAGATGACAGAACAAGGAGTAATGGTCTCAAGTTGCAGAGGGGGAGGTTTAGGTTGGACATTAGGAAAAACTTTTTCACTAGTAGGGTGGTGAAGAACTGGAATGGGTTACCTAGGGAGGTGGTGGAATCTCCTTCCTTAGAGGTTTTTAAGGTCAGGCTTGACAAAGCCCTGGCTGGGATGATTTAGTTGGGTTTGGTCCTGCTTTGAGCAGGGGGTTGGACTAGATGACCTCCTGAGGTCCCTTCCAACCCTGAGATTCTATGATTCTATGATGGGGAGGGGTAGGCGGGTTTGGAGCAGTTTGGTTAAAAAGCACTTTGCAAGATGCGCCATTGGGATTTTGGCTGTCTGTCCGTCTGTCACCCCTATGGCTGGTTGGCTTGTAAGCGCTTCAGGGCACAGACTGCTTCTTAGTCTGTGTTGTGCAGGGCCCAGCACAGTGGGAAGGGTGCGATGCTGCATTGTGGGCACGCTGGGGTTGAGTCAGGAGGGAACTCATGAGACTATTGTATTGTCACTGCCTTGGATTGCTCCATGCGTACCGTGCTGGGAGTGGAATGAAATCTACATTCGCTCTTTCCCCAGGGCCTGGGGAATTAGCACCCAGGAACGAAAGGCCACCCTGAAATGGTACCGATGGCTCTGAATACTGAACTGGATGGGCACGAGCACTCTGAGTGGAGGTGGCTTGTTGCCCATCGTAACAGGGCCACCTGCTCCTTTAATAGTCCAAAGGGAGAGGGCCAGGGAGAGCTGGCTCTGCCCTAGCGTGAAGCCCAGCAGAGATGCTGGGAAGCAGCTGACACAGCTGCTCAGCACCTCATGATTGGCGCACACGCTCAGCTGGCAAATATAAAGGGGGAAAATCAGGAGAGCAGAGCTGGTAACCACTGCAGGCAGACCAACCAAACCTGTGAAGCAACCCTGCAGGGTCAGAGAGGGCCACAGCTGGTAGCTGCCAGAAGACCCCAGTCTGAACCCCCTAACCAGACTGTTATTTGTGTTGCTTTTTGCACACTTGTCTGTCTTGTTTGTGAAGACAACAAACAGAGCCCTGAGGACATAGACAGAAAATGAACCTGGGCATGTCTGATTGTCTATTTCCAACTGGTGAGTAGAGCCACCAGGGTACACATAATGGAGAATGCGGGCATAGCTTTCCATGGCCTGGGGAGAAGCCTGGGTCTTGCTGCTTTGGTGACATGGAAAGGAGAGCAGGGGTCGCAACAGGGTCTGACAGCTACAATTGCAGCAGCAGCAGCATCAAATGTCATTCCAGCAGAAGCATCAAGAGGATCATCAGCAATTCATGCTCAAAATATTGGCTTGGGACCCCCACATTCCACAGATTGGTGCAGGTTGCCAGCGTGGGAAGTACGAAGCACCGGGCCGGCCCCGGGGTCTGTACGAAGTGTCGGGCTCTCTCGGAGATGCTGTGCCGGGCCGGCCCCGGGGTCTGTACGAAGCGCCGGGCTCTCTCGGAGACACTGTGCCGGGCCGGCCCCGGGGTCTGTACGAAGCATCGGGCTCTCTCGGAGATGCTGTGCCGGGCCGGCCCCGGGGTCTGTACGAAGCGCCGGGCTCTCTCGGAGATGGTGTGCCGGGCCGGCCCCGGGGTCTGTACGAAGCGTCGGGCTCTCTCGGAGACACTGTGCCGGGCCGGCCCCGGGGTCTCTACGAAGCGCCGGGCTCTTTCGGAGACGCTGTGCCGGGCCGGCCCGGCTCTCTCGGAGACTCTGTGCCGGGCCGGCCCCGGGGTCTGTACCTGAACTTTATATTTAAATTGCACAGCTAGTGGGGAGTGTGAGGGAAAGGGCGAGGCTGTCTGGCCATAGTCCGTATCACCGGGAGGGACAGTCCGCCCAGACTCCAGGAGCTAGCAGTGGTGGGTGACCTCGACGTGTGTATGGTGGGAAGACTGCTGAACCCTTTTATCTGAGCTGCATGTCAAGAATCACAAGGAGCTTAGACGGATGTGCTGTGAAAGTGGGTGACGCCTGGGAACAGTTGGGTAGATGTATTAGAGCTTAGCACTGCTACTGGCCTAGTGGTTTTACTTTTTGTTTTAATTTCCACAGTTTATTTATCCACAAATGGCTGCAATATTTACAGACTGTATCTTCTCTAACTTCTCTTCCAGGACGGATTGCATCAAAAGAGTACATTTGTGTAATAAAATAAACTCCCCCCGTGCTGTGGTAATCTGTGCTCAGTAACTACATGTGTTTTCCATTTATGGACCCTGACCTGATCTGCTGCCAAGGGAGTTTTCATTAACTTTTAATAAGACATTTTTGTTGTGTTTGGACATGCATGTTGTAGAGAGTAAGGAAGGATCTATGCATTTCAGGGAGAATGGAGCCTCCTTGCTTTCTGTGCAAGCTGTATTCTGTATGCCAGAAAGAGACTATTGTGATTGTCTAGCCTGACCTCCTGTCCAACACAGGCCAGAGAACCTCACATAGCGATCTCTGCATCCAGCCCATAACTTCGTTTAAGCCAGAGCATATATTTTAGAAAGAGAGTCCAGAGAGACAGACGTCAAGTGCTGGAGAATCCACCCCGTCCCTTGGTAGTTTGTTACAGCAGTTAATCACCATCCCATTTGCCCCTTATTTCCAGTCCGAACTGTCGAGCTTCAGCTTCCAGCTGTTGGATCTCGTTCTGCCTTGGTCTGTAGGTCAGAGTCCTCTCCTCTCAGAAAGCTCCTCCCTATCCAGGTACTTGCAGACTGTGAGAGTCACTTCTTAACCTTCTCTTGAATAAACTAAAAGGTCTGAGCTGCTTTAGTATTTCTCTGAAGGCAGGTTTTTCCAGAGTGCAGATCATTCCTGTAGCTCTTTTCTGAACCCTCTCCAATTTCTCAGCATCCTTTTTGCAGTGAGAGACATCGGCGTGGGACACAGTAACCAGTAATGGTCTCACTAATGTCCTAAGCAGAGGTGATCCCACCTCTCTGCGTGTGCACACAAGGATCTTCAGATGTGTGGTGTATGTTGTCTACAGGTGACTTGAGGCCAGGCTTCGGAAGATTTATTGAATAGTTCGGAGCCATGCTGAGTGAGTCTGGGTTACAGCTGTGACTACTCCTGCACAACGTTCAGTGGCAGTGTGACCGAGCCATTCTTTCAGCTGAGAAAATACCAGCTTATTAGGGTTGTCTCTCTCTAAATGAAGTATATCCTCTGGTTTCTTAGCAGGGATGGTTCTGAGAGGCGTGCAGACTGCAGGCACTTTCAAGGCCAGTAAGATGCAGTATTGCTGAGATGGTAATCAGCTGGACAAGGAGAATGCACTGAGGCTTGGCACAGTCACTGGGAGGGCATCAGTGAGACCACAGCATGTCCTACCAGCAGGCGACAGGACACCCCAACGCGATGAAGCTGGTAAAAGGCAGTTTCCTCGTGCCGTTTACTCCCTATGCACACTGGTGAGTAGCTAGAAGCTCCACTGGCACTGGCAGACCTGCTGTCTGGGGCTGGGCCTGCTTGGTGGCCTGGGTATTTCAGATAGGCTGTCCTCGGCTTTGCACTGCCAGAGGTGCCATCAGCCAGTGCTGGGGCCACTATCAGGGAGAATCTCCCCTGCATACAACTGCATGAGGGACCACCCACAAATGTCAGCAATAGACAAGTGCAGCAGCATGTGGGGCACCCCTCAGCGTGCCAGGGCCTGCCGTGGGCACAAGATCCCCACAACAAGAGAAACAACTCAGGCCAGAAGTGCCAAGCACTGCAAGACCTCTCTGTGACCTCAGCTCCTGCCGTGCTGAAGTAGGCAGTTCCCAACAAGGAATGCGATGAGGGGACCCCAGCTTTGTGCATCACGTAGGGAACGTGGTGCCTACAATGAGCCACATCTTGTGAATGAGGAATGCCTGGGGATGAGCGCCCAAGCCGGAGCTGTCGCACTGAACCACCCAGACACCATGTCATGTTCTCCAGCCTTCCCTGGAAGCCCTTGCTAGTCACCTCCAGGCCACACTCGGCGGAGCTGATAGCCAGTGTGAGACATGCGATAACGTCACATCTCTGTGGGTGGATCTGTGAAGGTGCATGCCCACTGCTACCAGCTATGAGAGACTGCTCCCAATACAGCCCAGCCACAGCACCAAACCCACCAAGCTGGGCCTTGCCAGCATGGCACCGTGGGGCACAGGGCCGAGGAGATAAGCAGTGGTGTCTGGGCATGACCCTGAATCCATGACGACTCCCCAGCACAAACACGCTGCTGTGGCCAGAGTTGTGGGTAGCGTCTGCAATCCTCTTCCCTCCCTGCTCCAGGGGGCCCCAGTACAGCTGGGCCTGGAGCAGCTTGTGCCAGTAGGGTGCCAGGCTCCAGCTCTGCGGGCACAGCCTGTGTCCTGAGCCCTTGGGCTGCAGGGAGAGCAAGGAATGGTGGGGGGATAAGACTAGAAAGAGAAAACAAGGTGCAAAGAGGGGAGAGAGTGGAGAGAAAACAAAGGACAGGAGAGCGCATGGCCAGGCCAGACAGTGGGAGACGCAGGGTAAGTCAGATGCCAGAGGGGCTCTAGGCATGGGGCACAAGGGCTGTGGGGTCAGGGTACTCAGCCACACCAGCCAGGCTGGGAATGACGGGGCTAGGAGCTGCCAGTTGAGGTTAGTTAGTTCAGCTGTAATTGTCTGGGGCCCTGTTCTCCAGGGGGTGTGACAGAAACACAAAGCAACGGTGAAGGAAAATGTTTGCCATCTCTGCCTGACGGAGGCTAAGCCCGTCACTCCAGCAGCCGAGCCCGCTAGCGCTCTGTTCAGCTAAACATGCACCCCAAGGAGAGGGATTCACAGTCAACGTTTAGCAAAAACCCAAGCTTCCCTTGAGCACGCGTGAGTGCTCTGAATTATCTGCTCTAGGGCACCCACGGGGAGGAGTCCCTGAGTGAAGGATACAGCCTTAGCCACGCAGGTTGGACTAGACCTGCAGCGTCCTTCTGGCCTCCCACTCAACAGACCTAGGGCATTTTCTCCCTGTCCGTCCCTTTGACGTGGTTCGGCTTAGTGGGCTCCACGAGTCCTGCAGAACCCAACCCTCGCCCTTTTGCCTTCACACACGCACACATCTCGTCTTTCCATGTGCAGCACCCTCCCTTGCAGCCAGCGGTATTCCCTCCTGGCTCTGCTCCTGAGGGGCAGCCTCGTACCCAACGAATGGCATCACAGCCACTCCAACAGCACTGTCAAGTATCAGAGGGGTAGCCGTGTTAGTCTGGTTCTGTAGAAGCAGCAAAGAATCCTGTGGCACCTTATAGACTAACAGAAGTTTTGCAGCATGAGCTTTCGTGGGTGAATACCCACTTCTTCGGATGCAAGCAGACACTGTCCAGTGACCTCCTTCAAGCGCCAGTGTCGGTGCCCCGGGCTCTGTCACCCCACCCTAATGCCAGCCGCGGGCACTGAATCACTTTATCAGACGGTGACAGCAAGGGAGAGGAACGTAGGAACGCTCTGTGACGCAGTAGGGAGCAGGGCGGATTGACCTGGGAATGTCGTCTAGTTTTACTGGGACTGTCTGCATGGGAGATGGGAGAGCCGGGGGGAGACTTTACTTGAGGGACGATACCTGAGCCGGGAGAGGGATAGGGCCAGGTGACACCTTTGCCTGGGAAACTGGACAAAGGCTGCGGGGGAAGCCCGGGAGAGGGGGGAATGAGACGCTGCAGCAGAGTTTCAGTTTTGGGCTGGCTCGGGAATCGGAGGGAACCCCAAGGCTGGGATCTAAGATCCCTACCCCCCAAAAGGACCTGACTAAGGGGTCCTGTTTATGCCTACAAGCTCTGGTTTGGACTGTGTTCCTGTCATCTAATAAACCTTCTGTTCTACTGTCTGGCTAAGAGTCACGGTGAATCGCAGGAAGCTGGGGGTGCAGGGCCTTGTCTCCCCCAAACTCTCTAACACTCTCCCCATGGGGCCAAGCTGCTACAACACCCTCCATGTGAATTATCCACGTAGTGGAGTGATGAGATAGTACAATCAGCCATGGCCAGGAAAGGGCCTGGGGATGTGTCAGGAGATACCGACATTCCTCCCATAGACTCGGAGCAGAGCCGGGGCAGCGACGTGAATTCTGCTGTGGCAGGACACCCCTTCCTCGCCTGCCCGCAGTGACTGTTTGAAGGAGCCATTGCCTCCAGCTGGTGCTGGGGAAGTGAAGCCCACGCAGAGCCGTACACTTACACAGTATTCAGCAGAACTGACGGGACTTCCAGCCCTGAGAAGCAGCCTCTGAGGGAGGGAGCCAGCGCATCTGAAAAGACAAGAGAGGCAGGCGTGAAACATGAGCTAGAAGGCATCACACGCCTTCAGCTCCTACACAAACCACATCCTGGGTCTCTGCGAAGAGGGGACAAGAGCTGGGCCCTGTTCTGGGCTCACTCTAAGTGCCAGACAGGCCTAGCCCCAAACCCCTGCTTTAAACACCATCCCCTTCCTCAGTTCTGGGTGGGTCAGAGCTGCAGACCCAACGTTATGTCACCCGTCCATTGCCACTTGCAACCCCGTGGCGGTGCACAACGGATTCAAGGGAAGGGGCAAGGACAGCGCTCCCGCTGATAGGGGCCCTCTGCCAGAGCACACCCGTGGGGCTGGATCTGGGGCAGAGCTGTGCCTGTGCTGGAGCTGCGCACCCCACGTTGGAGCTGTGGCTTAGAACAGGGGTTCTCAACCTTTTCCTTTCTGAGCCCCCCTCCCCACCCCAACGTGCTGTAAAAACTCCACGGCCCACCTGGGCCACAACAACTGGTTTTTCTGCCTATAAAAGCCAGGGCCGGCATTGGGGGGTGGCAAACAGGGCAACTGCCCAGTACCCCACACCATAGGGGGCCCTGTGAAGCTAACTTGCTCAGGCTTCAGCTTCAACCCTCAGTGGTGGGACTTGGGAGCCCCACACGGTGGGGCTTCGGCTTTCTGCCCTGGACCCCAGCAGGTCTAATGGCAGCCCTGCTTGGCGGACCCCCTGAAACCTGCTTGCAGCCCTCCAGTGGGCCCCGGACCCCTAGTTGAGAACCACTGGCTTAGAGTTCATCTTCATGCTCACTATCCTCTTCCTGCTGCCATGTGGTCCTGCCTGCAGAGACGGTATTGCCTTAGGGCGGCTCTGACCCAAACACCAAACTAAAGGAATCAAAACCCAAGTCACGGATTGCGGGGGGTGGGGGGGTAGTTTAGTGTCCCATGCGCCCTTTCCTTTGAGCATGTCCCTCTCCCTGCCACGCCGGCAGGCGAAAGGAGAATAGCAGCAGGGGCGGCTCTACAAATTTGGCCGCCCCAAGCAGTCATGCGTGGGAGGCGCCCCTGAGCCGCGGGAGCAGCGGACCTGCCGCGGGTATGACTGCGGAGGTTCCGCTGGTCGCGTGGCTCAGCTGGACCTCCCGCAGCTGCGAACGATTCGCTGGTCCGGCGGCTCCGCTTGAGCTGCCGCAGTCATGCCTGCGGGAGGTCCAGCCGAGCCGCGGGACGAGCGCCCCCTCCGCAGTCATGCCTGCGGCAGGTCCGGTGCTCCCGCGGCTCCGGTGGACCTCCCGCAGGCATGACTGCGGCAGGTCCACCGGCCCAGCCTGCCGCCCCCCTGGGAAAGGGCTGCCCCAGGCGGGTGCTTGCCCCGCTGGGCTCTAGAGCCGCCCCTGAATAGCAGTGCCTGTGCTGGCTCTACAACATCAGAGGACCCCTTTCAACTGGCTGATCCTGGCACCAGTCACACCAGCTCTAGGTATGAATGCTGAAATTGAGCATAGCAGGAGGATCCTGCGAGGCTTTGCAGAGATGCTGCACCAGGCTGTCTGAAAATGCTGTTCTGATCTGACAAGGGACTCTGAAAATATGCTCAGTTTACAAGCAAAGAGGTGGCTCCTCTAAGATCCAGCTCTGCAATCTCAACCTAAGTTCAGACCCAGTTTTTCTCATGCATTATCAGTAGTAGTTTACGTTTTGCAGGCCAACGCTGCACTTGCGAACCCCACGGCATTGGGCAGGTTTGCAGAGCAGTAACTCGCTGGAGCTCCATCAGCAGCGCTGCACAAAGAGGCATGGACTCGCTCATTCGCTTGTGGCTGTTAGTTGTGCAGAGCAAATGGGGCTAGAAGCAGTGAACGCTTCTTTCAGTGACTGCAGCTAGCAGCTGGGACCCTGGCTCTGCACAGCGGGCACATCTGCTGAGAAAGGAGGAGGTGCCATTTTTATATAGCGCAGCACTGCATTCTAGCACATACGCGCAACAGCGAGCTTGAGGAACTGTTGTTAAGCAACAGAGAAGTCACTAAGATACTAGCATATCCTCCACTGCTGAAAGGATGGCTTCTCCCTCCTTCGCTGCACCAGTAGATGGGTTTAGGACAGCAAAATGCCTGCGCTCTGAGGGGATATAGCTTCTTGCCAGCGGCACATGTAGCACCCAACACTATTAAAGCTACAGATGCAGAAGGAGGGAACACCCTGCAAACTCTGCTCTGGAGAAGGCACTTTGTCATGGTTGGCCTGAAAAGTTGCTTTTCCTCTCACAAATCTGGTGTAGAGTTCTACGTGAAATGCAAGGTCTGCATTAGGGCCTGGCTTTGCCATGTGACTCCCCTTGACATGTGAGGAGCTGCTCTAATGTCACTGGGCCTGCTGTTGTATAAGGTGCTAATCAGCATGAGGGTGGCAGAAGCAGGCCGTGAAATCCTTTCCTTCTGTCCTGCACGTGCTTCACTGTGTACCAGCTCTCTCTGTTCCAGGCCAGGATGCACGGAACATATCCAACTGCAGCCATCAGAGTGAAATTGGGCAATTTTCACTTGGCCGCTGAGCGGCCTGTCCAGCTATATGGAAACGTATCATTTCCAGCTGATGCCTTTTGTGCAGGCAGCACAAGTGCGTGAATGAGAGCAAGGCAGAAAGGAAAGACAAGAAAATAGCCCACTCATATGGCCAATGGGGACAGGGGCTCAGGAGGGGAAAAGTTGGGCACAACTGGTGGGGGAAGGAGGGAGAACGGGGGGAAGTCAAAGCAAGAGACAAAATTCAAGCCCCCTTTCACATCTTGCACAATTTACTTCTATTCAAATATTATGCACGTCTGGGGCCAAATCTTAGCACGAAGGCAGATTTTTTTATACATCTTCACCCTCAGATTATGAAGCTTGAAACCAACAGCAGCTCTCCTGGCTCTGGGTTTCATTCCAGGTTAATCAGGTTAGTTGGGCCCTTTGACATGCAAAACTTGGAAGATTCTCATTGTATCAGTTTGAAGTTGGGTGAAACCTGATGATTTTGACTAAGTTTTGGGTTCATTTGAAGCCAGAAATTCATTGCAAAATGCAGGGTCTCAAACATGTGAATTGAAGCACATGAGGGTTGCTTCATGGAGACTCTTGTTCTGTGCATCCATTATGATGTCATCAGCTTATTTCATTAATAACCAGTGAGGATGCTGTTAATGAGTCCTGAAATTTCAGACCTGAAAGCGCAACTATGCACAAATAATTTGTACATGCAAATAGCAGTTAGCTGTCTAACTGATCATTTGGATATGCAATCGCAGTAATTACATGGACAAATTACATGCCACAATTTTGCGCACTCATTTTTAAATATACCCTTGGCTATTTCATTGTTCAGGTACTGCTGCTGCTCCCTTGGCGCTCCCTGGGGGGGACCTATCAGATTTTGGTTTGATCTCAGGCTAACTGGCCTGTAGTTACCTGTCTAAAATCCTGGCACAACATTCGCTATTTTCCAGTCCTCTGGAACTTTCCCAGTGTTCCAAGTTTTGTTAAAAATGAACAGCAACGTTTCAGAGATCGCCTCAGCCAATATCTTTTAAACTGGTCTATTGGATGCAAGCTACCTGGTCCCACTGACTTCAAAATATTTAACTCTAGCAGTTACTGTTTGTAGATGCTTTTGCTTATGGAAAAAGGCCCACAAGGCACTATCTGTGTGTAGCAGGGGGTGAGGCTCACAGGGCAGCATCTGCGTGTTGCAGGTGGACAGAGGCAGGTGGGGCGGTGTCCACGTGTAGTGGGAGGACAGAGGCCAGCGGGGCGTCGTCGGTGTGGCGGGCGGACGGAGGCCGGCGGGGCGGCGTCGGTGTGGCGGGCGGACGGAGGCGGGGCGGGCGCGCGGTGTGGCGGGCGGACGGAGGCCGGCGGGGCGGCGGCGGTGTGGCGGGCGGACGGAGGCCCGCGGGGCGGCGGCGGTGTGGCGGGCGGACGGAGGCCGGCGGGGCGGCGGCGGTGTGGCGGGCGGACGGAGGCCCGCGGGGCGGCGTCGGTGTGGCGGGCGGACGGAGGCCCGCGGGGCGGCGTCGGTGTGGCGGGCGGACGGAGGCCGGCGGGGCGGCGTCGGTGTGGCGTGCGGACGGAGGCCGGCGGGGCGGCGTCGGTGGGGCCGGCGGACGGAGGCCCGCGGGGCGGCGTCGGTGTGGCGGGCGGGCGGACGGAGGCCGGGCGGGCGCGCCGGTGTGGCGGGCGGACGGAGGCCGGCGGGGCGGCGTCGGTGGGGGGGGCGGACGGAGGCCCGCGGGGCGGCGTCGGTGTGGCGGGCGGGCGGATGGAGGCCGGCGGGGCGGCGTCGCTGTGGCGGGCGCGTTGCTCTCTAGACAGTAGGCTGCTAACTGTGGATCAGAGAGGTTGTGAAGCCCTTGATCTGAGGGACTAGCCAGGCGTGTGGCACGCTGCGCAGACTAGTGTAGAGTCTGTCCCCGGTGCTGGAGATGTGAGAAGGAGCAAGAGCTCTTTTGCCAATGGTGGTTCTGCCAGGCTGGACTTATCATTTGGGGGGCCTGGATGCCATTGTGCTGATACGGGAACCAAATGAGCAGGACGTCCAGGTAGCAGGAGCTGTGAATGCCCTGGTGCCCAAAGCAGGCAATGAGCATCACTGCAGTCTGGAAGAACCTGGTCAGCAATACCCTTGGCTATTTGAAGTGTGACCCAGTCTGGACCCAAGGCATTGGGATCAACCACACCTTAGCCCCATGGCCACAGTCCAGGTCTGGATCCAGACTGCTGGTGTGGAGAAAGGGAGGAGGAGAACTGGTGTCAAACTCAAGAGTCTGCAGCCTAAATCAACCCCACTGAGAGCAGAGCGGCTGAAAGACGCTGCTTGGTGTGGCAGACACAGGGCCCAGGCCCGGGCCTGTATGGGTGGAGCCTGGAGGGCACCAAGAATTTTACCAATGGCTGTTTCTGTGCCATGAATGTGTCTGGGAGCCCTAGCAGCCAGCCCCCAGGCCAGAGGGCTCTGTGCAGGAGAACAGCCCTGAATACAAACACTGAAGAGTTCTACTTGCTTAAGTAAAACCATGTGAACAGAGACGACAGAGACAATTGCTAAAGCTTAGGTCTGTGTATGTGCTGTGCCTAGCGCAGCGGGCTCATTCCTGCCGGGGTATCCGCCAGTCGCTCCACCACAGACACAATGTTGCCAAAGTCAAGAGATCAAAAATCATAAGTCAAATTCCTATAAATCATGACCTGCCCCACACATCATGAGATTTAAAACACATCCGCAAGCCATACTTCTTAGTCCATCTTTTGACTTTTTTTGGTGGGTGGGTGGTTTTTTTTCAAGTTGAAAAGTGAGCCTTTAATGTACTTCTCTTCCGGGCGGCTCAAAGGGAGACTCCACCCACCCCTAAAATGGGGGAATTGCCAGCCATTTCCTATTACCGTCTTGACTCCCCGCCCTCAGACCCAGCAGCACCCCTCCCTCCCTTGCCTCCCACTGCCCCGGCACCTGCTCTCTGCTCTAGGGTCATAAATGTAGGCAGGCTCAGTAGCAGGGCAGGTCTGTGTCCTCAACCCTGAGACGCTCGGAGAGCTCTGCCAGCCCTGAAAAACACGGGCTCAGAGGCGCTTCTCGTGTCACAGCACCAGCTCCTCCTGCAGGTGCTGAAATCCTGTGACAGAATCTTACAGTCCCTTCGCAAGCTGGCAATCCTTCCCGTGGCTGCTACCCGTCCCCACCGCTCCCCCTAGGCTGTGGGCACTGCCATTGGATCCCCTCCATCTCCCACTCCGTCACTGTCCTCTGCTTCTCCCTGCAGCCCCTAAAGCAAGCTCCTGATCCCCCTTGCGCTCCCCATCACAGGGCCTCTGCTGCTCCTCACAGTCCTTGTGCCCGGCCCAGCCCCTGAAACATGCAGTGACAGCCACACCGCCTGTAGGCCTGGCTTCAGTCTCATTGGAAACAATGGGAGGTGGCAGACCGCTGTCTGAAGGGCAACCTCCCTGCCCCTCGCAGACAGACTGTAGGGAAACGGTGCCCAACATGATGGCTTCAGCCTCATTCACTGGCGTGGCAGCTGGCGGCCATTTGGAATCAGGGCCAGTTCCTGTGTTGGCACCTTTCATCCTGTATTCATGAGGCAGGTGCAAACTACCCAAAAGCATGAGAGCCGTGATAAAACTGTGAGCGTTGGGCCCACGGCGGCCAAAACTAGCAGCTAATAATACTCAGCTCAAACAGCAGCCGTACGACTGCGTGGCACTAGGGCACTGAGCCAGCCAACAGGCCCCATTTCAAGGCCTAGTGAGCAAAGGAAGTTCCTCCTAGCCACCCGCGCTCCTGACTCCAGGACCTGCCCTGTAGGCTCCTGCCTACTCTTCTTTCACGTCTTCCCCGCTGGCCTTTAAAGAAAATTATTGCCATTTCCCATCTTTCCCTGGAGCGAGGGCCAGGCACCAGGTCCATGAATGCACTTACTCTAGGCTGCACAGCACTGTCCCTGGCGCCAGCCTCCGCCTCCCCAGTTTCCTCACTCAGGGATTTTTGTACCCCTGTAGAAATCCTGGCGCCATCCACCAACCGGGTCTGTAAATGGGGCCATAATGGTCCCCTAGCTGCCAGGAGCATTGTGAGGGTCATCCAGGCCCACCTGGGAGCTATACGGATACCTGGCGAAGGCACCCTGGTTGGCTGGCTCGGCTGAGGGGCACAGGAGGGGAACGTGTGCTGCTGCTGTCCGTGTTCTGTGTGCTCTGAAGATCGGCAGCGTCAGTTTCTGGGGCTCTGCCGAGGCCACCTTTCCCTATGAAAGTGCTATCAGCCCGGCCTTGCCAGGCGGCCGGTGTTGTTTAGAAGGTATGTTAAATGTAGGCTGAAAGGAGCTGCCAGTATCCCTTTAACTACAGCTCGTTGTTAATCAGGTGGGCTCTGACGCTGGTGGAGACCGTGGAGACATACCACAGAGCTAGTGATGTAGGCAGCTCTCTTGCTGAATTAGCCTTCAGTGCAGGCACACTCCCAGGGCCAAATGCAGCCACCATGTTACTGGCCTGAGTGGAGCCGCAGCTGCTCATACGCAGCCTGTGGGGTTGCCGCGCAGTTCATACAGGGGCCGATACGGCGCCAATACACCATGGTTCTGTACATCCTTCTCCCTTCCCATCCTTAAAGCAGGGGCGGGTTACCTGCTGTGAGACTCCCAGCGCTAAGCAGATTTTGAGGTGTGTGTGACAGGCCCTCACTCCTTGCCCAGCCATACCCACACGCCCATTGCCCCGGCCCCCAGGACATTGTAGAGCTGGGGATACTTCCTCCTTGGGTTAATTCAGAACAAAGCTGGAGCTGGAACCAGCTGGGTGCTACATGAACACAGGGAGGAGAGGTAAAGTGCCTATTTGCCTGACCCCTATTAAACAGCACTGGCGCTGTCCTAGGGCCACAGCCTATGACAGACAGATCCCCTTTTCAGTCATTTATTACTCTGAACATGACAACCATTCCTGTGTTTTCCCCTGTCTAGTTCCATGTGTGTCCGTTTCCCTCTGGGCACGGCGTTACTACAGAACATGCTGGAGCGTCCTTCCAAGGCATTACTTGGGTACCCAGGAGTCGGCAGCAGGTAGAGCTTGCACCTGGGAAGGAGGATCTGCTGTTTCTGTATCTACTGTTTGAGGGTAATGTCATTGCTTCTCTTATTTGCCTGGCTGCACACTGCACAGAACTGCCATTGGGCAGCACACCACCAAAAGGCCCTGCTACTCACCCCCCCCTCCCCCCCGCCCCGAGGGGTGAGGTAATGGCTGTCTTTGAATCAGCAGAGGAAATGGGAGTTTGTTCATCTTGGTAGAAAATTCTGGGCTGAATTTCCAGCAGGATAAAAGGAGGTAGAGTTGTTTAACTCCCACTAGGCTTAACAGGTTCTGAATGTCTTCCTCCACCATGCTGAAATAGCCCCATTTTGTAACAGAAATGTTTGGGGGGGGGGGGAAATAAAAGGAAACACCTACCCCTTATTTGTGGTTTGCTGCCTCTGAGTCCATGAAGTCACTAGTCAAATAGCAGCACTGACGTTGCCTTCCTGGGATCGGTGGTGGGGGGGGGGAGGGGGGCATTGCTACCACAGTGGGTGGGGGCAGAGCCAGGACAGCACATGATAGAAGGGGGGAAGGGTACATGTGTGTAACTGCTGTCAGTGTCAGGGTGCAGCAGGTGGAGATTGGTGCATCCTGTGGGTTGGATAAAGGTGCCCGGGGGACCCAAAATGATTAAGAGCTGGTGTTTTCCAGAGAGGAAGAAAGGAAAGAATGAAGAGGGGAAGGCAGGGAGGCAGAAGACAATCTGATTCCCACTCTGTGCCCGGGACTGGCAGCTCGCCCTGCTCCTGGAGCTGTGCTTTACCCTGGCTCCCGACCGCACCTCTGCACACACACTCCCACGCGCTCACCACGCGCACTGTGTTACCCGTCTGCTGCAACACGTCATGCTAACAGGTCAGCCGGCTCTGCTTGAGACTGGGCTAGTCCAGCTCTGGGCAACCAGGAGCTAGATCACATGAGCCACCATGGAAACAAGATAATGCCATTCCCCCGCGCTGTGGCCACCTACAACACATCCTGTCATCCCTGAAAGCCAGGGACCTTCAGCACCACAAACCAGGGCCTCTGGTGGTGAGCTAAAGAAGAACTTGGTTAGCAGGGAGTGTGCTGGGGGCTCTGAAATAATCCCTGGGTATAGCAACTACAGAGAATGGTCTCTCGCCTCGGCTTGTGTGCTGATGCTAGAACTGGGGGAGTAGCTGTGTAGTTCCTACAACAACTAGAACCCAGGTGTTCTCACAGTGGGACCTGCTGGCGCTGTATTGCCTTTAAGCGCACTGCAGTGTCACTGTTTCTCTCTGACCTTGGCAGGCGAGATGTTCTGAGAGATGCATCACAGACCTCCTAGCCCCTGGAGAGGGGGGTTAAGCAACCTTTGCACGTCCTGCGTGTGCGTTGCTCTGGGGACTGGAGAGGCACCTGGCGTCACTCAGACCGCCCTGGGGGGCCTGGTGAATTGTGGCAGTCTCCTCAGGCTGTGCTGTGGGCTGCAGCACTGCCAGGAGGCTACATAATTCTGTGGCCCTGCTCCTGGCACACCTCTTCTGCCCTCAGCATGCCCACTACACCAGGGCTTGTATGGGGTTCCCTGCAGCGGGGGAATCCTCTTCCCCTCTGCCCCCAGAAGTGGGGCTGCTAGGGACCCTTTATGCCACTCTGGCCCTTTCAACCAGCATAAGTGTGGCCAGGACCTGTGGTTCAGGAAATGACTCCATCCACGGCTCTCGTATCACGACAATCTCTTGCTTGGTACAATACAAATGAGGGAATTGCTGTCTGGGAGCATGGGCCGCGTTTGGCCCTCAGATGTGTACTGCTCATCTCCTGAGCTCACCAGGGACTGAAATCTATCACTTCCCGTCTATTCCTGTTTGCCTGAACTTTGCCATGGGCCAAGCCACGCTCATTAGCTGAGCTACCTTCCTCCATCGGCAGTCAGTGACTTCATCCACAGGAACATTCTTACCCCACATATGGGAATTGAGTGAAAACTGTCCCACTCTTCCTCTACGATCATCTCTCTCGAGGGCTCACAGCTGGCTTTTATGGTACTAACCTATACCTCAGCTGGTAGCCACTAGGAAATTGTGTGTCTCCCTGTGTTTTTAAAATCTCTTGACCATTATCCCTGTAAGTCTGCAGTTGTGCGTTCATTATGTCGAATAGAAACTTATCTCTAGTATCTCTTCATATACCAGCTAAAGTTCTGGCACATTCCCTTCTATAATAACGATAGCTTATATTACTGTATATTACTTTCATCACTAAGAATTCCAAGCATTTGCACAAATTGAAATGTAACCACAGTGGGGCTGGCACATGGAAGATTTTTAACGGCACGTGGCAACTCTATACACCAGTTAAAGATAGAAGGACGCAAAGAATTTCACACCTAAATTACACACTGCAGAGAATTTTAAGTAGAGGGAATGCCTAATTTCGCAAATTAAAATGTGCCCAAGGACAACTGATAGTGGAGGAAGGGCCATGAGATCAAATGAGAAGAAATGACCGTGAGTCGCACGTCTTGATGGAAAGACAAAGCCTCCAGCCACGACATCCCCTCTAGCACCAGGCTGGCTCACAACTGACAGAGGCAGTGTCTGCATTCAGTCACCAGTGCCATGATCTGCAGCACGTAGGCGTGCGTAGTCAGGCTCCTGCTCCAGCAATGACACGGCCTAGCCATGCTTATCTGGGGAGCGCTCACTCAATTACAGCCCAGGACAGTTGTGCAGAGACCATGCTGACTTTAACTCTGCACATTCATCTGTGCAAAATCTAATCCTGTGTCTGTTTGCTCCCGTTCCCAGAACTCTGCAATGATAAAAGCTGTGAGCGAAATCATCAGATTTAGAGTGTCTGATAAAGTAGCAATAAAGCTCCCTCAGACACAGTGTTTATTACTCAAGATAGACGTGACTAAGATGCACATTAAACGATTCTGTATCTTGCCTTTGCAAACTTGTTAGAGATGGGAGGATCATATTGCTATGTACATTTCCTTGTAATTCACCAACCCAGTAGGCTTTCTGCTCTTTTCTGTGTCTCAGACCCATTGCAGGTGCTGCCTGTCAAATGCTATTTCACAAGACAACTATATATCTGCACTAATATTTATCAGCTTTCTTCCCGTAAATACCAGTATCTGAAAATCTGGACTTTTGCCCAAATCTGAAGATGGTTTTTGAAGCGAAGGAGTTTGCCCAACCTCAATTTCAAGTAATGTTGGATTCAGCTCTCCTCCGCAAGGTTCGTTTCCATCTCTGTTACATGGCTCCAGCGCTTAACTTCTTAACGTTGTCGCCTAGTCAGAGCAGGGCAGGGTCGCCCGTGGGGGGGGGGGGCGCAAGTGGGGCAATTTGCCCCAGGCCCCGGGCCCTGCAGGGGCCCCCGCGAGAGTTTTTCAGGGCCCCTGGAGCGGGGTCCTTCACTTTTTCCGGGGGCCCCGGAAAACTCTCGCAGGACCTGGGCCCCCGGAGCTTCTTCCACTCCGGGTCGTCGTTGGCAATTCGGCAGCGGGGGGGTCCTTCTGCTCCGGGACCCGCTGCTGAAGTGCCAGGTCTTTGGCAGGGGGGGCCCCCTGAAACCAGGGCTTTACTGTGTGCTGTAGCAATGCTGTGCTGTGAGCCACTGGCCATGTCACTCCCTCACTGTGACACGTCGTCCCAGGTAGAATACTGACCTGCCTCATCGGGGTTAATTAATTAATGTTTAGAAAGTGCTTTCAGATCCCCAGATAACATACTACCAAGCTCTCAACGACTCTCCCAATTAGCTTTAATTAGAAAGTTGAATAAGGTAATTAAAAGCTGGCTGAATATTCCTGAGACAGCTTTACCCATTGACTAGATTCCACTGGCGAGCTCTACTTCAGGGCCGGATTCTGATCATTCAGGCGCTGCACACTGTGACCTGTTACTTGTAAATAAATGGACGGCGCCTGCTCTCATTGACCTCTACAGGGGTTTTGCCTCAGTGAAACTGAGGGGATTGAGCCAAAAGTCTTTAAAGGTACGGTGGAACTTATCTAGAAAACCCTTGTCTATTTGCAGCCACCTCCAGCGCATTGCTGAACAAAAACGGGCAGGCGATGAGCAAACCCCAGCTCCTCTAGTTGCACAAGCTGAAAGAGAAGAAACAAAAGCCACCGGGGAGAAGTTAAGTCCACTTTCACTGTGGAAACACAATGATGTTATAAAATAACCCAAAGCTCCAGGCCCCGCTGGACCAGCATTTGCAGTATGGGTCAGACGTGGCTGGGGGCCGTGGGCAAACACTCTCAGTGTAGGTCAGGCATCACCTGGTGCTCTGGGCAAACACATTCTGAATGTGGGTCCGGAAGCAGCCAGGTGGCCCAGGCAAATATGTTCTCAGTGTGGGTCAGATATGACCTGGTGCCCTCGGCAAATGGGTTCTCAGTGGGTCAGAGATGGCCATTCATGCAGGAAAACTCCTCTCTGGCAAATCTGGAAACCTTTCACCTTCTGGCTAACTCCTTTCCCCCCGAAGTAGGGCTCACGATGTCAGTATTTTGTGTAGAGCTCTCTGGAGTCTCAGCTTGTCTCTGCCGTGCTGCCTTTAAAGCCTGATTTGGTGGCTAGTGGTGAGCTGTTGGATTACATGAGCCATGGATTGCTATTTGCCTGTTTTACCAAACCACCAGCCGTTTTGGGCTGACCGGCAGCCTCCACTAGGAAAGGTCCCCACACAGACGTAGTAGCATAGCTGGCCTCAGGGAATCCCCAGCCGGCACCGTGGCAAAAGCCAGTGCTGTTAGCCCTCGTTTTCATAATTACAAAGTTCATGCACATCTTTTATGTGCATTAAAAATAAGTAATAATCCACTCCCCTGGAAAAGTCATTGGCACATATTACTCTAGAAATATGGCCTACGTCTAGCTCACAGCAAATAATCTGAGCGCTATCCGGCACACTAACCATTTAATTTTCAGTTTGTTTGCTCACCACTAGATCCCAACACTGCTAGCGCAGAATAGGGACCAAAGCCTGCAAGCTTAGTATGAGTTACAGAAGCACAAAAAATCATCTGCAACTACCAGCCTCTCTGCTGCTTCAGTCTCATAACTTACGTGGCCTGGTTTCATTTACAGTTGTGTAAATGCCGTCAGCTGTGGGGCTGAGCCCTTGAAATGCCTATAAGGCCGGCAGGGACCATTGTGATCATCTGGTCAGACCCCCAGCATAGCACAACCCCTATGACCCCACCCAGGGATTCCTGCATCCAGCCCAGCTAGCGTGTGGTTAAACTAGAGTGGCTCTGTTGGAAAGATACAGCCAATGTTCATTCCAATGAACGGTGAATCCACCACATGTCAGTGGTTAATTTTCCTGCATTCACCGAACGATGCAGACTCCCATTTCTACCTGACCCACCCAATGCTCCCTCCCATAACAAGCCTGGCCTCTCACCGGGATTGGAAAACACTACGTGCGGCTCCCTGCCCCGGCCAGGCTCAGAGAGGGGAAGCGTGAGGCCAGGTCTCGGACCTGGCTAGCCACATGACTTTTCTACCCACAGCGTAACCATTGGGTGCAATCCTGCCACGTGTACGCTCAACGAGCAGTGCCTTACTCTGCCAGCACGTCCATAGAAATCAGAGGGGCTGTGCCTGGAGATGGGATTGCTCCGTGTGAGCACGGGTGGCAGAACTGGGTAACTAGCGCTGTGATTTTGCTCCAATGTGTCAGGGAAGCTCTGAGCTGGGTTCTGGTTCAAGCCCAAGGGGACTATGTGGCCCAGTTGCAAGGACTGTGTCTGCACCTCTGCTGGTTTGCTCTGGTTTTGGTGAACCCCAGCAGACTGATCACCCACAGGAGCTGTTGGCCAGCTAGACCATCTGGTGGCCAGCTGAGCACATACATCCAAGGGACACCCCCCCCCACCAGCCAAATCACATGTCACCACCATGGCCCTTCCCCTGCACTAGTCCTTGGCTCAGTCCTCCCCCGGGTGACTCAGACTCACTCTTCTCATAGACTCATAGACTTTAAGGTCAGACGGGACCATTATGATCATCTAGTCTGACCCCCTGCACAATCCACCCCATGCCATGCTGCACAGTGGGGACAAGCGGGGACGGGAGACAGGGAAGGTTGTTGCTTGGTGAGGAGGTTGACAAGAAGGCATGGCCTGCCTGCCTTCTCTCTGCCCTCCGCCCTGGCATGGACAACCTTCCTCGGGCTCATTTCTCCTAGCAACAGGGCTGCCTGTGAATGAGGCCCTCCCACCAGCGCTAACTGGGCATTGCTTTCAGGAACGCCCTCGAGCAGACTGAGATGTTCGAGAATCGCCGGCCGTGCTGAGCCGTTCGGGAGCAGCCAGGCGTGCTCAGCCTGCTGGCAGGCCAAGTCCACAGCGAGTGCTCGTCATCCATATTTAATTATTCCTTTTGCTCGTTAATTTTTAACTACAGTACTCCTGCTATCAAGGGTCATTAGGGGGTCCCAACATCAGGGTTCAACCAGCAGAAAAGTGCTTGTGACAGAGCGTACATTACTTGGTGTTTCTGCCTTCCACTTTGCTGGGCTGCGTTAGCCACTGGTTGTGAATAAAACATGGCCCTCCATTTGGAGTTCATTTTCCTTTTCATCCCTGTCACAGTCACTTTGCTTCACGCTGAAGTTCACAAGCTCACTCGAGTTCCTGTGTTTCCATGAACTATCTGAATTTCTGTAGGGACAATCCCTGCATTACTAGCTGGAAGTGCTGGTTGCAGCGGGTCTCTTTAGCGGTAGGCCTGGCGCTGGCAAGCCAGCTGCATGGACATACGTTGCCAAGGGGAAGGAAATCCAGCATCAAGTGTTTCCGCCCCTCCAGGGCCAGGTGTCCTAAATTACTGAGTCAGCAAGTGGTTGGGCAGCCCCAAGTGTCAGCTTGTGCTTATGCTCAGCACTGGCCTATGCCCCTGGATCCTGGCCAGTTGGTCCAGTCCAGGCCCCTCTCTTGAGACGCTACAGGCTAAGTTTAGGCCGGCCTTTCCAAACGCAGGCCCTGCCCACACTGGCAAACACCGGGAGCTGCTGGGTGTTGGGGTCTTTTGAAAAACTGGCCCATAATCAACACATGTATTTAGAGCCTCCCTCCCCAGCTGCCACATGTTAAGCACTGACCCCTGGGCAGGGGAAACAAGGAAAGGCCTTGGGTTTTATACCGAGCCTGCCCCACTGCTGCCCTACGTGATCCCCTGGCATGGCTACTTGTCCATCAGTCCGGCCCTTTAGCGCACAGCAAGGGAAAAGAACCTTTACAGACCAGAACAGAAACGCATGATCCTATTGGTCCCTTCAGGCCCTAAAATCTCTGAATCTAGCAGTGAGTTTTGTTCTCACTGTCTGGTGGCTTTTCATCCTGGACTGACATGTACCCCCCACTCAACACTTTGTCACAGACAGATCCGCAGCAGCAACGGGAGTGGGAATGCTCCCACATTTACCCTTGAACTAGGTCACCCTGTCTACATTTTCAGCCTCCCTCGCTAGTCGGTAACCCTTGGGCTCAGCTCCAGGGGAAATGCATTCAGCGTAAATATTGGGAGGAGGACAATTACCCACAGACTGGGGAGCAGATACAGCCAGGGGTGGAGTTACTAGGCATTGCAGAAAGTAGTGCGAGAAGCGCTCTTCCCTCACATGCGTTGCTGACCGGGTACAGGGAACGGCCCTTTCCCGGAAGGGGCTGTGATATCACAGGTGAGTGTGACAGCTCTAAAGGCGAGAGGCTGGCTCTAAAATGGCCTCTCTCATTGTGCTCGTGCACTTTCCAAAGGTGGCCTAGTCTGTGTCCAACTCCGGTGTCACCTGCTGATGGAGACGGAGGAACAAAAGACTCTGCAGGGACCAGAGCTAGCTATGAAATCTCAAAACCGAACTCACCTAGCTCAGAGGATCAACTTGCAGGTTGGCTTGGTAGTAGGGCACCTCAGTGGCCACAGCTTGCAGGCATGTAACACCCGCCCTTTGGTTTGTGTAGGCATTTCCTGGTGCTGCTACCTATCTCAGATGGTCATCCTGGGAGGTGCTGCTCATGGGATCATATGGATGAACAGCTCTTCTTTGGCTGCCTGGTGCTGCCTCAAGTGCTCTGCTCTCTGGGTTGTATTGGGCCATGGGGTGGAGGAGAAGGGCGTCACTAGCAGCAGTAAGACTTGCCTCTCTCCTGTTGCTTAGCTCAGTGTGAACGCTCCTGGGCTGCTGAACATTATGCCCCTTAGGAACCTACACTGCTCCATACCATGTTGGAACAGGGTTTCTGCCTGTCCCTCTAGGGAATTTCCACTGCTTGACTATCTCTTGGGGTACAAATTGCTCATAGTGTCATGGAAATCACTAGCATCTCCTCCAGCTTAGCTACTCAGCTACTCCGTGCATGACCACAGGCATTTCTATGTAAGATCAGAAGAGCATCAGAGTATGTGGATTGTTAATGCAGGAAAAGTCCCTCTAGACAAGCCAGGTGTACTGAGACTCGTGCAGTCGCTATCAAGGAGTGATAAAACGGGTCTCTGATGGAAGGGACTCCCCAGCTTTGGTAACATCGTGCTGCAGACTCGGCCCCTCAGGGGGGTGGAAACTTGATTTGCTTGGTGGTGGTTGCCACTTACATGTAGCTGTCATCACCAGAGGCGGCTCTAGCTTTTTTGCCGCCCCAAGCACAGCAGGCAGGCTGCCTTCAGCGGCTTGCCTGCGGGAGGTCCCCGGTCCCGCAGATTCGGCAGCTTGCCTGTGGGAGGTCCACCAGTCCCACGACTTTGTTGTACCTGCCCTGAATTGCCGCCGAATCCGCAGGACCGGTGGACCTCCCGCAGGCGCGCCGCCGAAGGCTGCCTGACTGCCGCCCTCGCAGGGACCGGCAGGGCACCCCCCGTGGCTTGACGCCCCAGGCCCGTGCTTGGAGCGCTGGTGCCTGGAGCTGCCGCTGGTCGTCACCTATGGCCAGCTCACAGCAGGGATTCACCTGGCCCCTTGCCTGCAGGAGTCAGCGTCAGAAGGTTTCAAGGACTAAGACTGCAGTCACTAAGGTTTCTGGTAAATAATTTTTCAGGGCATGATGAAAAGTGAGTTCTTCTGTTCTCTCTTCCATCGTATAATTTAAGAAGCTGGAACCCAATTTACTCAACCCATCGTGCCCGGGAGCGTTAGTCAACCCTTGCCTGCACCGTGCACAGACTCTGGCCTTTCATTCGGCTGGGATCACCTGAACCCAGAACGTTTCTGGGGCTGTTGCAAATCCTTGTCTCCTTGCTTACATTGCCCTCCTTAGAGCAGAGCTGGGCAGCAGCTGCAAAAATGTACCCCAAGCAGACCCTGGGCACCCGGACCTAAGCTGGGGGAGAATGACCCATCCTCCCACACTTTTGTCTGCAGCCTACCAGACCTGCCAGGGGTGTGCCAGGCTAAGGAGCCTGAACTCCTCCTCTCAGCAGCGGCAGTGGCTACTGACCTGAAAACACCGGTGGGTGAGGTGGAGGGAGCACTATTAATCAGGCATCGTTCACCAGCGAACACCATCCCAGGAACCACCTGCAGCTACAGCACATTGGTCTGTCCACGCAGTGACAGCTGCCCCTGTACCTCAGCGGTAGATCACCTGCCTTGGAGTCGGGAGCCCTGACATCTAGGCTACAGCACCAAACGCCTGACCTTGCAGATGGCCAACTCCAAACACACCCGGCCACACAGACACACACCACACCAATGGCCTTCCAGCTAATTAGCCGCAAGTGCCCGTTTGGGCGGCACAGTACCCATATACAGAGGCACACGTGTACAGGGTTCTTCAATGCCCGGTAGATTCTAGAACTGCCTCCTGTGGCCTTGGTGTGAATGAAAGTGAAAAGATTAAGGAAGAGAGAGGTGTCCGGGATACATCAGGCAGTGTGTGCTATCACCTCGGGAAGTCTGTCCCCACCCGTCCGCTGAGGATGTGTCAGTTTGATTGGGGGTGAGATCATTAATCTTCTGGAGGAGTGTCTGTTAGCCGGACAGGGGTTAGTTGGACAGGGTGCGCTGGGGGACCAGCTCCGAAAGGACTGGTGGTAGAGTGAGCGAAGTTGTGGCTGGTTGGTATCAATTACCTGGGCATGCAGTGAAGCGGGATAGGTGAAAGCAGGAGGAGGTAGAGCAGGTGCTAACTCCGCTGGGTACAGAGGGTACGGCGCCCACACTTCAGGGCTACTGGGATAAAGTGCAGGCACTGTGAGCTCATCTGCAAGAAAAGAATAAGGAGAGTTCATGGTTACAAAACAGCAATGTTCAAAACAACCGAACAAGAGAGCTCGCTTCACATCAATCAGCTCCTCCGGCAACTGTTACCTAAGCTCAGAGGGAAAAGCCAAAAGACCAGGGGGGAAAACACTGCTCTGGAGGAGGGTCTCAGAGCCCCAGTGATCAGAGCAGGACCGTGTGCTAACGTGACAGGTAGCGGTGGGAGGGTGGGCGACTGGGATGACAGCTGGTAGAAGAGACTCCCCTCGGAGGGACTTGTACTGCGCGGGGACCAGGGTTCCCGCAACGGGGACTATTTACCTGCCAGAACACGTAGCCCTTTCAAAACTGATGGGAGGTTTCGTTGTCACAGTGTCGCTCCGAGTACTATCAAGAGGGGGCGTTTCCCCTGGGTGGTGACTGTTAGCCATAGTTACAGGCTGAGCCACCGACCTGGTTCGCTGGGCCAGGCAGGACACGGCACCGTTTGGTGATGCCAGGCAGCAAGCAGTAAACAGACACACAGACCGAGTGCTGACTCTGCCCGGGGTGTGTGTGACAAAGGCAATAGAGGGATTGGGATGCACCGCAGGCCAGATCGTTCCTGTGCCGGTGCAGGGAGAGAGGGCCTGGGTCGTGCCCCCCTGCTCAGAGGCTGGGGCCACTGCACCCTCTGCCACAGGCTGCGACACCACTTTGGCCTGCCCTAGGGTGCATCCACACTGGCCTTGCCCCTTCCTGCCCCAGGGCATCCCCCCACTCCACCGTGGGGCTCCTGCGGAGGTGGCACAGAACTGGTTCTGTGCATGGTGCGCAGGCCCCTTGAGCCAGGAGCAGTCCTGCCCGCTGGGCCCTTTGTGCCAGCCTGTCAGGGGAACAGGGGTGACAGAGCAACTCAAACCATTACCAACCCGGGCGTTTGCCGAGGGCCCAGCATGAGTTCTGCTGGCTAGTGGGAAAGGGAAGCCGATGGTGTCGTCGCTTTGGGAGTTGGGAACATGAGCCTGGCTGTGGCCACTGAGTGCCCAAACTACATCCTGATTGTCTGGCATTTCTTAGCTTAACAAGTTCGGATTTCTTTTAAGTGTACTCTTAACTGTGAATTTCCTGGGTTTATAACATTGGTTTGGGGGTAATTATAGAATCCCTGCAATTTTTTTTACCCTTAAATTACTGATACATAATTTCAATATAACTCCATTTTTAAGGATGGTTTTTTTTTGTGTGAATTTCCTTAGTTTGGTAAAAATTATTTAAAATGTCATATGTGAATACTCACACGAGAGACCCAAAGACCATGCTGCCATGTGATATTTCTAATTATCTGAAGCTACATAGACACTCTTAAACCATAGTTTAAATGTTAACGTCTAAGGGTCAGATTCACCAGTACACCAGGCCAGCACAAGGAAGCTGGAGTGCACCAATCACTTAGGCTGAGTTTATAGCTGCTTTGCATCACTGAAGCAGGCAAGGCACACTGGTGAATGCAGCCCTGATTTGCCACTGACCTATTGTTTCAAGGGCTGTTTTAGTGAGATGGCACCATGTGACGCGGGGCAGGGGCAGTCCAGTGCCTGAGTCCAATTGTCTGTGCTTTAAAGGCGCCTGCTTTGCTTGTGTCTCAGCGCACGGGGGAGCCGAGGCAGCAGCGCTATGAGAAACCTTTCAGGCACTGACATCTGGGCCAGCAGCTGGCCACAGAAAAGCAGTTGGGCCAAATAATCTACCAATGAAGATTCCGGACGTACGTCCAGTCTCCGTCCTATCCCTGAGTCGTTACAGACAACCCGATGCTGAATGCAGATTAGCTGCAGAGGAAGAACGGTGATGGGTTGAGTCACCGATGATGTCAAAATGGCCTCACATAAAGGTTACCTGAGCTATATATATATATATACAGATGCTACATTTCTTTAAGGGCCCAGTTTTTAATTAATTTGAACTCACATTTGAGTCTCCTTGGCTGCGTGAGTCTCGCCAGCCCTAGACCCTCCTGGACATGGGGACCTTGACTTTCCCCGGCCACAGGGACCTTGCCAGCCTCAAACCTTCCCCAGCCATGGGGGCCTCGCCTCCCCCTCCCCGACCTTCCCCAGCCATGTGGGTCTCACCAGCTCAAGACTCTTCCCAGCTGCATGAACCTTGCCAGCCCTACCCCCTCCTCAGCTGCAAGGGCCTCGCCAGCCCTAGGGAGGTGATAGCTCAGGGTTTTTCTCAGCGCTCACAGGGTATTTCAGCTGAGATGTGGTGTGGGGAGAGCCTGGCTCCCAAGCCCTCATTGTCCAGTGTGTGCTGGCCTGGCCTGGCAGCTTCCATCACATTTTATGCTCTGCAGGAAGCAGGATCTCTCCAAGGAGTCGCAGGAGCTGGCCTTCCTCTCGATCCCAGTCCCAGTCCTTTTCCAATGGAGGCGCTCTTGGGAGAGACGTCCTAGGGAACTGCTGGCATGCGGTATTCAGCCACAGCAGGGACTGTCAGGGATGGGAGGGCCAGATCCTCAGCTGGTGTAAATCGGACAGATCATTTGACATCAGTGGAGTTATGCTGATTTACGCCCGCTGAGGAGTATGCCAGGAAAGTGCAGTACAAGCCCCTTTAAGGCTGTTCTGCCCTATTGCATATCTGACAAGAACACCGGCCTTGCAAAACTGCTGCAATTGCTAGATAATTCCCTTGGTTTCGAACCTGCCTCTTTTAATTTACTGTTTTCCTAGGGTTAGTTGTGAGCCTTCAGTTTACTGATCTGTGCAGACGCCACAGGAACTCCACAGCTGTGAATGATTTAACAGCATCATAAATTATTTGTGGGGTAACAACCATGGAAAAAGGTGCTTACCCCAAAAGATAAATAACAGTAGGGAAGCTGATACCAAGTTTAAGCTTCTGATTAAATTGTGGGATTTATTACTCCCAGGACTTGCATTACTTACCCATCCTGCACTTTATTGGAGATTTATTTACAGCTAATGCTTAGGACCTGATTCATTCATGAGGGTTTTTCTTCCATAAAAAGAAGCATATTCACTTTTCGTGCCAGTGGCGCCTGACCAGAAACAGCAAGGGAGCGTGGTCCCACTCAGAACATGGTGCTGTTCACTTACTAGTAAATGCTCCCTGGTCAGAAACCACAATATTCTTTCAACATAAAATAAAATCTTGAAAAAATGACTTTGCTGTTAGCTGCTTTTTTGTGGTGCCAGTGCAGTGTAACCTGCAGGAACTGATGCGCTGCCGTCCCAGGAGTAACATGGGATGCTGCCCATACGTTGCCTGTTTCCTGGATGGACGGAGCACTTTCCTCTCCAGAGCTGTCAGTGTGGCACTTTTCATGGACACTAAGGGCAGAGGTTCAAGTGCTTAGCACCTACACTGGGACCAGGTTTTCCAAAGAGCTCAGTACCCAGAAGCTCCACTGTGATAGATACGGACAAATTCTCAGAAGACCTCTGCATGTTGGGAGCCCAGCTCTTGGCCAATCTGGCCCTGACTGTGGGTGCTGAATATTTCTGAAAATCTGGTCCTAAGTGCAAATAAAGACTTGAGTGTCTCATTGTTTGCGTGTGCTCCCCATCTGTCTGTAGCCACCTGCTGTCTCTGGTCTTATACTTTGATTGTAAACTCCTTGGGGCAGGGTCTGCGTTTGTACAGCCCCATGCCTGGTCTGCACCTGAAGCTTCTACCGCAAGACCACTAAATAAGAAGTGAGACGACTGTATCGCAGTGTCTACCTACAAGGAGGCAGATGGACATTGTGCCGGCAGCCTTAATGTTGGCATTTCCAGAGTCTCACGTGTTTTTTTCCTAGCCTTGCGTAGGCTGCTCTACTGAACATTTTATACACGCACACATAGACTGAATTACATCTAACGATACTGATGGAGTGTTCTGAGACAGAGGGAGAACATCTCGTGTACATGGGCTGAGTCAGAAACAACAAATCTGAACCATCAGAGGCAGAAAGCGAAGAGAACTTTGTCTCTCTCTTTTTTTTTAATTTAAAATAAAAAACATAAAAAAGGACAAACACAGACTCTTTGCAGTGAGCTGCCTGCTTCCCTGCATTTACCACCAGCCCAGCCAGAATAGGATGATGTTACAAACCCATCACTTTTGGAAGCTCTCCCATTCAACCAATGCTGATTTTCTGGGTGACAATACTCCCCTTGGTAGCACCTTCCCCTTGCACACCCTGCACTCAGCAGAGAACATGCACAGAATCATAGAAGGTCATCTAGTTCAACCCCCTGCTCAAAGCAGGACCAATTCCCAATTAAATCATCCAACAGATTATATCCCTAAATGACCCCCTCAAGGATTGAACTCACAACCCTGAGTTTAGCAGGCCAATGCTCAAACCACTGAGCTATCCCCCACCTTTGCTTCATGAAAGCAGCTAAACCTGGTCAGCCAATCAGCTCCCTCATTTTGGCTAGACTTTCGTAGCAGCCGCCTGTTTTTATGCACAGCTTTGTTTGCATGCTACCCGTGGCTCGCGTCCTTGGGTATCAGCCTGGCAGTGAGGTCAGTGCAGCCCTCCCGAGCTGGGGGCTGCAGGCAAAGCTGCAGGAGCTGGTAACCGCTTTGGTTAGGCTTCATTTCTGGGTGAACCAAGCATCCCTTTGAAAGACAAGCTGAGGAAAATCCCGAAGGGTCCTTGTCAGACTGATTGGCTTGACAATGGCCTTTTAGCAACCAACAAGGTTTGAAAACACTGTAGAGAGACCCGCTTTGTTCAAAGCCTTCCAGCTTTCCCCACGCTGCCCCCCTGCTCTCCAACTCACCCCTCCCACCAGCTTGTGCGAGCTGAACAGTGGTGCGAACAAGCAGCTGGTCCATCCTCATGCCTCCAGTAGAAATCATTGATACCCTGTGACCTTCATCATCACAATTGCCAAGCCTTGCACAGCTCCCTGTCTGACACTGTATGCAAATTAGCTGTTGAGTTAATTTGCATATTACACTAAACTTCAGCTTAACAAGATGTGGATTTATTGTTGGTGAAAGGTATTGCTTTGCCAGCTCGGGTCACTGCAGGTCTCTGTTCAACTAGAGGGCTGCCCTGCCAACCTGCCCAACTCTGATCTGTTGGGGTCAAAGGGCCATTCATCCTCCATGGCCCAGGCAGTTCTTGGCCTCTATCATGAGCCTTCCTACGCTGAGCGCTGAGTTTGTGATGTGAGAGCTGGAACTGGGGCCCACCAAACTCAGCTCATCTGGGGGCCACCAGCCACCCATCAGCTAGGCATGACTTTTAATTACTGCTGAGCTGGGCTGGTTTCAGACTGGTGAGCCACAGGTGGAGGGTGTATTATTTGAGTAATTCGGTATGAAGGGTGGGCAGGAAATAAGGGAAGGGACCACTGACTGAATGGTGCAGATAAAAAGTGAGCGCCATCCATCCTGTGCACCGGATGAGGCAGGGGAAAACAGTGTGCGCTAATGTAATTGCAGACAGTACCATAATGCATAAGTACCCAGGAGCCGGGCTGAGGTTGCCTGGGCTGCCTTGGTTCTGGCTTTTCCTAGTTCTGGAGTGTCAACTTTGCAACTTTACTGGTCTTTTTTGGATGCAACATATAGACACTGAACAAGCAGACGGCTCCTGCCGCTTGGGTTCCATCATACCATATGATAACTGCTATGAAGATGACATTGACAAGTGGAGAGCTACTGCCAGCAAAATGTTTGCAGGCCTGAATAAAAACAGTTTGAACCATACATCAGAGTACATGACAGCTAAACCCAGATTATACACAATGCTCATTGCACCCCCGTTACCTTACAGTTGTGAAACACTGACACTGACAAAGCATGTGGAGCAAAAGCTGCAGACATTTGAACAGCACCATGTGCTAATGTTGACAAGTTTAGATAGACTAAGAAAGGACAACACCCCAGAAGACTGAAAGTGCCGTGTGTGACTACAGTCACCAAAAGATCCCAACTGCAATTTTTTGCCCATGTTGCTAGAATGACCCTCTACCAACTGTCTAAATTACTCTCTATGGAAGAATGGATGGAGAGTGAGGCTGCAGGTATTCACAGAGACAGTGGGATAACAGTATATAAACCATCCAGCCATGTCCCCAAGAGGTGCAAAAGGTGGTTCACAACAGACGTGGATGGAATCTGCTCATAACCTCAACCCTACCCAAACCTGGCCTGGAGGCTGTTATCTTCGACATGTGGACTGCCCCTGGAGAAAGGCACCATGCGGTCTAAGAGTTAGAGAAATCCACCTTCCCAAGAGACGGGAGCTACGTTGGTGGGTGAAGCTCTTCCATCGACATAGTGCTATCTACCTGGGGGGTAGGTCGGTGTAGTATGTTGCTCAGGGCTGTGGATTTTTCACACCTCTGAGTGACGTAGTTATGTCAATGTAAGTCTGTAGTGTGGACCTGGCCTTAGTTAATTCAATGGCAAAAAACGATATTAATGCCGAGTTCAGGTTGCTTGGTGGTAGGTCGTTCCCTTGCAGAACACTGAGGTTATACTTAGTGTTCTGTAAAAATTCCATACCCGGGAGCGACCAAACCCTGAGTGTGGACAGTGCTGTGTCGATGGGAGAGCTTCTCCCACTGAAACAGCTACTGCCCCTCGGGGAGGTGGATTAACTCTACTGACAGGAGAGCTCTCTCCCGTTGGCGTAGAGCATCTTCATTAAAGCACTACAGTAGTGCAGTTGCACCATTTTAAGGGTAGCCTTGCCCTGAGCTGAGCAAAACACAAACTTCTGGACACCAGGAAATGCAGAGTTAAGGTTGCCCATCCAACCTTAACTCTGCCCTCTTTCAGCACTGCCCCACTACACCCAATTAACACAGACATCTTTACTCTGCCAGCCCCACAGTTCAATGCCCAGTTAGCAACTCTGGCAGTTCCCTCAGCAGTCAACATACCTGCGCTGTGAGTTCCAAACCTGCACGCTATGTATCTTTGGAAACACCACATCTGTCCAAAGATCAGGGAGTAGCCACTCTCCCCACCCCTGCCCCAGCTTCCCCAGGGGCTAGTAAAATACAAAAGGTCCCAAACAACCAATCCAAGGCTTGCCTACCACCCATCCGCATTGCCCACCCCTTCATAGCCACAGCACCTCTCCCTGTCTGCCCCGTCCGTGTCTGCCCCCCACAAAGTCCTCTGATTCCAAGAATGTTGGTTGGACAGGCTGCTGACTATTCTGCTGTGTCCAGGGTCAATACAGTATATTGTTACAGAGGCAACTTGTAGCAAGCAAACATGAATTATTACATGTTTATTGCACAGGTGAACAACTGACACCATTTTGTCTTATATCACAGCAACAGTTTAAGCTCTAGATCTCAGTAAAAAATACTTAGCTGGTTTTCAGAAAAGTTTCTATGTTTTCAGGGCTTAGCTATCAGATGTGTCTTGCCATTGTCCTTTAAACAGGAAGGAGGGAAAGGGCTTCTCTCCACACCCATCGCAGCAGCTGAATGAGAACACCCCAGGCAGGCGAATACACCCTGAAACAAAAGCACCGAGACATGTGAACTGCTCCAGTGGGTGTTCCCATCCCCCTCTGCTATGCATGGGACATGCCGGTTCCGCGCCCAAAGGGGCAGGATTTCCCCAGATGTGGAGAGACAGGGAGGGGGTCCAACTCCTGGCATGCATGGGGGCAGTGAGAGGGGTCAGACCCCCCCCCCATGGAGCATATTCCAGCTCATACGAGGGAGCATGGACACACCCCAAGAAGAGCAAAAGTCTCCCCCCCACCCCGATCTGGGCATCCACATGGGAGGAGAGATTGAGGGGCTAACAGTTGCTCCTGCCCCTAATCTTCCCCAGACCACTCACCCTCACGTTTCCCTTCCCACTATCCCGCCCCCTCCATTTCCCCTAACCCCATAGCCTCCCTCACCTGAGCCTCAACCCCTCCCTCCCCTCCCACCCATCCCCGTGTATCCCCCTCCCCAGCCCCCTCCTCTTGCCGCAGCCCTGAACCTCTCTCCCTCTAGTCCCCCCACTTGTCCGCCACCTAATCATGCCTCCCCTCCCAGGATCCAGTCACACGTCTAGTCTTCCCCCCACCTCATGACCCAGGTCCACACTACAGCCCTATATCGGTAGCACTGTGTCGCTCCGGGGAGGGTGGACTCTTCACCCCCCTGCGTGATGGAGATATACTGACCTAACGCCCCGTGTAGACAGCGCTATGTGAGCAGGGGAAGCGCTCCTGCCCCTTCCGGGGAGGTGGGTGAATTACACCGGCGGGCGAGTGCTTTCCTGTCTGTGTAGAGCATCTCCATTAAATGAGGCGTTGTAAGTGCAGACCTGCCCTCCCAGGGCGACACACTTAACACGCTGCACACTTAACACCGGTAGCGCTGTGGGGTACACACTACCTACGCTGACGAGGCGTTTGCCCATCGGCCCAGGTAATCCACGCACCCCTGCAAGGAGGTAGCTAGGTCAACAGAACTATTCTTCCGGCCACCTAGCGCTGGCTGCACGGGGACGTTTTCATACGTCTGACCAACGCGGTTAAACTGACCTAATTTTTAGTGTGGACCAGGCCACACATTGTAGCAATCTCCAGCCACTTAATCCAAAACTCCTTTGGTCTAAGGTGGAGGCTTACGATTAACGTGCCCTTAGTTATGTTAACTGAAAGGTGAGTTCACCGCCACCACGGGGGAGTTCGCAGCCCTCAGACGCAATACGGGCTGTGATTCATCCAGTTGTTAGCTCTGCCCAGTTTAACAGTGCCAGGCGGCAGAAGGAAACCTTCTTTGGGGGGCCCTATAAACTCAGGAACCCCTAGGTCAAATGACCCCAAATTTGGATCACTGACTCTACAACCTGCCCCCACAAGGCATAGTACATTTCAAAGCAATAGGAGTAACCATTTGGCTTTTAGAGCACTTACAAGAGTTGAGTTTTAAAGCCTGTACAATGGCAGGAATGGAACACGCTTGCTGGTTTTCTGTATTGGCGGATGCGCAGTGTAGAAATGTCCATTTGCTGACACATTGTTTGCCATTTGGGTCCCACAAAAACGTAGTGGATGCCAGGCACTATTGTGGGCAAAACTCAATGGATTGAGACCATTTTTACCTGCATCACAGCACTAGTTTGACCGCTAGCTCTGGACAAGAAAAATCCCCACCTAGAACAGTGTTTTTAAAAATGGGTATTAGTTCTGGGCTTACGTCTCTGGAACCCTGCTCAAATAACTGCAAATCTGGGTCACTAGCCCACCCCCATACCCGTCTGAGTCACACCACATAGCAAAGGAATCCAGCTAAGCAGGTCAATTTTAGATGGTATAGAAAGACCGAGCTTTAAATGGATGTTTTGATACAACCTTAATTATAGTGGTGCTGGTGCTCCACCAGAACGTTGTACCGTAGTGTCTCTTTCGCACTGTATATCTGTAGTGTCCACAGCAGAGATGTTCCCACTTGGCAGGGCTGCATCGTGTCTGTAGCTTTAAGAGCAGCCTGTGTTTGAATTGCCTGGTTTCAGGGACGTGGACGTGTGAGAGCAGTTTGGGCTGGTTCCCTTACGCCAGGTAATGTGAAAACACACCAGCACTTCTAGCAGCCAGTGACTACTGAGGTTACTGCAAGTAGCGTTATGCCACAATAGCAGCCCTGTCTATCTGGAATCCGAACCTCCATGTACAACTTTCTCCAATGAACAGGCTTGTTTATGCTTCGGATCCGCGTGACCGGGGCTGAGCAGCAATGCCTGTGCACCTGGCCTGTTGTTACCCTTCCGTACAGATGCACTGTGATAATCAAAGAGTGCCTGACTGCATCCTTCAGCCGCTCCTCTAACCAGTAAAAAGCATGTGTGTGTGTGTGTGGGGGGGGGGGCGGGTGGATTGACGGCCAGGGCCTGACCGGGAGTTGGAAAAGAGACATGGGTGAGGTCACACTAAAGCAGGATCCAGGAAGCAGCAGTGCCGTGGAGGAAGCAGGTGGGCCCGTGAGCAGACAGTCAGCAGCCAGCTGTCACGGGGCAGCGAGAGCATACAGGGGAGGGGGCACCTCTGGGGGAGGTGGATCAGGATCCGCCAGTTGGGAAACACCGCACTACAGAACAAATGTTCCCTGGATCCTTTGGAGCTGCAATGTGTGAGCTGCTCTTTGGGCTTGGCAGGAAAGCCACGTCGTTTCAATCAGAGCGACGGCCACCTTCTCTCTTCACCCCTCCACTTCTGCTGCCCTTTCCCTCCTGGGGGCTCTTAGGCACAGCTGCTCACCTGCATAAATATCTCACTCTGCTAAAAAGGAAGCAGCTGACAATTTATGTCTCGCCCCAACGTGACTAGGTCCTCCGTAGACAGAGTGAAGCTGGTTCATACATGGAGGAACCACCCCCCTCAGTTGGTGTACCGGAGAGTGCCTGCTTTAATGCATGTTTTATCTCCTCCACGCTCCCCACCGGCAGGGTGACCTGATTTCATTTCCCCTACCACTTACAAGGCTGGTGTGTGCACTCATGGCCGTTGCACTGGCATTTATAAAATGTCTCTTGCATTTTTCATGCACACCCCACTTCTAAGAACGCTCCAGTTCTGTGAACAACTCCCCAGAGCAGCAGCCTCGGCCTGGGGTTTTCAGGAGGTGTTGTTTTCATGTATTTAATTAGGGCTGGATTGTCCCACGCCCTAATGCAGCCACGCCTGGCCACCCTACAGCTCAGGAGAGCAGAGTCTGCTGTGGGCTCCATAACCCCACTGCTTGTGAGCAAGTGGGCAGATGCATAGCTCTGCATCCCCCGTCACCACGTGTGAGCCGGCAGAGTTTGCTGGGTGTGCCGGGGACATAAAGTGCACCCATGAAAGAATGAGGAATCTTTCTCCCTGCCCTCTGACCAGCGGGGCTCAGGGATAGAATTGTTCTATGGCCCAGCTGCTCCTTGGAGCCCCCCCTTTAAGAACATAGGTCTTGGCTCATAAAGAAGTGCAGAAAATTGATGCTGTCCAATATTTTAGGAGCAGCTTCTGGGTGCCCGCAAACATCTTCCTCCTCCAGCCATGCCAGGGAGGGAGATCACGGAAAAGTGTCCCACCGGCATGACCCTCGTGAGCTCTGGACACTGGCCCTTTGTTAGAATGTGGCTGCTGGGCTGTCGTTATGGCTGAGGAGAGTTTCCCAGGCACGCAGGGCAGCTAGGTGCCCAGCCACCTTTGGATGTCACTGGGTGTTGGGTCCCACTGGTGCCTGGGAGAGAGCGTGAGGAGAAGTGCTGACTGGGCCATAGAGCTGCCGCTGGTGGTGATGTAAAGGGCAGAGTCCATCTTGGGAGCAGGTTGGGTAGAACAGGGGCCAGCTGTGGAGGGCTCTGTCAGGCAGGGCAGGAAGTGAGACGCCAGAGAGGAGTCCGGCAGCGAGGTTATCAGAGCTTGGACCAGAGGGTTGGCCAGAAGGGCAGGGGGGAAGGTCTCATCACCTGGAGAAGCAGCAGGACCTAGCATGACCTGGCTGTGCTGGTCAAAGGAGAGGGCTGAGTCAGAGATAACGCTATGGTTGTGGGTTATCTCTGGGTGCGGTTGATGCTACTGACATCAGGATCAGACAGGAGGTGTGATGGGAGGCTTCAAGGGAAGGATCCAGAGCTTGGTTTGGCCATGTTAAGTTTTGGTGAAGACTGGACACCCGAGAGGAGATGTCAGAGAGACAGGCCCAGGGTTTGGTTGGGATGGAGGGTCCCACACAGAGAGGCAGATCTGTGAGCCGTCGGCATAGAGCTGGTTGTGAGAGCCGTGGCTGAGGCTGAGGACCCACAGAAAGGCACAGAGAGAAGAGGTGAGGGCTGAGGATGGGGGTCAGAGGGACCCCCGACAAGAGAGGAGAGGAGGGAGAGGAGGAGGGCCCATCAAACCAGCCCCTGAATAAGCAACATGAGAGGCAGGAAGAGAACCAGAAAATTTCTTATTTCCCTAAAACTATTGTATATCTGGAAGGTTTTACTGTATTTGAGCGGGCTATTAGAGATGGTGGTTGTTGGGGGTTTTCAGACCTGCCAGGTCTCACACCACCAATTTCCTGTTACTTCACTTTGTCACAGAACACACTACATCATTCACAGACAATATTAACAGATGCACTGACAATGTTATATTCCTACATACACAGCAATCACTACAAGATTCATACCAGGCTACCAAAGAGCAAGGCCAGGTAGAGCATACTACAACAACATACACTACCCTGGCTCACTACTAAAATGGTCTTTCAAACCCTCTCTGAGCTGCATAGCTCCACACTGAGATCTTCTAATAGCTTTTGTATCTGATTGTGCAAGTCCAGCAGACAGCTGCTCCACCTCTTTCCTCTACCCTTTGTTTCACAGATACTATGCAGGACACAGCAGGCAGCTATAACCATTGGCTTATTTTTCTCACTGAGATCCAATCTTGTAAGTAAACAGCACCAGCGACCCTTCAAATGACCAAATGCACATTCAGTGTCATTCTACACCTGCTGAGTCCATAGTTGAAGCTCTCCTTGGTGCTGTCAAGATGGCTGGTGTATGGCTTCATGAGCCATGGGAGCAAGGGGTAGGATGGGTCTCCCAGGATCAGTATTGGCATTTCAACATTCCCAATGGTAATCTGCCAGTCAGGAGAGAAAGTCCCTGCTTGCAGCTTTCTGAACAGTTCTGTGTTCTTAAAGATGCGAGTGTCATGCACCTTCCCTGACCAGCCCACATAGATGTTGGTAAAGTGTCTCTGGTGATCCACCAGCACTTGCATTACCATAGAAGAGTAGCCATTTCTGTTATATACTCTGTGGGAAGGTTGCCTGGTGCAAAAATAGGGATGTGTGTGCCATCCATTGCCACGCTGCAGTTTGGGAATCCCATTGTTGCGAAACCACCCACTGTGTCCTGCACACTGCTAAGAGTCACACTCCTGCGTAGCAGAAGACAATTAACGGCCCTGAACACTTGCACGAGAATGGCCCCTGCAGTGGATTTCTTGACTCCAAATTGATACCCAACTGACTGGTAGCAATCTGGCTTTGCAAGTTTCCACAGTGCAATCACCACTCTTCTCTCAACTGTCAGTGTGGCTCTCATTCTGGGTCCCTGCACCGAAGGGCTTGGGGTGAGTTTGGCACACAGATCCAGGAACGTGGTCTTGCACATCCAAAAGTCCTGCCCATCATCCCAAACCTGCATGACAATGCAATCCCACCAGTTAGTGCTTGTTTCTCAGGCCCAGAACCCACACCCCGCCATCTCCAGCTGCTCTGTGAACTCCACCAACAGCCTTGAATTGTTTTTCTCTCTATCTCCCACAGCAATGTAGCCTCCAAGGAATCACAATGGTCCCTCTTGCAGCTCTGCAAATACTACAGGATCGCATGCTTGCAACACTCATAACAATAGTGCAGAGCTGGGCAGTCTCCATGCTGTCGGAGATGGTGGGCAGCAAGGAGAGCCACCCAGGTTTTAGGGGGAGGGATAGCTCAGTGGTTTGAGCATCAGCCTGCTAAACTCAGGGTTGTGAGTTCAATCCTTGAGGGGGCCATTTAGGGAACTGGGGCAAAAATCTGTCTGGTTCTGCTTTGTGCAGGGGGTTGGACTAGATACCTCCTGAGGTCCCTTCCAACCCTGATATTCTATGATTCTTTTTCGCGGCATTCAGGAGGCTCTGGGGGGAGGAGCAATGACACAGAACTGGGCGGGAAGAGGCAGAGTGGGGTGGAGCAGAGGCAGGGAAGAGGTGGAGCTGGGGGTCGAGCACCCCCTGGCACTTTGGAAAGTTGGTGCCTGTGGTTAACACACATTTCAAGGGACCATTCAAGGTGAAGTGGCCCGCTAACACCCCTTCAGTCATAGGGAGGAAAGGAAGGTAGGAGGTGGAGGAAGCAGCTGGAGAGAAGGTTGTTAGTGGGTTATAGGTTGTTGTAATAAGCCATAAATTCAGTATCTCTATTCAGTCCATGATTTTTAGTGTCTAGCAAAGTTATGACTAGGAGTGTGATTTGTTATCGATATTGTTATACCAGTGCAACCCCTTGTGCACGATCCTGGTACATCTCATTCCCTTCCCAAATTGGAATAAGCTGTACTGGCATAAGTGCCTTTCACCCAGGAGAAGTGCACCCATGCTAGGGAGTTTTGGTCACTTCAGCTATACCCCTACCGTTAACGTGGCAAAACTTTCTAGGGTAGACAAGCTCTAAGAAACTTCGCCCCCACCTGAGTTTGCGACTAGCAGCCTGAGGCTAGGTAGCCTGAGACACTCCCTGCAGTTCAGCCAATTTCCTCCTCCTGCTCCTCTTCCTCACTCCAGGCTGGGGTTGGGGGAAAACAGACTTTCTCCTCAGTTGACAGTTTGTGGTTGAGTCAGGACCGAGAGGCCCAGCCCTCATGCACAGTGAGGAGAGGAAGGCTGGGACTGTGCCGGCCTGCAGCTCGAGAGATTTAGGTTCAGTTCTCTGCCCTGTCACAGATCTCTGTGCGACCCTAGGCAAATCCTTGTGTCTCTCTCTGTGCCTCAGTTCCCCATCTGTCCAGTGGGGATCACAGCACTGCCCTGCCTCACAGGAGGATACAGACATTAAAGATTGTGAGGATCTCAGGCACTCTGGTGATGGAGCGGATACATGCCATAGCTAGACAGCTGTGCTACAGACAGTGGCAGTGCCACCTCTTCCTGATGGGGGCGCTGAGGTGGGCCATTTGGCCGGCAGAGCCCTCAAGGAGCAGTGACAGTCGGGGGCAAGGCCCAGGAGCCTAGGCCAGAGTGGATCAGTCCAGGCTGCTGTGGGGAGCCCCAGACATCCACTTGCCCCAGGCCAGGCGCTCTGGCAAGTGGGCACCCTGGTCCCCTGCCCAAGCTTACTTCTCCGATGCTGCTGGAGCTGGGCGTCAGGCCAGGAGCCGCCAGTCTCTCTGCTCTGCCTTCAGAGCTGGGCAGCCGGCGAGCAGCAGCTGCTATGGGTTGGCTATGGGGGTGTGTGTGTGGCTAATGCAAATTTCGGGATGGCTATAGCCCCCACAAGCCCTCTTCCCCCACCCTCCCAAGCACCCAGCGCTGCCCCTGGTTGCAGATCTCTGAGTGCTGCAGCAGCCTGCAAAATATGAGCCATTTGCCTTAACTATCCAGTAATGGGAACAACTGGCTGTAGATTTTATTAGCGTCCCTTGCTTCCCCCTTCCTGCCAGAATCCTTCAGCTGCTCCCCCAGCCTGGTGGGGGCTGGCTGCTGCCCATCCCCCAACCCTCTTTGGCAATGGCCCTGAAAGTTTCACTGCACCTTTGTCCCTTGTCTCGTTCCAAACCATTTTCCCTCTCCCACCCCAAGCCAAAACAGCAGAAACAGTCAATAACCTCCCCCCCCCTCCCAGGAGAAACCAAGGAGGAGCAAAGCCTGCCTGGGAAGCCTTTGAGTGACACAGGAGATTAAGAGTTTACACTGTTGACTTTAAAGTAAGATAAACAGTGAAAACTTGGCAAGATCTAACATAAACAACTCCCTCTCCCGCCACTCATTCCTAAGGCCAGAGCTCATTGCTAGGGGAAAGCACACGCCAAATAGGGCACCCTAACCTTTCCCAAGGGGGCTTTAGCTTGACTCAGAGCCGAGGGATTCCAGCTATCTGGTGGGAGGGAATGGAATACAGTACGGGCAGTCCACCATCAGTGGGAGCTGAAAATACTTGCAGAGCGTTGTCTCTCCTGGTGAATGAGGCATGACTCGGCCCACCATCAAACTCCTAGCAGCGGGAGGGATAGCTCAGTGGTTTGAGCATGGGCTTACTAAACCCAGGGTTGTGCGTTCAATCCTTAAGGAGGCCATTTAGGGATCTGGGGCAAAAAGAAATAGTTGGGGATTGGTCCTGCTTTGAGCAGCGGGTTGGACTAGATACCTCCTGGGGTCCCTTCCAACCCTGAGATTATATGATAGTATGGGGAGAAAACAAAGGGTTGGGTGTTTCCACCAGCAGGAGGCCAAGGTGCCACCTAGGCCCCACTTATGTCCTCCCTGCAGGGCCTGTGCCGCCCTCTGCACAGAGGCAAGTTCACTATAAATGAGCTACAAAGGAACCGGTCTGTCCAGGTGAAAATGCCTTCCTGGCATCTGTGCTAGCAGTGACACTGGTTCAGAGGGATCCAGTAGCAGGTCATTTCGTACCTCAGGGCTACATGAGAGGCACTGGGCTGTGTCTAACATCGACACAGTTTGGGCCCGACAAGATGCTCTGTAATCTCTTGCTAGCTCACATGTGGCTGAGTTGATTATGACGCTGTGCATCACTCTTGGAATTTGTTTACTCGGTTTGAGGAAATGAAAATGAGTGATCACAATTCTGCACATGCTCTTGATAAAATGTGGGTTAAAAACAAGCATAAAAATGTCGCTGAAACTTTTGTGACAAAGGGCAGATGGTTCTATTCTGAAACCTGCCACGTAGGTTTGATACAGTGAAATTCTTTGCCGAACTGCATCTCCATTTACCAGCCAGCCCTCCGGACAGCACCACTCGCTGCTGCTGCTGTTTGGTTACACTCGGATGCAATTCGTGTTCGAACCTGTGGATTTTACATGGTGAAATGGGCCCCTTTCACGGTTACGTTCTGTAGGGCAGAGGGCAGAAAAGGGGAAAGAATCTGCTCCAGCTAATTCCTGGATGCAGGAATCCCTGGGTGAGGTTCTCCAGACTGTGCTATACGGGTGCTCACATTGACGGGCATAAAGGTCCCTCCTGGCCTTTACACCTATGGCTATTCCGGGATCACTGCACACCCCGTGCTGTTCACAATGCTGACTTTCATGTTAACCCCAATATTTATCTAACTTTCTTTACCCCCCACAAACGCTTGCTTTTAGAGCATCACAGACGAAACACCCCCTGCCTTCGTTCTTTAGGTCTTGCTGAGTTGCACTCTTCAGGCCCAAACGAAAACCTGGGGTTCACATGCCCTTCACTTTAGGGACAGAGAACGGGGCAGACGGGAACTGAATCCAGCCGCTGGCTGGGCAGAGCCTGAGCCCTGGATTGAAAACCTCGCCCCTCCTAAATGTTTGTTCTTTACAAAAGGGTTGTCTGGGAGAGGAGAATGGGAAAATCTGAACGCTTCAGCTCCATCTCTGCTCAGCGCACTGTATTTACCAGGGAGGTGTAATCCCTTTTGAAAATTGGGGTTTATTCATGGATCTAGCAGAATAACTCATTTTCTGTCCCCTTCCCGAAAGCAATTTGTAGCTATTTTTGTTGCACAAACAAAAGTCCAATCAGCTGACAGATCCTTTAAAAAAAACTCAAGTGTTACATAAAAATCATTCCTGGTCATCTTTTGTTTTTCATTCACTTTGTCTCTTCCTAATGGAGCCCCAACACTGGGAACTTCTTTGTTGTTTCAAGCAAATTCCATTTGTTTTCCACATAAGCTGCTCCTTAAAATATGATCTCCTTGAGAGGAGGGGATGAAGCTTATACGTGGATTTCTTTTTACATAATTTAATATTCCTTTTAGCAAATTTTAATTCCTTTTTAAAAGATTTGCCTTCACTGCACTTGTGAAAAATAACCAAAGTACTTCCAGACAGTAGGAATTTGAAGTCATAGTAGGTTTTAAAACATTGCTTGCTTGATTGCAAAAATACTGCAGAGCTGGCAGTTGTGTCTAGTAAACAAGTTGCTGTTTTTGCAGAAAAAGAAAGTTTGTGAAACTCCTTTTCCCACTCGGAGTACCAGCTGCATGGAACTCTGGGAAAATGTCGTCCGCCGCCCCCCCCCAGTCTCACGCACATGCTGTGAGGGTAAAATTCACCCCTGCACAGAAGGCAAGCACAAGGCCTTGGCATGGGGGGCACTGTTATATCGTTTATTATTTGCTCTGCACTAATAACAGCACCTCTGTCCCCAAAGAGTGGCAGCTCTCAGCCCAGAGGCTATGTCACCTCTACGACTCTGTCCATGCAGTCTGAGGGACACACTTTCTTAGTCTGACTGTGTCTGCCCCTTGATCTTCCTTAACTGTTTTCCGCCTTCTCCTTTGTCTATAACTGAGTTCAGCTGTCAGTGAAGAAGCCAGGAGACAGCACTCTTCATTCTCTAGTGTCAGAGATTTCTGCCTGAGTCTGCAGAGAGCCTGAAACAGTAGCTCTGAGCTGTGAACTGCCCCATTCAACTTGATGAGTGTTAATTCCGATGCCAATGAGGACACTGCAAATGCTAATAGTGGTAACAATTTCCCTGATCATTGCAGCATGTGAGAAAGGAGACGGTCACGTTACGCAGCTGTGCACAATCTATTTGGAGCGAGTGCTCATTCTGGGGCCAGAATTGGTTGGCCTGGGAGAAATTCTCATTTATTTATTTCCTCAATCAAGAAGAAGCCAGGCCCAAGGAGCCCAAGGGCCACTTGTGTCCCTACAGTGGAGTGGTCAGGCCCAAGGATGTCACAGGACATCTGAGCCCCAGGAGGGGTGGCCTGACCCAGGAGCACAGTGGATGCCAGAGAGCACACATGATCATAATTTGAACATCTGCACAATATACTGACAGCAGTGTCTCATGTTGGCATCTAGAGAAGGTAGAACTTGGTTTGTGGGTGGACTTGGAAGAATTCCACTTCCTGCTTCGCCCAGTTTGACCCCTGGATTTATCTAATATAAAGAAAGAAGCAAAAAATACAAACCCAACCGACTTCAGATATTATTTGTGAAAAAAACCCAGAGCCCAAATCTTTCCACGGTAAAGGGGCAACGAGGGCATCAGCTCTGGGTGTTTGGTTTTTGCTTTGCACATCACCATTAACCACTTGCAAAGTGCATGAAAAATAATGTCACGGTGTCTACAGTCAGTTTACAATGTTTGTATTTTGCTGGGGGAGTACAGTATGTGTGAATAACAGCCAGTGCAGAATCATGGGATCATAGAACTGTAGGGCCGTGAGAGGTTATCTAGTCCAGCCCCCTGCACGGAGGGAGAACCAAGGAAATCTCAATAATCCCTGACAGGTCTTTGTCCAACCTGTTCTTAAAAACCTCCAATGAGGAGAATTCTACAACCTCCCTTGGAAGCCTGCTCCAGCATTTAACTAGCCTGACAGTCAGAAAGTTTTTCCTAATCTCTAACCTCAATCTCCCTTGCTACAGATTAAGCTCATTACTTCTTCTCCTACCTTCAGTGGACATGGAGACCCCTCTTTATAACAGCCCTTAGCATATTTTGAGACTTATCATCAGGTTCCCCATCAGTCTCCTTTTCTCAAGAACATGTCCAGTTTTTTTAACCTTTCCTCACAAGTCAGGGTTACTAAACCTTTTATCATTTTTCTTGCTCGCCTCTGGACTTTCTCCAGTTTGTCCACATCTTTCCTTAGGTGTGGCACCCAGAATTGGACACAGCACTGCAGCTGAGGCCTCACCAGTGCCGAGTAGAGTGGGACAATCACCTCCTGTGCATTGGCAGCAAAGAATCCTGTGGCACTTTATAGACTAACAGACGTCTTATAGTGTATAAGGTGCCACAGGATTCTTTGCTGCTTTTACAGAACCAGACTAACACAGCTACCCCTCTGATACTTGACTCCTGTGCATTGCATACCGCATGCCTGTTAATATGCTCCAGAACGATACTAGCCTTTTTCACAGCTGCATCACACTGTTCTCTCATATTCAATCTGTGATCCACTATAAACCCCAGATCCTTTTCAGCAGTACTACTGCCTTGCTAACGATTCCCCATTTTGTAGTTGTGCCTTTGATTTTTCCTTCCTAAGTTTAATACTTTGCACTTGTCTTTATTGAATTTCATCTTGTTGAATTCAGACCAATTCCCCCGTTCTCCAAAGTGCTAGCAACCCAGCTTGGTGTCATTTGCAAATTTTATAAGCAGACTCTCCACTCCATTACTCAAGTCATTAATGAAAATGTTGAACCAGACCCTGGCAAGACTCTACTAGATATGCACATTCCAATTTGAGAGCGAACCATTGATAACTACTCGTTGAGTATGGTTTTTCGACCAGCTGTGCATCCGCCTTATAATAATTTCATCTGAACCACATTTCTCTATTACGAGAGTGTCATGTGGGACTATCTCAAAAGACTTACTAAAATAAAGATACAGCACATCTACTGCTTCCACCCATCCATAAGCCAGTAAACCCCGTCAAAGAAGGAAATTAGGTTGGTCTGACATGATTTCCTCTTGACAAATCCATGCTGGCTATTTCTTATAACCCTATTATCCTCTAGGTGCTTGAAATGGATTGTTTAATAATTTGTTCCAGTATCTTTCCAGGTATCAAAGTTAGGCTGACTGGTTTATAAATCACTGGGTTCTCTTTGTCCCCCTTTTTAAAGACAGATACAGTAAAAACTGTTTTATCCAACATGTTGGGGGAATGAGGGGTGCTGGTAACTGAAAAATGCCAGTTAACTAAGAGGAAGGGAGGGAGTTTGGATGCGGGAGGGGGTGTAGGGCGCAAGCTCTGGGAGGGAGTTTGGGTGCAGAAGGGAGTGTGGGGCTGGGAGTTGGGGTGCAGGGCACAGACTCTGGGGAGTTTGGGTGCAGGAGAGGGCTTGGGGCAGTTGATTGGGGTGCAGGAGGGGGGTGCTGGATCCAGGGGTGTTCACCTTGGGCAGCTCCCTGCAAGCGGCGACCTGTCCCAGCTCCTCCTAGGCGGAGGTGCGGCAGGCTGGTCTGTGCGCTGCCTCCACCCACAGATGCCACCCCCGCAGCTCCCATTGGCTGCTCTTCCCAGCCAATGGGAGCTGTGGAGCTAGTGCTCAGGGAGGGGCGGGGCAGTATGCAAAGCCACCTGCCACACCTTCATCTAGGAGCAGCCAGGCCAGGTCACCACCTGCAGGGAGCCGCCCAAGGTGAGCACCCCCTGGATCCAGCACCCTCAGCCCCTCCCATGCCACAACCTGCTGCCCCGAGCCCCCTTCCACACCCAAACTCCCTCCCAGAGCCTGTGCCCCAGACCCCCACCCATACCCCAAACCCCTGCCGGCCCTGCGCCAAGCAAACTATACACCAGAATTTCAATGAAGATCAGAAATGCCTGTTTATAGAGCTTTCCGGCTGGTGAAGTGCCAGATAAAACAGCTTTTATTGTACTGTGTTTGCCCTTCTCCTGTCCTCTGGGACCTTACCCGACTTCCATGAGTTCTTGAAGATAATCGCTAGTGGTTCCGAGGTTGCTTCAGTAAGTAACGCAGGGAGAATTTCATCAGGCCCTGCAGACTTGAATACATCTAACTTCTCTAAATATTCTTTAACCTGTTCTTTCTTTAGTCTACCTTCTGTTCCTTCCCCCTTGTTGTTAATATGAAGTGTGTTAAGTATCTAGTCACAATTAACCTTCTTTTTAGTGAAGACTGAAGCAAAACTGACACTAAATACCTCGGTCTTTTTGGTGTTGTCTGTTATGAGCTCTCTTTCCCCACTAGGTAGGGGACCTAGGCTTTCCTGTGTCTTTCTCTTGCTCCGAAGCTATTGAAAGAGTCTCTTCTCATTGCCTTTTTTGTCCTTTGGTAGCTATCATTCATTCTGTGCTTTAGTCTTTCTGATTTTGTCCCTACATATTTGTGCTATTCTTCTGTACTCATCCTTACAATTTGGCCGTGTTTCCACTTTTCGTAGGATTCTTTTTTGATTTTCAGGCCATAAAAGAGCTCCTGATGGAGCCACATTGGCCTGTTACTATTCTTTGTATCTTTCCTTTGCATCGGGAGTGTTTGCTGTCGTGCCTTTAATGCTGTCTCTTTGAGAAACTGTGAACTCTCCTGAATTTCTTTTGCCCTTGGATTTTCTTCCCATGGGACCTCACCTACCAGTTCTCTGAGTTTGTTAAAGTCTGAACTCCATTGTCCTCATTCTGCTGCTCTCATTCCTTCCCTTCCTTAGAATCATAAGATCTTTCATTTCATGATCACTTTCACCCAAATTGCCTTCTGCCTTCAGCTTTGTTACCAATTCCTCTGTTAGTCAGAATCCATTCTAAAATGGTCCCCCTGGTTACTTCCTCCATCTTCATAAACAAGAAGCTGTCTCTAAGATGTTCCAAGAACTTACTGGACTTTTTGTGTTTTGCTGTATGCCTTTTCCAACAGACATCTGGGAAGTTAAAGTCCCCCATCACTACCACGTCTGATGTTTTTGTTATTTCTGTTATTTGTTCTAGAAATGCCTCATCCACCTCCTCCGCCTGACTGGGTGGTCTGTAGTGGATCCCCTACCATGATGTGGTAGGTATTTGTCTGTAGTGACTTGTATTGGCTGAGTTAGGATTTAATTTCACTATTAAGAATGAGATTTACTAATTAAAGAGAACTGACATTCACTGGCAACCTTGACTGAGACTATCCGAACAGGGTGTTTTTAGCTTTGCTGTTCTTTCACAGCTGTATTTGCAGAGGAGACATGGTTTGTTGAGATGCATAACTTAATACAATGTGAACTCTAGCCTATTTGTAGAAATTCAGACAAGCTATATTTATGACGGTAACGTGTACAATTGTAAAAAGACATTCGTCATATAGAAACAATGCTATTTGCACTATAGCGTTAGTCTCAGTGCAGCGCAGCGATTAAGAAATATGTTTATTGATGTCTCTAGCCCCCTAATGGCACTATCCTTCCACTAACAAAACATTGTGATAAGAATGTGCATGGCCACCAAATAATGCCACGAAACCCAAGTTATTTTTCATTCAGACTGTAACTGCAGAATAAACTGGTGTGTGGTCCAGGCCTCTATCACACAGGAGCCTCACTGCAGAGTGACTACAGGGCAGTTCACATGCCTGTTTCAGGGCTGAGAATTTGAGCAAGTTCTGGGAGCTGTTTTGAACTCCCTCCAGCCCTCCAAATTAAAAAACAAACAAACACAGCTTGGCCCTGCTCTAACTGCAAGGCACCAGGGCAACATTGGGACAGGGCACTCAAGCACAAGGACCCCAGCTGAGATCACGGGCATGTTCATCTTCCTCAATGTGACTCCCTGGTGTGCCCCGTCCAGGTGGGGCAGAGGGCACATGGAGTCACCACATCAGAGCATGTGGCACTCAGTTTGCACAGGGCTAAGTGGCTGCACAGGATGCCGGGGAAAGCTGCCCTTACACGGGAAAAGCCAGAGGGAGTGAGGAAGGGACTGTCCCCATGAAGGGGTAGGGATGGAGTTACAAACTCCTCTGAAACATCCACCGTTGGCTACTATCTCCTCTGAAACATCCACCGTTGGCTACTCTTGGAGACATGATACTGAACTGGATGGTCTGTTCCAGTGCCCTGCTACCAGAATCAGAGCAGACGTGGTTTTCAACACACAGTCATACATTACAAGGCCAGAAGGAACCATTGTGATCATCTAGTCTGACCTCCCATATAGCACAGGCCAGAGAACTGCCCCAAAATAATTCCCAGGTCATATCTGTTAGAAAAACATCCCATCTTGATTTGAAAATTGTCAGTGACGGAGAATCCACCATGAACCTTGGTAAATTGTTCCAATGGTTAATTACTTTCACTGTTAAAAAATTATTGTATTTCCAGTCTGAATTTGTCTGGCTCCAACTTCAAGCCATTGGATCATGCTATGCCTTTCTCTGAACCTATTATTAAATACTTGTTCCCCATATAGTTACTTATAGACTATGATCAAGTCACCCCTTAACCTTCACTTTGTAAACAGATTGAGCTCCCTGAATCTATTGCTATAAGGCAGGTTTTCTAATCCTTTAATCATTTGCGTGGCCTTTCTTTCTTTTCTCCAATTTATCAACATCCTTCTTGAATTGTGGACACCAGAGCTGGACATGGTATGCAGCAACGGTTGCACCAGTGCCAAATAGAGAGGTAAAATAACTCTCTACTCCTACTTGAGATTCCGCTGTTTCGGCATCCAAGGACTGCACTAAACCTACTGACCACAGTGTCACACTGGGAGCTTATGGTTCAGCTGATTGTCCACCATGACCCCAAAATCTTTGCCAGAGTCACTGTCCCCAGGTTATAGAGTCCTCAGTCCTGTAAGTACAGCCTACTCTCTTTGTTCTTAGATGTACACATTGACATTGACATCATCCAGTGTCCACTATCATGTGTAAACATTCAGTCTCTGCTTCCAGAAGTGACTGTGCATCAGGGGTGTAGCTACGGGTGGCCCTGGGTGGGCCACAGCCCACCTACTTAGCATCCAGGCCCACCCCCGAGCCCCAGCTCTGCTCCAGCCCCATCTAGACGTGGAGGATGCCACACGCTGGGTGCACACACACACAGCCCGACTGGAGAGGGTTGGGACCACAGCGGCACAGCAGTGGAGCGCCTGACAAGCCGCCACGCATGCACGCACGCCACAGCAGGAGGAGGGCAGCCGGCCAGCCCAGTGGCGGTGATCATTAAAAAACGTAGGCCTGCTGCCTCGGGGAGCCAGGCCCGGCATTGGTCAGTGCAATAGGGATGGGAGCCGTACACGGTGGAGAGTGGCGTCTCCTCCCGGAGCTGGGTGCACATGCGGGGCCCGGGAGACTCCTGCCCAGAGCATCCATCGTCCCCCACAAGGCCGGCTAGATTGGAGGGGGTGGGTGGGAGGTGGGCCCCCCAATGCCTCCTGTCCCCCCTGTGTCCTGCCCCTGTCATTGCCCTCCCACCCAAAGCCGGGGCCCACCCAAATGTCCCATGCTAGCGATGCCACTGCTATGCATGGAAGATCCAGAGAGTACCAGTATCAACTATACTGCCAGAAAACAACAGCACCACCAACAAAAGAGGCCACTCTGTTGTACCTGCTGCCTAAGCAGCCTGCCAGAGGCAGAAGGTCACCTCCAGATCCTGGTCTACAAACAAAGGACTTGGTCATAGACAAAACCACCTCATCTTCCAGCAAGCGCGAGGGAGGCGCACTTCATTCACGTCTAACATTGCTTTGCAGAGACACCAAACTAACGCAGTGGTTTCTCCTCTTTCAGATTGTCTAAGTCACAGAGCGCCACAGGATCCAGCTCCTTGGCTGTCTCTACCTGCTGTTTAATTAAGAAGACCATAAAACCAAACACTTACATTGCTCCCTGGTAATGAACTGAGGTACCGTGCTGGGGAGAGGAGTGCTCGGGTTCGGGGTTCCCACTAGCTTGCTCTTGGCCATCTTGGTGTTTGCCTTGGCGAATTCTAGTCGTAGCGTTTGTGGAATTTCGGGGTCAAAGCGAATTCCCTTTGTCAAAGCAAGAAAACAGAGTGTGTCAATTATCTGTACGGCCAACATGGAAAACTACTGAATGAAATCAGCACTGTGGGCGAATGCCCCGAACACCAGGCTGCTGTGGCTCAGGTCACCAGCACCTGAAGCGCATTGCTCGAAAAGCCAAACAAAGCAAACACAGCTCACACTGGGATGGGCATGGTTCTCCACAATTCTGACTCTGGCATCCCACAGTGAGATCCTCGCTGGCAGACCCCAGCACTTGTGTAGGGCTCCGGGGGTCCCTAGGGTCTTGGTGCGTGGATCGGATTGCAGGATAAGGGCCTCCACCACTTTGTACACAGAAAAACTTACCAAAATTCCAGTTTTAAAGCTGAATCCGATTACTTATTTTTAAAGCAAATTCTTATCTTTATTGAATCGGCTGATAAAACATGCAACAATAAGGGCTTTGTTTTCCTTAATTTATTCACAAATAACAGAACTTGCCTTCATCTGGCTTACAGACCACTAGGGAATTGGAACTGCAATCGCTGTGACCATAACGTAGTTCCCAAGGCAGACATCTCACACGCACCAGCCTTTGAAGGCTGGCGCCCTCAGGCCATGGGATGTCCAACCTCAGACAGCATTATTCAGTTACGTGGCCGCGTTGATGGCACAAGGCAGCGAGTTGATCTCTGGACCTCAGTTATCACTAACTCCACTGTCAAGTGATAGCGGAGCCTGCCGGAGGCTTGGGGAAGAAAGGGCAGGATGGCCATACGTGAGCTAGAGGGCAGCAATCCTAAAATCAGGGGAAGGGAGAGCAGCTGATAGGCTCAGAGTTGACACGGAGGGAGGGATTTTTATTTTGAGAGGCTGGGACGGGGGGGTGAGGAACCTTCTGGGAATATTTTTAAAATAAAAAAGAGGGAGAAATGTTCACGTTTAACTCAGGCTGGGCTCCCAAGCTCCGGAATTAAACCCAATCAGGACCCAAAAAGGCAAGGAGGAGGGGACAAATAAAGGAAAAGAGAAACACCTGCCCTGGGGGACAGGCAGGCTTTGAACTGTCACACTTCTTAGAGTCAGGGCAGACGGCTCAGACAGCTGGAAATGACTTTCCACTGAAGGCAGTGAAGAGCACAGCCCAAAACTGGAATTAGAACCACGCCGAACTAGCTAAGAACCAGGTCTGGACTTGGGGGCTCAGGGCACGTCTAGCTGAAATGTTCTGTCGCGACAGTGATGATGCACAGCTACAAAATGGCTCTGTTATATAGGACCCAACTGATGAGAAGCTTCTCTGAACCTCCAGCTAAACAGAACTGAACATTAGAACAGGCTTGCTTGTGAGATCTCCAGAACTTCCTGCTTTTATGCATGGACCAAAAATACCCACCATAACAGCCTTTTTTACCCTGGAATTTTGGCACTTTCACTTCTAGGTCCACCCAGGAGATGAAGGAGGGGCTTGTGGTCAAGGCATGGGAGTGGGGCTCAGGAGATGTGTATTCAGTTCACAGATCCCAGCTCTGCCACAGAGGCAGTGTGATCCCGGACAAGTCACTTCCGGCGAGCTTTTCAGAAGGAACGTACAGAGTGGACTTGTGATGAGACTTAGGCTCCTGAGTCAGGCTTACAAGTCACTGAAGCGCTTTGGGACCTTTTGCCTATAGTGTCTCCAAATCTCAATTCCCATCTGTAAAATGGGGAGAATAAGCCTCCCTTTCTCACCCCCTTTGTCTGACTTGTCTGCCTAGATGGTAAGTTTTTTGCTCAGGGACATGATACAGCCCCTTGCACAACGGGGCCCTACCCTTGGTAGAAAGCGCTAAGTATTACAACAAATAACGGAGGTGTAGAAGTATGTGGAACCAACCAACCACAATGGTAGCTTTGTTTAGCTCCCAGTTTGCGTGTGGGGGAGGAATGAGGGGTTCTAACCCTGCCCAGGCTGTCATGTCCATTGCTTGCAATGACCAAAAGCCGTGACCTCCGACAGCTCTTTGATGTCCCATGTCAGGAGAGCCGATCCTCTCTCCACTGCTCAACAGACACGTGTCCACAGCCCAGACCTCCCATACAACAGGCACTGACTGGCTCATCGGCTCTCATGTCATCACTGCAGAGAAACCAAGGACTGAGCAGGCATGGAGGTGGAACTGCCCTGAGAGGGGGAGAAAAGCTTCCATTGCTGGCCTGCTCTGGATAAGTAATGCCCTGTGGTCTCCAGAGCTATGGTCCTGGCATTGACTACAAGCAATTCTTCAGCAAGAGGACAGCGTGCGTCTGGGGGTCATTGTAGTTGATTGTGTATTTATTCTTACTTTTACCGCTATTAGAGGGTAATGACAGCTATGTCCAGCAGGAGAGAGGGCAGGTGAGACACTGTGACACAGGCACTGGGACGCTCACGACTCTCACAACGCTTGGTGTTTTTCTTACAGCCCCAGCCACGGGGGTCAGGTCCTTAGCCAAGACTCTCCTTTCATGAAGAAAAGGGACTTTCTGCGGCAAGCTGGAGAGTGTGACACCCCCTCCTCCAATGCTCCCGCATGTGAAAGCAAACGAAGAGAATGTCAACGTTGGTATTTTGTAAAATCTCGTGGTTTTTAATCTCAGGATCTTTTGGCACCTTGCTCGTGAGTTTTGAACACCCGGGGCTGGTAATGTTGCACACTAGGAGCTAGCTGATAAGGGCCAAATCTGGTTTCAAAACATGGCGGCAGATCCTCCACTGGGGTAAATGATCAGGACTCCACTGAAGGAGGATCTGCCTGGGGGGGTGTACGGTCTCCATTCCTGTGCGATCTCCAGTAGCAGGCCTGTGCTTATGTGGGATAGAAACAGGCCCTTGTTTTGATGACCCAGCTCCACCCAGCAGGGGCGGGGGCACGGCCTCACCAGAGCGCTGTGGCTTCTCCAATCCGTAACTCGCAGGATCAGTGGGGACGTCTCAAAGCCCCTTCTCTTCTCAGACTGTCTGACAGCCTGAGGCTGTTCCACACAAACCCACACTTTGAAAATTGCCTTTCAAAGAAATCCCCTGCCCCCGCCCCCGAGGCCATGCAGAGTGAGAAATGGTAAATAAAACGCCGAGTTGCCGCCTCAAAGCAAAGCAAGTATCAGAGGGGTAGCCGTGTTAGTCTGGATCTGTAAAAGCTGCAGAGTGTCCTGTGGCACCTTATAGACTAACAGATGTATTGGAGCATGAGCTTTCGTGGGTGATACCCACTTCGTCGGATGCATGTTATGTCATTCACCCTTAGTCTATAAGGTGCCACAGGACTCTTCAAACATAGCAGGATCTCTCTCTAGAGGAGAAAAGAATGAATGGGCGGGGCGGAACAATCAGCTGGGTGAGTGGCTAATGCTGCCACAGCTGGATGGGAAGATGCTCCTAGGGTACAGAACCGTCCTGACAACTGCCCAGCTGGGCCAGTGCTGCATGCCAGCCCCAGGAAGGGCATGGGGAGAGCAAAAGGAGCGGTACCGATGCAGTGACGGTGCAGTGCAGATGGCAGCCGCTTTGCTGTAACAAAGCTCACACGAGTAGCCGCTAGGATTTGGCAGTCCTAGGGCGATGCCGACACTGGGGGCCCTCCCCCAGAGAAGGTGCATGCACTGTGAGTCACTGTTATCTTCCAAAGCAACCCGATTCTTCCTACTGTGGAACTGCTGAACGTCTCCAGAGTGGAATGGCAGCCCCAGGCTCCTATTGCACCTCGACTGCTGGGGGTCAGTACATCCACTACATTAGGAGTGGGGGGAGGGACACACATGGTAAAACTGGGGGCCCACTAAGCTGCCAGAAGCTCGAGGCCCTACCCAAGTTGGCATAAATGAAACAATTTACATATGTGAAAGAGCGGCTGCTGGGATGACTCCTGCTAAACTCCATTTTGCTGCTACTGGCTGGGCTGCCCCGAACAAGACAGAGCACTGTATGCAGGGCCTTGGGTTTCTGTGGAGCACTTCTCTATTAGAGGGGAAGGTGGCTAGGGCTCACATTGCAGAATCTATGGGTCACATTGCCTGGAGGCTGCCGCTGGCTCACCTCCCGCTATTGTCAACCATGATTTTCATCTAAACGCTACATAGCGGGATATAATGGGCCTCACCTCCAGAAAGCCAGCCATGACATTGTGCATGCAAATCACCTTGTTGTATGTGTAAATAGCTCCGCAGCTGGTTGGCCACATCCACACACAAACAAACGTGCCACGATGGTGAGCATCCGCACAGATCACACGTAAAATCTCTGTATGCACAATGGCGCATCTAAATTACGGCAGAAGTCAATCCAGATCTTACTAAAGCCGGGACCGACGGTCACACTGAGAAAGTGCCAAACTAAATTCCCCAGGACACTGAGCCGTTTAGCAAAAATAACACCAGATTTTTCGTTCCAAATTAAAGTTCCAACATCCTTTAAAGCCTGCAAAGTTTAAATGACCTAATTTGTTTGGCAGCAAATTCTGAGTCCATAGGCTTAGCACAAGTCACATTCCTCTAACATCTTTAGCATCAGCACCATATTTGGCAGTCAGCATCCTGCTCCACTGAGCCCTTCTCCTCAGGGATTAGCAGAGCCAAAAATATTTTAAATTTAAAGAGACGACAAGGAAAAACAGAGAAAGAAATTAGAGGATGGGCAGTTTGCTGTTATCCTTGCCTGATGAGATTACTCAGGGGGCTCAATGATTTCACCCAGAATGGCATCGTCATGAGATTAACTCTGTACAGACAGCAGGGAGCTGGGCTTGTCAAAATCAACTTTTTTTTTTTCCATGGGAAAAAGCAGGCTGTAAATGAGTAATTCGCTAATTGTGAGGTTAGAAAATGGCTTCCTTCAGGGCAAGGCCGCTGCTTCTTGAGTCCCGAGGAGGCTAGGGATGGCAATCATCAGGTCCAGATTGCCATAATGAGATCTGTGCAAAACTTTTGTTGCAAACCACAAATCAAAGCAAAACTCCCCTGTTCTAAGGTTTCACTACAAGGTTTGAGGGAAGAGTCACTTAAGTACACAACCCTGGACCCATTTTGATTTGGTTCTGATGCAAATCTAGATGTAACTCAGCTGCTTCATCTGGTTTGGGTTTGAGTTTTTGGGGCTTTGTTGTCAAACCTGGAATTTAAAGGGTTAGACTCTGGGTGCAAACCCAAATGAATCAAAGCAGAGGCAAAAGCTAACCCTGCAAAAGGGAGCTGCTGGGTTTTCTATCGAGTTCCAATCACATGAAATCAAGGCAGGGGGTTCCCAACAATCAGTATCATACAGCCTAGGCCACCCCAAGCCTGGCCCTAGTTACCCCACCTGGAACTGGGCTGGAGTCAGCATAGAGCCACCCATCCCAAAGTTGGAAACAAAGCCCCTGCCTCAGCTGGCGCGAGGAAGGAAGAAGCTCACAGAACTGCTAGCGTGTGAGGGAAAACAGGCAACTGATCACAGGGGACCAGCGACCAAACAGCCCGGTTGTAAAAGGGCAGAGCTGTGGTGAGGCCGGTGGAATTGCACTTCCTTACACCCAGGTTGAATCACAGCCCACATCTAGAGGGACTCTGTCTGCATGCGTTGGTTCCTCTCCCTGACAGGGAGAATGGCCAGGCCAGTTTAGGCGCACAGACCCAGCACTGCCAGTGGCATTGACCGAGGGTTTTCCATTTGGGATGGCATTTCAATGGGTTTTTCCCATCATTCAGAGAGCTATAATCTGCAGATGTGCAAGATGAGCTATATAACCCATGGGACAGTGCCCGCTTTGCAAAAAGACAGCACTGGAACTCAGATCATTTACCGGAAATGTATGTGGCGTGTACCCAGCGTATCAATTTTCTGGCCCATCCTATTCTGTGAGAGAACAAGGGGCCTCGTGACTGACTGGAAAGATATCAAATTAACATGGGACACATTAAAGGGATTAAAAACTGGCTAACGGACGGGTCTCAAAATGTGATTGTAAACAGAGAATCGTTACCAAGCGGGTGTGTTTCCAGTGGGGTCCCGCAGGGATTGGTTCTTGGCCCTACACTATTGAATATTTTTATCAGCGACCTGGAAGAAAACATAAAATCATCCCAGATAAAGATGACGCAAAAGTTGGGGGAGTGGTAAATAATGAAGAGGACAGGTCACTGGATCGCTTGGCAAACTGGGCACATGCAAACAATGTGTGATTTAATATGGCTAAACGTCAATGTATACATCCAGGAACACAGAATGGAGGCCATCCTTACGTGATGGGGGACTCTATCCTGGGAAGCAGTGTAAACACGTATTTCCCTTTCTGTTTTCACTGTCCTGTTTGGGTGCGGGTGGGGGTGTTTACTCCAGGGGTGTTGGAACAGGTTCCCCCTGGTAAGGGAGAGGGGGAGGTTCCCTGCTTCGTTCCTGCGCATGCCTTTTCTTGGCCAGAGCCACCCGGAGAGTGGACTCATCTTGGCCACAAGTGCACTTTAGTTACAACTGAGTCCAGCTCTGGCGCCCACAATTCAAGAAGGATGTTGATAAATCAGAGAGGGGTCAGAGAGGAGCCACAAGAATGACTGAAGGATTAGAAAACAGCGAGAGATTCGAGGAGTTCAATCTACTTAGCTTCACAAAGAGAATCATAGAGTCACAGAATATTAGGATTGGAAGAGATCTCAGGAGGTCATCTAGTCCAATCCCCTGCTCAAAGCAGGACCAACACCAACTAAATCATCCCAGCCAGGGCTTTGTCAAGCCTGACCTTAAAAACCTCTAAGGAAGGAGATTCCACCACCTCCCTAGGTAACCCATTCCAGTGCTTCACCACCCTCCTACTGAAAGAGTGTTTCCTAATATCCAACCTAAACGTCCCCCATGCAACTTGAGACCATTACTCCTTGTTCTGTCATCTGATACCACTGAGAACAGCCAGGCTCCATCCTCTTTGGAACCCCCCTTCAGGTAGTTGAAGGCTGCTATCAAATCCCCACTCACTCTTCTTGTTTGCAGACTAAACAAGCCCAGTTCCCTCAGCCTCTCCTCACAAGTCATGTGCCCCAGGCCCCTGATCATTTTCCTTGCCCTCCACTGGACTCTCTCCAATTTGTCCTCATCCCTTCTGTAGTCGGGGGACCAAAACTGGATGCAGTATTCCAGGTGGGGCCTCACCAGTGCTGAATAGAGGGGAATAATCACTTCCCTCGATCTGCTGGCAATGCTCCTGTTAATGCAGCCCAATATGCCATTGGCCTTCTTGGCAACAAGGGTGCACTGCTGACTCATATCCAGCTTCTCATCCACTGTAACCCCTAGGTCCTTTTCTGCAGAACTGATGCTTAGCCAGTCGGTCCCCAGCCTGTAGCAGTGAATGGGATTCTTCCATCCTAAGTGCAGGACTCTGCACTTGTCCTTGTTGAACCTCATCACACTAATATGAGAAGGTTAAGGGGGAGACTTGGTTACAGTCTATAAGTATCTACGTGGGGAAAAATATTTACTAATGGGCTCTTCAGTTTAGCAGAGAAAGGTCTAACACGATTCAAGGACTGAAAGTAGAAGCTAGACAAATTCAGACTAGAAATGCAGCATAAATTTTTATGGTGGATTCTCCAGCACTGACCATTTTTAAATCGAGATGGGATGTTTTTCTAACAGAGCTGCTCTAGGAATTATTTTGCTGAAGTTCTCTGGTCAGCGTTATACCCAGGGTCAGACTAGATGGTCACAATGGTTCCTTCTGGCCTCGGAATCTAGGAATCTGTCCTTTAAAGGCAGGCCTATTTAGAGCAAATAAAAGGGGTAGTGATGGCTGCGTAGAATGCACTGCTGCAGGATCCAACAGCCAATCCTGATGTTGGATTTTAAAAGGGGCTAGATAATTCCTTCCCTGCTAATAACATTTGTATTTATGCTAAAGGCTGAGGCAGGCAAACCCTGCTGCTTGGGTATCTGCTGAGCCTTCCTCATACCCCATCTGTTGTACAACTGACACAATGCATTATGGGTTACCGAGGTGTTTGCTCCTTCCTCTGAAGCATCAGGCATAGGCCACAGATAGAGGCCCGGTATCAGCCAGTTTTTAAAGGGAAAGGCCAGGATCTCTGGGAAGGGGAATGTAAAGGAGAATTTTGGAGGTGTGTGGGGGTGAGTGCAGGGAATCGTTTTGTTAGCTGCCCAGCACTCCCAGCACTGTCTGGCTCCCCAGGGATCTGACTGTGTGTGCTGGGAACCGGCTGGCTCAGACCCCACAGGGATGGGTGTGGCTACACTAGAGAGATGGGGTGGGAGATGCTTTGCAGGCGATGGGGCAGGGTGGGAACATGCGACAGTTCTCACAGGGCATGAGCAGTGGTGGTGAGGCAGATTCTGACACATACACTCAGCCAATCAGCTATCCACTCCACCGACCCAGCTGGCTGGGCCTGTCAGGTGGCAGAGGCTGCTGGGGAACAGTGACAGGGACGTCCTGGACAGGAGGGACCATCAGTCCCATTTGCTAGGACAGAGGGAGGTGAGATTCTGGTAGGGTGACCAGACTGCAAGAGTAAAATATTGGGACACATTGAGGGGGTGGGGGCAGCCACAGGCTCACAGCCCCCACTGGAACCATGGGAGGTGCACAGTCCTAGGAAGCTGCAAGGGGGGGGGCGCATGGCCAGGTTTAGCCACCAGCTCCAGCCCCCCTGCAAACTGTGGGGACGCACGGCACGGCTCTAGCCCCAGCTGCAGTTGCGGGCGCACGGCCCTGGCTCCACACCCCATCGCATGCTGCAGGTTGGGGAGCACAGCCAGAAGGGGGGGTCTCAGGGCTGGGGCAGTGAGTTGGGGCACAAGAGGAGGGTTCGGGGTGCTGACTCCGGGAGGGAGTTTGGGTGCAAGAGGAGGTTCAGGGCTGGGGCAAGGGCTTGGGGTCTGGGAGGGGGCGCAGGCTCTGGGCGGCGCTTACCACAGGTGGCTCCCTGAAAGTGGCAACATTTCCCTCTGGGTCCTAGGCAGAGGTGCAGCTAGGCAGCCCTGCGCATTGCCTCGCTGGCAGGCGCTGCCTCCACAGCTCCCATTGGCTGGTAACCGGCCAATGGGAGCTGCGGAGCCAGCACGCATGGCAGGGACAGCATGTAGAGCCCCCTTGGCTGTCCCTGTGCCTAGGATCCAGAGGGAGATGTCGCCACTTCCGGGGAGCTGTGCAGAGTTGGCCGGGTAGGGAGCCTACCGGCCCCATGCCAACCAGAGGCCTGGCAACCCTACAATATTGGGAGAAATGGCGTCCTGATTGTACATCGGTTGGGACGTGGGACAGAGTGTTCAATATCAGGACAGTCCCGATTTTAACGGGACGTCTGGTCACCCTAGATTCTGGCAGACATGGCATCTCCCCCTTTCCCTGCCAGGCTGTAAGGCATGCTACCAAAGCAAATGCTGAAAGGAGACCAAACATCACGTTTCAGGGTTGAAGCCAATCTCCCATATGTCAGAGTTTGGATAAGACCCTCACGAAAGAGCGACCCCTCCCCACCCTACCCCACCTGCCCACTGGAGGGTTTTTTGCACCTTCCTCTGAAGTATCTGGTGCTACCACTGTTTGAGGATACGGGGATAGATAGGACCGCAAGTGTGATCCCACGTGGCAGTTCCCATGGTCCTGTTTTCTTTCAGTGAAAGAGCCCCGAAGCGCCGGATAGGATGGGACACTTATCGGAGAATAATCTCCCGTCCCCACTTTCAGCTGCAATGTTACAAAAGTTGCCCAGTTACAAACACCACAAAGCACGGAACGGCTAACCCTGCATTCCAAGGCGGTTTTTCTTACCTACGTGGACAAGCCTTGGCATCATCTACTTTTACCTCATCTCATATGGCACAATGCCTGTGAAAGTCAGCGCTGCAGGCAGGAAGTGCAGAGCTCCGCTGACATGGTTCACACATTTTTTCATACCTCTAAAGCTCTCCCACAGCTTTAACCCTTGTTCTGCCAATAGAAGAAATGTGCGAAATGAGCCCCTCGCTCACTAATGCACAAGACTAAACCTAATTGAGATGTAGTTTAAGTAGTTTAAGAGGAGAAAGGTCTATGAGATGGTTGGATAATTTTATGACCAATAATATTTGTACTTAAACATGCTAAGATGGAAGCCATCTAACCTTATGTTTCAGGGCTCATGCATGAATCTCATGCTTCAGGGCATCATTTCATATTGTGCATCAGGGCATCAGCTGATCACTATAAGGGTCAGGAAGGAAACGCAACCCCCAGCTCCCTTTATCCAGCACTGTAGGTACACCTCTACCTCAATATAACGTGACCCGAGAAAACACAAATTCGGATATGACACGGTAAAGCAGCGCTGTGGGGGGGGCAGGGCTGTGCACTCCGGGGGATCAAAGCAAGTTCGATATAACGCAGTTTCACCTATAACGCGGTAAGATTTTTTGGCTCCTGAGCACAGTATTATATCAAGGCAGAGGTGTATGTGCAAATATGGCTTTTGGAGGCTAGAACTCTTTCAGTGTTAGAGAGAATATGGTTTCCTGAATATCTTCTCTTAGTACATACGGAAAGGGACCACAGTCACCAGAAACACTTTGAGAGAAAAGAAAAAAGAGATAAAAAGAAAAAAAAAAAGCCCCAGGGTGAGTCTGTTGAGCTAACAGCACAGGCTGGAGTGAGGTTCCTCCTGGAGAATGGATGCAGAGCTGCCAAGTCTCATTCATCTCCAGGACTTTGAGGGCAGTTCTAAAAGCTTCTCTCTCTCCTGAAGAAGGATGTGATGTTTGCTTAGGTGAGATCGGCCTCCCTCAGCCTGCCAGACAGAGGTGGTTTATGAATCCTATTGCATTTTTTAAAAGGCAAGCCACCGCATTCAGAGACAAGCCACAGAAATACACAGTCTGACTAACAGCAGCAGTGCACACTTGCCTGGGGTCCAGAACACGGCTCCCATTTCCTGAGACCCGCTAGCCTCTCCCTGGCACACTGCTGTGTTCCAGGGGCCTGGCTGGGCTCAGCCTCCACCAAGACATATGCAAACAGGCTTCGGGCTTCCCATGAGCCATTGCAACCATTCTGAATCTTTCTGTGGAAACTCAAGACCTTTTCTCCATAGCCCCAGCTATCTGCCCCCAGGAGAGAGTGGGTCTTACACTCTGCTGGGTAGAAGTTAATCTTTCAGCAGCTGGTGAAACAAAGCAGTGAAGCCTCTGTGAGAAAAAGAGCTGGGGAGGTGGGTGGAAGAGGGTTGAAAAGGAAACGCCCCGTGCAATGTCTAGCTGAGGCGGGAGCTGGGATGGTGGCAGGCTTGCTATGTGATGCTCGGAGAGAACAAAGGTGAGGGTGGAAGCCTTGGGAGAATAACAGGGTGAGGCAGTAGACATCAGCCTCCACCGAGAGGGCTTCCTTGCCTTTTGTTATTCAAGCTTGCAACAGGGAGGGCATCCAGCTGCTCCTGGATGTTGTGGATCTTGCCTGAGCTCTCCTCGCCTTTCCTGCACTCAGCTAATGCAGAGCAGGGCATGCTTAGCGTGTGGCTCACAGGCTGCGTGTTACCTGTGCTCCACCAACCGCACTGGCCTCGGGGCTTGTTTCAAGGCACTATCTGGTTTGAGCCTGTCAGGCTCTGGGGTTCTGGCTAACCAGCCACCTCTTCCTCTCCAAGCAGGACACTGGATCCATCTGTCTCGTGAGAGACATTCCCAGCGCTGCCAAATATCATAGTCCTCTTGTAAATCTCACGATCCAGTACAGCCCAGGGACAGCTAAGCCCTTCGGAGAACTGAGCACTCAGGTAACCGGAAGCGCTAGTTTGAGCTGCAGTTTTACTGGGATCGAAACTCAGGGAATGAAGGGAGTTTATTAAATACTTTCTACTTTATTAAAGAGTAAAAAACCCAAATGACTGAGTTTATTAAAACACCAGCGTTGTAGGGCATACTTTATTTTGGAAGTATTTATCTTTTAAAATAAACTAATGAATGACAGTCCGTCACTTGTGAGCATATCTGCAGGTGACCTCCCAGAATCTCTATACCAGTGGTTCTCAACCAGGGGTCCGGCGCCTCCTGGGGGGCCGTGAGGTTTCAGGGGGTAGGCCAAGCAGTGCCAGTGTTAGATTCGCTAGCGCCCAGGGCAGAAAGCCAATGCTGAAGCCCAGGGCCCTGAGCCCCACCACACAAGGCTGAAGCTGAAGCCTGAGCAATGCAGCTTCGTGGGGGGCCCTGCTCTGCTTGCTACCCCTTAACGCCAGCCCTGGCTTTTAGATCCAGAAAACCAGTTGTGGCCCAGGTGGGCCATGGAGATTTTATAGCATATTGGGGTGGGCCTCAGCAAGCAAAAGGTTGAGAACTCTTGTTCTATACAACTACAAACCGTTGATTAGCATGCCGAGAGACTAACCGGGGAGTTGTCAGTGGTGATTAACCTACATAGGGCCACATGGGGGACGCACTGTAGATACGGATAACTAGGATTTGGGGATAAAGGGAATTTGGGTAACTGAAATGATACCATATTTGGTGTTATTTTTAAAGCCCCAGCTCCTGAAGTCAGGTGATTTGTGAGAATCTCAGTTTCTATTTTTAAAAAGGGAAGTTTCCATAGTTGCAGAGAAAAACTGGAAAATGTGACCACCTAAAGGCTCAAATGCCAGATGGTCAATAAAAAGAACTTCTTATTGATTCTTTTCTTTTAAATCTCATGTTTTCACGTCAATCTTGTAATTTTGGGGAGGGTCTGACTCATGATGTTGGAACCACACCCAGTATCCAGATGCGTCCATACCACTGATTTCTAGCATGGCATTATAATATTATCCGTATTATTCTCCTTCCCATACAAACATCTTGTTTGACCCTTTGACTGCAGCTGCTCATTGAGCAGAGGCCTCCATTGAGCAGTCTCCCCTTCCCTGAGTTGATACAATGAATTGAGACCCCTGTAAGGTCTACGAGCAGCTACTGGGGTTGGTCCTGGATGATTGGAAAAAGGCAAATATAGTGCCCATCTTTAAAAAAGGGAAGAAGAGAATCTGAGGAACTACAGACCAGTCAGCCTCACCTCAGGCCCTGGAAAAATCATAGAGCAGGTCATAAAGGAATCCATTTTGAAGCACTTGGAGGAGAGGAAGGTGATCAGGAACAGTCAAAATGGATTCACCAAGGGCAAGTCAGACCTGATGAACCCGATTGCCTTCTATGATGAAATAACTGGCTCTGTAGATATGGGGAAAGCGGTGGATGTGATATACCTTGACTTTAGCACAACTTTTGATACGGTCTCCCTCAGTATTCTTGCCAGCAAGTTAAAGAAGTCTGGATTAGATGAATGGCTTATAAGGTGGATAGAAAGCTGACTAGATCGTCAGGCTCAATGGGTACTGATCAACGGCTCCATGTCTAGTTGGCAGCCGGTATCAAGCGGAGTGCCCCAGGGGTCGGTTTTGTTCAACATCTTCATTAATGATCTGGATGACGGGATGGATTGCACCCTCAGCAAGTTTGTGGATGACACTAAGATGGGGAGAGAGGTAGATAGCTCAGGGGTTTGTGCATTGGCCTGCTAAACCCAGGGTTGTGAGTTCAATCCTGGGGGGGGCTTTTAGGAATCTGGGGCAAAAATCTGTCTGGGGATTGGTCCTGCTTTGAGCAAAGGGTTAGACTAGATAACCTCCTGATTCTATGATATGCTGGAGGGTAGGGATAGGGTCCAGAGTGACCTAGACAAATTGGGAGGATTGGGCCAAAAGAAATCAGATGAAATTCAACAAGGATAAGTGCAGAGTCCTGCACTTAGGATGGCAGAATCCCATGCCCTGCTACAGGCTGGGGACTGACTGTCTAAGTGGCAGTTCTGCAGAAAAGGTCCTGAATGAACTTTGCAAGAGAGCAAGGTGGTAGCAAGTTGTAGGCAGGGGAACAGAGCTGGCAGGGGGAATAGCTGCATGATTGTTTCCCCCCTAGACACAAGCATTGTGTTAGCTAGCATTTCCCATGAGGGGAATGAAGCAGGGCAGACAATGAAGCAAGAGCAGATGCTTTAAAGAAGCCATAAACCTGATCTTGAAGGTGTCACTAGAATCAGTTCGTCAGGAGCTATTTATTGTTTAAGAAACTTACAAGGCTTGATCCTTGAGCTTTGGCCCCACCTCCTACGAGGCGGTGACCTGGCTCTCCCCATCTAGGCAAGAAGGGAGACATCCCAGCCCAAACTGGTGTCAGTTCTATGCTACCGCAATGTTCCTCCACTGTGTGCGGAGACTGAGTGGGCAGAGCTCAGCATTGCTGCCTGTGCTGCAGGAGATGGGACACAGCTGCCCAGATGTGTCAGCCAGCTACATGCTCCTCTGCTAAGCAGCAGGAATTGCCTGGTCGCAGGGCTATTCAGCGTTTGGGGAACGCTCGCCTACACCTGGAGGGTGCTGCTCTGCCCCTCGGGCTAGCTCCTTCCACTCATGCCAGCCCTGCATATGCTGCATGTGCAGCCATGCACACCTTCCTAAGGCCTCCGGAAAAATCACAGTCCTGTACCCTCTCCATGTTCCTCTTTATCTTGAGGGAGATGGAGGATCAGGATGTGGCAAACAAACATCCTCCCTCCTAATCCTCCTGACATGACGCGCTGGGGGCCAGATCCAGCCCAGCTTGAGGTGGTTACAATTCCCATCCACCCCCACTACTTCTCCTCAGGCTCCGCTGTCGTCTCTCTCCCTTTCTGGTGTCACAGCCGACTGCAGTGCCGCACTGGATGACTAGCAACTTCCAGAGGTAAATAACAACCCCCTGCAATGCAGCAGGAATACCACAACGCACAACAAGCTGGCTTGTCCAGACAGATCCTGGGACAGGGCAAGGTCCCAGGGGTGCCTCTGGGTCACCACCCCATGCTGCGACCTTCACCATTCTCCCAGGCTAAAAAGGGCTAGGCTGAGCTAGCAACAGCGGAAGAGACCTCAAGGAACTCCTAGGCGGGTGGCACTCCTTCCTGAATCTACACTGACCCAACCCCCCAACGGCGGGTCAAAGTCCCTCTCGGCCTCCCTGGCAGCCATACCAAAATCACTGGGCGGACTGCAATGCTTCTGGCGACAGCCTTCCGGGAAGAAAGTAAAGCACCTGGTACCACACTTTCCAATTTCTCAGAGAGGGAAGAATAAATCCATCCACTCCTGGAGGGTCCCGCAGATGTGAAACAACACCTCCTGGCCAGTGGGATCAAAGGTTGCTCCTAGAGATAACGGGTTTCTCTGGGCCTGTTGCTAGGGAGGGATTGTCAGCCATAGGTAATACATCACTGGTCCAAAATTAGGTCTAAAAGCTGCCTGGCAAAGGGGATGGCTATCTGGGGTCAAGATGAAACGACAGTTCCTCCAGCAGCACCTACTCAATAACCCCCACCCCCGAAGGGGAGGTCAGAGGCTGGACAGCTGGCTCATGTCAAGCAAGGGGCCTGAGACAGGGCCTCCTGTTGTCCGTGGGTGGCAGGCACTGTATATTCCTGAAGGGAAACTTTAACCACCCCCTAAATAATGTTCCCCCCAAACACTCTTCACAGTGCTCTCTTCCCTAGCCGGGGAGAGCGGGATCCAGCTCACAAGTGATGGGGAGCACACAAGATCTCACCAAAGAAGCCTGTGCATTTATAGCTGCCTGCCTAGCACTTTGTGGGTTTGACAAAATTAGAATTTATCTTTTCAGCAAAGCAGGTGCACAAGTATTGTCTCTATAGACCGATATACCTGCACACATAGTATCCTAGGCCAGTGGCTCTCAACCGTTCCAGATTACTGTACCCCTTCAGGAGTCTGAGTTGTCTTGGGTACCCCAAGTGTCCCCTCCCTTCAAAATGACTTGCTTACAGAATCAGACATAAAAATACAGACATGTCACAGAGCGCTGTTACTGACACATTGCTGACTTTGTTACCATAGCATTATCAAATAAAACAATCGGAATGTAAATATTGTACTTACATGGCAGTGTATCTTATAGAGGGCGGTATAAACAAGTCAGTGTCTGTAGGAAATGTTAGTTTGTACTGATTTCCATAGTGCTTTCTACGTAGCCTGTGGTAAAGCAAGGCAAATATCTAGATGAGTTGCTGCACCCCCTGGAAGATCCCTGTGCGCCCCCAGGGTATGCCACCCGTGGTTGAGAGCCACTGCTCTAGGCAGAGCTGGGAGTGATGCCCATAGCTAAGATTACCCAACACTTCTCATTATAACTCCCTCTTTCCAACAACACAGTCAGAGAGTTGGGAAGGAGCTGAGGTGTGTGTATCTCTGAGACAGGGTGTTGGATAGGAGCTGGGGCGTGTGTATCTCTGAGACAGGGTGTTGGATAGGAGCTGGGGCGTGTGTATCTCTGAGACAGGGTGCTGGATAGGAGCTGGGGCGTGTGTGTCTCTGAGACAGGGTGTTGGATAGGAGCTGGGGCGTGTGTATCTCTGAGACAGGGTGTTGGATAGGAGCTGGGGCGTGTGTATCTCTGAGGCAGGGTGTTGGATAGGAGCTGGGGCGTGTGTATTTCTGAGGCAGGGTGCTGGATAGGAGCTGGAGCGTGTGTATCTCTGAGACAGGGTGTTGGATAGGAGCTGGGGCGTGTGTATCTCTGAGGCAGGGTGTTGGATAGGAGCTGGGGCGTGTGTATTTCTGAGGCAGGGTGTTGGATAGGAGCTGGGGCGTGTGTATTTCTGAGGCAGGGTGCAGGATAGGAGCTGGGGCGTGTGTATTTCTGAGGCAGGGTGCTGGATAGGAGCTAGGGCGTATGTATCTCTGAGGGAGGGTGCTGGATAGGAGCTAGGGCGTGTGTATTTCTGAGGCAGGGTGCTGGATAGGAGCTAGGGCGTGTGTATCTCTGAGGCAGGGTGTTGGATAGGAGCTGGGGCGTGTGTATTTCTGAGGCAGGGTGTTGGATAGGAGCTGGGGCGTGTGTATTTCTGAGGCAGGGTGTTGGATAGGTGCTGGGGCGTGTGTATTTCTGAGGCAGGGTGTTGGATAGGTGCTGGGGCGTGTGTATTTCTGAGGCAGGGTGCTGGATAGGAGCTGGGGCGTATGTATCTCTGAGGGAGGGTGCTGGATAGGAGCTGGGGCATGTTTATCTCTGAGACAGGGTGTTGGCTAGGAGCAATGGGGAAGGAGTAGGAGACAGGGTTTTGGATAGGAATGGGTGACATGGACTCATCTGGATATTGAGAGGGGGTTGGATAGGAGTAGAGATGGGGGATAGAAGCCAAGGGGGTGAATAGGAGCAGAGAGGGTAGTGGGGTAGGAGACAGAGGTGGGAGATAGGAGCTGGGAGTTCGATAGGAGCAGAGGAAAGGCGGGTTAGGAGACAGGGGAGATAGGAGCTGGCGGTTGGAGGGGCAGGAGGGGGTGGGAGGGAGGAGCTGGCGGTTGGAGGGGCAGGAGAGAGTGGGAAGTGGAAGTTGGCGGTTGGAGGGGCAGGGGTAGGAGGGAGGAGCTGATGGTTGGAGGGGCAGGAGGGGTGGGAGGTGGGAGCTGGTGGTTGGAAGGGGTGGGAGGGAGGAGCTGGTGGCTGGAGGAGGCAGGAAGGGGTGGGAGGTGGGAGCTGGCGGTTGGAGGGGCAGGAGAGAGTGGGAGGGAGGAGCTGGCGGTTGGAGGGAGCAGGAAGGGGTGGGAGGTAGGAGCTGGCGGTTGGAAGGAGCTGGCGCTGGTTCGATAGGAGCAGAGAGGGTGGGGATAGGAGGTGGAGGTTGGAGGGGGTTGGGGGGTGGGCGGTGGGAGCTGGTGGTTGGAAGGGGGTGGTGCTGGCTGGATAGGAGCAGAGAGGGTGGGGGATAGGAGCTGGCGGTTGGATGAGTCGGGGTGGGAGGGAGGAGCTGACGGTTGGAGGGGCGGAGGCGGGAGCTGGCGGTTGGAGGGGCTGGGAGGAGGAGCTGGCGCTGGTTGGATAGGAGCAGGGAGGGTAGGGGATAGGAAGTGGAGGTTGGAGGAGGCAGGAAGGGGTGGGAGGTAGGAGCTGGCGGTTGGAGGAGGCAGGAAGGGGTGGGAGGTAGGAGCTGGCAGTTGGAGGGTCGGGGGTGGGAGGAGGAGCTGACGGTTGGAGGGGCGGAGGCGGGAGCTGGCGGTTGGAGGGGTGGGAGAGGAGGAGCTGGCGCTGGTTGGATAGGAGCAGAGAGGGTGGGGATAGGAGGTGGAGGTTGGAGGGGGTTGGGGGGTGGGAGGTAGGAGCTGGCGGTTGGACGGGGCGGGAGGGAGGAGCTGACAGTTGGAGGGGGCGGGAGGGAGGAGCTGGCGGTTGGAGGGGGCGGGAGGGAGGAGCTGGCGCTGGTTGGATAGGAGCAGAGAGGGTAGGGGATAGGAGCTGACGGTTGGAGGGCTCGGGTGGGTGGAAGCGAGGAGCTGACTGTTGGAGGAGTCGGGGTGGGAGGAGGAGCTGACGGTTGGAGGCGGGAGGGAGGAGTTGGCGGTTGGAGGGGTGGGAGGGAGGAGCTGGCGCTGGTTGGATAGGAGCAGAGAGGGTAGGGGATAGGAGCTGGCAGTTGGAGGAGTCGGGGTGGGAGGGAGGAGCTGACGGTTGGAGGGGCGGGAGGGAGGAGTTGGCGGTTGGAGGGTGGGAGGGAGGCGCTGGTGCTTGTTGGATAGGAGCAGAGAGGGTGGGGATAGGAGGTGGAGTTTGGAGGGGTGGGGGGGTGGGAGCTGGTGGTTGGAAGGGGGTGGCGCTGGTTGGATAGGAGCAGAGAGGGTGGGGATAGGAGGTGGAGGTTGGAGGGATCAGGCGCTGAAGAGGAGGGGGTTGCATGGGCATTTGGTAACTTGGGAGTTCTTGACTTTGCACTTCCCTGTGGCATCAGCCTCCTGTTTGGGACGTACTCCTGGGTACGCTGTGTATAGACCCTGTGCTCACAGCATGGGCCAGATCTGCACCCACAGCGAGTTTACAGTCAGTGAAGCTAAGGAGAGCTGTGGGCAATGTCAGCCTTCCTGCTCACCTGACCCTAGGCTAGTGGGAGCCAAAAAAGCACCAGGTACAGCTCCCCTGGCATACCCTGGCACAGCCCCTTCACAGGCAGGGGAGGAGGAGGTGCTTAGAGCTAGCCTGAAACCAGCTGGGGATTCCCCTCTATCAGGGCATTCCTCACTGCCCCAGAGCTGCTTTTCAGCTGCTGCTGGGGTCACACAAACACCTGGACCAGGGCTGAGTCTGGCCTAGCTATTAAAAAATCCCCGACAGAATCACATTGAGATGGAGTACACGGTAGGACAAGTAATGGGGTTAATCTGCAGGAAGGGAGAGTTAGAAAGATTTCCCTAATATCAAACCCAACTACAAGGCTAGTTAAGCTGTGGAACAGGCTTCCAAGGGAGGTTGTGGAAGCCCATCATTGGAGAACAGGCTGGACAAACACCTGGCAGGGATGGTCTGGGTTTACTTGGTTCCACCTCAGCGCAGGGGGGCAGGACTAGATGACTTGAGGTTCCTTCCAGCCCGACATTACTTTTTACGATTCTAATTAAAACAATTACATTACAGGGATGTTGTAATTATCCCAAAACCAAGCGTTCTGATCCCCGGAAATTTGCAGAGAAACACATCCAAACATGTGACGGTAAGAAGTGCATCCGAACAACCTTCACTTTGCCTTGTGGTGGTTTATGGTCATTTTTTGCCACTGTGCTGTTGGAGGTAGAAAGTTGCGCTAGGAGGTGAATGAATACAAGCAGTGGCCATCTTTGCTAAGGCAGCCTGTGCCCTCAGCCCCACTTTGATGCTAGCCATTTTGAAAGAGGGAAGATCTTTGTGGAATTCTCACCTTATCTGTGAGCCTCTGCTGAAGAAGAAACTTTCAGTTTTGAAGAATAATAGCAAAAAAGACCAAGAATCCTAAAAATGATACTATAAATATAGTCCATGCACAAGTTTGAATAGTCTTTGTTATTCTGTTACTAAGACCTTTAAGGACAAAAATAGGTTTGACAGACTTTTCTTAACGGAGTCATTTAAAATTCATTTTTAACGGATTATCTAATTACAGCTTTCATAGCTTCATAGATTCCATGGCCAGAAGGGACCATTGTGATCATCGAGTCTGACGTCCTGTATAACACAGGCCAGAGAACTTCCCAAAATAACTCCTAGAGCAGATCTGTTAGAAAAACATCCCATCTTGCATTAAAACTTGCTAGTGATGGAGAATCCACTATGACCCTAGGTAAATTGTTCTAATAGTTAATTATCCTCACTGTCAAAAATGTCCACCTTGTTTCCACTCTGTATTGGTCTAGCTTCAACTTCCAGCCTTTGGATCGTGTTATCCCTTTCTCTGCTAGACTGAAGACCCATTAGTAAATATTTGGTCCTCAAGCAAATTTGGACCTTGCAAGGGAATTAAAACCAATAATAAACAGCTCTAGAGCCATATGAGTAAGAAGAAAACAGGGAAAGAATAAGTGGGACCTCTGAGCACTGAGGATGGGGTGGAGATTAAAGATTGTCCAGGCATGGCCCAACACCTAAACAAATACTTTGCTTGGGTTTTAAATAAGGGTAAAGAGGTGCTTAGAGATAGTAGCAGGGTGGCTAATGGAAATGAGAATATGGAGGTAGAAATGTCCATGGTGGAAGTCAAACTCAAACAGCTAATTTGCGGATAACAAGAAGTTGGGAGGTATTGCCAATATGGAGGAGGAGCAGAATATCACACAAGGAGGTCTGGACAACCTTGTAAACAGGAGTAATAGAAATGGGCTGAAATTTAACAGTGCAAAGTGCAAGGTCATGCACTCTTGTTGTGCAACAAGAGTTTTTGCTATAAGCTGGGGCTGTATCAGCTGGAAGGCACAGAGCAGGAGAAAGACCTGGGTATATTGGTTGTTCCCCTGGTTGACTATGAGCTGCCAATGTGAAGCAGCCGTGAAAGGCTAATGTGATCCTAGCATACATCAAGCGAAGATTTCCAGTGGAGAAGGGAAACTTAACAAAAAAAAGAATTCATCAGGGTCAGAGAGCAAACAAAAATAATTTCAAACCGAACAGTTAAAGTTGGCAAAAGAATTAGCAACTAAAAATAAAGTATTATGATGGAAAATGTTAGGCAACATTAAGTTCAGACATCACAACTAGCCCCGCCCATAAGAACCTCTATGTGGGCTCAAATCCTCAGCTGGTGGAAATTGGCTTCTGTGGAGCTGCTCTGATTTAGAGCAGCCGAGGATCTGATTCGGTATGTCTCTGTGGTAGCATTGCTAAGTCTCTCAGGTGAGCTCCTGGAGTCAGCAGACAAAGTGTACTCCTGAGAACTCCACGAGTACAAATTCAACCCACTGGGCTTAGCTTTGGTTGTAGCCATTGCTTGAAAGAGCTGGATCTTGCTCAAACTGTGAGATTAATAGAGTAAATCTGATTCATAGCTCTGATGTAGCGTGCTCAGACTTTGAGCTCCTGGTATCAAGGGTCTCTTTGCAAGTTGCCCCCTGATTTGCAGAAAACGGAGACGATTGCAGAAGCCCTTGTCTTTCTGAAAAGAGACTGAGTCGAGTATATGCCAATAAAGTGAGGAATGTGGACAGCAAAGTATAAAAATGGGAAAGAGAGATGGACACTTCGGAAGTAGTGAGGAATGTTCAGTTAGCAGTTGATAAACAGCAGAGCAGGAAACACTTGGGAAAACGGGATATTTACAAATCAGCAGGGGCAGATGATATACATCCCCATGCTGAAGGAATTTAGAGAACTACTGGCAATCGTTTGGGGAAAGTCCCTGAGAACTGGGGGAAATAGAAAAGGACAGGAGAAAAAATGTTGATCTTCCCCAGCACCCAAAAACCATGTGAATCAGTAAATCTAACTAAAATCCCTGGGAAAAGAATATAAATCTGTAAACCTGCACACCAGAGGAAAATGAAAACATGGGCAATAAGCAGCATGTTTATGAAGAGCAACCTGTGTACAATCAATCTCTGTGCTATTTTGGATACAGATATAAAATGGAAGAAAAGAATGCAATTAATATCTGCCCTTTGCTAAATGTTGGATACAGCATCTCAGTGCATCGTACGGGAGGAATTCCATGTTTTGTTTGCACAACTCAGGAGCAACTTTCAGAGGGCTTAGCCATTAGTGTGCTGTCAAGGTGCTATCTCACCCCATGTATGTATAGAAGGAATGCACATCTGCAGTTCATTCCCTCGCCCATGCTGCCCCCCAGCCCTCCTCCACACACAGCGTGAACGCATCAGCCAAAGGGAACTGTTGCTTAGAGCATCAGGCACTTACATTCAGCGCATTCTTAGCAGCTTCTGCTTCTGAGCGACTGTCAAAGCTGACAAACCCTACAGGCTGAGGAGAAAAGAGAAGAGAAGAGGGTCAGGGGATGATTCAGGGAAGGAGCAGCACCCTCGACTCACAGATACAGGGACCCTGCTCACTACCACCCACCAAGGATACTTGGGACCTGTAGTCCCCAACAGTCATTGCCCTGTTTCAGAGCTGAGGGGAGCTGAGAACCACCCTGCAGATCTCCAAGGGTCATATCTGCTCAGTGGGCTTCACTTTGGCCACCTCTGCTATAAAATCACAACCTCTGCTGCCTTCCCCACCTCCCTCTGGAAGGTCTAAGTGTGCAGCGCCTGGGATGAGTGTGGGGAGACATGGGGTGCACTGTGTATCCAAAGGCCTAGTACAGTGCAACTGAAACAGCACTGGCTTCCCCAGTTGGCTTCAACCATGTTCTTAAAGTGGAGCCTTCAGGGACCCTCCATCCTTCATCTAGGTCATGCTCCACTGTGGACAGCCACAAACTGGCTGGGGACTCCTGCCTCTTAGGCAAGGCTGAGAAGGGCTGTGCTGCGACTGAGCAGGAAAGATGTGTTCGGGGGCGACCACAGGTCTCCTGCTCTCTTCCAGGTGCTTGGGGGAGAAGATGCGTCTGGAGTCTCCAGGATACTCCTGCATCCTTGCTTCCCTCCATTTTCCCTGCTGGGTAATCCCAGGGGAGCTGTGGCACAGAACTACGAGCTTTGCCCAGAGGATGCTGCTGCTGGGGCTGGGGCTATGTGTAGGGGGAAAGAGCTGAAGAACAGGCTGAGTGCAAGGCTCTCCCTGCGCTGGGCTGGAGGCCGGGCTAAGCGATGCTCCCCGTGCCGGGCAGCTCTCCCCGCATGCAAGGGAAAAAATCCCGTTATCTGTGAGGCTGAACTCGAGCTCTTTTCCCGAAGGCTTGATTCCCACTAGGAATGCAAATGAAAGGACAGGTACTGCCCTGAGCCGCTCGCCCCAGCTGGCCTGCACGCCTTCCATGACAGGGTAAAGACGCTGCAATGCAACACTGCGGTGTGCTGGAGGGCGGGGCTGCTCGGCATGCCTCTCCCGAGCGGTTTAGATTCGATTCACGGTTCCGCTTGTCCCCAGAAAGCGCAGACTCGGCAGCATCTTCACGGAGAGCTCACAGGTCTGGGGCCATAACACAGTGCTGCCTTCGCAGGGCATACCCCGCTGCTCATTCCTAAATTACCTCCTCTCCCTCCCCCCAAGAAATACAGGCTTCTGCTCCTTGCATTCAGCACAGCCAGCGGCGAGGCTGCGGGGAGGGTGGGGGCAAGGGAACATCCTGAATCTGGGCATGCGGTGAGGCCGCTAGGTGTGGTCATTTGCTGTTTCTAATCAGTTTACAGCTAATGACGGACACTGAGGTTCTGAGCACTGGTTAGGCTTCTACCTGTTTAGAGGTGAGTTTTATCAGAGAGCCTTCATAACCCTGCAGGAAAAGAGAAAAAGCATTGTTTAGTCAAGGCACTCGCCAGGTCATGGCCAACAGTCAGCACTTAGCGCTAAGAGGGCAAAAAGCGTAGGGCTCCGCGTTGTTTTTCACCGTTTTACAGGGCGCGCTGGCCCTTTAAGGCAGGCTACAGGCCTAGCAGAGTGCCACTAGCAGTGCCAGCCTAGAACAGAGCCATATGGACCATAGGCCACGGCAAGGCCTGCTGGGAAGGGAAGTTATACAGAGGCAGGGAGGGGCCAGGGGAATGGGCAGAGAAAGCCAGAGGCTGGGAGAGGCGCTCTGGATCTCACCATAGGTGGCTGGCAGGAGGCCTAGGAGGCCAGTTTCCAGTGCAGTTTCTGCAAAACCCTGAGGAAGGGTCCTTGGGGAGGGGCAGAGAAGTGGGCATACTATGGGGATGGATCAGCCAGCTAATAATCCTTCCCAGGGTCAGAGCTCCCAGGATGGGGAGGGTGTGAGCTCCCCAACAGCTATAAAGGATACGGCACAGAGAACACCCCTTTGCTGGGCATAGAAACAGGGGTCGGGCACTAGCCCACGCTACAGCCCGTGATGTTACCAAAACAGTGGAAAGGGGCTGTGCAGTTCCCCAAAGTGAGGATTCCCCTGGCCCTGATTCACTCCCCCACAGCCTAGGGGATGTGTTGGGGGCTGCCCACAGGAGTGGGTTGTGACAGAACGTACCCCTGTGTTCACACCCTACACACAATTGTAATCATCTTTGTACAAAGTACAGCTTGTGAGGTATCATCTGAAAACTCATAATTTGCTCGTCAATATTGTCCTGGTAAAATGTGTAGCAACATTATCTGTGAAGTTATAAGATTCTACTGTACGGTGTTAACACATGTTCCAAACTGAGGCTGGCAAATAGGTCTGTCTCAAATAAAGGGATGAGTGCTGTGCTTAGTTTGCATTTAAGCAGTAAACAGGGTCATCAAGCAGGAAAGAGAGACAAAGGAACCTTACACCGGTGAGAAAAAAGCAGCAGGGAACATCCTTCCATACAGACCTTTTGTCTCCTGGTACCCAGCTGGAAATGTTTTCCAAAAGGGGGACTGAAAATATAAAAAGGAGGGGCAAAGCCCCTGCCCTCCCCCTGCCCAGCCCATTGCATTCAAGGCACTTGAAGCAACAAGACTAAGGAAGTATTTGTTGGATTTTGGGGAAAGCGTTTCCTGGCCTAAGAAGTTTGGTCAGTAAGACTGCCACAAGCATGTGGTGAGAAAACACTGAACAGTTTGTTAAGTTAGGCCAGGTCCACACTACAGACCTGCTGACTTAGCTACTGCCTCTCGGAGAGGGGGATTAACTACGCTGACAGTAGAAGCTCTCCCATTGGGGCAGTGGCGTCTTCCCTAAAGTGCTACAGTGGTGAGCTGCACCAGTGCAGCGGTAGCATTGTACGTGTAGATAATGCCTACGGGCTTATCTTTATTTTTTTTGTAACCATTTCTGACTTTTATGCCTCATTACTTGCACTCAGTTAAAATCTCTCTTTGTAATTAATAAACTAATTTTACTGTTTTATCTAATCCAATGTGTTTAAATTGAAGTGTTTGGAAAACTCCATTTAGGGTGATAAGTTGTCTGCAAATTATTTCTACCAAAGAGATAACGAACTTGATATAAACTTGTACTGTCCAGGAGAGGGCTGGGCAGTACAGGACATACACTTCTGGGGGAAATCTAAGACTGGGAGTGCGTTGGGGTCACCCTGCAGTATAATCAAGGCTGGTAACAGCCAAGGCATGGCTGGCTGGGCCCCAGCACACACACCGACATAGCTTGGAGTGACTGATATGCTGGAGGCTGTTTTGAGCAGGCCAGGCGGGAGGCTACAGCGGCAAATTGTAAAGAACACACCAGATCACAGAGCAGAGGTGACACAGCCAGTGGCAGATTAGCCACTGGGCCAACGGGGCCCGTGCCCAGGATCCCCGGCCAATTGGGGGGCCCCGGGAAAATAGGCGCCTCTATGCCCCGACCCACTCCATCCATTCGGCACTGCTGCCTAGGAGCAGGGTTGGGGCATGAGAGCTTGTCCTGCTCCACCCGACACTCCTGCCTGGGAACAGGGTCGGGGCACAGGGGCTTGTCCCGCTCCACCTGGCGTTTGTGTGAGGGAGCGGGGTCGGGGCGCAGGTGCTTGTCCAGCTCACCCATGGCAGAAGCGCCAGGCGGGCAGAGCAGGGCAAGTCCCCACACCCCAACCCCACTCCCCGGCACAAGCGCTGGGCAGGCGGCGCAGGGAAAGCCCCCACATCCCGACCCCATTTCCCCAGCAGGAGCGTGAGAAGGGGAAGGGGCTGCAGACGGAAGGAGTGGGGAGGAGCCCCCCACTTGCTCTGGCCCAGGGCCCCACAAAATCATAATCCACCTCTGGACACAGCTACTCATTAGTCTGGATCGTCCCCTAGTATGTCACAGGGGTGTTGCTTTAAATTATTGCAGGTGTATAGCCACCTTTGTCCGCCACCTCAGAGCCTGTGCCAAGCCCAGCTTCACCAAGCCCAAAGAGCCTAAGCTGTGGGATCCAGTGCATACAACTGTTCTAGCTGCAAAAGCTGGAGCCGCCTGCCTGTGCCCAATTATTCCTTATAACTGGAAATGCGCATTTTGTGTGGTTCTAATTTAAGACTGAAGTGATGTAAGAAACGAGAGAAAGCTTGTTAGGATTATCCCAGCATCTGGAATTCCACAGTAGTCCATAGTATTGCTGTGTGGATATTTGAAGTGTGATCCTCATGTGGCTAATAGGGTCCCATATTTTAAGAGACAATATCCCAGATTCAGTTCTTGAGGGGTTAAGAGACTCTGTGGGTCTGGAGAGGGTTAAAAGTGACATGGTCATGCAGCTAAATGTAAATCAATGCAGCATTTGGACCTCCCATGTAATCAGGCAGACTGAAATAGCTTCTCAGTCTTCTGCCAGGAAAAAATATTGCAACATCTTCTGCCATCATGTCTATGGGCAATGAATGAAATGATCAATGAAGTAGCCTTTCTTGGGGAAACTGATGATGCAACAGGCAAAACAAGACCCGATAGATTCCGCAGCACTGCTGAGCGACTGCTAGCTTTCACTGTGCCCCCTATACAGAACTCAGCTCTTCGGGGAGTGACTCATACTTCATCATTTATTTACATGTCACCACTTTCTTTTCCCAAATTCCCAAGTGATTTGATTGTAAGCACTCATTATATGCAAAGGTTCACCAGATAGATTCTGGTGAGATTCCCAAGAGCCTTTACATGAGTTAGGAGCACAAGTTCCATTGCAAGTCAATGGGTCTTGCACTTTCAGCACTCTTAGGTGCTTTTGAAAATCCAACTCGGTGTGAATAAGTTTTTGCCTGTCATCTCCCCTACAGTGTGTCTGTTCCCTGAGCAAAGGAGTGCAGCTGTTAGAATCAGGGATCCAGTGAAAGTACTCAGGATTACAAAGCCAAAAGAGGCTTTCTGCAAATAGTGTGCAATATTCACAGACAATTTGCTATTCCTGCGAACATTCCTGCCAATAAACGAGGTTGCTGGTATAGCTGTGAAAGGGGAGCACAAAAGGAGGGCAAACACAGGGTACATCTATACTGCCCGCTGGATCAGCGGGTAGTGTTCGATGTATTGGGGATCGATTTATCGTGTCTCATCTAGATGCAATAAATCGATCCCCGAAACTACGCCTGTACTCCACCTCGGCAGGAGGAGCAAGCAGAGTCAACGGGGAAGCCGCGGTGGTCGACTCGCTGCCGTGAGGACGGCCAGGTGAGTCGAACTAAGATACTTCGACTTCAGCTATGCAAATAGCGTAGCTGAAGTTGCATATCTTAGTTCGAATCCCCTCCCCCCCCAGCATAGCCCTAGCTACAGCTGAAGCTCATTTGTTTAAAAATTCAGTCCAACGTTTGCAGCCATTGTTTTGCCGTATCCTCCAGCTCAGCAAAGCGTATGGATTCTGACGGGGCTACTGGGTTCCACAGTCTGGCAAACTATTTTAAATTATTAACGTTGTTATTAATTAGGAGCATTACAATAGCACCTTGGAGCCCTACTCCTGCACCAGGACCCCATTGTGGTAGGTGGCGCACAAATACATTCATGGACTTTCCTCAGCTTCACAGTGACGCTTCAGCCGTTTTGTCTAAAACCAGACCCAAATCTGAATATTGAGTTTAAAATGTCAGTAAACAACGAGAGAGGGGTGTTTAACACTGTGTTGGCTATATCCTAGTTTAATAAATTGCAAACAGGAAACATTAACTCAGATTTGGGATTCAAGAGAAACTCTCTGTGTCCATGGGCTCCAATATACGATGTGTGTCCTCCGCGTTACTTTGGGGAATTTAAGACTCCAGGAGTCTCCCACTTAACAAAATTCCCTCAGGGAGTGGAAAGTGGATGAAAGGCAATTTAAACAGGGATTCATTGGTTATACCATCAGTACAGGAAATGCTGTAGGTAACACACACACAATTAGTGTGCATAAAAAGAGAGAGGGTCTGTCACAAATCTTTGCAGAGCACCCCCTTTAGGAGCTGAGTGGTAACCTTCATCCACATTCGTGGGAGTAATATTGTACCGCACAAACATACATTTTGTTGATAACTCATGAACTAGTGACCCTCCACCCATGCTGTTTTAGGATGTTGTCACCTAGGCACATGTACACAATTCAGCAATTTAAAAAAAATTTTTAACATGAAAAACATTTTTTCTGTATCAAAAAAATGTGTGTGTTGCAAATGTGTTGCACTGTTATACTCTATTTTTAGTAGTTCTATGTACACATTTTCTTCTAGTGAGAGTATCTTATATTGTAATGGCAGTGACAATGGTTGCTGTATGCAGTCATCCTAATATAGAAGGTACTCCAGAGAGGTTGGTCCCTTCAAATCCAGGCTTGTCAGGTATCCTCAACACAGAGCAGACTGATGTTGGCTGTCTTTTCATAAATGTGACCTATGTTAGAACAATCTGATGAAACAAGCCAGACTATACCCAATAAGATGCATCCACATGACAGCAGAGAATAACTATCATTAGGGTTTGCTAAGCCACTCAGCCTGGTTTCCGAGGTTCCAAAGAAGGGTAAGTTGATAATAATGCTGTCGACGATGCATCATGACTTGGTTTCAGTGGTAGCCATGTTAGTCTGTAGCAGCAAAAAAAACAAGGAGTCCTTGTGGCACCTTAGGGTATGTCTACACTACAAAATTAGGTCGATTTTATACAGTCGATTGTGTCTGTCCACACTAAGTGCATTAAGTCGGCGGAGTGTGTCCTCACTACCATGGCTAGCATCAACTTACAGAGCGGTGCACTGTGGGTAGCTACCCCACAGTTCCTGCAGTTTCCGCTGCCCGTTGGAATTCTGGGTTAAGCTCCCAATGCCTGATGGGGCAAAAACAGTGTCGCGGGTGGTTTTGGGTATATGTCATCAGGCCCTTCTCCCTCCATGAAAGCAACAGCATACAATCGTTTCGCGCCTTTTTTCCTGGGTTACCCATGCAGATGCCATACCATGGCAAACATGGAGCCTGCTCAGCTCACCGTCACTGTACATCTCCTGGGTGCTGCTGGCAGATGCAGTACAGCATTGCTACACAGCAGCATCTCCTTGCCTTTGCGGCAGATGGTGCAGTAGAACTGATAGCTGTTGTATGTCTCCTGGGTGCTCCTGGCAGACCTCGGTGAGGTCGATCATGGGCGCCTGGACAGATATGGCTATCCTCCTCCTTGAGCACCGAATGGGAGCCAGAGACTCCAGGTCAGTCTCTTCTTTAAGCTTCGTCTCATGGAGATTCAGTCCTGCCTGGAATATCATGCAAGCTGGAGGCTTCTGCCTCGGGCTGCTCTCCCAGCCGGCAGCACCACGTGGTTGCACCTACCCCAGCCTACCCCTTGCTCCCATGGCTCATGAAGCCTGGACAGTAGTAAGGAGCAGTTCAACTACAGGCTGAGCAAGTGCAGAATGGTGGTAGAATGTGCCTTTGGACGTTTAAGAGCTCGCTGGTGATGTTTGCTGACTAGGTCAGACCTCAGCGCAACCAACATTCCCATTGTTATTGCTGCTTGCTGTGTGCACCATAATAGCTGAGAGAGTAAGGGGGAGACGTTTATGGTGGGGTGGGAGGTTGAGGCAAATCGCCTGGTGTCCAATTTTGAGCAGCCAGACACCAGGGTGATTAAAAGAGCACAGCAAGACACGCTGTGCATCAGAGAGGCTTTAAAAACCAGTTTCATGACTGGCCAGGCTTCCGAGTGACAGTTGTGTGTGTTTCTCCTGGATGCAAACCCTCCCCCTTTGTTAATTTTAATTCCCTGTAAGCCAACCACCCTCTCCCCTTCGAAATAAAGTCACTATTGTTTCAAAACCATGTGTTCTTTCTTTATTAATTTAAAAAAATGAGATAACAGACAAGGTAGCCCAGGTGGGGTTGGGGAGGAGGGAAGGACAAGGCCACATTGCTTATTGTAGCCACACTAAAAATCAAACTGCTCGAATGACAGCCTTCTGTTGCTTGGGCCACTCTCTGGAGTGGAGTGGCTGGGTGCCCAGAGCCTCCCCTCCCTCCCCCGCCCCGCATTCTTGGGCGTGTGGGTGAGGCTATGGAACATGGGGAGGAGGATAGGCGGTTATACAGTGGATGCAGCGCCAATAGACGCAGGTCTCTGCTCTTGTTGGCTTTCCTGCAGCTCCAACAGATGCTTCATCATGTCCATTTGCTCCCCCAACAGACACTTCATCGTGTCCGTTTGCTCCCCCATTAGCCTCAGCATCGCGTCCTGCCTCCGCTCTTCGCACTCACTTAATTATTTCCTGGCCTCTGCAACTGAATGCCTCCATGCATTAAGCGGGGCCCTATCAGTGCGGGAGGGCTGCATGAGCTTGGAAAACATGTCATCACGAGTGCGTTTTTCTCACCTTCTAATCTGCAATAACCTCAGGGACAGAGATGAAGGGGGGAGCGTAGAAACATTCTATGCTCTACGATTCTGGGACGACTGCATGGTCACCTGTGCTGCTAAGTGCTGCTGAGTTCATCACGCTGAACAAACAGGAAATGAAATTCAAAAGTTCCAGAGGTTTTTCTTGTGTACCTAGTTAGTGCATCGGAGTTCAAAGTGCTGTCCAGAGCAGTAACAATGGAGCACTCTGGGATAGCTCCCAGAGGCCAATACCGTCGATTTGCATCCACACTACCCCAAATTCAACCCAGCAAGGTTGATTTTAGTGCTACTCTCCTCGCTGGGGAGGAGTACAGAAGTCGATTTTAAGAGCCCTTTAAGTCGACGGAACGGCGTTGGTTGTGTGGACAGATTCATATTAAAATCGACCTAACACGGCTAAATTCTACCTAACCCTATAGTGTAGACCAGGGCTTAGAGACTAACACATTTATTTGGGCATAAGCTTTCATGGGCCAGAACCCACTTCATTAGATGCATGGAGTGAAAAACACAGGAGCAGGTACAAACACATGTAAGGATGGGGGTGCTCCACCAAGTACTAGGTCAGTCCAACGAGACAAATCAATTAACAGCAGGACACCAAGGGAGGAAAAACAACTCCTGAAGTAGCAAGAGAGTGGCCCACCACAGACAGCCGACAAGAAGGTGTGAGCAACAGCAGGGAGAAATCAGCACTGCAGAAATCAAGTTCAGGTCCTGCAATGACCCAACCACTCCCAGTCTTTATTCAGGCCTAACCTGATGGCATCCAGTCCACAAATCAATTCCAGTTCTGCAGCTTCATGGCGGAGTCTGTCTTTGAAGTTCCTTCATTGAAGAACTGCCACTTTGATGTCCATCACTGAGTGACCAGAGGGACCAAAGAGCTCTCCCACCGGTCTCCGAATGCCACGATTCCCGATGTCAGACCCATGTCCATCCATTCCTCTGCCCAGAGACTGTCCAACCTGGCCAATGCACATGGCAGAGGGGCATAGCTGGCACACAATGGCACATACTACACCGGTAGATGAGCAGGTGAATGGTGCGGCTGATGTGGCCAGGTCCTACGATGGTGTCCCCCAAATAGACACGTGGACAGAGTTGGCACCGGGATCTTGCCTCAGGTGGAGGGGGCTATTCGCAAGCAAGGACTGGCCTGTCCCCCAAGGTCTGTGAGAGTGAGGGATTGCCCCCCAGGACAGGCCACAAATCCCCGATGACGACAAAAAAAGAAATAGTTTTCCCACATAATTCTCCACTACACTGATACTAAAAGTGGTGCTGATAACATGGACCATCTTGCAAGAATGCACTCCTGCAGGTGCAAGATAAATAAGTGGCTAATGGTTCTTTTCGTCAACATGCTGGCTTTGTAAATCTCATTGTTTGGATCAGTAACAATCCTGTTTGGCACCACACTTGACCAAGACAAAGAAAACGCCTTGTTCCGTATCAGTCTAGGAGAACAACTTGTAGGTGCACATATAAAGAGAAGAATCTTCTATAACCATCATCTCACCATGCCCATCAAAGCAGCACTCCTGTCCCCTGGCTACCACTGAAAACCAGCCACCACTGGAGCACCTGGCAAACTCAGCAGTGGATGCTGCCATACTTGACCAGAAGAACTGCAAACAACGTGGAGAACACAGTGACTTTGTATGCACTGACCACTCCACATCAACGCTGATGTGTGAAAACTGCATATAGGCTTATGCCGAATGGGACTCCTTCTAGTTCTTTCAATTTGCTCGTTAAATAAAGTGTTTTCACCTAAAACATTGAAGGATTGTTCTTGGTTTCTGAATACATTTGGGGTAAAAAATTTCCCCCATGACTCCATTAATGTAACTTTTATCTCGACACTGGATGAATGTTTTAATAAAGGTGGAAAGGAAGAGAAAGAAAACCTGAAGGTAGCTTCCATCAGGATACTGGCCGCTCTTAATCCCGAGGGCCTTAGTACCATTGCAGTCCACTCCAGAGTCCACTGGGTCCCCAATGCAAGTCAGTCTCTTTCCCCTTCTTAGCCCAGGGGATTCTTGTCCTACTTCTGCAAGGGCTGTCTAGGTGCTGGGGAACTCAACAGCCAGTTGCCTCCATCCCAGCGGAGTTCCCTCCTTTTAACTCCTCCTCCAGCCCTGGGTTGGTTTGCAGGTATGGAGGGCTGGGACTTTCCAGTCCAAAGCAGCTCCTTAACCCCTCCCGTGCTGGTGCAGGGTTTGATACCCCTGAAATGGAGGACACAGCTGAGACCAAGTCAGTAGCTGCTCCTTCTCATGCAAAGTCTGAAAACCACGCATAGAAGGCAAGGATGGGCAGCGGCTGGGACCTTCTCACAATTTGGCAGGTTAGTTTCTTTTAGAACTCTTCCAACTAGAGTGAGATTGAATATTTCCCTGTGGGACTGGGCTGGGTAGACGGAGGGGACTTGGGTGAATAAGAGTAGTGAAGGGCATTGACTGGCAGCTGGACAGAGCGGGTAGGTGGGGAAAGGAATTGTTATAGAGCTGGTGTGGAAATAGATTTCTTACTGCATGAAACTTAGCAAGATTTCAAACTTTCCCCTCTTTTGCATGGGGATGAACCAGAGACCTTTCGAGAGAGCCTGAACCCAGGGCGCTCCCCTGAGACATGGCAAACCCTGGTTCAAATCCCTGCTCTGCCTGATTGGAAGCAGGGACTTGAATCTGGGTCTCCCATATACTAGCTGAGTAGCCTGACTACCAGGCTATCCAAGGGTGGCCTTCTTGACCTCTCCTACTGGAGCTGTTATACAACATGGTATCAATATTTCATATTCACTGGGCAGAGAGAGAGAGACACACACTGACTCTACAGGCTGATGGTCAGGCCACTCATCTGGAATGTGAGAAACACAGGGAATTGACTCTCGGTCTACCACATGAGTGCCCTAACCATCAGCCTATGGAGCCAATCACTATCTTGCTTTCTCTGTCTCAGTGACAATTTAATTATTCCTACGGAGTGGAACATCTCCAGCAGGAGAGATTGAGAGACCTGCCCCCAAATGGCCAACCGCCTGGGGGTCAGCTCACTCACCTCGCATGAGGGAGAATGGCAGAGCAGGGACTTACCCTGTATCTCCGACATCCCAGATGAATGCCCACTGGGTTACTGGCTACTCTTCCCTGGAGGAAAATTCCTTCCTGACCTCAAATATGGCGATCAGCTAAACCCTGAGCATGTGGGCAAGACTCACCAGCCAGCACCCAGGAAAGAATTCTCTGTAGTAACTCAGATCTCATCCCATCTAACATCCCATCACAGGACATTGGGCATATTTACCACTAATAGTCAAAGATCAATTAATTGCCAAAATTAGGCTATCCCATCATACCATCCCCTCCATAAACTTATCAAGCTTAGTCTTGAAGCCAGATATGTATTTTGCCCCCACTGCTCCCCTTGGAAGGCTGTTCCAGAACTTCACTCCTCTGATGGTTGGAAACCTTCATCTAATTTCAAGTCTAAACTTCCTGTTGGCCAGTTTATATCCATTTGTTCTTGTATCCATATTGGTACTGAGCTTAAATAATTCCTTTCCCTCCCTAGTATTTATCCCTCTGACATATTTATAGAGAGCAATCATATCTCCCCTCAGCCTTCTTTTGGATAGGCTCAAAAAGCCAAGCTCTTTCAGTCTCCTTTCATAAGACAGGTTTTCCATTTCTTGTCTCTTTCATCAACAGAAGTTGATCCAATAAAAGATCAACTGTAACAACGTGGCATCCACCTCTCACGAGCGCCCCTTCTGGTCAGGTGTATTTGCAATCTTTAAACAGTCCCAGCCCTGACATCAGGTCAGGTCATACCTCCAGGGCTTCCTCCTTGGAGGCAATGGTTTTTGCCTCTCTGGAACCTTCTGACCCCAGCTAGGCCACTGAGTAGTTCAGATCCCTTTCTGGGACGTTTATCATTATCTAATTGTGGGCCACTTCCCCAGTGGCCTGGCCTGCCCTCTACTCCGGGGCCCAGCCCAGGGACCCTAAGAATAGCAGCCACGCACGATTGTGTACCTATACAAAAAATACTTTCAGATCCCTAGGCCACTTCCCCTCAGCCCCAGTCTTCACTGATGCTTCACCCTGACCTCAGGGAAAAGGTACTTTCAGGCCCAGCAGCCAGCCACGAACTTGGTCTCGGTTCCCCAGTCCCTGCCAGCACTGAGCTATCCGTGGTGCTGCAGTTCCCTTTGGCCAGCCAGGAGCACCATGTGTACTCCTCCGGCTGCAGCAAGGAACTGAGTATGGTCTGCACTGCAGCTCCTTTTAATATTGCCCTCCTGGGGCCTGATTGGCTGCCCTCTGCAGCCACTCTAGGCTGCTTGGAGGACTCCTTTACTGCTCCTTTCCTGGGACTGGTGTGGCAGGACTCTGAGGCTTTCAGCAGGGAGCCTCTGGCCTAGTGCACACCATAACACTCACCCATCTTGTCGCCTTAATATTATCTAACTGCTTTCAGTTTGACCTCCCTTGCCTACTGGTGTTTACACCTTAAACAATTCCTTGCCTACTGGTGTTTACACCTTAAACAATTCCTTGCCTACTGGTGTTTACACCTTACAAGTATGAGTACAAACTATACAGAGTTAGCTTTTATCTTTTCTTTTAAATCAGTCTCTCTAGACCCTTAGTCATTTATTTACTGCCTGAATTCATTCCTGCTTCCTGGCATATTTAGTATCACGATACCTAGCACCAAATATAGTAGAGAAATCTTACACCTGTAGCTTGCCTTTATGTTAGTACAGTACGAGCTCCAAACACCACTAGACCGTGCTACATCACATGCATTCCAAGTTCAAATACCTGTTGCCCACCTCTATCTCAGGCCAAGATTAAAAACCCCCCCAGAAATCTAAACTCAGCCAGATTTTCAGAAGTTCTGAGCAGTGTCCAGAGATGTCTATAGAAGGTGCTGGACGCTCAGCACGTCTGAAAATCAGGTTTCTTAGTTAGATGCCTGAACATCGATTTAGGAGCCCGACCTTTGCAACTCTTGGCCATGCTGTGCTTTGTCGGAAAAGCAGAGGAGGAACTCTTGTTTTAAGTGTAAAGTAGAGTCTGGTTTGAACTAGGCATCACTGCCACTAACTACCCCATAACAGGCATTTCTGTGGCTCCAAAGTGCACGGTATCTGAGTGCATCATAGACATTCATGGATTTAGGCTCTCAACACGCCTGTGACATAAGGAGAGAATGATACCCCCATTTTACAGATGGGGAAATGAGGCTCACATTAATGAAGGGCTGATTGTCAGATGTGCTGAGCATCCCCAACTCAAGTCAATGGGATCTGCAGCTCCACAGAACATCAGGCCCCAACGACTGGTCCAATGACCCACAGAGAGTCTGTGGCAAGGCCTCAAACTGAACCCAAATCTCCTGAGCCCCCATCCCACAAGCCCACCCTTGGCCAATTGGTAGTTGTCTAATGAGTATGTTAAGTAAGACCAAATCTATTCCTGACCCCTGGCTCACACCTTGAAACACCTCTCCCCACTCTGTACTTAGCCATTTGTCATCACTGTGTGTTACTCACATCGCTTGCACCCCCTTTTGACACTAGCTATATAACGACATGGCCACGTGAGTGGAGAAGTGTGTCAGATACGATACGCTCCTCTGAGGAGTACATGTGTTTTCAGATCCCAGCACTCCTGCAGAGCAGACAAACAGTACCTTGAAGGGTCTGAACAGCAAGTAGAGCTCCCGCGGTTTGATGTCCAGGGGAAGGCCGCTCACAAAGAGAGTCCGGACCTAGGAATCAACAAAGACAAACATGCAATTGAGATACACATCCAAAATCTACTGCAGGCTTTGAAATTATCCAGACAATCCATATGAAGAACCTAATTAAAACTTGCTTCAGGTGTAAACACAGATAGCCTGGTGGGAAAGGAGAGAGATGCACTATTAAAGATTCTTTTGACCTTCTCCTGAAAAGTTTTAACACTCACAAGGTTTGCAGGAGCTCTTTGAAATTTGGCAGGGGACTGTTCCTTGGGTCATGAAAGTGCCTTTTGCTGGCCAGATGTGACTGTTATAAGTGGTTGACAATGGCCATTGCCTGTCTGAGGTTCATACGGTATGGCCTGTTTTTGGCAGCATATGAAAATCTCTCAACATTTTGAAGACTCCTGGCTGGCAACTCCATAGTTAAGGCTGAGTTTTAAATTGGGCTTGAAATGGGTCATGAATTCCTGGTTTCCCCCTAAAAGTAGGTGACCAATTGGCGTTAAATTCCGCACCGGATTAGTTTTTATGGTCCTTTGATTTTCTATACCGTTTGTTTGGTTTTTCTATCTAGATTTTAATGGGAAATCTTTGAGCAGCACAGCTATTGCTTTGAACATGTTTTTCCACACAGCTCTTTGAAGAGAGGTGAGTCCTGAGTAGATCTTGTGCAACAGCTATTTAAAAAACAGAATTTGGACTGATGGTCACTTTTAACTATTATTCATGCTAGAACTGAAAACGTGCTAGGGTTAGGTGCCCAGTACATGCTAGTACTGGGCACCTAACCCTGACTGGGCACAGCTGGGCACACAGAAACCTGATTGACTGACTGGGGCCAGGCGCATGCAAAACCTTCTCCATCAGGAGCTACACTTTTCTTTCAGACTTTAGCCTACAATGGAGAAGTTTTCACCTGCAGCTGCTGGTGGATAAAATCTTTGCCGCCGGCAGCTGCACTTCTCTCCCACTCCCCTAGAGGTGTAGCCCCCTCCTATCCAACCCCTCTCCAATTCAAGTATTAAAAAAACCTAGAAAGTTAATACACAAAAATCTGCACCCTTAACTCTGACCGTAGAGATGCCAACCTTTGATCATACCTCTTCACTGCCATTCTGTAACATCCCTTTGCCAGGCTACCATCTCCAAGCAGAACCAGCTGCTACACCAACCACCCACAACTCTGTACTGTAACGTAATCTGGGAAAGGGGTGTGCATGATGAATGGACAAAGGGAGGCAGAGCCATGGCTACAGGCTCTGCTCCAGCAGCTTTCCACTAAGGTGCGCAGCCACAACAGGGGTGAGGGCAGTATAAGCATCTCTATGGAATGGAATAAAACAGGGATACACCCTGGCTGCGATCTGGCTCCACCTGGCCAGCTAAGAATGCCCCAGTATCTGGGAATTCTCAGTGGATGTGATGCTGGCATAGCTGACTCCTGTGCCAACTTCCCCTGCCGGTACCCAGCATAGGAGTGGAGTGCCCCTGTGTTGCACCGATTTGTAGCCCCAGTACAGTCCCTTGGGGGCCACAGCTGGCTGCCACAAGCGAAACCAGCCTTTAGGCTGCTATAACTTATGCCAGGACCCTGCACCAAGCAACTCTTGGCATAGAAGAGAGTCTGGGCTATAGAATAATTCCTGAACATGAACTGGAGCACACGGGCAACAGCAAGATGCCCCTTCTGAAACGCTGTCATTCATAAGTAGGGCCCTACCAAACTCATGGTCCATTTTGGTCAATTTCACGGTCATAGGACTTTAAAAATTGTTAATTTCATGATTTCAGACATTTAAATCTGAAATTTCACAGTGGTGTAATTGTAGGGATCTTGACCCAAAAAGCAGTTGTGGGGAGGTAGTAAGGTTATTGATTGGGGGCGTGTGGTACTGCTACCCTTACTTCTGTGCTGCTGCTGGTGGCAGTGCTGCCTTCAGAGCTGGGCAGCTGGAGAGCGGTGCAGAAGTAAGGATGGCATGGGATGGTATTGCCAGTCTTACTTCTGTGCTGCTGCTGCTGGCACGGCGCTGCCTTCAGAGCTGGGCATCTGGCCAACAGCCACTGCTCTCGGGCCGCCCAGCTGTGAAGGCAGCGCAGAAGTAGCGGTGGCAATACCACAACCCCCCTGCAACTCCCTTTTGGGTCAGGACCCCCAATTTGAGAAACACTGGTCTCCCCCGTGAAATCTGTATTGTATAGGGTGAAAGCACACAAAAAACCAGATTTCATGGAGGGAGACCAGATTTCACTGTCTGTGATGCGTTTTTCATGGCCGTGAATTTGGTAGGGCCTTATTCATAAGATAGCTGCACTGTAGCTACTGTGATTCATTCGTTGAAGACTCTGTACTGCTAAAAATCATCTTCTGCAGAGGTGCTCCTCTACAGCGTGCAGACTTCCATTTCAGGATAGATTCTTCCCACACTGTCTGCAAAACAAGATGTACCGGAGAATCTACAAGAACCACTGTTCTGAAAACAATGTCCGCTGGCTCGTTGAAGATTACCCCTGAACAAGTTAATTTTAGTTCGCATCCACACAGGGGAGATACAGTGCAGCACTTTGGTGCGCGCTGCTATTCACAACTCCATAGTCCAAACTGCGGGGCAGTGTAGACGTGCCCTGAGAAAGGCAAACCAAACCACTTCATGCTCCAAGAATGTGGAAGGGATCATGGTCAGTTTCAGTGTTTAAAAACCCCACTTCTCTGATACAGCAGCACCCTTTAAATTGCACGTCCTGATTTACTACAATTTCCTTTTTAAAACGTTCCAAGGATTTTTCTGCACCACTGTTTATGTTTAGAAGGGTCTTTAGGGTGAGCCTTGGCCAGGGTGCCCCATCGTAAAGATGAGGACAGCTCGAGTTAATCTTACTTCCAGAGTTCAGCATTAATTAGGAAATTAGAACCTACCCAATGAAACCCATCGGAAGTCTTCAGCTCCCATCGACACAGCAAGTCAGACTGTGTTGGTAGCTCATATTACTCTAAAATAATGCCCTGACCGTGTTCTGCCTAGATCCCTTCTGTAGACAGGATCATACCATGTTATAACCTCATAACCATCCTGTAGAGATTAGGTGCCTATGGTCTCCCTGGCAGTGAAATGGAGTAAATAAGCCATAAAAGCCCACTTTTTGTTCACACAATGGTATGAGTTAATAGTCAAATCCTCTTCTAAGCCTGACTGACAGTTATGGTATGTCTCCACTGCATGCTGCAAGCATTTCAGTATAGGCATTACCTATGCTGACAGGAAGGGTTCTCCCAACAGCAGAGGTAATGCGCCGCCCCGAAAGGTGGCAGCTAGGTGGATGGAAGAATTCCTCCATTGACCTCGCGCTGGCTACCCCGGGAGTTGGGTTGGTCCAGTTACCTCTCTCAGGGGTGTAGTAGCTATGCAGATGCAATTTCCCAGTGTAGACCAGCCATTGGCAAATGTGGTACGGTCCTTGTCCTTAATTCAAGGTACAGCCTGACATTTAATCATAGAAAGATGCATTTTCAGCCACGTGTTTCTTTCCTCTCTGGGTGGGGAATCTCATCATAATCTGCTCCCTTAACTTGCATCTTCCTTGAAATCATATTTCAAATGTCTGTGTGAAACACTCCGCTCTGAGGCTAGTCAGAAAGACATGAATCCTTGCTCAGAACACCCACGCTTCCCCAACCCTGGAGTAGCTCACTACCCCTGCAGCGCTCCAAAGAGATTTGCTATCAGTGCCTTGCCTTCCTGCTAGGGACACTCGAATACACACTCAAAGGCTCAAAAAGCCAAGAGGGACGGTCAGAAGAGAGGGAATTGCACTTGAGACGCCCGCCTTTTAAAGGGGAACCTTTGCTCTTCACATTCTGCTGGTCAAACAGGACAGGGCTATAGGACAACAGGCTTCCCCGCCAGTCAGGGAGCACATGGCCCACTGGCTTGGGGGCAGACTGGGGCTTCTGTTCTTAGGTCTCCCAGGTCAGCTCTGTTGTAGTCAATGGGCCAGATCCCCAGATGATGGAAATCAGCTGTAGCTCCATGGAGTAAATGAGGCAGATCCACAGCTGGTGTAAAACAGGTCACTGGCACTGGAGTCAGTGGGCCAGGTTCCCAGCTGGTGTGAACTGACATAGCTCCGCTGGCGTCAATAGGTCAAATCCCCAAACAATGTCAATCAGCCGGAGCTCCACATTCGCCTAGGCTGACTTACTCAGCGGAGGGTCTAACCCATGAGTCACGAGTCCATATACCGAGCTGTGGGGTGTTACAGTGTTGCTCCCAAGAGATGTTTCAGCCCTTACTCCTCCTTGCCCATGGCCCAAGCATCTGCCTAGAAAAACGCATCTGCATTACCACTCAGCCACTGGCATGTCAAGGTGGAAGCTGGAACGGGAATGTAACAAACTCACCCAGATGTTTGCCAGCACTTAAAATAGCCCAATGTTTACATTTCCGCAGGGAGGCTGGCAGCCTTACAGAGACTATCTTGAAGAGAGAGCCGGTGAGTAGGGTGACCAGATGTCCCAATTTTATAGTGCCTGTCCCAATTTTGGGGTCTTTTTCTTATAAAGTCTCCTATTACCCTCCACCCCCTGTCCTGATTTTTCACATTTGCTGTCTGGTCACCCTACTGGTGAGACTGGGTGGGGAGACTCCCCCAGAGGCCATGCTGCTGGGTCTGGGGAGGAGTGTCAGAGGGTGACCGGCCTGGTGTAGGCTTGAAATGCACACGCACTCCACCAGTCTCTTGTCAGTTTCACCGGCGCCCCTGGGCAGAGGCTCCTTCATGCAGCAAGTCTGCAGGGGTCACAGACACAGGGGACCAAATGCACGTAACCAACCAGGATCCCCGGACATGCCCTGGTACAGGGAAGTTTCCAGTTTTCAGGGACACATGGCGGCTCTGCACAAGAGTTCACCTCAGCTCTGTGACCCAGGGCAGCTTGCCAAAGAAAGGTCTATCCAGACTGAAATGTATCGCAAACGTTTTTAGATCAGTGTGTTATTGCTCGATGAAGGGGAGTTTCAGCACTGAGGCAAGCTGACCTCAACACAAGGAAACCACTGCTCTCTCTGCAAGCGTCTTCTGGGTGGAAACAAGATTCAGGCTTCTCCATTCATGTGCAAGCCAAATATCAGCAAACTCAGCCCCAAGTAAAAATCTTACTCCACCCCGCATGTGAATGTGAGGTGGACTGTCTGAGCAGTATCAGGATATCTATCAATTGAAAAGGGAACAGGAAATGATGAAGGAACATACAAGTTATCTAACAAAGACCTGTGGCTTTTTAATCAATTTCCAACCAGGTGGAGAGGTGAGCATGTTCTGTTCTCTGCTACTGCCAGATATGAAAGGTCACAGCGGTGCCCATTCCTCATCGGCTTATCCAGCAATTTCGCTCCAGGCCACCGTGAAATTGATTGGCCTCTCCCATGCTTGTCCATCCAGTAAACACCAAATCCCGGTTAGTATTTCCTTGATGACTGAAACTCAGGGGTAAGGAACTGAAACCATCCCAGCCTGTCAAGCCTGTGTGCCTGGCTGGCTGGGCACAAATGTCAGTGTGCCCTGACAACATGAAAGCCAGACAGGTAGAGAGGGTAGGGAGGGATCTCTTTCTCTCTGAGCACCTTGCCGTATTTAATGTGTTTTTCCTCACACACCCATCAGGCAGGGTAGGCCTGTTATCTGCATGGCACAGATGGGATCTGAGGCACAGAGACATGAAGGCCCGGATCCACAAAGGCTCCTAACTGTCATGGATTTCAGCAGAAGTCAGGCGCCTACAGACCTTAGCGGGCCAAGGAGACGCAGGGAGTCAGCAGGGGGCTGCACTGGAGTGAAGGCTGCCTAGGGTGGAGGAGGGGAATGTCTGCTTTTAGCGAAACGCTCAGTCAGCCCAGCCCCCGGCCAAGCTCGTGTGCTCAGATGCCCATAAAACTGCCAAGTCAGGACAATTTCTCTTCTTTACATTTGCTTCTTCCCATGCAGATAACCGATATCTATCCAAATCTCTGGCTAGTTCTGGAGTGTGAGCATTCCTGGTTTGTGTGACAAATAACCCCTGGCTGACCTACAGGCAGACAGCTATTAAATGGAGAAGGGTATCCTAGTCTGGCTACACCTCACTGGCCTGGTGCACGCAGCTCTTGTGTCAACGGCGGGGATAATGCTGGGGGTAGCTCATTTGATATCTGTCAGCTGTGACAAAGTGAGACATGACAGTGCACAATCCAGCTCTATTAGCCCTGCGAGCCCAGAGCAAGTTCGCTGGCTGTGGTGAAACCTGGAAGAGACAAGCCAGGCACCGCGGTGACAGACGAGCGTGGCTGCTGCCCTCTGTGCCAACGTAACAGGCAGACCCAGGGAATCTTTCTGCCTGGGTTTTATGGCATTCTCCACTTTTCAGTCCGTTAATGGGCTTTTATCAGAGTCATAAACTACTTTAATCGGGAAGCTTCATAAACGCGCACACAAGGCGCCAGCAGCAAACTGAGGTCTCTTCTTCTTTCTCTATAGATATAGATGTATGTATGTATTGCTATTGGACACCAGGGGATGAGTCTCAAAACCGGTTGCCTTTGTTTCTGTTTCGATACCTAAATAACGTGGCCTCACTTTTCAAAGCGCTGAGCTCCCAGCGGCTCCAATGGGGTAAAATCCAGGTTTCTGGCCCACAAATCGTTCTTGTGGCTCTTTTCAGTACCCTCTCCAAGTTTTCACCGTCTGTGTCAGAGGGCAGACACCAGAGCTGGACCCAGGCTCCAGTAATGGTCTAACCAACCGCTGTCTGCTACGTAATACCACCTCATTTCTTCTGCTTCTACGTCAGTCATCTCCCTTCCAGACGTGCTGAGCTCCCACTGAAGCCAATGGGAACTGGTAGTTGCTCAGTTCTTTTCACAATTGGGCCACTGACTTCCGAGTTAGGCTCTTATTTTTGGACCTCTCAGCCTCCAGTTGCACGGTTTGAGCCAGGAAATGCCCACGTTAAGGTTGCCCACGCTGCGTCACACCCAAGACACTGACTTTGGGCTTGTCCACACGGAGACGTGGTGCACAGCAAGCCCAGGTGTGCATCTTCAGCACCTCCAGCCTGCCACGCATGCTCTGTCCACGTGGAGCCTGCTGCCACGTACTCACAGGTCCCTGGCGTGCACAGACCTACTGCTGCTTGGAATGCGAGTATGGCCATGTGCACCCCCGCACGGTTAGCACGCGCTAGCAAGGTCCACACGGACGCTTAGTGCGTAGCAGGCTGGTGCGCTGCAGAGATACACCCAGTTTGCCACACCCGAAGTCTCCATGCAGAGTCTCCCAGACAGTGCGCCAGCAGCGGGAAAGAGCAGGGCATGGCCACAGGAGACCAGCAGCAGTCACCAGGAAGGGGGACGCCCTACCTCAGTCATGACAGAAACTAGCGGGCATGACGGAGTGACCAGTGAGCATTAAAGTGCATGGGGAATGAACAGGGCGGGGAGAAGCAAGGGGGGAAGGGCAGGGTTAAGCTGATCTTGGCTTTTATGGTATCCAACTAATGTACGAAGTGATCAAAGCTCTGGTTGCTTTAGGAGTCCAAGCCATCACCCTGAAATGCCCCTAGGAGCAACCACAGGTTCTCGAGCCTTGGCTGCGTGCAGAATGGAAACATCACATCTAGTGTGGACAAGCCATGGGGGGAATCCTGCCCCCTCGGAAGCCAGTGGGAGCTTTGCCAGAGATATCACTGGGGTCCAGATCCCATCCAGGATGCTCAGGGCCAATGTTGGACTTTGGAGGGACGTCTTCTGGTGACAAGGTGGAGCCACCTACCTCATTTCACCTATGATCTCAGCCAGGTCCGGGGTGAACACTCGCCCACTGCAACACTTCTTGCAGGGCCCTGAGCAGATTTGTTGTCTTGTGAAATTATCTCCAGGGCGGTGGGGAAGCATCCATACCCTGGAACCTATCACTGAGGGAAACTCATTCCTTGCACAGACAGCCTCGCTGGATTCCTTGTTTAATCACTCCTACCTCGGTGACCCCAAAATGAAGTCATCAGGAACTAAGTCAAAGGAGTAAGACTGAGTCCTTTGTCCCCTGACATTACTGCTGCTCAGGAATGCTGGGCTTCACCTCATGCCCTATGAGTCCTCACTGGCATGGCTGGACCTGCATGCTCCTCCGTCCTTTGATGTAGGATGGTTTCAACTTGCAGCACACAAACAAGAGAGACTCCAGTTAATATTAGACCCAGATCTTCCCCGCAATCAGCAGCCAGAGTTACTGACCCCCGACGATCCCTTCCCTTTGTAATTACACTTGTACTGCCAGCCAGAGCCCACAGCACTTCCCCCCGTCCTTCGGCTCTGTAATATGTAAGCTAGCTCTGTCATTAATAACCTAACTCGGGACGTCGGCTCTGCTCAGAGATTTCTCCTGATGCTTTATAACAAGGTCATTTAGGCCTAAAACCCCCAGCCCAAGGTACTGATGCTACGATTTGTCTCACACTGTGCATTGCACGGGTTACAGAATAACCAATACAGCGCCTAGCAACGGGGTTAGAATGGCCATACAAAGGTCCATCTAGCCCAGTGTCCTGTCTTCCAACAGTGGCCAATGCCAGGTGCTCCAGAGGGGATGAACAGAACAGGTAAATCATCAAGTGATCCATCCCCTGTCGCCCATTCCCAGCTTCAGGCAAACAGAGGTTACGGACACCATCCCTGCCCAGCCTGGCTAATAGCCTTGATGGACCCATCCTCCAAGAACTTATCCAGTTCCTTTTTGAACCCTGTTACAGTCTTGGCCTTCACAACATCCTCTGGCAAGGAGTTCCACAAGTTGATGGTGCGTTGTGTGAAAAAACACTTCCTTTTGTTCGTTTTAAATCTGCTGCCTATTAATTTCATTTGGTGACCCCTAGTTCTTGTGTTATGAGAAGGAGTAAATAACACTTCTTTATTTACTATCTCCACACGAGTCATGATTTCATAGACCAGTCATCTCCTTTCCAAGCTGAACAGTCCCAGTCTTATTAATTTCTCTCATAGATGCCCCAAACCCGGGACACCCAGCCTCTTAGGGAATCGTCACTGGGCCAGAGGTGTGTAGCCACTCGGCACCTCCCCTAGCTGAAGCAGGCTAGGGCAGGCTTTTCCAGGGAAGCCCCTAATACTGAGGGAATTCCTTGGCAGAAAGATTCAGCTGGTTTAGGGCTCCTTTCTGCCAGTGTAAAGGGGCCGTATGGGGAGCATGAGCTGGGCCATTCTCAGTGTGGGAGTGACGGCGATGGAGACATGCCTGGGAGCCCCAGCACCCCAGAGAATAGAGGCTTTCCTGACCGGTGTGGGCTACGCTCCTGCCTCGGATGTTAGGCCCAGATTCTGCCACCCTCCCTCCCTCTGAGCAGCACCTTTCTCTGACGGGGGGAAGAAGTGAGCCCTTTCTGGGGCCTCTCTTCTGGATCCAGCCCCAGGTCCATGGGTCGAGAGCAGCCCAACCAGCATGGGGATGACAGCAGCAGGCGCAGACTGGGAGGTGGGCGGATTTTAGTCTGATAACTGGCCACTCTGCCCAAGAAGGGAGAAGCATGGTTCTAGACACCTAGGCCGCTGGCTGTTTCACCACAGCTACCAACTCGGCCGGCTACTGATACAAGCATCTTTCATAGAATGTTAGGGTTGGAAGGGACCTCAGGAGGTCAACTAGTCCAACCCCCTGCTCAAAGCAGGACCAATCCCCAGATTTTTACCCCAGTTCCCCAAATGGCCCCCTCAAGGATTGAACTCACAACCCTGGGTTTAGCAGGCCCATGCTCAAACCACTGAGCTATCCCTCCGCCCCATGTAACCTCATCACCTAACTCTGTTACTTCCCTTCCACAGACGCCCCTGCCTTGTGTCCTCTTTGCAGTGGGAGCCGGGGAGCGGGGATGCCATCCCGGGGCAGGGCTGGGCTGGGCCATGCCCACACAGAAAGGATTTGGGCAAGGAATGCAGCAGCTTTGGGCAGCCGTACGGGAACCGTCTGAGTGAGCGAGTGAGCGCTGGCGGACCCTTTAAGAAGGAAGAGTTCCAGAGTAGAGTGTACGGGTGGAGAGTCGACAACGAAATTCATTTGAATTTTATCTTTGTTGCAAGCTTATTTTCATTTCTTATTCCTTCCTTTCTGGATAACTACCCAGCGTATTGGGACAGAAGATTAATGGCTTCAATAAAATGCAACAAGACGTTCAGTTTGTTCCAGGAAATCAAGAAAAACAAAACTAACCGGTTCAGAAAACATTTCTTACACAAGTGTTCAATCGTTCCAGAATAATTGGGGAGGCCTCATTAAACAGCTCCATCAGTATCGGGCAGTTGAGATTTTCAGTTAAAGCAGAGTTTAAAACCCTTTAGTGTTATTCATGTTTATCAAATGAATTTGCACCACTTAGGCTCAGGGTACAGATTTCGCTCTCTTTGAAGCTGCAAGCCAGTGGAGTCTGAAGGAGTTGCAATGACTCCTTTCGGGAATATTACCCCTTGTGTCGGATGCCCCTTTCTATCCTGCTAATCTACAAATGGTTTTAACACCCTTGAAACTTGATGTGGCTGTACCGTAAATAAAGCGCATACAGAGGCTGGGTAAAAACACCGAATGCAGCACAGTGAGCCCCAAACATTTAAAATCAAGCGTCAGGCCCCAAAATCATGAGATTGTTACGCCAATCATGAGATTTTTAAAAATAACAAATTCTTTGTAGCTGCTTTCTGGCTTCTGAGTGTTTAGGAAGCAGCACCTGAGTTGTGTTTTCAAGCTTTTTTCACAAGGCCTGGCAGAAATTTTTCTCTGAAATGAAAGTTGAGATTCTTACCAAATCCCAGGGCTCTGGCAGCTGGGGTTTGAGAGATGCACCCTGTGATGAAGTGGGACTGTTCTTAATGTTTCCTCTGAATACTGTGTGGGTGCCTCAGTTTCCCCAATGCATTAAAAGTCTCCAGTGTGCATAAATGGCTCACAATCTGTCTCCTAGCAACAAATGGCCAGGGCCCTTCCCCCACTGCAAGGGGATGGCTAATGGTGAACAAAGAGATCAGGTGACCTCCTGGCCGGGAAAGAGACAAAGGCCAGAAAGGAGGGGCTGGAGGGGGTTTCAGCTGGGAGCTGGCTGGGGATGGGAAGTGAGGGCAGACGGGGTTGTCTGGCTTGCTGGGTCCCAGAATGGACCTGGCTGAGGGGTCCCGTTCTCTGTACCTACAAGCTCTGTTTTAGACTGTGTTCCTGTCATCTAATAAACCTGTTTTACTGTCTAGCTGAGAGTCACTGACTGCGAAGTGAGGGTGCAGGACCCTCTGGCTTCCCCAGGACCCCGCCTGGGCGCACGGAGGGGCATATGCTGTGGGAAGCACACGGAGGGGCATATGCTGAATGCTCCAAGGAGAGACCCAGGAGGTGAAGCCATGTGAGCTTCTTGCCCTGAAGACAGTCTGCGCCAAGGGAGAGGAGGCTCCCCAAAGTCCTGACTGGCTTGTGGGGAGCAGTTCCAGAGCATCGCCCGGGGACTCCGTGACACACCCAAAATCACAAGACTTGCAATAAAATCACCCAGCAAGGCTATTAGCCTTCTTGTCAGTACCAGTCTATTCACGCCAAGGAAGCAAATAGATACAGAACTGTCTAGCTACTGTTGACGTCTTCAATTAAACAAATCGTCCCATGCCCTCCAGGAGCCAATGAGGGCTTTTCTCCCCTGCTGGTGGGCCCTGCCGGGGAGCTGAGTGGCAGTGGGGAGGAGAGGGCAGCTGTGTCAGCAGGGAGATAGTAGGCAGGGAGAAAGAGCCCAGGGAAGCTCCTTTTCATTGTCCATGGGGATGGTGGCCAGATGCCCCAGCTTCTGTGTTCGCAGCTTATCCCCAGCAACACCAACCCTGTGTGCGCAAAGTCAGGCCTCCCAGCACCAGGGGATTTTAGGAAACAGTCAGGGAAGTTCTGGGGGATTTGCCATCTGGTGCTGGAGCCTCAGTTTTCCTGCTTTGATCCATCACCAGGAGGGCCAGAAACTTACTATTTTTAAATGGAAGCTAAGAATCTAATGTACTCACATGACTCCAGGAGCTGGGGCTTTATGAAAATGCCCCCTGGCACAAGCCTAGTGAGAAGATGCCAAGTTGCCAGGTATTTTCCCCCCAGGCTCTGCAGCATGGAGAGCGGGCAGGGGAAGCAGCAGTGTCTGCTTGGGGCAATGGAAAACTGCACCCCAAAGCCACATGTTCAGGCTCCCCAGAGTGCCCTCTGGTGACTGTCAGACAGTACGGCACCAGCAACTGCTGCTTGGCCCGAAAGCTGGAGCTGAGAGATCACGAGCAGCATTTTAAAACACTGCAAAAGCCACGAGATGTGAGAAACGGGCGGCAACTGGGCACCCCAGGCCCAAATTCCTCTGTGCTCTGTAAACGAGGGATCCAAGCTATCTTGGCCTGTCACGGAGAGCCAGTCCCTGGACAGCCCAACAAGCGCCGCTGGCCTTAGCAGGTGGCCTGATTAGCTGCAACGCCTGACTGGCGGGAAGAGTCAGCAAACTGGCTCTTAAGCCCAGCAGCGGCAGCAGCAGCAGTCCTGGCTGCGATTGCTCCTGCCCCTGCCTCGGATGCGGCCTGCCTCACTCTGACTCCTCACCTCTGACTTCGGCTCTGGCAGCTGGCCTCTGCCCCAGTTCCTGGCTACTGACTCCTGCTCCGACCACTAGGCACGGCTGCCCACAGCCCGCTCTCTGACACCCGCCAAAGCCTGCAAGCTCTCAGGCAGCATGGCACTGCCTCTGTTACCGCAGAAGGGTATCTGTATGGTAACGCAGTCCTGGCATCTGGCTGCTAAACAGAGAGTTTCTGGACCAGATTTTCAGAAGGGCCCGGCCCCCACATTCTGCCACCAACTGCCCAAAAAGCTCAGCTGGCACCTACCTAGAGCTGCTGGTTGTCAGAAGTGCGGGCACCCGGGGTCTCTCGTTGAGAACAAAGGAGGATTCCCCCTCCCACACCACTGAGTGCCCTAGTTGCTGCAGGCAGGCCAGGCCAGAGTGTCGACAGAGCTTAGCAGCAAGTCCAGACAAGCAAGACATAGGTGGCTGCAGAGATCTTTACAGAAGTTCATCAGGGGACATCTGGACAAAGCCGCAGGGAAGATGGCGAGCTCGCAGAGAGGCTGGCGTGCTGCAATCTCATCTATAATCTCGCTGGCCTGGGGCCAGAAGTGTAGTGTGAGATGTCAAAATCACCATAAAAGGAGAAAGAGCCAATCCCAGTGCGTCTCTGTCAGCATTTATGTGGGATGTTCGTCTGCAAGGGTCAGATACGTGGCTCCAGAGCAGTTTAACCTGACTTTCATTCCCTTGCCACGAGAGCCAACGCTCCGCCACGGCTTCATCAGCATTTACACACGTCCGATCCCCAGCGCTGAACGCATGTTCATGTTTGTGTCCAAAGCAGGAGCTTTAACGACCCGTGTATAGGTCGGAATGAGCACTATGCATGCAGGCTCGGGGACTGAAAAGCAGACGGTCTGGTTCAGGGCAAAGCTATTTCCGCCATAGCAGACTGGTATCCATCGCGGAGGGGATTCGGATTCAGTGCGCCCAGGCCCCCTCCAAAGACACTGCCCATGCAGGACTAGCGGGCAGCAGCCCTCTCCAGATGTTCCATAATCTGCACAAAGGGGCATGTGGGAGGGCTGCTTCCGTGTCTGAGCACACCCCTCTGGCTCCATGCCCTGCCCACTGAGGAGAGAGATCTTTCCCGAGTGTGCTGAGAGGCCAGGGATACGTGCTAGGGCTGCACAGCAAGCAAGCCAGCAGACTGGACTTTGCATGCCAGGACCCAGTGCCACCCCTTAACCAGGGTCCTTCTGAACCCCAGCCCTCTTTCTCCAGGTCCACTCCTCACACTACACCCTGGGTGAAGGGTCACAGCACCTGGGCAGCATTGGGAGCCGCCAGCTGAATGGAATAAAACAATCCAGCAGGCATTTGAAATGGCGTGTGCATTCCAGTGACCTGGCCAAGGCTGGGCTGCCTGGGAGAATTACTGGAGCCCCAGTCATGGCCCATCCTAGGAGCCGCAGTGTCGGGAAGCGGATGGGGGTTGAGAACATTCAGCTCCCTTTGGCCGCTATTAGAAATCGGAGCTGGACAGTTGTTAAAAGGTGAATTTACAAAAGAAAAACCAAATTTTTTCACCCCAAATATTTAAAAAGCAGCATATCATGTACAAGAACCGTGACATCCCCCCTCCCACCGCTTCCTAATTGTCCCTGAATTCTTTCATTCCTCATCTACCCAGGAGACAAGCCAGCTGTGTCCTGTTTGATAGAGCACTATTTCTCATTTATTTATTTTTTAAATCAATTACTAATACAAACCAGCACTTATTCACTCATCCTGGGTGCTTCGTTTTAGTGATTTCGACTTCTTTGCAATGATGTAAAGTGACTAAAATATCTTCTATCATGCCAGAGTTTTCTTTTAAAATCACATTTACCAGGGAGCCCCTTGCTGCAAAGCTGGGATTGCCAACCCCAGACACTCAAAAATCCTGAGTCTGCCCTCAAAAAATTAGGGGATTGGCTAAAATATCGAAGATGTTTTTAAGAAAATAATGCATTTGGTTTCTTTTTCTTTTCTCTCTGGTGCCTGAATGCTTAGGTCAGGCTCGGGTCAAATTTTCAAGCTTTTCTCTGCATCCACAAGGGCTAGAAATTTACATTTTTTTAAATGGAAGCTGAGATTTTTCACCTAATCCCAGGACTCCGGGAGCCAGGACTTCAGGAAAATCACCACATATCGTGAAACGTACAAATGAGCAACACTGAAAACAATATGAAAAAATAGAGCTGGGACCTGACACCCCAAAATGACATTCTGCTCACACTTTCTCCTCTCCAGTCTTACACCCTTCAGCTCCGGCTACTCAAAAACACAATGGATGGCTAGCGCTCTAGGGCCAGACTCGACCAGCCCTCCTCATGCGGCGTAGAACCTCACTCTGTTATTCATGGAGTACCCGAAGCAGAATCAGGTCCATAGCCGAGGGAGTGGCATAGAAAAATAACCAAAATTCCCCCAGAAAATCCAACTGTTCTCTAACACTCACTGGTTAAAATCTGATGCTTGGTTCTCTCCTCTGGAGAAAACAGAATGGGTTTTCACTGAAAAACAACCCAATATTAAGACTCTATCATCCTAAGAATCATAGACTCATAGACTTTAAGCTCAGAAGGGACCATTATGATCATCTAGTCCGACCTCCTGCACAACGCAGGCCACAGAATCTCACCCACCCACTCCTGGAACAAACCCCTGACCTATGTCTGAGCTACTGACGTCCTCAAATCATGGTTTAAAGACCTCAAGGTGCAGAGAATCCTCCAGCAAGTGACCCGTGCCCCACGCTGCAGAGGAAGGTGAAAAACCCCCAGGGCCTCTGCCACCCTGCCCTGGAGGAGAGAGGGAGACGGATTCTGTTCTCACACAGCCGCAGGATTGCTGACTACGTCACTGCTGGGCTAGACTCTGCCCTGATTGCACCTACGAACATGGAGGGAAATAACTGAGGCCGGGTGCAATGCGCCCAAAGGATCATGACTGCTGGGGGTGATGTGAGAGCCAGAAAGAACCCAGCCCGGCTCTCCGAGCACAGATACTGCCTCACTGGGAGGTAGAACATGTACATTTTGCCTTGCAAACTGAGCACCTTTGATCTAGGGTCACTGAGTCTCCAGGCTGAAATTCCACAGGGCCACTTTACAGAACTGCACTTTGGGAGCCACTTGAGAGGGACACCTCAGCTAAGCACCTTCTGAAAGTCACCCCTTGCTGCCACCAGTCCACTAACCCCTTCAGCCAGCTCTCAGTGAGGCCGAGGGGCAGGATTTACTCTCCTGTTTATCCCTCCCATTATACTCCTCTAGGAGCTTCATACGCTCTTCACTGCTGTTCTCATTGATTTCCTGGGCACCCCTTCTCTGGCTCTGGAGCAACTGAAAGAGACACAGCCGGGAGTGAAGGATGGGGGCAGAGGGACTGGCAGACTGGATCAGATCCGGGGGCTGGTAAGAAAGAATCCCAGAGACCCAAAGAAATCCTGAAATTCAGATCCTCTGCAGCCCAACATAGATTTTATAATTTTGACCTACAGTTTGTTAGAGAGAAAAGTTCTGAGAAGTCCTCTAAAATTAGACCTCAGAAAGCCGTGGCATCTCTTTAATAATGCCTTGTTTTCTTTGAGAGTTCAAATTCAGGTCAGCCAAGTTTTAAACTATAAAATTATATTGCGGTGTTAGTCAAGGAGGGGAGATGGGGGAGTGCTGGTTAAGAGTGATCTTTAAAGGATCTCTTATCTGGTGTCTATACCAAAAAGTACCTCTTTCCTGAGCCCATCAGATCATCAGCATTTGAGGCAGGAGGGGACAGGTATTTCTATGACCTAATTTAATCAACGCTCCACATTTCCCTTCTGCAGACGCCCCCACAGCCTGGACACACAGACATGAAGGTTAGATTTGGGGCTTGTCCGGCTTTGCTCAGGCTTCCACAGTGCAGAAGATTAGGAGAGTTTAACAGAACGTGCAGACAAGGCCACCCCCATCTCATTCTCTCCATCAAGAAGCTACAAGAGGAAGAGCCCCTAGAGTGACCAGAGGTCCGGATTTTATAGGGACAGCCCCGATATTTGGGGCTTTTTTTTAATATGGGCTCCTATTACCCCCCATCCCTGTCCCGATCTTTCACACTTGATATCTGGTCACTCTACCAGCCCCAGAGAAGCAGCGCTGGAAGTGAGACGACAGCTGTCAGTGAACTGTATCTCACTCACACCGCTGCATGCGTCTGGGCCATTCAAAGTCTGCGGCAAGCCTGAGAAACAATCCTGGAATGTGCCCAGGTTCCCTAGATCCAGCAGGAGGTAACTGTAAGGTACGTGCCCATGTGCAGCAAATCACCTGTTAATGCCACTAAAATGAACGACCTTTCCACAAAGTCTTAAAGAAACGTCACAATTAGTAACCACATCCCGACGGGGGTACAAACATTTTCTCAGAAATGGCTGCAACTTTATGGACCTGCTTCTCCACTTCCTTCCCCTGGAGTAGGGGCTTAAGCTGGCTGGCGTGGCTGGGAAATGCGACCAGATCGGAGTGGCGGCGACCTATCCCCGCGTTGTACTGCAGTGAGGGAGCCCGGCATGGCAGATGGGGCCTGTGTTTGAAGCGTCTTCAATTGAAATCAGTTGAAATCAGACCTAACTGGCGATGTTAGTGAAATGTGAAAATTAGACCTGGCGTTTATATATTTGTTTTGATTTCAGTAATAAAAAGACACCTGGTGAAGGCAGTAGATGCCATGGCGTGTATCGACAATACAGCAAACCCCTGGAGCGTAGCATTATGTTACGTTAATGCAGGGGCGGCTCTAGGCATTTTGCCGCCCCAAGCACGGCAGGCAGGCTGCCTTCGGCGGCTTGCCTGCGGAGGGTCCGCTGGTCCTGCGGTTTCGGCGGACCTCCCACAAGAATCCGTGGGACCAGCGGACCCTCCGCAGGCAAGCTGCCGAAGGCAGCCTGCGCCTGCGGGAGGTCCGCCGAAGCTGCGGGACCAGGGGGCCCTCCGCAGGCAAGCTGCCAAAGGCAGCCTGCCTGCCGTCCTCACGGCGACCGGCAGAGCGCCCCCCGTGGCTTGCCACCCCAAGCACGCGCTTGGTGTGCTGGTGCCTGGAGCCGCCCCTGCGTTAGTGGAGAAGTCAGGGAGAACATTATTTCTAACACTCAGATCCTCTAACCCACAAACTGTCTGTAAGATCTACAGACAGCCCACAGGAAATGTGTGCTTTATTCTATTGTTATGTTACACAGCACCCTCCTGCAGAGATTAAAACAGCAAGTAGTGTAGGTCCTACATAAACAATACTCTGTAAAGCTGCTATGTTCAGGGTGGGGAGTTGGCACCTATAAAAATGAGGTGGAGACGATACACAAATGTAGTTTCTCCACAATAATTCTTCACAAGCCGTGCAGATGTTTTCATTAAACGTTGAAAAAGACAAAGATTTTACATGGAAATTAGGATGGTTTTGCCTTATCTGCAGAGAACATTCCAGGGCCTAGCAGTCTGTAGGAAAGGAGTGAAAAAAACTCCAGAGATAAAACTTTTTTAAAAGCCTGATAAAATCAGTGACTCAAGTCTGACAGCCCCGTCCTCAGAGTGGTGTTAATTTACCCTGGGAATGACTCGCAGGCCAGAGAAGAGAGTGACCAATCACGGCTCCCTCCCCAGACAGCGGCTGAGCCCCAGAAACAAAGCAGGACCACAGAAACCAGAGCTGACAGCACAGGTTTGCAATGGCATAAACTGGGGGGCAATTCTGCCGTTCATGCTACTTTTCAGGAGCCTGAAGAAGGGGTTGCTAGGGGGCCCAATGCAAGGAAACCAGAGGGGTGGATCGTCCTGTCGCCGCATTTCGAACCGACAGCAGATGCTGCGTTGTTACTGTGACAGTGGAAGAGCAGAAAATTGTCAGGATCAAAAACCAGGCCACACTAGCTCTGCTCCAAGCTGGCTTTTCACAGATTCATCGATTCCAAGAAGGGACCTTTATGCCCATCTAGGCTGACCTCCTGCAGAACAATCTTCCCCAGTGATTCCTGCACCCAGCCCATAACTTGTGGTCGAGCTAGAGCCACCTGCATGGACCCCTCTGCAAGAGAAGTGCTTTAGCAGGGTTGGAGCGATGACCACAAATACCAGCTCTCATTGCAAATGTACGAGAAGGCACAGGGCGTTGGGGTCTTAAGCTTATCACAGGGTGGAGGAAAAGTACAGAAACCCAACGGCCTGATGATGCCTCTGGGCTTGTGTGCTTGGTTATGACGATGCCGTGTAGCTGACTAAACACACCATGGCAGCTGCAGGCCTCGGACCCCAGGCATCAGCCAAACGAGTGTGCCGCTGTTATACCTGCCGTATGTAAAACGTACTGTTTGGAGCCCCTGGGAAAGCATCACGCAGCCGTGTGTGTTTTGGCTACATGCTCAGTGAACATCTGCATGTCGCCCGCATGCAGTGGGGTTTGCGTCAAGGTGCAGTTAATACTGGTGGCGGCCCAGTTGCCAACTTGAATAAAAATTCTTCACCCCTTATACGACTGAAAATGAAACCACCTCTGAGTGTGTCTGGACAGAAATGAACGATCAGGAATTGTAACTGGCAGGGAGAGGAGGCGAGCGAAGACTTTGGATTATTCATCCCAGCAAAGTATGGCCAAGGGTGGTGTTTCCATTTGTGAATCCCCGGCCTCGCTGGGAGGCCCTCACACCCACCCACCGCTGTCTCTGCAGCGACCTCTAGCTACAAACTAGTGGCAGGAGTTGGTGCAGTGGCTCAGAGGTGACACATAGAGACACAAAAAGGCAATTTGAGATTTTGAAATATGGAAAATTCTTAAGCTTCCTAAAACTCAATTGATTTTTCTGATTCAATTCAAAAATCAGGCAGAGCCTCTTCTCTGGCCTTAGGTGAAATTGTATAGTGCCTGGGGGCAAACTTGGGACAGTGGGTTGAAACGAGGCCTGGAAGAGAAGTGCAATCTCAGCTCCTGCGCTGCCCTGTCCTCGTCCAACCCACGAGGAGTCTCCAGCCCTGCTTTAAACCAGGCCAGGCTACCGCATTTTAACCAGAGCTTGGCCAGCCTTAATGGTGGAGGGCAAAACATTTTAAGCTGAGTTTGCAAACTATGGTCACTCCAATAGAATATTGCTTTCAAATGCGCCACTCCCATGCTGCGCTCGCACTGAGTCAGCTGGCACTCACCCGTTAGGCCCCACTTGTGCCATGCAATCGGCTAGTGCCACCCCCTTGCTAGTAGACTGCAGTGCAAGACTGGGGCCCTGACCCAGATCCTCCAGACTTCTCCCCACATCTCACTCCTCCCCTGGCTACCCCAGTCTGCTGTGCCTACAGGTCATCACGCTGCCTCTCTGGCTGAGCCAAAGCAATCCTGGGCCCGACTGCAGACTACATTACACCTGGCACGTCCTAGCTGTTCAAACAGCAGCAACAAAATATTTACATTCATATTCTCTGCCTCCTTCTTAGCCTAGCCCAGCACCTTCCTAGCTCTTCAGAAAGCTGCTGTGCACGTGGTCCCTCTCTCTCTTGCTGCCCGTTCAGCAGCTGTCAGTGGAAAATGTTTCCTTCCCATATCTTGTATTTTTCTGCACAGAATGTCACCCAGTTCCTGAATTCAGCTAGGTCCTCCTGGCCCTCCCCACAATCCCCATCCCACCAGTTCTTCTGCTGGCTCTGACTGCTCTGGGCAAGTCTCTGGCCTCCCCCTTCGCACCCTTTCTCTGTGTGTTCTTGGCCTTCCAATACCCTCTGAACACTGATGCCTTTCCAGACCTGGCCCATCTCCCTCTACCCATTCCCTGCCCTCAGCTGTCTCTCTGACCTCTCCTCCCAGATGCCTCACTGCTGTGGGGCTGGAACAATTTCTATAGTGGGGGTGCTGAGAGTCATTGAACCAAACTGGTAGCACCCCCCCAGTACCCCTAGTTCCAGCATCTATGCCCCACTGTCCACTTAACTTCAAGGGCCGTAAGAGACTGGATCAGCCCTGGCAGCCGTCTCCACTCTCCTGCCCATTTGATAGTCTCTTCTACCCTTTGTACCTGCGAAGCTATGAAAAATGCCACTGTCTCACTCAGGTGTGCTCGGAAACGGGGCTACTCACCTTGGTCACCAAAGCCAAGGTTTTATTGCTGTTTTACTCCTAGAACCCCTGCAGAGTCCACTCAGCTCAGAGAATCACAGAATCAGAGACTTTAAGGTCAGAAGGGACCATTATGATCATCTAGTCCGACCTCCTGCACAACGCAGGCCACAGAACCTCACCCACCCACTCCTGGAACAAACCCCTGACCTATGTCTGAGCTACTGAAGTCCTCAAATTGTGCTTTAATGGTGCAGAGAATCCTCCAGCAAGTGACCCGTGCCCCACGCTGCAGAGGAAGGTGAAAAACCCCCAGGGCCTCTGCCAACCTGCCCTGGAGGAGAGAGGGAGACGGATTCTGTTCTCACACAGCCGCAGGATTGCTGACTACGTCACTGCTGGGCTAGACTCTGCCCTGATTGCACCTACGAACATGGAGGGAAATAACTGAGGGCAGGTGCAATGCGCCCAAAGGATCATGACTGCTGGGGGTGATGTGAGAGCCAGAAAGAACCCAGCCCGGCTCTCCGAGCACAGATACTGCCTCACTGGGAGGTAGAACATGTACATTTTGCCTTGCAAACTGAGCACCTTTGATCTAGGGTCACTGAGTCTCCAGGCTGAAATTCCACAGGGCCACTTTACAGAACTGCACTTTGGGAGCCACTTGAGAGGGACACCTCAGCTAAGCACCTTCTGAAAGTCACCCCTCTTGCTGCCACCAGTCCACTAACCCCTTCAGCCAGCTCTCAGTGAGGCCGAGGGGCAGGATTTACTCTCCTGTTTATCCCTCCCATTATACTCCTCTAGGAGCTTCATACGCTCTTCACTGCTGTTCTCAGTGATTTCCTGGGCACCCCTTCTCTGGCCCTGACGTGGGCTCTGGAGCAACTGAAAGAGAGACAGCCGGGAGTGAAGGATGGGAGCAGAGGCACTGGCAGGCTGAATCAGACCTGGGGGCTGGACATTTACTGACACAAGTTCAAACCCCTATAACTGATCGCACAGGGTTTGGCAGAAATACAACTCCAGTTTTTCAATGAATTTCAGGTAAACTGGAGCAACTTCAGTACAGGCGAGTCCTCATGAAACAACCCTCCCAAGGTTCCACTTGGGTCAGAGTCACAGTCGTGGGGGATAGTGATTTAACAGTGAAAGCTCAGCTGGGGAATTTAGTCTGTACCAAGGGATGGATCCCGGGACAGATTCCCTGGCTGCAAAGTGGGGGAATCTTCAATGTTCTGTTTAGAAATGACTTCGCGTTTTGACGTTTGTTTTACTGTAATTAATTATAATGCAATATAAAATAAGAAAAACACTCAAAACTGCAACAAAACATTTTGATTTTTTTCATGTTCCCCCCCCCCAGAATTTTCATTCCACGGGAAACACCACAATGTTTTGTTTTCATTCCAATCTGGAACAAACACCAATTTCAAACTGCTGGACTTTCCCATGGAACAGAATTTCTGCATGTCGCTAGCTCTTGTCATTACACCGCACTGTACGTTTGCATGTGTTTGACCCTGCAGGGCTTGACATGACTGAGATTCAATGTCTTTGTTTCTATCCCTGTCCCCAGCTTTGCCTCATTCCTCTGTATTGATCTCAGCCTAGTGGGGAAGGCTGGCTGCTCCCAGGTGACCCCAGAGAGCAGTTTACACACATAGACCTCAGACATGAGATTCCTCCCTATTTCTTTCACATGCGGAGGCTGGTTCTCTCCTGTTCTGCACCTGGTTTGGTCACTTACACCCTTGTGTGAGTGCAAAGGCAGTGAAAAATGCTACCACATCAGAACGGAAGCATTTGCCAGCCCTGTGCACAGGCGGCTGTGGGACACAAGAGACACAGGCAGTGGGGAAATCAGGCCCCCCCTATGCACACCCTCATCAGGGTTCCCACAGCACATGCTATGTAGCTAGATGGTGATGACAACAGACCATGGCAAATGCAGCCAGAAGGCCCTTGTGATCAGCGGTTTCCATAGCAGTTGACACCTGATTGACCCCATCACTTGGAAAGCGTCTCCTCCCCTGCATTTCCTGACACTGGGAACAATCTGTCACCTGCAGACAGCTCCAGAGACATTAGGATGCAATAAACTTGTTTGCCCAGCCCAGCTGGGGTCACATTCTGCAACCCGGCCACCTCAAGAGGACTCCAAACACCCCGGATTTACAGATAAAATACAGCCAAGGCTGCCTGGCGGGTACAACACGCTCCCAAGCAAACTTTAACTTGAAAGGGTGAAAGGTGACTGGCAAGGCAGTGAGTATGAGTCACTCGCAAGGCACTTAATTAACTATGCCAAACTAATACTTAAACCAAGCCTTCAAGTCGCCACACTTCAGCAGAGCGAACTTTAATTTTCTACTCGTGGTTTAACAGGTTGGCTGCCCACTGCCCAAAAATAATCACTGACAAGTCAGAAGACTGGACTCCTGGTTACAGAATAAAATGATGGCAGTGGAATATTTTACCAGAATTGCCCCACAGTCATAAGGCCTGACATTCGTATTTGTCAACATCAAACCGATTTTGCAACGGGATTATTTTGCTTCCAGTTACTCTACAGGTCCTGCTGACGGCGAATTAAGCTGAAGCTTCCTTGGAAAAATTATTTGGTAATATTGTCAAAGGGTGACAATAGAGGTCGCATCATTAAAAGTTTCTGCAATTCTAAGGGCTGCATAATCACTGCATAATCTCTCCTCCCTCCACATCATCTAGCTCCCTACAGAAAGGCCATTTCTGAGTGATTGATGATATGAAGCTGCCCAGCCTCAGGTTAATTTATTAGCCCTGACTGGCCACCCTTTTTCACACTGAGTAGCTCTCTACTGCATGAGTGGTCCCTTGGAAATCAATGCGGCATAAGGGAGGCAAAATCTGGCCTGTATGTCCGATAAGGAGGGAGGCGCATTGCACTCAGTGGATTTCTATTGGTCACAAGAGGCTGGGATGAATATAAGAAAAGGAAAATGTAAGTGAAAATCAAGAAGCAGTTCCTGATAGTGAGATCTGGGACCTACGTCCTGCCCCAACAGTTCACCTGCCTGTGGGATTCTCTGTCTTTGCTAGTAGCCGGCAATGCAAGTGAAACTGACATCTGGTCTCAATGAGCACCGGATGATTCTGAAGTGCCTCTAAGCATCAGGCTGGTTAGTGCTGGCTGCCGTGACAAGCCCCAGCGCTAGCAGAACAGTATTCCTCAAGGAAAGGGCTTTCAAGGGCTGAATGTGTGCGACGGCGGGAGAGGAGCTGGGGCAATGGAGCACGAGCCAACAGGAAGAGACAGAAGAACATCATTTAAGACCTCAAAAGCTGCTGGATCCAAAGTGCTGGCAGGCTTCTCTCCTGTCGACACAGAACTGCGTTCCTGAAATTGACCTGGAAAACGCGCCTGTCCTTTAGGAAAGTGGAATTTCACCACAACAGCGAAACACGCGTAACATCCCCAGCGCAGGACGACGGCAGCAGAGCCACGTGGTACGCCCAGCGCTCTCCGCCAGCAGGGGACATTCCAGCCCCGGGGATTAGTCCTGACATAAATACTCTCTCCATTAACGGAGCTGCTCTCCTTTTGGTTTAGATTACCAGGGTCTGTTTAAGCATGTTGCAAACCCACAAATTCACTGACATAAACAAGACCGTCCTCGCTGGGGCCCAACTGGGATGTGCAGCTGAGTGTTGCCGCATGCCTGGTTGCCGGCCTCGGGACTCACCCCTGCCACGCAGGGCCTGATGCTCCCCTGCGTTTAGAACCAAGTTCAAAGCCACGTGGCCCGGAGGAGGAAGGTTTCTGCCCCAGCGTGAGGCAGGGCAGGAGAGTGGGAGCAGTGCTTCTGTAGGCAGCAGGGCTTGGGGCTTTGCCGCGTTGCTCCCCCTGTTCCCACCAAGCACAGCTGTGTGACCCGATGCAGGATGCAGCCCTGCTCCCAAGGGCACCTGCACGCCGGCTCTCTGGCCGTCATTCAGCCGTCTGAGGGGGACATTTGCTGACTGTTCTAGCGGCACTGCCTGGGGAAGGGACATGGCCACATGAAGAGCAGCCATCCGAGTCCTGCAAAAGGGCAAGAGAGATTTTGTCCTGGGCTGGGCTGAGTGCTCTGCTGATGCCATCCAGACCCACAGGCTCACCATGATAAAGGCCCAGCTCGGGGGAGCATAACAGGGCGTCCCCTTCTCCCAGAGAGGCAGGCCCAGCAGCACAGGGCCCTTCCTCCCCGCCAGGAGGGACAGTAGGGGCTTCCCCTCCCCTTCGGGAGGCAGGGGTGACAGCTGGTGTGCTCCCAGCACTTCCGCCAACAGGGCGTCTCTGCTTGGGAGGGGCATCTCCCCCTACAGTACAGAGCCCCCTGCTTGGCTGGCAGGTCCCCCAGAGCAGAGGGACTTGGAATTAACACCCCTGCGAACGCATGGCGCAGCTCCCCCGCTCCCCAGAGTGATGGGCTCTGGCTCTCTGTAGACTCAGGCAGCATCACTATATCAGTTACACTCCAGGCAGCTTCCCTCCCTCAGAGCAATGGGCTCAGGCTCTATGCAGACTCGAGCGTATTTCAAAGCTTTTCGTCTCCGCTGAGAGCTAAACACACATTGCTTTTACAACGCAAGCTGAGCTTCTCATGCAATCCTGTGACTCCAGGGGGTGGAGCCCTAGGCTTGGGTCTATATTGTCTGGGCCTTCATCCGGCCCTGCCTGCAACAGTTCAGTGAGAAGCCCATCAGCACTGCAGAATAACACAAACAGAAGACCTGTCATGAAATCCCAGAGACCCTGGCAAACAGCAGCAGGGGAGAAAAGTGGCGGGTAAAGGACGAGAGCTGGAACACGGAAATGAGCACAAGAAAGCAAGAGGCCGAGCACTGAGGCAGGAGATCACTAGGGAAGTGAAGTGGGAGCCCAGGGCAAGGACAAGGGCAGAGAACTGAGGCAGCATTACCACAGGGTTAGTTCATGCCTCTGAGTATTCTCTAGGGCACTTAAGCAGTAAAAGAAACTGGCTATTTGTGAAACAGCCTAAAAGCCAGATAGTTTCTAAGAGGGGAAGGATAGCCCAGTGGTTGGGGCACTCGCCGGGAACTCATAGACCTGCGTTCAGTTCCAGCTCTGCCACAGACTCCCTGCACGACCTTGGCCAAGTCACTCAGCCTCAGTTCCCATGTGTACAATGGCAGGCCCAGCCCTGTCCTACCTCCCAGGGTGCAAGGGTAGAGCTGGGGAGGGGCTCAGCTGGCACAGGGATGGGCTCCGTGGACGTACGTTATTAGATTGACACTATGAATTATTGCCAGAAAATCCTGGAATATTTTCAGCTGCCTCCCAACTCAGGATTCCTGAACAGCGATCACTGGCCTCCCCCCTCCTGCACCCCACGGCCCTCATCCCCAGACCCACCCCAGAGCCCACACCCCACACTCCAACTCTCTGCCCCAGTGCAGAGTCCCCTCCCACACTCCGAACCCCTCATTTCTGGCCCATGCCAGAACCTGCACCCCCAGCCTGTACCTTCTCCATGCCCTGCCACTGCCCAAAGCCATCTCCCATACTCTGAACCCCTCAGCTCCACCCCCCAGCCCAGAGCCCTCTCTTGCACCCCAAATCCCTCATCCCTGGCCCCACCCCAGAGCCAACCCCCCTAGCTGGAGCCCTCACCCCCTCCCGCATCCCAACCCCCTGCGTCAGCTCGGAGCCCCTCCTGCACCCATAACTCCTCATTTCTGGCCCCACCCCCAAACCTGCACCCCCTCCTGCACCTCAACCCCCCGAGCCAGCCCGGTGAAAATGAGCAAGTGAGTGAGGGTGGGGAGAGTGAGCAATGGGGGCGGGAGGAGGGGGAGATGGACTGAGCAGGGGCAGGGCATGGGCAGGGCCTCAAATGACGGGTGGGACAGGACAGGGGTGTTCGGTTTTGTGGGAGTAGAAAGTTGGCAACCCTAAGCCACCTGCCAGCCCAGCAGCTCCCCTGCACAGGGGCACTCGCTCCTGGCAGCAGAGCGCATGGGAAGGCACCTGGGGAAATCAGTGCACGCAGCAGGCCCTAGAAATGGCACTTTCCCTCTCAGCAGGGCTGCCTCCCGCTGGGAATTTCCCCCTCGCCTCCCGGCCCGAGCGGCCGGTCCCGCTCTTTACTTATGGGAACTCAGCAGAGCCAAGTCTAGGGCTGCACCCTGGGAAGTGCTGCGTCCAAGCCCCCCTCACCTCTCAGCCACAGCCCCGTTAATCAAGAGCCGTGTGCCGTCCAGTACTGCGCCCACCGTTAGTGCAAAGCCAGTTAGTGGGGCTGCAGTGGCTGGAGAGCGAGAATGTCTGTCCTTCGGTCCCTGGGTCCAGAGGAGTTCTCCTCCGCCTGCTCTGCACCCTGAACATAGAAACCAGAGACGAGATTCCAGCAGGAGTCTTCCCAGCTCCTGCCCACGAAGGATCAGGGATTTGGGTCTGAGGATCTGGCTGGGGGGAGGCAGGTGCTGGGCTTTCCAAAGCCACCCCACTACCAAATAAGGCATCTGCCAAGATACACGCCATTCTCAGTCTACAGTTCGACATTCTCATTTACAAAAGCCAGAAGATCTTCTCAGTGGCACATTCCCTCCCACCCGGCCGCAATCTCCACCAATGCGCAATCTCAGCCTCAGACACACGGGCCTGCCGAAGAGCCAGTGTCACGAGGTGCTACTCAGGCGTAGGGAACAGAGCCAGCACCTCCCATCAGCGAACACGGTCCCTTGCTATTAGCACAGACTCGTCAGGCAAGGCCTCTCGCAACGCTCCCCACGCATCCCCGTGTTACGGCACCGGCCGGGAGAGGCTTGCTGAGCCCCTGCTGACCCCGCCGGCCCGAGGCGGCTGCTGGAGGATCATACAGGAGTTCGTGTGCCAGCCCTGCAGCTGATCACTCGGGCCCACCCTGGCCCTCACTCCCACCAAAGGCCTTGCAGCTGAGCACGGGAAGGAGGGCGGAGGGATCCGGTTGCAGGGACAGGGCTGATGGGCTGGGTTCCATAGATGGGGATTTAGGCGCTGCCTGGGACACGCTGCCTGGATGTAACCCCGTGGGATGGTAACAGAGAACACAGCTGTGAGCGGTTTGCCATACACAGCAATCCAGTCCCCCTAGCCCGAGCGCGAAGCTCCCTGGGGCTCAGGCTCCGGCGTGTTAGCAGGCTAGTTCCGCGGGATACAAAGCCAAAGAAAAGGGTCTGGGTTCCTGTCTGTGTGGTGCTCAGAGCCCTGCCCTTGGGGGTCTGGCGAAGTGAAGGGGTTTGCTTCCAGCCCTTAGTCTAGCTGTGGTGGCACCCACTAATTCTCGGCTGGTTTGCATGGTATGAAAACAGCTGAGGGAAGGGTTTGGCCTAACCAGCCCCATGCAGGGCAGAACAAGGCCTGTGCTGGAAGCCAGCGCACAGATACAGGTGGCTCCCAAAAGGGGAGATGTCTATGTTGTGGGGTGATACCAGCAAGGCTGAAATATGGTACAAAGGCCTCTCAGTGCCTGGCCCTCAAAGGTACAGACAGCCAATTTCCAAGCCTGGAGCCTAGAATGAACGAGGGAAACCCAGCGTGCTCACCACCGTCCTCCACACACCCAGCAGAACCATCACCCTTCTGGCTGTCCCCAAATGGGCCCGGGCTGAAAGTAAGTTCCCTGCCGTGTCAGAGGGACCCACCTCTGTCTCTTCCCTACAAAGGCCACGCATGTGTGTCGGCAGGCAGACTCTGCCACAAATTGTGTGTTTAAAAACAAACAGTGGCCAGGCATGGGCTGGGTGAGCTGAAAGGCGCCCTCCTCCATGCAGCCAGTCCTGGCTGGCTCTCCCATGCAGACATCGACACCATGGCTGTCCCAGGATAGCTGTGCTGGGGAGGGGTGAGTTTGTACAGGTCATTCTACTGGTACCACCCCTAGCGTGGGTGCAGTTATACTGATATGAAGGTGTCTGTACCACTGATACCACCATTCCTCTTCCCATACAGGCTAGCTGTAAGTACCTTTATGCCGGTATAACCACATCCACAGCAGCAGGGTGGAACCACGTTAGCTACCCTGGGCTTGTTAAAACACTGTGTAGACAAGTCAAGAGACAGGCAAAGGCCATGGGCAAAACCATGTTTCTGACTCGCGATTTCTTGATTGATGGCTAAACTGATGGGGCCGACCCCGCATGCCCCTTCCAGCCAGCACCAGGCAGTGCCTCTCACAGCCACATCTCCCAAGGCAGAGCCTGGCTTTTAGGAGGGTGCTGGGTAATCAAGTCACACGGCTTATGATCCCCCTGGCTCCCCGAGCAGCCCATTGGGAGTGCCGGGAAAAGATGCCATGAGAGGGAGGCTGTGCCCCTGCAGAAGATCGTGCTAATACTAGAGGGGATGTCACAGACTGGGGGCGGGGAAGGAAGAGTCACAGAATAGAGGGAGTGTCACAGAGTGGGGTGATGGGGGGAAAGAGACAACATGGGTGACTCATGCTGTAAAACAAAGCTTTGATTTTTATGGAAATTTGCCATGTCTCCCCCTTCACTGTGCCAAGATCTCATGTGCCCACCCCACCGATGGAGTGTGTGACCCTCTCACCAGCGCTGCGTCATTCACATCCACACCCCAGATGGAGAGGATCTGGGGGGATGCTCACTGAAATCTACTCTGAGGGGGACACTGATGCTGGCTTTCACCATTTTATTGCATCTCATAATATTTAGTGTTTTCTTTAAAGCCCCAGCTCCTGGAGTCAGGTGATTCCCTTTCATTGTAAAAGTAAGTTTCTAGATCTCCTGGTTAGAGAGAACAGCTTGAAAATGTGACCTGGCTGCAGCCTGAAGGCTCAGAAACCAGACAGCAAAGGAAAAGACCCCAACCTTTTTTTATGTCTTACAATCCAATGAGTCTGGGGGGCTTGAACCCTGGAGGCTTGGAGTTGGTGATCCTGGAACTGCGACTGAATTTCACAGACTGAAGTGCTTTGTGACCAAAGGAAGGAAGCCTATGGTGCTAACTAGCTGGCAAGGCCCAAGGAGCTGTCCTCACTGTCGGCAGCAAAACCTCAAGCCTTCATAACAGAAGAGAATCCACCACTAGTAACTCCCCCTGCCCCAAGTCATGTTAGTATCGGAGTTATAGCGATTCATCGGGAGCATTCCACTCTTGGTAACATGCACTAAGGAACAGTGCAGCCAAACGGTCACGGGCTCTTTACACAACGTGAACTGCACTCTCCATAGCACAGCGGCACCCTTCCAAACACAATGATTTCCCCCTCTGTCTTCTGCTGGACATGAGGCCAAAGTTTTGGGCCTGCTCCGCCTCCTATTCAGTGTTTGGCTTGTTGACTTTACTGGAAGCAGGGTTAAGCTCTCAGTGAGTAAAAAGCAATCTATATCCTATTTAAATACAATGAAAGCCAGGCATAGCTACAACCTGCCTTCTGTGCTGAGAAGATACACAATGGAGTGTTGCAATCCAGAGAAAAGTACTTTGTCACAGCCCTACAACGGTCCACTTGCCCACTCCCCTGGGAAGAGTACTGGTTCTATGGACAAAAATCAATAATTATTATCCGTGCAAAGGGCGGGCAAGTAGTTTAGTACCGGGTACATTTTCAAGCCAGTTTTACAATCCGTGTCAGAAATAATGCAATTTGTCCATTTAACAGATGTTTGTATTCTGTGGTGACATCCAGCTGAACACAGAAAAGGCTTAGGTCTGAAATTACCCTCCCAAAGGGTGGCAAGTTTGATGCATATACTGTATTTGAATATAAATTATGATAGTCAGGTACCCACTGAAAAACAAATAGTTTAAGAATGCTGCCATTATCATGTTGCATCAACCTGATACCTTTATTCAGATCTGGGGTAGTAGCTGAGATATATTTGATAACGGGCTCTTCTGTCTAGCAGAGAAAGGAACAACACGAGCCAATGGCTGGAAGCTGAACCTAGACAAATTCAGACTGAAAACTAAGCCTACATTTTAAGGGTAAGGGTTTTAACCTTTGGAACAATTTACCATGGTGGATTCTCCATCATGGACAATTTTCAAACCAAGATGGAATGCTTTTCTCAAAGATCTGCTCTGGGCAGTTCTCCGGCCTGTGCTATGCAGAAGGTCAGACCAGATCATCACAGTGGCCCCTTCTGGCCTTGGAATCTACGAATTTGTCCAACTAGATATGATACGTCCTCCCTCTGCCAACAGGCTTGGAGGAGCTCATGTTTGGCTGTTATTACACTCAGAATACTTTGTCGTGCGTCTGACGAAGTGGGTATTCACCCACAAAAGCTCATGCTCCAATATGTCTGTTAGTCTATAAGGTGCCACAGGATTCTCTGTCGCTTTTTACAGATCCAGACTAACACGGCCACCCCTCTGATATTTTAATATGTAAGTATTTTGCTAAGATTGTATCTGAACCAGAGACACACAAACAGCATGGGTGGGGGAGGGGTGTGCACATGCATGCTTACAGACATCTGTGCCATTAACTCAGTGAGCCAGTCCCAAAAGAAACCTGGGTATTTTCCTTTAAGTGGGTGAGCCCAACCAGGCCCCGTCCCAAGCACAATGACAAAGTAACTACTTCAGTACTTTGCAGAAAGCCGCAGCCCTCCAGACTGGCAAACCTTCTCTATGATCCCCCTCCTGCAGAGCTGGGGGAAGTACCACTCAGCGCAGGCAGCCCACAGCTGCTACCTGAAGGACAGGTCCTGAGATTTAAACCACTCCAAAATATTTATACTCCTATGAGGGTGACCAGATAGCAAGTGTGAAAAATCGGGACAGAGGCGGGGTCATAGGCACCTGTATAAGATAAAGCCCCGAATATCAGGACTGTCCCTATAAAATCAGGACATCTGGTCACCCTAACTCCTATGTGCTATAAAATATCACACACCATGTGGGTGGACACATTAATATGCACTTGTTCAGGAAAACCTAGCACTTTGCCGGACAGGAGAGTTACTTCATTATCTGAAACACCTAGAAACACACCATTCCGCTCCTTTCACTGTATTTGTAGATGAACCGTACGTAGACAGGATATTTACCGAATGGTGGCGAGACGGGCGAGATTTGACTGGCCACCAGGAAATCCCACCCTACACAGATCTCTCTGGGTCACTGCACTACGCCATCCCCAAGTGAAGAAGTCACAGAGGCTTGTTCTGTTGACTGGGAGCTACTGATTGCCTGCTCACAACTCCCTCTGTGGGTCTGTGGTAGGCAAGCGGCAAAGATGAAATGTCTTTCTTAACTGGAAAGAAAGGTTGGTAGATGCCACAAGATCCTGCCCTGGAGAAGTGGCTTTCACACCAGCAGAACAGTCTGATCCCCAGGGGAACCATTATCTTTTGACAGTACGTGTTCCAAAAAGGACAGTTTTTAGAGAGCAGGAGGAAAGCGTAACAATGGAGCAGTACCAGCAGATGAGACGGTTTGCTGGGCTTAAAAATGAGGTGGGGCCCATGAGTCTGACCTGTCTCTCTCTCAGCATACAGACTAAAACAAACGAAGCTGAGAGTTACTAAAAGTCATCAAAAGTGTCCAAGCACTAGGAGTCAGGTGTTCTTTGTGAGATGCCTCGCCTCTCCTCTCCTGTCCTGAGTGCAAGCAACCACCCCGGCCTTGTGCCTCAGCACTGGAGACTTGCCTGCAGACCTGTGCAATCGCACTGCCCTGGCAACGCTCACCAGCACAGTGACTCTGCCCGGCTCACCCCTGCCCTACGGTACTTTATGGAATGTGCATATTAACTCTCCTCCCGCCCCCGCTGCTCTCCCTGCTGCCCTGGGATCACCCAGCCATGCAGGGTCTGGGGAGCGCGGGCCAGGCACCCAGCCCCCAGCAGTGCCCGGGCCGGTGATGGGTTGGGGGGCTCAGCCGGGCACCCAGCCCCCAGCAGTGCCCGGGCCGGTGATGGGTTGGGGGGCTCAGCCAGGCACCGAGCCCCCAGCAGTGCCCGGGCCGGTGATGGGTTGGGGGGCTCAGCCAGGCACCCAGCCCCCAGCAGTGCCCGGGGCCAGTGATGGGTCTGGGGAGCGCCAGCCAGGCACCCAGCCCCAGCAGTGCCCGGGGCCGGTGATGGGTCTGGGGAGCGCCGGCCAGGCACCCAGCCCCCAGCAGTGCCCGGGGCCGGTGATGGGTTGGGGGCTCAGCCAGGCACCGAGCCCCCAGCAGTGCCCGGGCCGGTGGCGGGGCGGGGCTCAGCCGGGCACCCAGCCCCCAGCAGCGACGGGACAGGGGGCTCCATGGCCCCGCGAGTGCGGGCGGCCCGGCCCGGCCCGGGGTCCGGAGGAGTCTCTGGGGCCGGGCTCTGTCCCCGCAGCGGCGCGGAGCGAACACCTGAGCTACAGTCCCGGGCGGGGCGGCCATGGAGCCCGGGGCGGCCCGGGACAGACCAGGATCGGGCTCCAGGGTCCTGGGACCCGGCCGCTCCCTTCGGGAACTTCCCACCCGCCGTCCCGCTCCCCTCCGGGCCGCCCCGGCCCCTCTGCCCCGCTCCGCTGCCCTGCGCTCCCGCCTTCCCCTCTGCCCCGCTCCCCTCCGGGCCGCCCGGCTCCCCCTTCCCCTCCGGGCACCGCTCCCCTGCCCCGCTCCCCTGTCCCCTCTGCCCCGCTCCCCTCCGGGCCGCCCGGCCTCTTCCCGCTCCGCTGCCCCGCGCTCCCGCCTTCCCCTCTGCCCCGCTCCCCTCCGGGCCGCCCGGCTCCCCCTTCCCCTCCGGGCACCGCTCCCCTGTCCCCTCGGCCCCGCTCCCCTCCGGGCCGCCCGGCTCCCCCTTCTCCGGGCACCACTCCCCTCCCCAGCTCCCCTGGCCCCTCTGCCCCGCTCCCCTCCGGGCCGCCCGGCTCCCCCTTCCCCTCCGGGCACCACTCCCCTGCCCCCCCTTACCCTCCTGCCAGCTCCCTGTCTCCCCTGCCCCGCTCCCCCGGCCCCCCTTACCCTCCTGCCCGCTCCCGGCCCCCTTACCCTCCTGCCCTGCTCCCGGCTCCCCTACCCTGCTCCCGGCCCCTTACCCTCCTGCCCGCTCCCCGGCTCCCCTACCCTGCCCCCGGCCCCCTTACCCTCCTGCACCGCTCCCACCCTGCTCCCGGCCCCCTTACCCTCCTGCCCACTCCCGGCCCCTTACCCTCCTGCCCCGCTCCCCGGCTCCCCTACCCCGCTGCCCCCGGCCCCCTTACCCTCCTGCCCGCTCCCCTCCGGCTCCTCCGCCCCCCAAGCTCCCTGTGCTGCGCCCCCGGGTCCCGCTCCCCCTGTGCCCCGCGCCCGGCAGGTACCTCCTCCTCGGGCAGGCCGGGCTCGGCCGCGCCGCTCTCCTTGTCGGCGGGGAGGCTGTTCATGGTGCCGTCCCGGGGCGCACGGAGCCGGCTGCGGAGAGGCTGGTCCCTGCCGCTGGCAGCAGCATGAGGAGCTGGCGGCGCTGCACTGAGCCCCCGGCAGCCCGGCCCGGCAGGGAGCTGCGGCGCGGGGGAGGGACGGGGGGCGGGGGAGCCTGGGCTGCCGCCGCTGGGCCAGGGGTGCCCGGGCCGTGCGCCCTACGCGCTCCGGGCAGCTCCCCCCCGAGCAGACAGGGGAAGTTGGGCGGCATGGGGGTCAGAGGAGCAGGGGGAGCCGGGCTGGGTGCGGGGAGAACCCTGAACGCCCCCTGTCCCCAGCACATGGACTCAGCACTAGCTGCCTCCCACGAGCACCCTGGGATGTTTCGGAGCCATCACTGACAATGGCTCAGCTCTAGCTGGGGGTTCACCCTGTCCAGGCTTCCCAGAAGGCCCAGGCCTGGAAACTTGGCTTGTCCTTTACCTGATGGGTTCTGGCACCAAGGGGTTCCCAGGCCTGGAAACTTGGCTTGTCCTTTACCTGATGGGTTCTGGCACCAAGGGGTTCCCATGGCTGTGGGCTTGCCAGGGTCACAGACCAGCCAGCTGTGCTTCTGCTGGGACACTTTGTACCTCCTTTCTGTTAGCACCTGCTTCTCCCGCTTCCCCTCGTATGGGCCGCGGAGGGCCACACAGAACATGGTGCTGGAATTCAGACTCTAACCCTGCTCCCTTTTTGGCATCAACAGCCAAACTGGTATCACCGCCTGGGGCCCTGGCAGTGCAAACTCCTGGGGCTGGCACCACCCATTTATATTTCTACGGCTCCATGCACCCGCCCTATGGCATTGCACAAAGGGATTCTACAATGGCTAGAGATCACACAGCTGGGGTGGTCTGGGGGATCCCTGAGAAGCTCGCCTCTCACTGGCCAAGCATGAATCACTGCAATCAAACAGGTAGGATGGGACCCATTCAGGCTAGGAAAAGGGTGCAGATTTTTTAACAGTGAAATTAATTAACCATTGGAACAATTTAGCTAGGGTCATGGTGGATTCTCCATCACGTGGGATCTTTAAATCCAGTCTGGGGAGGGATGGGGGGAGGTCTCCTTCTAACAGACACAGTCTAGTCAACCCCGTTGCTGGGCAGGATGCAGGAATCCCTGAGTGAGATTCTGTGGCCTGCAAAGTGCGGGTCAGACTAGATGATCACGGTGGTTCCTTTTGGCCTTACCCCCTGGGAATCTCTGAAATCAGAGCTGGAAAAGGCAACAGCCCCGAGGGCTCCCTCCAGTAGCAGGTAGCCAGAGAACGTGTGGATCACATTGAGGAGGAACATCACCTTGAACATATGAGTAAACGAGCATACTCAATGCTTCATTCCCTTGGAGGTAACTGCTGGGTGTGGCCTGCACTGGGACCCAGTAACACGCTGCTCCATGTTATCCCTGGGATTGCGTGTACACACTTCTGGGACCACCTCAATTATTGCTACCCTGAACAAACGGATGAATGAAGAATTTGCATCCCATCCAAAATATTTCCCCAGGCCTAGTTCAACTTCAGGCCAAAGCATGAGGCAGGGTGCTGCTGTACTGCAGTGGAATATTGTTATGAAGGATACGCTTGGCCATGACTTACTTGACCAGGAGTTGCTACCCAGTGGGAACAGAAGGGTTAAGCAGCTGCAGTGGGGCAGAGCAGGAGACATGAGGTGTGTGTCTCACCTCAGGGTATAGTCAGAGATGGGATGAATGGGTGGATTGTTAGAGCACTGGCTGAAACGACCCTTATCAATGAAGGCTCTGCAAAGACAATGGGAATACCATGGCTGGGACATTTGCACCTAGCAACCAACCAAGATGAAGGTGGTTTTCCCCCCGCCTGGCTGCAGGGAAGCAGAGCAAAGGTCCTGAGCTGGAGAACAAAGGGTGGCCTTTGGATAGATATAGCAGCTCTCACCTGGGACCGAGACACAAAGGGACAGAGATGGTTCCTGTTGGAGCGCGGCTGTACCTTTGTTTCTCTGTGCTAACCTAAGGACATCCCTATGCAGTGTTCCAACTGGCTAATCCATCCAGGCTGCCGGAGTTACTGCAAATGCTTCGTAGATTCCAAGGCCAGAAGGGATCATTGTGATCATCTAGTCCAGTGGTTTTCAAACTTTTTTTTCTGGTGACCCAGTTGAAGAAAATTTCTGATGCCTGCAACCCAATGGAGCTGAGGATGAGGGGTTTGGGGTGTGGGAGGGGCTCAGGGCTAGGGCAGAGGGTTGGGGTGCGGGGGTGGGGCTGGGATGAGGGGTTCAGGGTGTGGGAGGGGGTTCTGGGGGTGGTGGTGCAGGCTCTGGGGTGGGGCCAGGGATGAGGGGTTTGGGGTGGAGGAAGAGGCCCCAGGTTTGGGGGGGGTGCTCAGGGCTGGGGCAGGGGATTGGGTTGTGGGGTTTGGTGGTGGACTTACCTCTGGCAGCTCCCAGTCTGCAGCACAGCGGGGGTGCTAAGGCAGGCTTCCCGCTTGTCCTGGCACCGTGGACTGTGCTGCGCCCCGGAAGCAGCCAGCAGCAGGTCCGGCTCCTAGATTGAAGTGCACAAACAGCTCTGTGCAGCTCTCGCCTGCAGGCACCGCCTCCTCCCCCCAGCTCCCATGGGCTGGAACCAGCCAAGTCAGAAGTCAGACCTGCTGCTGGCCGCATTCGAGGCGCAGCGTGGTGTTGGAACAGGTAGGCACTAGCCTGCCTTAGCCGGCAGCACCTCCGATGGGACTTTGAATGGCCCAGTCCTGACCAGAGCCGGCACGACCCAGTCCCTTCCATTCGGTGACCCAGTTCTGAGTCGTGACCCATGGTTTGAAAACCACTAAGGAGGTCAGACTAGATGTCTGCATCAGGCCAGAGACCCTCCCCACTTGCTGAGATGCAATGATCCCTGAAGGGGGAAAAGGAGTCTCTCTCAGCGGGACTCACTGAGCAGATCTCATGGTGAGCAACAGGAAAGATGGAGCCTAGAAGCTGTCTAAGAAGTTTTGAGGCCTACCCTAAAGAAAGCGTGGGACTCCTAGGGGTCTGGCACAACAAGGGGCTGTTGTCTGTTTAAAAGCTGGAGTGTAGCTCTGTGACAGAGGCGTGCCCTTCTGAGCGAGACACAAACCCATGAATGATGTCCTAATGGTCTTTCTCTCCAAGGATCTCCCTATCTGAAAGTCTGGGTCACTGACAGGCCAGCCCCCAGGAAGCAGGCACAATCTGCTGGCTCTGCGCATGCCCAGGAAGGCTGCTGCTTGAATTTTGGTTTTTGCCATTTTTGATAAGATCTAGTGCTCAGTTCCCAAATTAAGCCACTTGGATGTTTCCGTTTTAATTTTAAACACAACACAAGCAACTTGCCCCTTTATGGACCTGCCAGCTGCAAACATGCTTGTGGGGGATTTTGCTCCTCAGAACTAGTGCAGTGCCGTGCCGTGCGGCATCATTCTCTGACATTCCGCCTTTGGGAATTTACACGGGAAAAGCATCTTCAAGAAGAAGTGAGTGAAGCAGATGTGACCTAATAAAAGCAGAGAGGAGTGAGCTTGGTAGCAGGGTGGGTCGGTTACAGAAGATAACTCACAAGTCACTTGCAAAATAGATGCCCTGGGACCCTGCTCGAAACAGGGTTTGAACCACACACGTCCGTTTGTAGCTCTCTGCACGTCACAAGGGGCAAAAGCAAGAGCAGTTGGCCTTGCAGCTGATGATGCCGGAGTCAGGGCAGCATCCAGCTTCCCTCCCTGGGCTGGCTCTGCAGCATGGACAGGAGCTCAAAGCAAGAAAACCTCCTTTTCTGCACTGAAGTGAGCACAAGGTACCCCTTGGGAGCAGGTCTCGGAGTAAGAGCAGTTGTTTTCACCTAGGGATGTTTCAGAGGAACTCTGTGACACTACAGTGAAGATCCCAGCATTGCATGGTACGTGCAGGTTGGTGAAACAACACACGTCACACATGCACTGACAATGGTGAGATGTAGGACGCTTCATGCTCTTAGCCCACAGTCTCACCTTGTGGGGCCATCAGTTGGGATAAAGGGAAGGCTGAAGACGTCCGCAGTTGTTTTGCGGTGAGCTGCTCTGTACGTTAAACACATCCTGGCGTCCCATGGCTTAACACAACCCATAGCTGCATCAGTCCTACACGGCTTCTCCCGCATTGTTCACTGCCTGAGCAGCACTCCTCTCCCGGGGAACTTAGTCTGCAGACTGGGTCTGGAGCCACAACTCACCACCTGAGCCAGCTGCAGGGACAGACACCGAGTGCAGCACTGTAGAGTGTTCCTGGGGCAGCAGGGAACCACCTTCTCTTGGTCGGGGGCTAATACATTCAGACAAGCCTCTCCCTGTATGTATCACAAAGCTGAAGTCCAGAGCCAGCTCAGGCAGTGATCTGCATCCAGTGAAAGGGCTGGGCCTCGTTTGTCAGACGTCACACCCTTTCTCCAGGACCTTTCACAAACTTTCCAGCCTTAGCGTCCTGTGGTGCGGCCCTCCCCCGGCTGCCCTCTCCTTGCTAGGGAACCGATCCTGTCCTCAGGCTGCCCATGACACTTAGAACAGCCCCCTGTGCCCAATGGAATCCCTCCCGGCCTGTTAAAATCTCCTCTCCAGCCTTGGGGCTTTATTAACCCAGTCACTCTCCACGGCAGCCCGCTTGCTCCCTCTCACCCCCGGCCCTAGGTTCTGCCGGATGTGCTGACCCCCAGAGATGACCTGGATGGCACTTTGAACTCAGCCTCTAGTGCAGTGGTCCCCAACGCTGTGCCCCAGATGCCATAGTGCCCACCGGGGCATCTATCTGCGCCCGCATACTGGCCGGCAGACAAGCATCCACCGAAAAGCGGCATCACCAAGAGGTGCCACCGCCGAAATGCCGCTGATTTCCGGCAGCGACGCCTCTTGATGCTGCTGCGGCAGCATTTTGGCGGCGATGCCTCTTGACGCTGCTGCTTCTTGTAGAAGCAGCAAAGAATCCTGTGGCACCTTATAGACTAACAGACGTTGCTGCTTCTTGGCGGATGCTTGTCCACCGGCCACGGTCCTCGGTGGCTCGTCATTTGGCGCCCGCCACCTGGAAAAGGTTGGGGAGCAGTGTTCTAGTGCCATCTGTGTGCGTCTGGAGACAGCACACAGAGTGCAGCGGAGCCCTTCTCTGTACATGGCGTTCATCCCCCGGCAGGGGGCCCTGCCTGAGAGCGAGGGCCAGGTCAGTGCTCAGCAGACACCTGGTGAGCAGGGCACTGGCCTGTGACTTCCAAGATGTGGGTTCAAGTCTGCGCTGTGTCTCAGGCTTCCCGCACAGCCCTGGGCAGAGGTGCTTGGGCCTCAGTGGGGGTAAGATCACCTCCCCCGGCACAGAGGTGCACCCACACTGTGGTGAGGGGGCTGTGTCTACCAGGGGCGGCTCTAGGAATTTGGCCGCCCCAAGCAGGGCGGCACGCCGCAGGGGGCGCGCTGCCGATTCCGCGGCTCCGGGGGACCTTTTGCAGACGTGCCTGCGGAGGGCGCGCTGGTCCCGCGGCTCCAGTGGACCTCCCGCAGGCATGACTGCGGAAGGTCCGCCGGAGCCGCCTGCCGCCCTGCCGGCAAAATGCTGCCCCAAGCGCACACTTGGCGCGCTGGGGTCTGGAGCTGGCCCTGGTGTCTACACCACCATTAGAAGCCCTCAGCTAGCCTGTTGTGCCAGCTGACTCAGGCACAGGGAGTTAAGGGGCTGTTTGACTGGTTCAGGCTCTGGGACTCCCGCCTTGCAGGGTCCTAGCACCTGGCCTCCAGCCCAAGCATCTACCCCCACAATAAAACAGTCCTACGTGCCCCAGTCAGTTTTTAAGTGCAGCGTGTGGATGGCTCCTTATATGGTGTCATGCACACTGAAGCAGCTTTAGCCAAGCCTGCCTTTTAACAGTGTGTTCAGTTCATGCTGTTTTCTTGAGACGGGCCTAGAATCTCTCCCTTCCCCCTCCCCACCTCCTCCTCTGCCATTTTCAGTGACCCAGACCATGGCCTGTAGCAGACGGCTGAGATGGGATTGGTTTAAATGCAGCTCCCAGTCCAATGCCTGCAGTAAACCGTGGGCGGCTGCTGCCTGAGCCCTGTGAGCAGGTGATGATAGGTACCTTGTATGAGCCATCAAGGCCAGAATGCCTGGAATCTGGGCTGGCCAGGCCAGGGCGGGGGAAGGGAGAACTCTCTCTGCATTGACTTTGGACTATGTTTGAGAAATAGAGCCTGCTCCTGGCTCGTAAGGCTGAACCCTGCCCAGAGGTGCTGAGTGGTGTAAGATCCATGGGGAAAGGCCTGAGGGGTGATGCAGATGCGAAAGGGGCTGCACAAACCATGCCCCATGCTGAAGCCACCTCGGTGCCCCCTGTAGTGATGCAGAGTGAACGGCTCACCCATGGCAGGGCAGGACCGGCTTGTGGTTCAAGCACTAACACAGGCCAGGGGCATGGGCTCTGCTCCCATCTCTGCCCCAGGGTCACCGAGTGAGTCACCCAGGGCTAGATTTTCAAAGGTGTTTAGGTGCCTAGAACTGCAGCTAGGCAGCTTCGGGGGGGGGGGGGGGGGGGATTTCCAGGAGCACCCAAGCAGGTTAGATGCCCACCACCCAGGATAAGGGGGGACGGGCATAGATACCTGGGCTGTTTGCCTTAACTAGGAAGCGTGGCTGAGGGCAGCTCAGGCCCAGTTTTCTCCTGTCCACTGAGCCCAACCAAACCGCAGTGTCTTGCCGCAATGCCCCATGCCCTTCCTGCCAGGTCTCCCCCCACCCTATGATCTCTCCCTGGGGCTCATCGGGGCACTGCTCAGAGGGGGCAAAGCAGAAATCCCCTGAGCTGCCCTTACTTGAAGTCTTTCCTGCTGTTAGGAGAGCGAGGGAGGAAAGGCTCCTTTACTCTTATCAAACGCCCAGTGGCTTCCGCGCAGCCATGGCCCAGCGTGAGAGAACAGCTCCCTTCAGTGGGTGGCCACACCAGGACCAGGCTGAGGACAACTGGTGGGAAAATGGGAGGCAGAGGGATTTCCATGGGAAATTTCAACTTTCTGGCAAAACATCAACCCCCATGGTTTGAAAACCCAGTTTCCTGTTTAATGTTGAAGACAAGCTTTGACAGAAGATTTTTTGGCCAAACTTAACAGAGAGGCCAATAGCCCTGATGTGGGTGGGGTAGCTCTCCGCCCGAGGAAGGCGGATGTGGGACTAGGCCAGGAAATTGGGCAGACATCTCCACGGGTGCATCCACTGAAGTGATGCCAGCACAGGCAGGAGGTCTGCTGGGGAGAAGACTCCTGGGGCCTGGATCAGCTAAGGTAGCTTAGTGCCTATATTGGGGCCCCAGCGGGAGTGCTGGGAACAGCTGTGTAATAATCCCTTGTTGTGCCATGCTCACGGGAGCTCGCTCCCCTGACTTCAGTTCACACCCTGGGGTGCCAGCACACCATGGGCAGGGCCTTCTCACAGCAGGGAAGTTCAGATTCACAAGTGAAGTGCTCTACTGTTGTGGGTCCCCCAAGGATGCCAGCAGGAATAGCCGTACTCAGGCAAACCCCGGTGATCGATTGGGGAGGAGCAGAGAGCAGTGTCGCCAGCACCGTGCCTGCTTATAAAACTTCTCTGGGCTCAGCGCAACCCAGCACCAGTGCTTACCCGCTGCTCTCTCCATTCTGTGCCACAACGGGGCATACGTGGGGGTGCCGTCATTGGGACCTCTCACCCAGGGAAGTTATTCCAGTATAAGGGAGGGGGTGAATTTGAACTGCGATAGTTTCACCAGTGTAACGCCCTGGGTGGGCACTCTGCCCCTGTCAACACTAGAAAGCTTTGCAGGTGGCGTTCTCCCTCCTAGCGGGATGCAGGGACTATAGGCAACCCTGCATCTGCTGGTATAGCTTATACTGGTTCACCAAACATGATAAGGAATACGGGGGGAAAAGTGCTTTCGCTGGGATAACTGTCTACACTGGGGTTATTGCTGGCAGAAGATGTTAAAAAGCAACATTGCTACACTGACAAGATACTAGTGTAGCCCTGGTCAATAGGTGATTGCTTCCACCACCCATACACCACACTCCTCTCCAGTAAATTCCTTAATAAATAGGACTGTCGATTAAGCGCAATTAACTCACAACTAAAAAAGTTAATCACGATCATACTAAATATTTTGCATGTTTTTCTACATTTTCAAAAATATTGATTTCTATTACAACACAGAGTGTATGGTGCTCACTTTATATTTTTGATCATTTTTGCAGCACAGATATTGGTAAACAAAATAAATAGTATTTTCAATTCATCTCATACAAGTACTGTAGGGTGACCAGATGTCCAGATTTTATAGAGACAGTCCTGATTTTTGGAGCTCTCTCTTACATAGGCACCTATTACCAGGGGTGAAAGTAACTTACAGGACTTACCGATACTGCCGGAGTCCGGAGGGGGGCGTGGCCTAATCCAGAAGAGGCGGGGCCTCTCAAGATTTTAAATATCATAGTGCCACTTTATAAATCTAAGGGATGCCCACACCTAGAATACTGAGTGAAGTTTGGGACACCCCATCTCAAAAAAAACATTAGAATTGGAAAAGATACAGAGAAGGGCAACAAAAAAGATTAGGGGTATAGAACAGCTTTCCTAGAGGAGAGTTTAACAAGACTGGGACTGTTCAGCTCGGCAAAGAGACTAAGGGGGGTGCGGATATGATAGAGGTCTATAAAATAATGAATGACATGGAGAAAGTAAGTGTTATTTACCCCCTCACATAACACATGAACCAGGGGTCACCCAGTGAAATTATTAGGCAGCAGGTTTAAAACAAACAAAAGGAAGTACTTCTTCACACAATGCACAGTCAACCTGTGGAACTCATTGCCAGGGGACATTGTGAAGGCCAAGACTATGACAGGCTTCAAAAAAGAATTAGATAAGTTCACAGAGGGTAGGTACCTCAATGGCTATTAGCCAGGGGATGGGCAGGGATGCAACCCCCATTCTCTGGGTGTCCCTAGCCTCAGACTGCCAGAAGCTGGGAGTGGACAACAGGGGATGGATCATGTGATAATTGCTTTGTTCATTCCCTCTGAAGCACCTGGCATTGGCCACTGTCAGAAGACAGAATACTGGGCTAGAGGGACCATTGGTCATACTGGGCCAGACCATTCTTGTGTTTCCTGAGCTTTTATCTGGTAACAGCTGACCAAGAAGCCTCTTCATTAACTCTCCTACCTCTACCAAATATGCCGCTGGTTCCAGTATCTGCTTTACCACAGCTTTTCCCCACTTCATCCCTCCCCTGTGATTTCACAGCAACACTGGCTGCCCTAGGAAGAAAAATCTGGGAGGGTTACCATGTGGAGATTTTCCCTGGCTGCTGTCTTTCATCAAGTGCTCTCAGTAAGTCTGATCTACGCAAATCAGCTCTACTACGTAATGGACATCTTGAGAACAGCTTCGTTGGACTCGTCTGCATTGTAGACTGTGGAGCAGACCTAGCTTTGTATTTTTCTTTCAGTTCCCCCACTCTGTCTGGCATATGGTGCATCCCACTCCAGGTTCAGCTAGTACAGGGGAGTTGCATCTTACGCGGGGGTTAGGTTCTGAGTCAGCGCGTAAGGCGAAAATCGCGTATAGTCAAACGCTCATTGAGTGGAAGGCGGGTGGAATCGCCCGCACTACGGGTACAGCATTTAAATTGTTATTTCTCTCTTTTTTGTTTTGCCGAGCACGTATAGTTAAAATCGCCTATGCTAAGTTAAATGTGCCTATGATGCGACTCCACTGTATAGCCATTTTCTGCCCATTAGTGGGCATCCATTTCCTTCCCTTCCAGTTAGCTCTAACCAATACTTTACAAGTTACACTGCCAACCATGCCTATCTGCCCCCTAGGGTAATTCTGTAAAAGCACGAGTGTCTTGATCTCACCCCAGTCAAAGTTCACTTGTAACCCCCCTCAGAAATCACTGACATGGCCACCCCTCCGTTCATTCCCATTGTCACTATCACAGCATTAACTTAACATAACAAGGGAGGGTGAGAGGTCGGTTAATTGCCTTCACATGCAGTTCTGGGCCATCTCCAGCACCTTTTCATCCAGGGAAAACCGGCCTCTGAGCCCGACTCCTCCAGTCACAGAACTAGTTCAGCGGCTCCTGCTTGTAGGCATGGATGGCTTCCTCTTGGCGACTCCTTCGCTGTGCTGCGGGGCACTGTGGCAAGCCCGGGCGGTGTGTCCCCTCTTACCGCACTTGATGCACTGCAGCTTATTAAAGACATGCTGCTCCTGCCAGGGTGATGTCCCCAGACTGCATAAATAGGGGTCCCTCCATTTTGTTTGGCTGACCATCAGCTTCTTCACCTCCCGCTGAGGGGGTCTTCCTAGGCCTGGCACACGGGGGCCAGGTGTCAGGGATCCACAGGATCTGTGCTACGTCCCAGCTTTTAAACAGGCCCTTGGAGGAACCCTTCAGTGTGCCAGACCCCCAAGGGGCCCCACCTCTTCCTTGAAGGCTGTGAGGCTGCATGACCAGCCCTTAAGCCGGAGCTTCTGTGCTCCAGCCCTCCTGCCTCACACCGAGAGCTCTGCCCCGCAAGGCCAGCTGAGATAGACGCCTGGCCTGAGACTTGTTCACTGGTCCCTGAAGAGTGTACCTCAGCAAGTATTTCCAGTGACCCCAGGCAGCCTTTTCAAAACAGAGCAGGTGCATTAGCCAGTAGGAACACAGCATCGGAAGTCCCTAGGCTAGCACGGACATATCAAGGGTTAGTCATAGTCCATTCCAGGGCCACCCAGAGGATTCAGGGGGCCTGGGGTCTTCGGTGGCGAGGGGCCCCCGCTTCAGCAGCAATTCAGCGGCGGGGGGTCCTTCCACTCCGGGACCGAAGGACCCGCCACAGCCAAATTACCGCTGAAGACCTGGAGCAGAAGACACTCCGGGGGCCCAGGCCCCACGAGAGTTTTCCGGGGCCCCTGGAGCGAGTGAAGGACGCTGCTCCAGGGGCCCCAAAAAACTCTCGTGGAGGCCCCTGCGGGGTCCGGGGGAAATTGCCCCACTTGCCCCCTCCTCTGGGTGGCCCTGGTCCATTCTGGTTAAGCCAGTGCTCCCCCCAGCCAAGCAGCCGTAGTCACCATTTTTGGCTCTCTCCAGATCTCTCTTTTTCAGGCCCAAGTGAGGGCCCTCTGTCCAAAGGCCAGTTCTTACCCTAGCCCCCTGACACGTCTCAGGCCATTGTCTTCCTGCAGAGCCATGCTGAGTTCACTGCTCCACCTGCTGGAGGTTCCCATTGTCCGATGTTAATTGTTCAGTCTCTGGGACTCCCCTTGTCTTGATCCTCCATTGAGATGGTCTGGTTTCAACCAGTCCTTTAATGACCCATTCATACCACCCCAGACAGTTACATGACACCTCCTCATGTCTCCAGCTCTGCCTCAGGAGCAAATTTAACCCTTCTTCACCCACTGGGTAACAATGCAAAATACAGAAGGAAACTGAGATACACACACGGATCACAAAAATATTACTGAAAGTTTCCACTTGGTAAATGTTGACAGTTTTCTTTATAGATCCAAACAGAGCAGTCTCCACAGCTTCCTCTAGTGGCAGCTCCTTTTCATACACAGCCTTCAAAGTGTCCAAAACCAAAGTGAGCTCTGAGAGCCTATTTCAGAAAGTTACCAAAACGAGTAGCAGCAATTTTTTTTTGGCTTGCAAAAAAGGCAGAGGTACTTTTCTCCTTCCATTTGGTTTCTTAGATTGAACATTTGGTTTAAAAAAAAAAATGGAATCTCTGTTTAGCCTTTATACTCCAGCTCACCAGCTTATTGTGGAAGACATAAGGTTAAGCATGGTAAATGTGGTTTCTCCCACCAGTGTTAAACAAAGGGCTGTTTTCCTACCAATATTTGCATAAAAACACTGCTCAAGTCTGTGTATATGTTGCAAAAATCTTTTCATTAAATTGGAAACTGCCCTTACTGCCACGGGCAGCCATTTTATCTTCACTCTCGCCTTTTTTTTTTTTTTTTTTAAATCACGTTGTTGTTGCCAGCTTTTCTCTGGTATGTTCGTGGCATACACAGAGAAATTAGATAAAAACAAATACCCAGCTGAAAGGTTGAATTACAAGTCAAAACAACACTAGCACCCAAGAACCCAAAAGACACACAGATGGAAAACTAGTGCCTCCCTGTCTTGGAAGCAGCCTCTCACCTCACCTGGCTTTAAGGGCTCGTTCCAGATTGATTGCTGCTAGCACACCTTGCAAGCAGGCCCAGGAAACACCCCCTATTCTCCCTACAGCCATAGCTTCCAGTTCCAACAGGCCTCAATACACCACAGCGAGCAGCTAGTTCTCTACCCCTGTGCTGACCCATGAACAGATGTCAAGTATCAGAGGGGTAGCCGTGTTAGTCTGGTTCTGTAGAAGCAGCAAAGAATCCTGTGGCACCTTATAGACTAACAGATGTTTTGCAGCATGAGCTTTCGTGGGTGAATACCCACTTCTTCGGATGCAAGCAGTGGCATGAACAGATGGATAGAAGAACCCTGAAAGAGTGGAGTAAAAATGGAGTTCTTTAAATACAGCATGTCAGAACCCATTGCTGCCTCCCTGCAGACTTGTTCTGGGGAAACAAGAGCGAATAATGGAATTAACAGCATGTGGACCCAGAATGTATCTGCCTAGAGCAGGGACTTTGGGACCTCATGGAAACAAAGCAGAACATCCTTCTCTGCCATGTGTTCCCCAGGGGTCAGTCCTAGGACCAATCCTATTCAATTTATTCATAAATGATCTGGAGAAAGGGGTAAACAGTGAGGTGGCAAAGTTTGCAGATGATACTAAACTGCTCAAGATAGTTAAGACCAAAACAGATTGTGAAGAACTTCAAAAAGATCTCACAAAACTAAGTGATTGGGCAACAAAATGGCAAATGAAATTTAATGTGGATAAATGTAAAGTAACGCACATTGGAAAAAATAACCCCAACTATACATACAACATGATGGGGGCTAATTTAGCTACAACGAGTCAGGAAAAAGATCTTGGAGTCATCGTGGATAGTTCTCTGAAGATGTCCATGCAGTGTGCAGAGGCGGTCAAAAAAGCAAACAGGATGTTAGGAATCATTAAAAAGGGGATAGAGAATAAGACTGAGAATATATTATTGCCCTTCTATAAATCCATGGTACGCCCACATCTCGAATACTGCGTACAGATGTGGTCTCCTCACCTCAAAAAAGATATTCTAGCACTAGAAAAGGTTCAGAAAAGGGCAACTAAAATGATTAAGGGTTTGGAGAGGGTCCCATACAAGGAAAGATTAAAGAGGCTAGGACTCTTCAGCTTGGAAAAGAGAAGACTAAGGGGGGATATGATAGAGGTATATAAAATCATGAGTGATGTGGAGAAAGTGGATAAGGAAAAGTTATTTACTTATTCCCATAATACAAGAACTAGGGGTCACCCAATGAAATTATTAGGCAGCAGGTTTAAAACAAATAAAAGGAAGTTCTTCTTCACGCAGCGCACAGTCAACCTGTGGAACTCCTTACCTGAGGAGGTTGTGAAGGCTGGGACTATAACAATGTTTAAAAGGGGACTGGATAAATTCATGGTGGCTAAGTCCATAAATGGCTATTAGCCAGGATGGGTAAGAATGGTGTCCCTAGCCTCTGTTCGTCAGAGGATGGAGATGGATGGCAGGAGAGAGATCACTTGATCATTGCCTGTTAGGTTCACTCCCTCAGGGGCACCTGGCATTGGCCACTGTCGGTAGACAGATACTGGGCTAGATGGACCTTTGGTCTGACCCGGTACAACCGTTCTTATGCCAGTCACTGCTCAGCAAAAAAGAAAAAAAAATGACATCTTTTCTGCCATAGGCTCGTTGGCCCGACGTGTGCAAGCCAGTCAGGGGCTGGAGCCTCAGCCTGGTCACAGAGCTCACTGCGGCTAGTCCAGAAAAGGGCTGGCCTGAGTTCAGCCCTCGACCTCACTCTGCTCACTGCCCTCCACAGCCTTGGGATTCTCCTTTGCTTGGCTGGTGGCTCTCATCAGGACTCACGTGGCCTGGGCCTTCACTGGGTTTAGAGCCAGGTGGGGAGTTCCAGGATGTCTGTGGCCCAGGTCCTGCTGGGTTTGAGGACGGCAGGCAGCTACGCAGGGGTTGTGCTGATGCCAGAGACGGTTAATGGGAGAGCTCTAGCAGCAAAAGGGGCAAGAGATGTGGGAAGGGGCTGGAGGAGTGAGAGAAAACACCTTGGCTACACTACCCCCAACTATTGACTCCCTCACTGGATTCTGGGCCTTACGGGAACAGCAGCCAGGCAATGGCAGGGCAGATCCGGTGGAAATAAATGTGACTCTCCTGTGAGCACATCCCTTCCTCCCGCCCCCTGCCCTGGAAGGATCCTGGCTCTCCGCTTCCTTTAAAGAGGGAGTTCAGAGGTGTATGATCATCCTTAGCAGGATCAGAACGGGGGCGGGGAGCTGCTCACACCAAGACACCAGCCTCAAGAAGGCCCCAGAGCCAGAGAAATGCTGATTGTGGGAGGCTGCCAGAGATAAGGGAGATGAAAGGCAGCTGTTGTCCTGGAGGGGCTTTCCCCACCGCTCAGAATAGGCACATTCCGCAAAGGCCACTCTCTGCAGAAGCGGCTCCCCCTAGCTTTGGGCAGGACCCCTGGCCTGGCCTTTCACCACCCTCACTTGGAGCAGTTTGGGGAGGATCAGATCCCGGGTGGTGGCAAAGAAGAGAAGCAAACATCAGGATTTGCTGTCCTTCTGCAGGGAAAATCCAGCTTCTGAAATGAGCCCACTCCCAGCCCTGTTTGGGGTACACCGAGCCCACCCCCCCTTGCCTTGATAACTGACCCCTACAAGCAAAGCCAACCACCGCAGCTGGAACTGTGCCCTGAGATCTTCCCCACACAGCCTCGGAGCAAAATGAGGCAAACCCAAAGGCCTCACTGGGACTGCTGATATCATTGGAAACAACGGCCTAAGAAACCAAATGCTCCAACAGCCTGTTCCTAGAACTCCTGCCCGCTGCCTGACAGAATAGACCCTAGCATCAACATTATCAAAACTAGCAGCTTTCAGCAGCATTGCCAACCAGAGCAGTAAAGCCAGGAGTCAGACCCACATAAACCTCAGGAGATGTGCTTAAAAATCATGTGTTTTTTTTAATTAATACATTTGGAGATCCTTTACTTCCCCTTCTAGCTTCTGAGCCTGAAGATTGCACTCAGGTCACAACATTTTCAAGCTTTTCTCTGCAACCAGGAGCGGGGCTGGAAACATATATTTTTTAAAAAACCAAAACAATGAAAGCTGAGATTCCCTCAAACACTAGACTCCAGGAGCTGGGGCTTTAAATAAAAGCACCAAATATTGTGAGACTTGCTTTAAGATTGTGAGAGTCAGCAGCCTGTTAAAGTTAAGCTTTTAAAACCATTACAGACTCCTTCATAAAGATTGAAGGGTCAGATTTTTAACAAGATTTAAGCATCTAAAGATGCAGATAGGCACCTAGTGGGGTTTTCAGAAGCTCCCAAGGCACCTAGGGACTTTTAACTCCCACCCCCAGGTGCCTATCTGCATCTTTAGACACCTAAACACTTTTCAAAATCTGGCCCTAAGGGCCTAACTTATAGGGTCCTGATTTTGAGGGTTTCGGGAGCCCCTTTCTGGCCTAAAAATATGAATTGGGAAATGCTGCTTCAATTCCTTATAAGGGAGTAATTCTATTGTGTTATGTCTCCATTCCCCTATGGTCTGGGCTCCGCAGCCAGCCAACATCTCCCATGATGCACCATATCCCAACTCCAAGAGGCGAGACCGTAGTGCATCATGGCAGATTGATAGCATGAAGAGCCAGCACAATTCCTATGAGGCACTAGAGCAGCATTTCACAATTGAAATTTTTCCAGTTTTGTCTGAAATATTTGAGTTTCCAGTCACTTTTTTTGGTATTCACATTTCTGCTGAAAAATCAAAACTTTATGAAGAACAAAAAAAAATCTTTTTTTCAACCACATAAAAGTGTTCACTCACCACAGCAGCGCCTCCTCATGGCCAGGCATGGCACAGTGGCTGTCTCCCCCTATGGTGCCCCTGCTGACAGTCACTCCCTCACTGCAGTGGTCTCTCTTCCCACAACTTAGCCCTCTGGCCAGGTCCCAGTTTAGTCCACCCCTTCCACAGTAACAGAGAGTCTAACCCAGCTATAGTCCAATGACCTTACAGCAAGTCTTCCATCAGTCTCTGGGCTCCATGGTCCATATACCCCTCACCTCAGCCCTTCCTCGGCAGCTGGTAAGGGAACCCAGGACCACCATCTACTCTGGGTTCCAGTCCAGGCACCTGTAGCTGGCAGCCAAGGTCCACTCCCTACTGCCTTCATAAACCATTTCCTCCTCTATTCCCCAGAAAGTGACTGCAGACTCCCTCCCTTCAACCTCTGTCTACTCCAAACTTCCTGGCTGGCTGCATAATCATCACCCAGTCCCTCCCCAGCTGGGCTTCATCCTCAATTAAGCCTGGCTGTCTCCTTCACAGGTGCTGCCAGGTATGTTAATTGGCCACCCAGAACCACATTAACCCCTTCAGGGGCTGGGTGGGGGTGCAGTGACACACCAGTGCAGACCAGTTCTTGTTTAAAACAGTGCACAGATATTCTTTGTAGAGCTAACGCTAGGCAGCTGAGCCCAAATGACTTCACACCTCCATCCAACTGGCCAAACTTTTCTCCTGCCTTGCAGAGTGAGTGCAAAATGCTCCCAGATCCAAACCTTTTTGCACCCCTTTCTGCACAGCCACGATTCTCGCCCTGGCTCGACAAGCTGGATTGGCAGTGACCAAGGCCGGCTCTAGGTTTTTTGCTGCCCCAAGCTCTGAGCGCGCAACTGCCCAAGCAAAAAAAAAAAACCAAACAAAAATGGAATGCTGACCCTGGAATTGTCCCGCCTCAATGCCCTGCAATCTCCTGGGAAAACCCTAGTGAATTAAATTTCATATCTTTGGAGTCCATTGCATTAAATGACTGAACTATGTACCCGTGGCGGCCAGGAATTGGATGTATTTCCATAGGGGAGGGCAACTACATTTCCTCCAGGAGCTGAGAACAGTGTTCAGGCAAATTCACCCAGGCTGTGACAGCTGCAGACAAGCCCCACCCCCTGGAGCGGTTGGCATGGACTGGTTTGTATTGGATTTTTCAGGGACCAACAAACAGAGAAAGGCTTTTTGGACATACAGCCTGGTTTCATGGGCGGCAGGTGAAGCTTCCCCAGAGAGAGGCTAGCTCCCTGTCCCACCTCTTCCGGCTCAAGCCCCGTCAACACTCTGCCCAGGCCCCGCCCCTGCTCTGCCCCAGGCCCCGCCCCCTCCCTGCTTGGCCCCTCCCACAGCCGCTCAATGCGTCCCCCCCCGCCCGCTCGCCATGAGACCCAGCCTGCCTGCCGCTCAATGCGTCCCTCCCCACACGCCACGAGACCCCCGACCGCCCGCCATGAGACCCAGCCTGCCTGCCACTCAATGCGTCCCTCCCCACTCGCCACGAGACCCCCCCCGACCCGCCTGCCGTGAGACCCAGCCCGCCTGCCGCTCACCGCGGCCTTCCTCACACCCCCACTTGCCCACCGCTCGCCATGTCCCTCCCCATCCCTTCGCCCCCTGTGGGTTGTGGGGGGGGTGTGTGAGGAGGAGGGACATGGGGACCTCAGGGGCGGGAGGGGAGGAGAAATATTCACCGGGCAGCAGCAGCAGGTGGTGGGGGCCTCAGGGAAGGGGAAGAGGCGGGGTGGGGTCACCATGGCCCAGGTTTCTGTCTCTTGCTGCGGAATTCACAGTATAGTCAGGGAGCTGTGCAGCCTGGCAATACCCCATCAGCCTGGGCGGTGGGTATCATAGGCAGGGGAGGCTGTGCCTCCCCAAACAGCCTGGCACGGCCCTGCCCACGCTCCACCCCCAGGAGTGAGTTCCCATCTGGCTGGGGCCGGACGGTCTGCCACCTGGGACCTGGGGAGGCTGGGGCCTGCCCTGTGCTCTGGGGCTGGGGTCGGCGGCACTGCAGTCGTCTCACCTGCCCCGTACTCTGGGGCTGGAGTCGGGTGGGTCAGCAGCCATGATGGGGGTGCTCTGGCGGGGGGATGAGTGAAAGGGAAAGGGAGGCATGGGGTCTCAGGTAGAAAGGAAGGGGCCAGGGACTAGCCTCCCCCAATGGCCAGTTCACTTGCCCCCCATGCCAGACAGGAGGGAGAAAGACGTGGTCTGCCCCCAAGAGGTGACAGCTGAGGAGCCTGGAGCCTAGAGTGGCCCACGGAGGAGGAATACAGGTGTGACAGGAACTGTGACGGGAATCTTGTGTGGGATGAAATGCCATGATTCAGTGAGACAGTCTCCAAGAGCTGAAATCACACATGCGAGATACATAGACCTGACATTGTACTTCCCTAGATTTTCACTGTCTGTCTAGGTATTAATGGTGGACCCATAACCGGGGTACCTAGCACTTAGGAAAAGAAGAGTTTTGTTTATACTCAAACTCCTGAAATAATTGCTGCTGCTGCTGCTGTGTGGCACAGAACCAAAGGGACTCCCATCAGCTTGAAAAACGAGGTTAAAAGGAGCATGCAGTAAAAGTTAAAAACCCACAGAACACAGTAAGATGCAGGAATGGGATGCGATGGTGCACCTTCACCTGGATCCTGTATTCAGTGCCGGCCACTCCATTTCCAGGGGGTTAGAGCTTGAATGCGGCGGAGGGAGGGGCCGGGACGCGAATGAAAATAAATAGGGAACAGGACAGCTGGAGCCAAAGAGAATGATAATGCTCCCAGATGGACATGGCATGGATGGTGGAGGCAAAGAACCAAGAAAGTGAAAATGTGACAAGGAAAAGAGGAGAAAAAAAACCATGGTGTTCCCTCCAACTCCCAGCCCAACTATATGCACATGCAGGACAACAAGGAGCCGGAAAGGCCAGGCCAGAAGCCTCCTATTAGAAAGAAGTCCTGCCCACAACTCAGCTCAAATGCACCTCTCTCCTGGGTTCATAATAAACCCAAACTGACGTGTTTCCCATGGATGAACTAGTCTTCAATCAACTGAGACTCACTCACAACCCTTATGATTCCAACGACCCCACAGACAAACCTGGACTGGGTGCCACATTTGAAACCCAAACTCCTCAGTAGGAGAGATTCCCATGTATTCGTACGGTCCTCTCTTTTAAGCCCAAGCAGTCAGCCAATATCCAGGGCCTTGCAGAGTTGTTTTCATTGGGGAAGAAATGGATGATACGAGTCAGTGGTTTCTTTGGTGCAATCTTGTTTATTTATGGAGAATGTCCACACAGTCTTTTTTGCCCTGAACAGAATAGAGGCAAACAACAACAGGAGGCACAGTGCTTTACAGAAATTATAGCAACAGGAAGCAGCCAAATCCCCAAATGTGGTAAATCACTCCCTGTCCACTGGAGTCAATAGGCCATATCCCCTTCTTCTTATGTGGCATCTCCATCACTGGAAGTTTGCAACCATGGTAGCCCATTCTACATGATTTCCTGCTCTCTTTGTGGATGAATAGCCCTTTTGATCCAGCCAGGATACTACATCATCCCTCTAAGATCTTTTTTTTCTGCCTCGTGTTCTTCTGTCATCAACCTTCCCTTCCATTGCCCATAAATAGGCATTGTCCACTGATCCTCTTAAAATGTGCCCTGTGAATTGAAATCTTACTTTTCATGAGAGATGACTAGTGTTTGCTGAGTTCCAATCATCTCCATCACTTTTTTGGTTGTTAGGCAATCTATCCATGATATAGAAAAATTCTTCTATAACACCATAATTCAAAGGACTGTAATTTCTTTATTATCGATTGTTTGAATGTCCATGTTTCACAGCTGTAATTTGACACAGACCAAAAACTTCCAAGAGTTAGAATTTAGTCTTCAGATTTATGTTCCTTCTCATCAGATGTTTGTTCTTCCGGAATGTCTCCTTCACTTTTGCTATCCTGGTGATGACTTTACTATCCAATCTTCAATCTTCTGTAAATGATGCTTCCCAAGTAGCAATAATTTCTCACTTTCTGTACAGCTGTGTCATTCACTGGAATCTCACGTATTTTCCCAGGATCCTTGCATACCACCATATTTTTTTTCCTGTCCACATTCCATGCTAACCCATATTCATATATCATCTAACTTCATCAGACCTTCTGAAATCAGCTACCAGCACTGTGTCATCTGCATTGCAAATGTTATTCACTCATTTTCCTTTCATTTTAATATCTTCTTCTGTTTCTTTAATTCATTTAATCAAACATTCACTATAAATGTTGTTTAGATTTTCATTTTCTTATCTCCCGTTATAATCACCTTGTGATTCCAGTGTAATTGTTTCCTTACTCAGTGTTTGTATCCATCATTCTCTACAGATCTCAATATGTCGAGCAATTTGTAGTGGTAGATTCTGTCAAATGCTCTTCTGGAAGCCAATGAAACACAAGTACATTGTTTTCCCAATTTCAATTGATCTTTCTAATATGAGCTTCAAATTCATAATGGCGTCATCATGCCCTTTCCACTTTTGAAGCCATAGTGTTGTTCACGTATTTTCTTATCAATCTTTCCTTGTCTGTAGTCATTACAATCCGCAGCATTCTTCTTTTCTGGAATTTGGATGTACAGTGAGATTGTAAGGTCTTCTGGTAATTCTACGGTGTCTGGCCACATCCCAGGTGATGTAAAACAGCTGTCGCTCCAGTGGAGTCATTAGGCCAGATCCCCAACTAGTGTAAATCAGCAGTCGTTTCATTGGAGTCTGTGGACTCCAGCATGGTAAGTCGGCATCAATGGAGCTATGGTGATTTTCACCAGTGGAGGATCTGTTCCAGAGTCTCTACCAGGGGATGGTTAGGTTTTATCACATAGTTTTAGGTTTTGTTGCAAATATTTTCAGTCTCCTGCTCTGGAAATTATTTCCTGGTAAGATCAGAGATGGTCCTGTGTTTAAAGTCATGAAGAATGCTGCATGTGGTCATGCCTAGAAAGGCAGAGAGCCATGAATCTCTCGCTCTCCTAATTAACTAGCAATATCCTTGTGGCTACCAGTGCAGTTCTCTTCTTCCCGTCATTCAGGCTCTGAAGAGGGTTGCTCCTCCTATCCCTAGAACTGGAGAGCTCCTCTTTAGACCACCAGGCTGTTATTAGCAGTGAACAATTTTTGTAAGGTTCCTTGGAACAACTAGTTTTGAAGGATAATACTTTTAGAGAAGGAGGGGGTGCGTCCGTCTCTATTCACCTCCACTCCACACTCTCTACCCTAAATGAGTTTAGCATCGTGTGCTGAGGAACCTCGGCTGTTGAATTACCAATCTGAGCAAGTTGCTGCAGAAGAGAAGCTCGTTGCGGAGGTTTTCCATGTAACTTATATGAAATATGAGCTCACAGCTAGAAGGCGTAAATCACTTCTGACTGGGGCCCCTGATCTAGGTAATTTATTAATCAGTTTCATTTCTGAAATCATGCTGCTAAGTATATAGGAGATACCATTTGAGGAGAGTGGAATCTCTGAGGTGTGACAAAGCTCTGTCCTTGTCTCCGTGGGTCCTGAGTTTCCTGACAGATTTCGCTAGCCTCAGAGGCTCACTGTGACCCTCCCCTTAACCCTTCTCTCTCTAGAGACAAGAGTCACAGTCTACTGAGCCATTTTCATCATAAGCCAGCGAGGGAGGTGAGGAGAAGCAACCCTCCCTCGCACAGTCTCTGTTGTCTCCCAGTCTCAGTGATTAATCAGGGGGCAAAGGGAGGGAGCCCAGGCCCACCCTCTACTCGGGGCTCCAGCCCAGGGACCCCATAGTATCAGCTCTGGTAGCTGACCTTTTAGGAACAGGACACGTACAATTCCCTGGGCTACTTCCCCACAGCAGCCCCCACTTCCTCAAGCTCCACTTCACCCTTACCTCAGGTCCTCCTTCCTTGTACCTAGTATGGTGTGTACAGCTCAGTCTCTCCAACAGCGCAACTTCTCACAGCTCCTGACATGCGCACAAACGTGACTAACTGGGAGGCTTTTTAACTAGTTTCAGCCAGCCCCTGATTGGCTTCAGGTGTTCCAATCAACCTAGCAATCTCCACTGCCTTCTGGAAAGGTGTCTTAATTGGCCTGGAGCAGCTGACATTTACTTATCCTGGTACCAGGGATTTGTTTAACCTGAGGCTAATATATCTATCTCCCACTACTTTTCTATAGCCATCTGGCCTTGCCCCTCACAGAGGATTTGCATTCTTCACACAGCTTGTCATAGTTTTTATCTTATTTTCAACTGTAGTGCCTTTCTGACTGTCTAAGCGTAAGGCCTGTTTGGGTACAGTCCAGTTAGATGATGGCTCTATTGTATCTTTAACACTATCCAGTGTTTTTGTTCTATGTACCAACTTTATTCAGTGGAATAGCTACATGGTTTGGGGGCCTCCAGGCTGACCTGGAGGGGCTGTGGTTTGCAATTTACTGCCAAAGTTCAACTTCTGATTTCTATGCAATTGTATTTGAGATGAAACAACCTGATTATTTTTCCTGCATCTGCCACTGCTTTGATGTGTAACGATATGTTCCATTTTAAACATTTTGGTTCCACAATGCCTCTAATTTAATACTCCAAATAGACAACACCAAGACAAACTCCTTATCTGCATCTAAACTCAGCACAGCCATAATCTTGGGTTTGCGTGACCGTAGTCTTACTTTCTGTCCCACAGGAAATTGTGATAGCTCACAATGTGGTGTTGTTCCAAATTGGGATGAAAAGTCAAAATATCAAATCTTTTGTGGGAATGAAAAGTTCAGAAAAAAGTTGATTTGGAAATGTTGAAATCTTGAGTTTCGGGTCAGTTCGACGTAAATCGGCACATTGTGATCGGGGCCTTTCATTGCTTTAACAATTCCCTAACTGCGTGTTTGAAGCATGTCTTGGCATGGCAAGACTAACTGGAAAGTGCACTCAGCTAAAAAGTGACCCAGGGGCAATTCTTTAGAGAAAACAATAGGAAGAATGGAACATTGCAAGAGCTGGCCTACTTGGCACGGGCCTTTATCCCTCACAGTAAAGCCCCTTTTCTAGGCTGAAATCCTGTAATGACGGTGCAGCTCTCAGCCTGACCCTACAGCTCATCTGCTCAGACTGGGATGCCCACAGCTCAGGTCTTCAACCCAGAGCCCCCCCATGACGGGTAAGGCCCCAGAGGGGCAGAGCAGGTGGGTCCTCCTATGGGAGGGTCCCCAGCAGTTGCTTGCAGGGAGGCTGCTGGCTCTGAGGTGGCTGCTGTTACAAGCACTGGTGCACTGGGAGTGCTCGCAGGAGCTGTGTTGTTAAACCTTGTCAGGGGTGGAGTTAAAAGCTCCTTGAAATTGATGTGTGAGCCCTTCACTTAAGATCACCGTGAGGCAGCTAAGGGGCCATACCCAAAAGGAGGCCTAATAGAGTCAGCCCAGGAATTTTGGCTTGTGTGGGCAGAGGGGCTTTTGCTGAGTGTTGGAGAGGTGTGGGGGGTGGGGTGAGTGAGAGAGAGAACATCACTCAGTGTGACACAGCCAGCCAGCCAGCAGGACTCAGCAGCAGCTGACAGCAGGGTGGCTGATCTGGGCGAAACCTGGGGAGAGGTTCTTGGGCTAGGAGTGCAGGCCGCAAAGACCTCGCTTGGTGCTGTGAGCAAATGAAGCTGTTTCCTGCTATTTCATTCCTTCTGCATTCGGAGACGCAGGGATTTGTGGAGTCTTTCAGTCAACAAACAGCTTCAAAGAAATACCTGGCTGTCACCACTAGCTACTCCCCAGGGCCCCACTCATTGGCTAGCATGGGTCTAAAGGGGGCTATGCTATAGAATAGCCACAAGGCAAGTGCTTGCTCTGATCTTTTGGAGTAACTCCCCGTTCTGAGCCCTGCTTCCAACACATAGGAATAGAATTGCAGGATCAGCAGGTAGAGCTGGAAGAGGCGGTGGGCATGTGATTAAACACTCCCGCCTGGCCCGGGCCGGTTGACTGGTGCTGTGGGGCTGTGAAATTCAGCTGTGTAGCTGTTTGTGCCGAGAGTGGAGCCCAGGCCCTGGGACCCTACAAGGGCAGAGGGTCCTAGATCCGGGCTCCAGTCCGAACATCTACCCAGCATTTTCAGCCCTGCAGCATGAGCCCCATGAGCCCAAGTCAGCCGAGCCAGGCCATGCTGCAGGTCTTGTATTGCAGGGTTGATGCAGTCCAGGCAGGGTCTGTCCTTACAAGACATTTGCTAGTGCTTCTCCTTTCAAAGTCCTGGCAAAGGGGCTCCCACTGCTACCCATGGCAGATGGATTGACGCTCCCCCAGCTTAATGCAGCCATGCTGCCAGGGCAAACCTTTGCTTTGTCCTTGTTCATGGGGCAGGGCTGGGCCCCTGGTATATTTAATGCTAGTAAATGCCTGATCATGTGGGGAGTTGAACACCCTCCACCCCCCACTGATTCCTCTTCACAGGTTCAAGCCCCAGGTGAGTGATTAAAACCAAACGTGAGGCCAGATCCACGCATCCCAGCTCCCAAGTCACTGACTCCATTTGCCATAACAGCGCATGGGCACCCTCCGGCATGTAACCAGCCACAGGTCAGCAGGCGCGTTTCTGCCCCCCTCCCCTCGCCCCATGACGACAGAGCTCGCTGACAGAAACCAGGCAGGGCTGCTTTCAATAAGCACTGGCTCCGAAGTGACACTGTTATTGTTACCCTGGTCTCAGAATCTGCCACTAAATAAACAAGGTGGGAAGATGCCTGAGTCGCTGTAGCGTGATTCAAAGAAGCTTCTCAGCCTAGAAATCCCCGTCTCTCTTGTTCTTCCTCCTGGTTATTAACCAAACACACAAAGACAAAAATCTGGAAAGCAGGTCCCCAAAGCCCATTGAACTGGCCTCCTAACTGGTGCCCTTCGATGCCGTTTGAAATCCCAGCAAATTGTATCCATCTGTAAGCATTGCCAGGCCGCCTGGGTCTCCAGACATCACCTGCATTTGTCACTCATTCCATGGGCCTGAGCACATGGGGGGCTCACCCCCCGCAACACCATTACCCAGGAGCTCAGTTAGGGAGTGACAGACTCACTAGAGAGGCCTCGCCTGTACCCAGAGCTGTATGTCAAAGCACTAACCAACAATGGCCAAATGTCATGGTACACCTGGGGAAACTGAGGCAAACATAAAAAGGGACTTGCCCCGAACCACAGAGTGAGATTCTATCCAGCAGTGCCGGTTTCTCTTCTGCTTAAAACACCATGTCCCCCTCACTCTCTGGCTAGCATGGGTTTTGCTACCATGATTGTTTGGGGGGGAATCCCTTACCAGGCTGACATTTGAACGCTACTTCCAGAATGCGAGTTATACTGGGTCATGCCTAGTGCTGCTAGAATCAGCCCTGGATCGGAGAGGACAGTGACGGCCGACAGTCATTTCTTGTTGTGTGCAGTGTGATTGCAGCTGTAGAGCGACAAGGTGGGTGAGGTATATCTTCTATGAACCCATTGCAGCGATTCTCAACCAGGGGTCGGGGGCCCCCTGGCGGGCTGCAAGCAGGTTGCAGGGGCTCCGCCAAGCAGGGCCAGTGTCAGCGGCGCTGTGGCCCAGGGCAGAAAGCCGATGCTGAAGCCAGGGACCTGAGCCCCAGCACCCAGGGCTGAAGCAGAAGCCTGAGCAACTTAGCTTCACGGGGCCCCTGTGGCGTGGGGCCCCAGGCAATTGCCCTGCTTGCGACCCACTAACGCCGGCCCTGGCTTTTAGATGCAGAAAACCAGTTGTTGTGGCCCAGGTGGGCCATGGAGTTTTTACAGCATGTTGGGAGGCGGGGGAGAGGGGGCTCAGAAAGAAAAAGTTTGAGAACCCCTGTTGTATTGGCCCAACTTCTGCTGGTGAGCGAGACGAGCTTGCAAGGCACACAGAGCTCTCCTCCAGCAGCGGTGGGAAAGCTACTCCCAGCATCGCAGCTCAATGCAAGGTGGAAGGGATCGTTTCGCATAAGCAGTTAGTGCGTATTGTCAGGGCCCATTCGAGGTGGAGTGGCCCGTTAACACCTCTGCAGTCATTAGACAAAAGGAAGGGGTTAGCAGGTTACAGGTTGTTGTAATCAGCCATAAAGCCAGTGTGGACTGGGCCATGGCCAGGGGTGAATGTTTGCAAGACAAATAGCTGAGAAATGAAACACTTCACCAAAGCTGTTCTGAGGCACAGACGCAGAGACCTTGGTTTTGGGGTTTGATCCTTACCACTTAGCCTCCTTTTGAAGCTCTGCAGGAAAACATAAACCAATGAGCAAGGCAAGAAATGCAACCCAGGGACGTGCATGCCAATCGGGCCTCACCCGGTAATGTTATTTACAGGTTCAGAACAGCTCCATTTACTGGAGGTCACCGAAAAGAGTGATCTCCCTGCCGTACATTTGCCATGAGACCCTGGGACAGTTCCTAGACCAGCCTTAGTGCTTGCAGGAAACTGACCCCAGTGCAGTTCCCCCGTGCAGTATAGGGTGACCAGATGTCCCGATTTTATAGGGACAGTCCCGATTTTGGGGTCTTTTTCTTATATAGGCTCCTATTACCCCCCAGATTTTTCACATTTGCTGTCTGGTCACCCTAGGTACGCCCCCAAGCAATCCTGTCTGGTTCCTTACCACGTTTAGCAGGTCAGACAGTAATTCCTTTGTAACACACTGTGGTTGAAAAGATGGACACGAACATGCTGTAGATACTAGTTACATAAATAGCAGGGGTTCGAAGAGCCAAGCCCATCACTAGTGCTCTCCGGGATGGGTACCCGGCTGCACAGGATGACAGGATGAGCAATGCCCCCAGGTACAAGTACTTGCTTTGTTACTCATCCAACCAAGACAAAGCAGACAGCACAGGAAGGGCAAGATTGACTCTAAAAATCTGGGTCCCCCGAGGAAGCAGGAAAGCGGCCGTTCCCTAAGCAAAGAGACAGCTTTGCCAGGAAGCCTATTAGCCCCAGAGCCCCAGATTGTTTCACTGTCATATGTCTACACTGCAAAGTTGTCGACAAAACTTTGATCTTTAAAAAGCCCCTCTGCAATGCAAGTGGCAGCGTGAACGTGGCTTTTTCCTCTGCGACCCCCCCAGATCTGGACCAGTCAGCCTGTCCCCCTCTGCCTCATTGCAAATCCCACCTAGACGCCTGGTCTAGCCTCTGCTTCTTACTCCCTTCTGCTTGGCAGCCTCTGTAACTCTGTTATGTGTTTTCTAGAACATTCCATTCTTTCTTTATTTCTATTTACTTCTGTAATTTATTAAACCTGTACAGCCCTCTGGGACGTGTTACTATCCAACTGCTATAAAACGTTATTATCACGAGCGCAGCAGTGACAGCTGGTAACTGGTCTGTCCTCAGAAAATGATTTATAATTTAATTAAATAACTCCACTTATAAATAAGCCTTTCCTAGAGTACTGTACACTAATACGGTAATAAGAGGAGCGGCACCAAACCCATTCTAACAATTTCCTTGGCAGTTTTTTTAAAGAATTCAAGAACCTCCCAGGTTTGCAGCGGGACTTTGAAATTTGGCAGGCGACTGGTCCTGGGGTCAGGGAGGTGCCTTTTGCTGGTCCAGGAAAATATGTTCAGATGTGACCAAGTTATAAAATGTCAAAAATGACCATTTCCCAGCTGTGTTTTGCTCAGCAGAATTTGCTAGAGGCAGGCTGTTAAATCCCTGACCATTTTATCTGGACTGAAGCCTCTAGCTTCAGCATGACACACACACAACCGAGAGTGCAGCCTCTTATTAATGTTCTTTCCCTAGAGGAAAGCACCCTGGGCTAGGAGTAAAGAGGTCATGAGTGCTAAACACACATCTTCTGCTAACTGATGTTAAATACCGTTTGATACGGTACCGTATGAAGAATTACTGGTTAAATTGGAAAAGATGGGGATTGAAATGAAAATCCAGAGGTGGATAAGGAACTGGTTAAAGGGGAGACTGCAGCGGGTCATATTGAAAGGTGAGCTGTCGGGTTGGAGGGAGGTTACCAGTGGAGTTCCTCAAGGTTTGGTTTTGGGACCGATCTTATTCAGTCTATTTATCACTGACCTCAGAACCAAAAGTAGGAGAGGGCTGATAAAGTTTGCGGATGACACGAAGTTGGGAGGTATTGCCAATTCGGAGAAGGATCGGGATATCCTCCAGGGAGATTTGGATGACCTTGTAAACTGGAGTATTAGTAATAGGATGAAATTCAATAGTGAGACGTGTAAGGTTATGCATTTAGGGATGACTAACAGGAATTTTAGTTATAAGCTGGGGATGCACCAGTTGGAAGTAACGGAAGAGGAGAAGGACCTCGGAGTCCTGGTTGATCGCAGGATGACCATGAGTCGGCAATGTGATGTGGCCGTTAAAAAAGCTAATGCGGTCTTGGGATGCGTTAGGCGAGGTATTTCTAGTAGAGATAAGGAGGTGCTAGTCCCGTTATATAAGGCGTTGGTGAGACCTCATTTGGAGTACTGTGTGCAGTTTTGGTCTCCCATGTTTAAGAAGGATGAATTCAAACTGGAACGGGTACAAAGAAGGGCCACTAGAATGAGCCGAGGAATGGAGAGCCTGTCGTATGAAAGGAGACTTGAGGAGCTCGGTTTGTTTTCCTTAACCAAAAGAAGGTTGAGAGGAGATATGATTGCTCTCTTTAAATATATCAGAGGGATAAATACCAGGGAGGGAGAGGAATTATTTCAGCTCAGTACTAATGTGGACACGAGAACAAATGGATATAAATTGGCAGTCGGGAAGTTTAGGCTTGAAATTAGACGAAGGTTTCTAACCATCAGGGGAGTGAAATTCTGGAACAGCCTACCGAGGGAAACAGTGGGGGCAAAGGACCTCTCTGGCTTTAAGATTAAGCTTGATAAGTTTATGGAGGGAATGGTTTGATAGGATAACGTGATTTAGTCAATAGGTCAATAACGTGCCGCCACTGGTAATTAGTACCGAGGGTCAATGTTGGGATATTGAAAGTCTTTTTCCAGAGGGTCTGGCGGGAGAGTCTTGCCCGCATGCTCGGGGTTCAGCTGATCACCATATTTGGGGTTGGGAAGGAATTTTCCTCCAGGGTAGATTGGCAGTGGCCCTGGAGGTTTTTCGCCTTCCTCTGCAGCATGGGGCAGGGGTCGCTTGCTGGAGGATTATCTGCTACTTGAAGTCTTTAAATCAGGATTTGGGGACTTCAACAGCTGAGTCAAGGGAGAGAATTATTTCAGGAGTGGGTGGGTCAGCTTTTGTGGCCTGCATCTTGCGGGAGGTCAGACTAGATGATCATAATGGTCCCTTCTGATCTTAAGTTCTATGATTCTATGATATCTGTGCCTGCCATAAACCTTATTGCTGAACAAAGTCCGATAGCATACATAGAGGTTACACAAACTGGGACTAGAACCCAGAGCATGACACTGGTGTAACCACTCAGCAACACTGCCTCAAAGAAAGAAGCGGCCAAATGTCTGAGGCTGTGGCTACACTTAGCACTTCAAAGCGCTGCCGCGGTAGCGCTGCCGCGGCAGCGCTTTGAAGCGCTAAGTGTAGTCAAAGCGCCAGCGCTGGGAGAGAGCTCTCCCAGCGCTGTCCGTACTCCACCTCCCTGTGGGGAATAACGGACAGCGCTGGGAGCCGCGCTCCCAGCGCTGGGGCTTTGACCACACTGGCGCTTTGCAGCGCCGCAATTTGCAGCGCTGGAAAGGGTGTGTTTTCACACCCTGCTGCAGCGCTGCAAATTTGTAAGTGTAGCCAAGCCCTCAGTTGGGCTATGCTGCCTGTAAAATGTTCCTATGCTCATGCACCCTGCTGTTGCAGTGTTATGCATCCTCCCTCCAACCACTAATCCACAGACGATAACAGCACTGCTCCAGTGCTCGGTAAGGTGAACTGCTTAGTAGTGTATGTGGTAGAGGTCAGTGCTGCAAGGCTGAAAGCTCAGGGATTTAACCCTGCTGCTGGCAGAAAAGGGGTGTGTCACACTTGCATGTAACAGAATTTGTTTTTTCCTTAAGCCATTAGAAGAACATTAGTAAGGATGCAAAGTCAAGCACTCCGAAGTTAGGCAATGCCATCTTTACAGTTGCCCACATAGGCACCGACTCCGTGAGTGCTCTGGGGCTGAAGCACTCACGGAAAAAAACTGGTGGGTGCTCAGCACCCACCGGCAGCCAAGCTCTCCTCACCCCCCCACCTCCTCCTCCTCCCCTGAGTGCACCGCGTCCCCGCTCCTCTGCCTACCTCCCAGCATGTCCCGCCCAGCTGCCGCCAAAGAGCTGTTTGGCAATGTTAGCAAGCTCCATTGGGGGGGCAGGGGAGCAGGAACGTGGCGGGATTGGGGCGGGGATTTGGGGAAGGAATTGGAATAGGGGCACGGAGGGGGCGGAGTTGGGGCAGGGACTTTGGGGAAGGGGTTGGAATGGGGGTGGGGCACGGCAGGGCCTCAGGGAAGGGGTGGAGTGGGGGGCGGCGCCAGGGGCTGAACGGGGGTCGGGCAACCACAGGAAAGTGGGGAAGTCGGCACCTATGGTTGCCTGTGCAACCTGAATTCAGCTCCCTGGTGCATTAGGAAACTGTCTTTAATCACATGAGCACGAGCTATTCCTTCCAGAGGCCCCGCCTCGTTCAGTGCACGGGATGGCCCTGGCGCTAGGGCTGCAGCGGGTTATGTACTGAAGGCGCCTGCTGTCTGGGGGCCCTGCCTTGTCTGTCGCAGAACTCGGTGTGCACTGTTGTGTATACTATTAGCACTGGGGTTGGGCAGGTGGAGGCCGGCCCCAAATTAAAGGCCTGTCCTCTCAGCTAAGGGGACAGAACCACTGAGCCCAGGTGACTACTGATTTCTGGAGATAACAAAAGAGAGGCTCAGGAGTGGGGTCAAAGTTTAATAACAAGGAATCCGGAGAGGTGGCACCGGGCAGCGAGCCCCAGACAGCGCCTGCTGCTCAGTGGAGGCTGTCCAGAGTAACTTTGCTCAGAGGCGTGACTGTAAGGGACCAGAAATAGGCCCCCGCCTCAGTGGCAGAGCATCCCTGGTCCAGCTTCCTCCTCCTGCAGTGATGGAGGGCCGCCTTGGCCAGCGCCGGGATAGGTTGACCAGATGTCTTAATATAATCGGGACTGTCCTGATATTTAACTCTTTGTCTGATGTACAATCGGGACGCCATTTGTCCCACTATTGTAGGGTTGCCAGGCGTCTGGTTGGCGTGGAACTGGCAGGCTCCCTACCCAGCTCCGCACAGCTCCTCAGAAGTGGCGACATCTCCCTCTGGGTCCTAGACGCAGGGATGGCCAGGAGGCTCTGCGTGCTGCCCCTGCCACGAGCCCCAGCTCCACAGCCTCGGACCCAGAGGGAGATGTCGCCACTTCTGGGGAGCCGCCTGAGGTAACCACCACCCGGAGCCTGGAACTGGGGCTGTGTCAAGCAAAGTCCCCCTCCCCCATGGCTCCAGTGGGGGCTGTGAGCCTGTGGCTGCCCCCCCTCCCCCCGCATGTGTCCCCATATTTTACTCTTGCGATCTGGTCACCCTATGCCAGGAGGAGGTTGACAGCCAGTCCTGCAGCTTTGTGGGGCTACGGATGTGGTGCACAAGGATCGGGGGTGTGGGGGAAGTGCAGCCTCAGGAAGAGGTTCTGGAGGAGCTGAAGAAGGGCTGCAGCCTGTGCACCAGGGTCTCCCTCTCGCTGCAAAAGGGGCAGGTGTTGGGAGTCCATGAACCACGCCAGATACGTGTCCGTTCTCATGGCTCTGGGAAGAAGCTGCCAAGGAATATCCCCGGTGGGCCGTGGGACCGGAGCGCAGTACAGACTGGCCCCCTGGGTTCTTTGCCCTCCTCAGGTAGCAGCAGGTCCCGCCCCCTGGTATCGGGGCAGGACAGACGGGCGAGGAAGTGGATGATGTGAAACTCGAACATGGAAACGCGTTTCCTGGGCACACTCCGTAGGCAGAACGGCTGGATACCATACAGATGGCTCAGGTGGCGCGTCAGGGCGGCCGGCGATGCTCATGGGGCAGGAGCCAGACAACAAGGTCTGGAGGGTTGGAAGGTGTGTAGTGAATGACGCAAGGAGCTGCAGGAAGGGAAAGGACCGTCTCATGGCTAAGGCAGCTGCATGCTGCCCTTGAGAACTGGTTTCTGTCCCTGCCTCTGCCGCAGCGTTCCTGTGTGATGCTGGGCAAGTCCCTTGCACCAAACACTTCTCAGGTGGTCACGCACCGGGCGTGCCTCATTTTCTGGGTGCCTGATGTGAGACATGCCAGGGGTACGATTTACAGACGTGCTGAGCACTCAGAGCTGTAACTGAGGTCAGAGGGAGCTCTGGATGCTCACAGTCCCCTCCTCCCCCCTACTACCCCACAGCCCCCACCCAGTCAGACTGACCCCACAGCCCATCCGCCCCAGAGCCTGCCCCACAGATCCCTGAAGCCAGCCTGAGCCTGCAGCTCCTCCTGTTCTCATCAGCCTGACCCCATAGCTCCATGGGGGCAGCCTGACTACACAGCCACTCCCCTCCCCCACCGCCTGACTCCTTTCGTCCCAGCCCCTCCTGCAGCCAGCGGGCTCGCCCCAGCCCCTCCTGACCCCATCCCCACTGCCCACAGCATCTCCCGGCTCTCCCCACTTGGTATTTATTTCCAACAGGCAGAGGCTGCTCATTGCCAGGATGGGGTGTTAAGCTTCACCTTCCTGGGCCTGGGGGCCCATCATACTCCCTCCCTCTCTTCCCTCAACCCCCACCTGTCTTTTCCTTCTTCAGTGTCAGCCCCGCTCCCCCCACCCCTTTGTTCCCCCCACTCATCTCACAGCCCTTTTGTGACACTAACTTTGAAGACCCCGCCAGCAATAAGACACATGCTGGGATGTTCAAGCAAACCCCAGCCCCACAGAGACCTGTCCCATCCCCGTCCTTCCCTGTTACTCCTCCAGCAAGGTCTGGAGAGAGGGGAAGTGAAATGCCCCTTTGGGTGTATGTTTGTATAGGGTTACGATAGCTGGGGTTTGGGGAACCGATGAGGAAAACACACCAGATCCATGACGTATCTACTTGTCCCAGAGAGAACCAAGTTAGACAAAAGGCACCTCAGACATTTGGGTGGGGGGTGGAAATCTCTTCCTGGCTTGCAGACAACTGTCAGGGTGATATGAAACACACCAGGGCTCTGGCAGGAGGCTGGGGAAAGTCAAGATTACTAATGGTAGGACAGAAAGTAATAGCAAAAAATAGCTGGCTGGCAGGAAAGCCGGGCTCATGAGAACACTCTAGATACATTCCACTGCAGGGGAACCAAAAAATGTAATCAACGTCAGCACTCCGATTAGTTATAGCCAAACAAGTCAGGTGGTGTCCTGTGCGTATGTGCTGCTGTAGGGCTAGGAGACAGCCCAAGGTTTTCACAGCCCTCTCGCTTCTCCTCGGTGGGAAAAACCAGGAGGTTTCTTGGAAAGAGCCTGAAGCTCTCCTTGCAGGAGGAATCGCAGGGCCATGTTCATGCTGCCCTGCCTAAGGATTGCAGGACTAAGGAGACACTGACTTGCTCTTCCAAGGGCTGGGACTGAACAGCTGTTAAACCTCCACAGTACTTTGACTCCAGCTGTGCTAATGGTTAGTTCCTGGTTACACACCAGCCATTGGCAAGGCCAGGAAGTTTAGGACAAGTGCGCTGCGGTGAACATGGGTCACGCCGCCTTGTGGTTGGTGCTCACCCATACCACAAGTGCAGCACAACTCTCCAGGCTGACGGGGTCTAAAGAAGTGCCATTGTCCTGTGTAAGCCTCGCTGCTTCAGCATGAATCTTAAACACGCCAGGGTCCCGTCACCACCATGCCCATGGGCTGTGCTTTGACCGGAGATACAAAGGCAAAACCCAATGATTTCCATGCCAACGTTATCTGCCCCTTCTGGGAGGTAGTTAATCCCCTAGAGCACGAGGCCAGATTCTGCTGCCCTATCCTTCTCCTGCAATGTAAAGGGGCCAGAACAACTCCTTGGGGAATTTCCCCAGCACCGGGACAGTGTCAGACCAGCACACAGCACCCTACACAGCTACCACAGCTGTTGGGTCGCTCTGGGTGTGTGCCTGGATATGAGGACAGATGGATCTGGGGTTCCAGCAGCCGATAGGCAGCGATGGGGGGCTGTGGTAATGGAGAGCTGGACGGTGCATGCTCTGGGCTGTGCCAACCCCTGAAGCAGCCATGACTTTGGGAAGTGCAAAGCTGGCCTAAAGCTGCCTTAGCTCGCCTGTCCGGGGCTGAGCCTTCTGGCCATGGCGCCTGAGAGGTCAGCAGAGAACCGACAATAACGGTACAAGCAATATCGGTGCATGCCGAGAATGCCACATGCGCGTGCCCCTCCGCAGAGCCATAGCGATGGGAAAGGCCTGGGGTTCCTCCCTCGAGCCTGTCTCCTTGCCAGTGCAGGGGCTAGTGCAGTCCAGCTGGCATGGTTTGCAGTGCCGGGTTAACCCGCTGGGCCTGTCTGATGTCAGAGCACGCCAGCTCTCACCGCACAGTGGTCTCTGCTTACTCCCCGTGGGGCCAGGCACTCCTTACTGCTGGGAGGTGGGGCCAGAGGTCACGCTGACCATCTTCACCGCAGACCTGGGCAGGTCTTGGCACCGCAGACCTGGGCAGTGCCGCGTTGGAGAGAGAATCTAACCCCACGCCAAGGGGGGCCGAGCATTGGTGGTTTTGAGGGGGCAGATTTGGAATGTCCCTGAGGTGGTTTTGTGGGTAGAACTCTGAGAGAACAGGGCCCTGGACACGCCCAGCGAGCGTGACCAGGCCGACGTGGGCACAGTGGGCTCTAACTCCCCAGCAGAGCATGCCGGGCGACAGAGGCACAGCACCGCTCCTCTCCAGTGGTGAGGGCTTTGAGACTAGAAGCCAGGTTTGCAGGGCAACTGATGCTTCCACCCAGCAGCCACGGCAGATCTGTAATCAATGTGCTCTAAAGCCTGGGAGAGGAAGCGCTGCCCACTGAAGATCAGATTGGCAGCATCCCCCCATGACTTCCAATTGGCCCAGGAGCAATATCTAACCATGGAAGCAGTCCCAGGACACTGTCTGTGCAAATTGGCAGTGCTGGGCCTGGTGCTACAGCCCACCCCACTCTGGCACCCTTCTCTGGCTCTGACCCCTGGTTCGACCCCCAACTCTGGGCTCTGGCTCTGACCTTGGGCCTGATTCCTGGCTTCCTGCTCCAAACTGATACCAGGCAGCTCTGTGTTCTTGGGGAACCAGGGCGCAGTATCCAGCCTGTCTGACCCATGAAGGATACGGCCCCCAGCCTCTGCTTGAACCAAAACCAATCAGAAGAAAGACTTACAGAAAGCAATGAAATGGGAGACACACCTAAACCCCTCCTGACAAGGGTGACAGGATTAAGGCAACTCCCCAGCCTCATCTGCATCGGAGACGGGACAAGGAGGCATCTCCATTAACACACAGAATGGAGAGCAGAGATTCCAAGGCAAGAACTGCACTGAACTCTGGGACCAGAACAGCTGGGAAGCACTGCATGATGGGGGATCTGTGCCCCAGATGTTAATGAGCCCACGCCTGCCCACCCCCAGCTCAGCAGTTATCAGACCAATTCTAGTAATGAATCCTTGATTGGTATCCAAAATACTGAAGCTGCCTAATTGCATTGTGAGCTCCCTGGAAGGAGCCCATAGCCCATAGCCAGGAATTATCAGTTCCCATTGTCTAGCCTAAAGAAATCCCCTGAGTCATCAGTTTACCCATAAACAAATCTAGTGTCCTCTCTTGACCCATTGTTGTTTCCCTACAAAAACTCCCACCCACGCTCAGTAAGTGTGCTGATGCCTGGATCCAAACACTGCTTCAGTTCCACTGGGACTTCATCTTCTCCTGGCTGATCATACTGGGGGCTCTGCCTGTCTCCAGCACTCAGGACCCTGAGCTACCACCATCACCTGGGAACCCCGACCAGTTCAAGCTTCAAGGAGTGGTGAGACCCACCCCCCATTTTCTACCTCAGGTGTAACTTTTTTAACTTGACGTGTTTGATCAGGTATAGTTTGCTATATCTGAGTGTTGTAATCTTTAATAAGGTAACTGTTACGTTTGTTTAGGCTCTTCTTGTGTGGTTATCACTATTATTCAATAAATAACTTTTATGGTTAAGCTGGTTGCTTCTGGTTGTTTTTGGCTTCCCCCATTTGCTCTGCAGCAACGCTGTTCTTACCTAAGCTAAAAGATCCCTGCAGCGCCCAAAATCCTGTGGGGTTTGCTCATCAAGTAGGTTACTACCAGAACAATTGTAACGTGAAAGTGGGGATAGGGACGTGTTGAACCTATGATATACGACGGTGGCAGCTTGGAAGTGCTTCTCGACCCAGCCTACTGAGTCCAGAGGCATATAAGGGGTCAGCCCGAGAGTGTTGATTGACCTGGTCCACTCAGACTTGCTCTGTTAATGTGTATGTGTGTGTTCATCTGATTCTGGGGCTGGAGGAACCCAGCCCTGGGGAACCTAGGTCCTGCAGGATAGCTCCATTGGGAGGGGACTTGCAAAGAAGGGAGAAGTAGAGCCCCATATGAACACACGAGTGACACAAGCAGCACATTGATAGAATTTCAGAACACCCCTCCACCCCAGAAGAGTCACCCTAATAAATGAGTGTACCCCAAAGTAATGGGCAAATCTGGTAACAGAACACTAGGACTAACGCCTGGTCCTACCCATGAGGCCAGGCCACCCACGTCCCAGTCGTGACCCGTTGCACAGACTACTCAGACCTCTCTCTGGACGATGCCCCAATAATAGAATGGAGGGGGCGGGCCTCCTGCTGCCTAGCACACCCCAGAGGTGCCAGGTTGTGTATTAACTGACCGAGCTGGCTCACTTCCTCCCTTGTGACCACTCGCCTTCAGCTCAGATGACTGCTCAGCTCCTAATGGTGCACGTCATTCACCTCCATGGACTTCCTGGCCGCCCGCATCACTTCAGACTGATGACCACTGTTCATCCTGAGCTTATGGTGCAAGACCCTCCGGTTACTAGATGTCCATGCCTATGCCTCCTCGCCATATCACCCCCAGATGGATGGCCAGAGGAGGTGAATCAAGTATCAGAGCACTAGCTATGATGTTTCATTAACTATCACCGAGATGACTGACCCACACTCCTGCCCTACTTTGAATCTGTGTACAATAACACCAACCCTGCCTCTACTGAGCAGAGCCCCTTTTTTTTGCCAAGTACAGGTTCTATCCTCAGTTTCACCCCTAATAATGTCCATGCCCCAAACTGGTAGAGAGTTTTCATAGGAGCCATCTGACCAACACTGGCCCAATGATGTTCAAGGGGTGGGTGCGTGTGAAATGAGGATCATGGGGGCTAGACCCCAGGCAACCACCACTTCCACACCATCCTCCAGCAGCTGTGGCAGTGCTTTGATCAACGCACTATAAACCCTGGGAGAATAAACACCACAGGAAGCGCTGCCCAGAGAAGACCTAAATGGCAGCATCCCTATGACCCCTGATTAGTCCAGGAGCACTATTTAAAGGTGGAGGGAGCTCCCGGAAGCTGTCTGTTTACTGCTTAAAGCAAACATACACTCCTTTGTTCAAGACAGGCCTGACCAGTTGGATGCTCTGAGAGTTTGGAACATGCACTCCTATCATCGTACAGGGGACTCTTATACCTTCACATACAATGGTGTCACACACATTTTACCAGGACAATGCTGACCAGCAAACGATGAGTTTTCAAATGATGCCTTACAAGGCGTACCTTGTACAAAGATTATTACAATAGTGTGCAGGGTGTGAACACGGGGGTATGTTCTGTCACTGTCATCGCCAGCCCTGTAACCCTGCATGCCTTAAAATGCTCTGCTGCTGAAGCTCCTTTGTCTGGATGCTCTGAGCCAGCAGACAAGCTTACACTGAGTGTAGGAGATCAGCTGCTCTGGGCCTGCAGCTCTGACTCCAGCAGTCTGCTGGTTACACCACCAGCCTTGGTTACACCTGGCAAGATCACTGTGATGAAGTGGGACTGTTCTTAATGTTTCCTCTGAATTCTGTGTGGGTGCCTCAGTTTCCCCAATGCATTTCTTAAGTCTCCAGTGTGCATAAATTGCTGACACTTTGTATCCTAGCAACAAATGGCTGGGGCCCTTCCCCCATGCAAGGGGATGCTAAGGGTGTCAGTGAACAAAGAGATTGGGTGACCTCCTGGTCCAGGAAAGAGACAAAGGCTAGAAAGGAGGGGCTGGAGGGGGTTTCAGTTTGGAGCTGGCTGGGTACTGGAAGTGAGGGCAGATGTGGGTGTCTGCCTCGCTGGGCCCCAGAATGGACCCAGCTGAGGGGTCCCGTTCTCTGTACCTACAAGCTCTGTTTTAGACCGTGTTCCTGTCATCTAATTAACCTCTGTTTTACTGGCTGGCTGAGAGTCACGTCTGACTGCGAAGCAAAGTGGGGGTGCATGCAGGACCCTCTGGCTTCCCCAGGACCTGCCTGGGTGGACTCGCTGTGGGAAGCGCACGGAGGGGCATATGCTGAATGCTCCAAGGAGAGACCCAGGAGGTGAAGCCGTGTGAGCTTCTTGCCTTGAAGACAGTCTGCACCAAGGGAGAGGAGGTTCCCCAAAGTCCTGACTGGCTTGGTGGGGAGCAGTTCCAGAGCATCGCCCGGGGACTCCGTGACAATCACCCCAACACCCCCAGTCCTGAATTTTCCCCAAACCATGTGCTCTGCAATGTCCAGCCCTTTCCTGGCCCATTCTGAGCAATAATGTTTGTTTGCTCCTCTACTGAGACAAACTGCCCAGCTGATTACTCTAACTGGCATTAACGATCACTTCCATTCCAGCACAGCAGTGGGCTGGTTCACATCAAAAGTAGAAGTAGTTTATTAACAAGAGGAGATAGGATTTTAAGTGAGCCCAAGCACGAAGGACAGAGTTAGAAGTTGTTGCAAGCAACTCAAAAGCGAACAATGCTTTCTAAAGGTTAAGACTGAACAACAGTCTTAGTTCAAGGTAAGATTTTTATCAACTTACCTTCCAGCAAAATGGCTGACCACTCCCTTGGTCAGGATCCCCTCCAAAGTGCTCAGTTCCTTTGTTTTCTTAGCCCCTCCTAGGGTTCTCTGCCCCTCTCCTTTAGAGTCCAGTGACCCTCTGAAATGAATTCCACTGAAGGATACCACTCGCCAACGTAAAGCTCATTCAAACTGCGAGGAAAAAGCCATGGAGTCTAGTGGTGAAGGCGGCTCCATGCTGGTTTCCTCCCCCACTGGTGTTTGCTAAAATGCAAATTGATCTGTTCCTGCAGACTCCTCTCCCTGCTGTGATGCTGAGTCGTTATCTCCTCCTCTTAGCTTGATGGTTGTGTTTACCTTTTATATAAATTGCATTCCCATGGCCTCTTAATGTGCCTTGGAAGTACTTTCAAGGTGGCAGAACCACACTCCTTTGTCTAGGTGGGGTAACGTCTGCCCTACCTAGCAGACACACTTTAAGAATGTAATTCCCAATAGGTTTGTAATTTTGAATTTGTCCTCTGTCCCCGCACCACGCAATAATACTAATGATCTGTGTGTTATTAGCTTTCCATTTATAGCTTACCCAACACCTTCTAGGTACAGGTTATGGAATTAGTGAGTTGGGGTTCACTGACCTGTAGCTAGGACTCACTACCAGATAGCGCCTTGTCCTCTTGCACTGAGATGCTGTTAGGGTGACAGAGTGGTTGGTGTGTGGCCCATCCCCTCCCCAACAAGCAGGTCACTCAGTGGTTTTTGCAGCTCAGCTTTGTTGTTTGGAACATAGGACGTGCAGTGATGCCCCCTGCAGAGGCCTGTAGATGTGGGGTGGGGCAGGGCATCCCAGAGACAGCAGCCCAGTGGGGTGCCCAGCTGTATTTCCCACTCTGCCTGCCCCAGAACCCCAGGCCGGAGTGAGAGGGGAGGGATGGGACTCCGCAAGGCCAGGGTTAGTTGGTGGGTATGTGGCCTGAGGGCACTGAGAAGCACCCAACCCTGGCAGAGGGAGTGGGGTGTTCTGGAGGGAAATGAGCTCTCTGGGAGAACGCAGGAAGTCGGTACCACAAGGGCCGGCCGGCCAGGCGGGTGCTGGGAGCTGACAGGACGAAGGCGCACTGGCTGCGGGAGCTGGAGGCATAGGAAACGGCAGGCTGGAGCTCTCCACAGGAGCCATGTAGGCAGGAGGTGCCTGCAGGACCTGAGAGCCAGTGCAGAATACGGTGGTCGGTCGGTGAGCAAAAGGCCACGGTGAGGGGAGGTCGGTTGCCCAGCACTGTGCCTTATGGGAGGCTGCGGGGGTTGGGTGCAGTGCAGGTACTGACCTTGGAAGCTCTAACTGGCTTCGGACCTGGCTCTCCCCTCCCCATGCCTGGCTGGGCCCAACTACGTAACGAAGGCGCCACACCTGTCATTGCCTCACCCCACTCTGTACCAGCTCGGCAGGCTGCCGGGCTGTGACAGTTACAAAGGCACTGCCCTCTGAGGAGCGATGCCCAGGAAAGGTGGGGGTGAGTGATTTATGCTGCAGGTTACGTGGGGAGTCTAGCACTTGAGGGGGAGGCGGGGACTGTTTTTTGTTGGGTTTTTTTGGACTGGGATTTTTAAACACCCGCCAGAGGCCTGGAGTTCAAGAGAAATGCCTCTTGTTTAATAAACCCCAATTAGTCAACGAGGGCCTGGTGAGAAGTTGGACCCCAACTGCGGTTGCTCCCTAGGTACAGCTCCAAGGATCGTTCATTCTCATGCCGTGTGAGGGGAAGAACTTTGGGCTGGATGTTGTCTAGGAAAGGGAGACCACTGACTGGGGTAACGAGACCTGGATCACTGATCTCAAGGCAGTCTGCAGGTGAGATGTGAGCAACAGCTCATGGGAGAACAATGTTGTACGGCTGGGTAATAACGTGAGCTCAGTGCAAGAAACCCACAGGCACATGGCATTGCTAGCTCCCGCACCTGGAGCCAACAGCACCCTCACGCCCTGACAATGGGACATACTAGCAAGGAACAGAGGTGGGAGGCGGTGACCTGCCAAGGGAACATGAAGAACTGCAGCATTAGGACTATCTCTGGGCTAGGCCAACTCCCCAAAAACCCTGGCTGCTGGGATCCACTTGCCTGGCACAGCTGGGATATGAGAAAGGGGTTTCTCAGCCCAGCCCTCTGCCCCATGGCAGCCAAGAGTGAATGCTGTTCTGCTGCTGATTAGCGGAGGAGCAAACTGCTGATGAGTTGGCCCATCTGAAGTGTCCTGACACTGACTTTGGGTCTCCTCACCCCATCTGCCTTCCTCCCCGAGCTTTAATGGCACTTGGGAAGCTTAGCAAGCCCCCCCTGGACCATGAGCGGGTTTGCTGGGAGGGGTCCACACTGGAACGTTGTACTGGTATAACAGGGCAGTTAGGGGTGTGATTATTTACCTATGGAGTTACAGGATTACAGCTCCTAGTATGCTTAACCCACCCCCAAAACATCATTGTACGGTGGCACTCACTAAAACATTCAGGTTGATAATTTCAGAGCTGATTTAGTGTCTCAGACCCACAAATCCCATTAGAATTAACGTCCAGCTCCCCTAGGCAGCTCTTGCCCTCTCTAATATTTGTAATACAGACAACTTTTCACCCAGAAAATGAATTCTGGGTTGAAGGATTGGTAAATGGCCACAGGTCTCAGCTAAGGGTTTGTTCCAGGCTTTGGGCACTTTTCAATATTCACTCCTGAGGTCCTTCCTCTGAAGCCTCCATTGTTCTACAACTCCCTGTGAGTGCTGACAGGGTTCAGTACACACACAGGACAGGGCTCCTTTTGTTTTAGAAACAGTGGCAGAACAACTCCTTGATTATCGAATACACCGTTTCCTGAACTAACTTCGTTCCAGTGTTCTAACACACCGGTTAACAGAAAGGTATTAAATTGTCAATCAGAAAGGATTTGTGATGGGGTTTTGGTTCAGAAAGACTGAAAATTGAGTGATGTTTTTTAAATTTCTGAAATCTATTTAAAACAAACAGCAAAAACCTTTCATCAGCCATTCTTCCCCCTCCCCCCCCCCCAGAATAGGAGACATCCTCGAGGCTCTGCCAGGCCATAAGAGTCAGAGCAGCATCACAGTAAATAAATGGAGGAGCTGCCTCAAACACTATACCTGCCTCTGGAAATTTCCACCACTTGCGTCTGATGAAGTGGGTATTCACCCATGAAAGCTCATGCTCCAATACGTCTGCTAGTCTATAAGGTGCCACAGGACTCTGTCACTTTAGGCAAACTAAGTGCCTTTTCCACTACCACCACCCAGGGGGCACCGTCAGAGCTGAGATAAGAGCACAGGAGTTAATCTATTTAGACTATAAACGTTACTTAGATTATAAACTGTGGGCCCCTGGAGGTGCTAACATAACACCAGTAAATAAGAACCAGCATTACTGGCTCTCCCTGCTCGGCCAGGATGCCTCTAGTCATTTTGACGTTACTAGTGCCTGAAAGTCTCCAAGATGAAATAGGATCATTAAAATGAAAAAGCTGGGAGAGTAACATCTTTATTAATAGCATAAAATAAGCTGTGAAATATTTTTTAATCATCTGCCCCTTTTGTGCCCCTTTGAAAGACAATTTCTGTCCTCCATCACAGGAGTAACTGGGGATATCATTATCCAGAAGGAATTGTGTACAATATTATAACCAAGGCAACCGCCAATCAGACTTCAGAGCCAGATATTTTACTAAATATAAATAGTAAAAAACAAAAAAAAAAGTTTTCTCCCAATGGAACACATGAGGAAAGATCAGCTACCTCCCGTGCGTATGGAGTGCTAGAAATGGAGGGACAATTCCCAAATCAACTCCTTTTGCCGATGAGGGAATGGTACTTGGGGGGAAAACTCTCAGCTCTTCGCAGGAGTAGATGTCATCTTCATGGTCTTCTTTAGATGATGATAATTTGGCAAGATTTTCATCAAGAAATCCAGCTGTAGTGTTTGTGGCTAGAAGGAACAACAGATTAGACAAGCACTGGCAAGGGGTAAGAAACAAAGGCATGTTAAACACAGTGGAGCTGGCTCTGTAAGTCAGTCACCTAATTTAGACCCCAATCCTGCCCCAAGATCTGTATGGGCAGACTCCATTGATGCCACAGCACTCCAGCCCAGTGCACGAGTCTGACAGTGTAGAGCCATCTGTGGGACTGGCACCAGTCTGTGTATAGCCAAGGCACCTGGTCACTAACATGCTTTAGAGAGGTCCTGGGCCAAGGCCCTTGGGTTACTGTAACAGCACTGCAATTTTGGAGACCAAAGGATGGACAGTTAAACACAGGCATGTAAAGTGGCAGATGCACAGAAGCTTAACCTGAGTGCACAAGGCAAATGTTTATGCTGTATTGGGCAGCTAGGGGGAGACACACTCCAGATATTTCCTAAGTGACAGGCCTTCAATGTCTGGCCCAGTGAATTCTGACATACTGCAAACCAACTGTATGGAAGGAAATTAAATTGAAGCTCCCAGTGAAGGACCAGAGTATAGTTGGTTAAAAAGCTGTCAAGACTAAATGTGCTCCCAGAAGAGCAGGATAGTGAACCTCAAAGGGGGCCACTGGCTGCCCTGCCTGCTGCCCCAGAGGATCTATGCAGGGTTGCTAAGGAGGGCCGTTCTTTGGAGTGACACACTGTGTTTTCCTGCTGGAAGAAAGCTCTGCAAATCTGGCTCCCAGCTTTGCTTCCCCGTCTTGGATCACATGTTTAGCAGCTCTTCTCTCTCGTGGGGTAGTGTGCCTGCTTCAGATGAACGGAAATGAACTGCGTGGCTCAGTGCGGAGCGGCAGACAGCATGCCCTGGCAGTACAAGATACCCACCTGTGGCCGTTCAGTCTGCACTCGGCGAAGGCACTTCGCGTCATAGATGACTGTGTTCTCCGGGATCACTTCATTTGTGTTGATGTTGCAGCAGGCCCCGATGACGCAGCCACTGGTCAGAATCACATTCCGACCAACAACGGCTGCAAAACAGAGAAAAAACCCTTGCCGTGGCTGGAAAGGGGAGGCAGAGACAATCAAAGCAACCAGAGTGCCTCGAGCCAGGACAGGCAATATTCACACACATTCAAACTGCCATGCTGGTCTCAAACACTCCTTTCGCTCGCCCAGCCCTCTCTGTCCTGACTTCTACCAGCCTTCACGCCTGCTCCAATATACCTGCCTCCCACCCTGTTCCCTTCACGTAACTGCACAGTGCTCGCACTTCCATGCCCTGGTCTCTCAAGGCAACTCAGCCACTTCCCCATCCGATTGTGCAGGAAAACCTTCCCTGCACTGCAACCCTGTCACAGATCCGCTATACAACATGCAAATCACATCTAGTGTATATTGCTTCAGTCTCACAGGGAGGAAGCTGCATTCACAGTTACCGAGTGTGCACACAGCTGCTCTGGAGCGAGTCAATAATCCTGTGAGGTGCACTCACTGCAGCACTCAAGAGGGGGAGTGCCACACAGCTGGCTTCATGCTATCTTTGAGCCCCTTCCCAATCCTGGGCACAGCCCAACTTAGTCTTCATTTCACTCCCATGTCTCCCTTGGTTACCAATCTCCGTTTCATATCTGTGCAATTATCAGGAGATGTGCTCCAACAGCCTGCAGGCAACAGAAGTTTAACTTTCATAGACTAGCATCCAAAAGTCAAAGTCATTAGAAAATTCACTCGAAACCCTTTTGATCCCAATTCAGTAGCTCTGCAGCAGGAACAGAAGCCACCGCTGCATTCGGTCCCTCTTCACCACTTTTAAGGCCAATTAAACGTTGCTTTCAAATTGCTGGGCTCTGTGCTTTCAAATGGGAAGGCTGCTAATTGACTGGAATCACGGGAGTTAGAGATGGCACAAGCCATTCAATAATGTAGTCCACCCCCCTGCAAGGGTAGGGGATAGTCCACTGGGAAAAAAGGTGTGGTGTTAACACCAACATATTACAATTCTAGTGCAGAAAAAGACAGTTGTAGTTTTAACACATGCTGCTTGGTCAGCTTCCTGACCAGGGTTTACCTTGACCAGCTACCATGTTAAAAAGCACCCCTTTGCCCCTTTCCCTCCTGTCGTACACAGGGCCTGAGAGAACATTTAACAGATGCCAAAGCGATGCTGCACTAGATCAGGGCTCTCAAACTCAGATCACCCTGAGGGCCACATGAGGACCAGTACATTGGCCCGAGGGTCGCATCACTGAAACCTTTTCATATAACGATACAAAAGTATAGTCAAAAATGAAAAAAAAGGAAGGGTAATCTCTTGGTAGTCCATCGATCCGATGATGACAAATCTGTGCAGCTCATCTGTTGTTGGTCTCATGGTGGTGTGCTCTCTGATGGCTGTACAAGCCCATTCTAGAGGTGCACATTTGGCTGCAGATGGTGCATGGGAAGTTCGCAGTCAGTGGGTTGTGCGCTGCTGATGCCCTGTGACGTCGTTCACGTGCCTCTTGTAGATGCCGGCAGCGGCCTGCCTCAAAGGTGATGCAGGTATTTCTGCCTGTTGCACGCCACTGTGTTCTGTCGCTGGCGGCGTCCTCAAGGTCCCTAGGCTTGATACTGCTGTACTGCAGATTGGCTTTGATGGTGTCTTTGTAACGTTTCCGTGGACGACCTATATGCCGGATGCCCTGGGAGAGCTCACCATAGAGAAGCTGGCGGGGGATTCTGTTGGCATCCATGCGGCTGACATGACCGGTCCAACGTAGCTGTGACTTCATGATCATCATTTCGATGCTTGTCATCTGGGCTCTCTCGAGGACCTCGAGATTGGGCACTTTGTCTTGCCAGCGGATCTTCATGATGTTGCGGAGGCAGCGCATGTGGAATGCTTCGAGCTGCTTGATGTGACGCCTATATAGTGTCCATGTTTCGCACCCGTACAAAAGAGATGAAAGAACAACAGCTCTGTACACAAGCAGTTTTGTTGACATCCGGATGTTGTGGTGATTTAAAACTTTGACACGCAGACAACCAAGTGCCCGGTTTGCTTTGGATATTTGTGCGTTGATCTCATTATCCAGTGATGGATCACTGGATATGACACTACCCAGGTATTTAAAGTTCTCCACTACTTTCAGGGTAATACAGTATGCTATTAAAAGTCAATGTATTAACTTTTTAAAAACTGTAATGCGAAGAGGGTTTTAATATAATATAAACACCTGTAACTATTTCTTATGTGGTATCACTGATGACGAGCTACACTAACAATCTATCAACATAGCTGTAACTGCAGGAACTTCTTAAAGTAACTATTCATACAAAATATGTTGCCACTTTTAACAAACATTCTTCCCAACTGCTCACAGCAAAGAATCACACATGCTAAACTTCATACCTCAGACTGCTCGTCTAGACCATGAGGCCCCTTCCCCACCCCCATTCCAACCCCTTCCCCAAATCCCGGCCCCACCTCTTCTCCACCTCTTCCCCTGAGAGCACCGCATCCCCGCTCCTCCACTCTCCCTCCTGGAAAGTCCTAAGCGCCGCCAAACAGCTGTTTGGCAGTGGCAAGCGCTGGGAGGTAGGCGGAAGAGCGGGGATGTGGCGTGCTCAGGGGGAGACATGGCGCGCTCGGAGGGGGAGCTTGGCTGCTAGTGGAGTCGGCGTCTATGGCGGGCCGCAGGAAATAAATGCGGCCCGCAGGCTGCATGTTGGAGACCCCTGCACTAGATCTTACGCAACAGGCAAGTACATAAACCCCCGGCTTTAACAGACACAACATAATGTAACAGGCATCAAACCTGCCAAAGAAGTGTTTGATGATTTCAGCATGAAGACACAATTAGTAACACTTACCTTTTGATTCAATTACGTTGTTATCTCCCATTTTCATTGCTTGTGAACCTACAAGTTATAGTTAAAGAAAATATATAATTCTAAGCCCATATCTCAAATTCCCACCAACAAATACCCACATAACCCCTCCTTCAAAAACATAAACCCACAACCCAGGAAGGAAAGTGCTCATGGACCTATGCGTGTGTCCTGCACTGATTTTCATTGCTTAGGCAGGACACTGAAGCTGTGACTATAGTATTCCAACAAGACACGCAGAAAGGCCTATAGTTACAATGTGTGGGAAATTACTGCTGCCTAATATTTCACCTTTTTCCTTTTTATCGCATTGAATCTAGAAAGATTTTGCGCTTCCTGTGTCCTGAAACCTATAAGGCCCCCATGTTATTTCACATAAAGATATGTGTTTTCAAGTGACTAACTTCAGTTTCAAATTCAAACCACAAGAGTCGCCCTCTTCTAACTGAACACAAATTGTCTCCAGATCCTCCAATGCTGCAAATGAGAGCAGGTTGTGGCCAGTGCACATATCTGTTTTTCTTGTGGTTCGTCAAAGCCCCATATTCTAATCCTTGCTCTCCCACTGACTTGTTGTGTTACCTTGGGCAAGTCACTTAACTCTTCTGTGTCCTTTTTTCCCCTCTGTAAAACGGGAATAAAAGTTAGCTACCTCACAGGAATGGTATGACAGTTAACGTTTGTACAGTGCTTTGAAAATATCGAATACTAACGTGTTCAAGTTTGCGTTTTACATCACTGCTTAGCAAGGATACAACAGCCAACTTCAAAAACATTATAGGTGCCAATGACCATTGGTTTTGCTTCCACCTCTTCCATGTCTGGTGAAATATTTTCAGGATATCTGCAAGAGGATTGAAGAATACATTTAGAACTGAACATTCAAAGGGTAGTGTCACCTTAGAGATCAAGTGAAAGGAAAAAGTGTCCTTCCCTAGAATCTCTACCGCATTTTAGATTATTAAATCCTACTCATTTAATTTTAAATATAAGGTTGCTGGTTTACTTATCCATTTCTCCCAGCCTGGACAATGAAGAGAGGCTAGTCAGTTTCTGGAGTCTCATGCAGTCACTGAATGCTGCAATGTTTAAGATACAAACAGAGCAGAGGAAGGAGTTAGTCTGAAGGAGAACTGGAAAACTTAGAACTTTGAATAGCCATGGAAATATTTCTAATGAGCTTTGAAAGTTTTGTAAAATGTTTTCTTGACCTCAAGCCTGCTGTGAGGGTTGAGATGAACCTCAAATTCAACACAGCAAACTCAAAGTCAATTTTTTGAATCTCAGTAGTGATGAAATACTGAGAACACAGAGAGGGATGAAGAGGACTGTTTCCTAATTCATAACATCCTTATACTGCTTCTCAGAAAGTCCATTTAAGAGGGAAACAGAAAGTAGACAATAGTAACTTATGGACCCCAGCTTTGTGACTGCTGCTCCACCATACTGCTATGAATCATAGAATATCAGGATTGGAAGGGACCTCAGGAGGTCATCTAGTCTAATTCCCTGCTCAAAGCAGGACCAATCCCCAACTAAATCATCCCAGCCAGGGCTTTGTCAAGCCTGACCTTAAAAACCTCTAAGGAAGGAGATTCCACCACCTCCCTAGGTAACTCGTACCAAGGCTTCACCACCCTCCTAGCGAAGGCAAAAGCTGCTCAAGCCCCGGCCCTACCTACACGCCAGACAAATCTCAAGGAACGTGCTGCAACATTTTAAGGTAGCTATTTCAAAAGGATTGACCGTCTGGTTTTTGCGGTGTATCTCCCATTTTTATCATGAAGCTGAGGGAAGAATTTTGCAGGCAAATTTTTTTTTCTAGACAAAGTGACAAATGTATTTGACAAGCACAAATAGGAATAATTTGTGGTTCTAACACAGTGATGAAGGTTTCTCTTCCTCTCAGGCCATGTAAACATGACTTTGTGGCTGAGAAGGTGGGCAGACCAGGGTGTGCAATAATAGCAGTACTGGGTTGAGAGAGTTTTAGGGACAAATGTTGCATTGAAACCTGGGCCATCTCTCTCCTGCCCCCAAATATTATAAGCGGTTCCAGACAGCTAATACCGTGCAGCTGTGGCAAGCATCCCCACTTTTGATAACTAGATTAGAGTGACAGCTCAGAAGACTCCAGTCCTCTGCTTAGCCCAGAACAGGTACAACACAGGGAGCCACAGCTGAGGCTTCCCTCTCACTGCCCCAATCCGGAGGGACAAATTCTAGGGCTAAGAGATAATCTATCTTCTATGTTCTTTCAGTCCTGAGCCGCCTGCTGAGACCGCCAGTGATGGTATTAAACAGAGATATTTGTGCCTTCAACAGCATTGTCAAGATTCTTACTAACCCATTTATGATCAATGTCTGCTCTTCTATGAGATTGCCTTCACCAATCACTATTGGTCCTGCTTCTGCAATGATTCGCGCTTTAGGGTGAATCACTGTCCTTGGTCCTGTGGAAACAAGATAAGCTTGTTACTAGCAGAATCTAAACAACTGATGTTACTAAAATCAGAGAGAAGGCCCCAAGCGGGGAAATCATTTGAAGATGTGTCATGTGTGTTTCAACATCACAAGAATTCCAGAAACAAAGGAAAGGGACATGGACATGATTACCCGAAACATAGGAAAAATACATTTTAACTCAACTGAGAGGCAGGGTGGGCTTGTGGTTAAGGCACTGGCCTGGGACCAGATCTGCCAGTCTCCCTGTATGTCCTTGGACAATGAGTATCAACCATTCAAGAATGTCAGAATTCAAAACAAAATCTAAATATTAGCAACAGTTCAGGCTGCGCTCCTCAAGTAAGAATGCCAAGCAATCTTAGCCCTGCTCCTATAGCTATGGCCTGAATAACTATGCTCACACCATCTCCAGCCACAGTTTCATTTTATCAGTGACCCCAGGAAAGCTAGACTACTACAACCTGAACTGGGTAGTGGGTGGGCTATTTGAAACTCTTTATGGTCAGACAAATACAAGAGTCCTTCCTCTGCCCAAGTTTCTGATTGGCAAAAAGCATACCGAAGGCAGTAACTGCTCACAGTATTAGAGGTCTAATCCTGCCAAGTGACATACATAGAGAACTGAACCCTATAATTCCAATGGCCATTACACACAGAGATGACATGTCTCCATATACAGGATACATGTGCCCAGTCCAGAAATTAAAGAACACGAGAAAAGCAAAGGCCAGGCACTGATCCTGCTTGCTGTTCTGCACATGCACAGGAATCTTCCTGCAGAAAAACTGGGTGGATTGGGGGCTTAAGATTAGAAATGTATGTACATGAATCAAATGATAAAAGCAATGTTCTGTGATGCGCATTTTTGATACTCTGCAAGAAGAGGTGTTAGACTGACAACTTGACAGGGCCAGAGTTCAGGGTTCGAGTTCTTGTTTGACAGTGCAAGCTTAATTCACCATTTCTTGGGTTTCCAATTTAAAACACAACAGGACCCCACTAGTTCTTGAAAGGCAGACTTCATGCATCCTGAACTTTCAGTAAACAAAGGCTTTCTGTGGGGAATTATACTGTGTGAACTGTGGTACCATAATATAAAGAACAAAAAAGAAAGAATTGAACTCTCACTCCTGTAAAATGCTTACATAAGTAAATTTATGCATGTGAATAGTCCAATGGATTTCAATAGGGCTGTGTGTAAGTTATGCACGTGTGTATGAAAGGGGAGCCAGTTTGAAACCTACCACTTTTCTTTAAAATTGCCCTCTAGTCTAAAGGTCTGAATAGCTCAGACTGTGAGGGCACTGCAAGTGGGTGCTATGTGACAGAATGTCTAATGCATTTCACAGTGAGTCAGATTGCATGTGCCACTCGTGAGGTCTTCACTGTGTCAAAGGAAATATTGATAGCAGTGACACGAAGACAGAATTTACTGCACTAGTCTTCACTTCGGGCTAGATTTCCACCACAGAGGTGCAAGCATGCCACAGATAACTTACTGGGAAAACACATGGTCTTCTGTCACTAAATCCTGGGTAGTTATTGACTACCAGAGAACTGAGGCTCCATACACTACCTTCCGTTTTCAGAAGTACGGATTCAAATCCAATAGGGTAGTGCTCCTGGGGAAGAACAAGACAAAAGAAGCAGCATTGTAGTCTCTCTTACCGATAGTTACATCTCCCCTGATTTCACTTTCCACGCAGACAACAGCTCCAGGAGCAATCTTCACACTGCAACCAAAAATTAATATTAAAAGAAATAAACACAATGCTTTTTAAGGCCAAGAAAGAAGCCTAAGAAAGCTGGGTAGATTTGTACTAACGGATTCCATCCAACTTGCACCTACTCTCAACATTTTCACTGAGCTCCACAGTTCAGAAGATCATACATACATTTAAAGAGACACTTGAGCATCTCAACTGATAACTGTATAAACCAATGAGAAAAATCCTCGGGGCTCTAAATGTGAATTTTTAAAATCTATCACTCTGTCAAGAAACGAAAGATAAAAATAGTGACTCTTTCTAGATTCATGAACACCTCTGTTTTGCATTTCCTCTCATCTCTGCAGCACTAACTAAACAGAGATGAGCCAAAAAGTCTGAGTCATGTGATTACAGGGAACATTTCATTCCCACACAAAGAAAGGAGACACTGAACGGCATTGAGGTGGCATGGGAGACAGTAGTAGTATTTACTATTGATCAGACTCAGGTCTTGAGGTTATGTGATAATGCAGCACTTCAGTATCCACAGATAGGATGGGACAGGAAAGAAAGCGAACAAGATAAGAAATGGACCTGAAACAAGTTCACATCTGCAGGCAGGACTGTGACCAGCCAAACAAAAGTATATGTACACAGTGTGTCAGGCCATGCAGTGGCACATCTCTGGTACTCCCCATCCCAATTTCTACCAAGATAGAGTATCTATATATATAGTTGGGGGTGGGAGGTTCAGGTGCTAACCTCTGGAATTTTAGAAAACCTAATGGAATTTCCTAGAGGATGGATATCTAAGGACACTTAAAGAGAGCTTTTATGCAATAGCTGTGTATTCTCTCTCTTCCCCACACCCTACATGGGAGAGATAGTGAAGTGTGGGGGGTCTCTTTCCTCCCCCCTTCACCTGGCAGGGGAAGGGAACTGCAGGGTGGGACAGCTCTTTCTTTAGAGAAAGAGAAGCAAATGGGGTGCTCCCTGGCTAGGGGGCTTCTTCCTCCATCAACAGGAAAGGCTCGAAGCCCCGAGTTTCTTCAACCAAACACCACCTCTCTTTGAGCGGCTTGCATTTCAGACCCCCCTCACTCACAGGGCCAGCACTGCCACTTACTGAGAACTTTCCCCAAAGCCATTGGAAACATCTTTCATCACAAGGCACGTTTCCCAGTCCCTGAATCATTCGCGTGGGTCTGCTCTGAACCCTCCGGAATGGAGGAACAGCTTTCTTGAATGATGGACACCAGCACCGGATACAAGGAAGACCCGCACAGGCCGGCGGAGACCCGGGGCTGCAGCCGGGCAGCGGGGCGGCCCGGGAGGGGGGCCGGGGCTGTAGCCGGGGGCCGGGCGGCCCGGGAGGGGGGCCGGGGCTGCAGCCGGGCGGCGGGGTGGGGCGGCCCGGGAGGGGGGCCGGGGCTGTAGCCGGGGAGCGGGGCGGGGCGTTACGCTGGCAGGGCCAAGCTGGGGCCAGCGGCGGGTGTTTGCCCAGTGACCGCTCGCCCGGCCCCGCCCCGCCAGGGATCGCGGCCTCCAGCGCTGCCCCGGGCCGGGGTGTCGGCGGCCCCCTCACCTGCTCTGCGTCCTCTCCGCCATCTTCCCCGATCGGCCAGCGACTGCTCGGCCTGCGCTCCGGGCGGGGGGGACTCTCGGCGTCAGCGCTCGATTGGCCTCCCTGGCCGGGGGAGGGGCCGGGGCCGGGGCGGCTCAGGGGGTCGCTCTGCGCGCTCAGATAGGATGGGACAGGAAAGAAAGGATGTGGGCGTGGTCCCGCCCCTGGGCGGTGTGGGGGCGGGGCCAGCCTAGCGCGTAGCCGGGCGGGGAGGGGCTGCGTGCGGTGCCCGGGAGGGGCCAGGCTGGGGGTCCCCGGCAGGGAGGGGCTGTGGGGGTGCCCGAAAGGGGGGGCCAGGCTGGGGCTCCCTAGCAGGGAGGGGCTGTGCAGGGTGCCCGGGAGGGGCCAGGCTGGGGGTCCCTAGCAGGGAGGGGCTGTGCAGGGGGGCCAGGTTGGGGGTCCCTAGCAGGGAGGGGCTGTGCAGGGGGGCCAGGATGGGGGACCCTAGCAGGGCGGGTCTGTGCAGGGGGCAGGCTGGGGCCCCTGGCAGGAGGGGCTGTGCAGGGGGCCAGGCTGGGGGCCCCTGGCAGGGAGGGGCTGTGCAGGGGGGCCAGGCTGGGGGCCCCTGGCAGGGAGGGGCTGTGTGGGGGGGGCAGGTTGGGGGTCCCTAGCAGGAAGGGGCTGTGGGGGGGGCAGGCTGGGGGTCCCTAGCAGGGAGGGGCTGTGCGGGGGGGACAGGTTGGGGGCCCCTGGCAGGGAGGGACTGTGTGGGGGTGCCCAGCATGCTGCTCTCTATCCTTCCCAGTCCCTGCCACGGTGCCCCTCTCCCTTTCTCACAAACGGGGTATTCCCACGTGAGCCCCATGGCTCAGGACTGCGCTGGGCTGCTCCTCCCAAGGCTGGCCAAGGAGGAGCAGCGGTGAGGTGGACGCTGCAGCCAGTACCATCCTGTGCTAACAGTCCCTGGGGGGATGACAATGGGAACTGGGGCTGGAGCTATTCAGGGTAAGTCTATACTGCACCTGGCAGCAGCCTCCCACAGACTTGTGCTAGTGCTGCTCAAGCCAGCATGATAAAAATAGTGGGGATGTGGCAGCTTGGGCTCTCAAGCCCTCTGGGTCTGAGGTCAGTGGCTAGCCAAGTCTCTGCTGCACACCACTATTTCTGGCATGCTAGTGGGAGTCTGTCTAGCTGAGCTGAGGACCCAATCCCAGCCACAGTGTAAACATACCCCAAGGGCTCAGGTGTTGCAGTGCTGTGTATAGAAACACCTAACTAAGCACCCTGCAGCCCAGCAGACTCCTCAGTCCCAAGTTAAGTGCTCAGTTCCCTGTACAGTGTATGAGGAGAGAAAGGGATTTCCAGTGATGAGCTGCCAAAATCTTAACAACGGGTTCCCTATAAAAAGTTCTGATTTAAGGGATGTGCGACAGCATGTATTTTTTGTACCAATAGGGTTACCATACGTCCATATTTTCCCAGGAGGTGATTAAGAACCGAAAAGCCTGACATGTCCAGGAAAATACAGATGTATTTTAACCCTACCTAAAGTTCTTTTTTAAAAAGATGGGGCTGAACTAGAAATGAGCTCCGTTTCACATGTGTGGGTGGTGATCAGGGACAGTCTCAATTTTTGGGTCCTTTTTCTTATATAGGCTCCTATTACCCCTCACCCCCGTCCCGATTTTTCACACTTGCTGTCTGGTCACTCTAGGGTGTGCACATGTGTGGGTCCCAGCTGCTCCCTGCCCCCCGCTCATTGAAGCAGGTGTGCAGGGTTACTGCCCTGGGAACTGCAGGGCACCAGTGGATGTGGGGCTGGCTGCAGATACGGGCGTGGGGCAGGGCTAGCTGGAGGCAGGGAGTGACACGGGCTGGCTGTGGGCAGGTGATGCAGACGGGCGGGCTGCGGGTGGCTGTGGGCAGGGGGTGGCTGCGGGAGGCTGCGGGCCGGGGGTGGCTGCGGGCAGGGGGTGGCTGCGGGCAGAGGCTGGCTGCGGGCAGAGGGCGGCTGTGGGCAGGGGCGGGCTGCGGGTGGCTGTGGGCAGGGGTGGGGCAGAGGCGGCTGTGGGCAGGGGCTGGCTGCGGGTGGCTGTGGGCAGGGGTGGGGCAGGGGCGGCTGTGGGCAGGGGCAGGCTGCAGGTAGGGGTGGCTGGGGCAGGGGCTGGCTGGGGCGGCTGCGGGCAGGGGCTGGCTGGGGGCAGGGGCTGGCTGTGGCCAGGGGCTGGCTGCGGGTGGCTGTGGGCAGGGGTGGCTGGGGTGACTGGGGCTGGGAAGGCGGGGAGGCGCAGATACTCACACGGGGTGGCTGGGGCAGGGGCTGGCTGGGGCGGCTGGGGGCAGGGGCTGGCAGGGGCAGGGGTGGGGCAGGGGGTGGCTGTGGGCAGAGGGTGGCTGTGGGCAGAGTACGGCTGTGGGCAGAGGGGTGGCTGGGGGCAGCAGGGGCAGGGGCTGGCTGGGGCTGGCTGGGGCAGGGGTGGCTGTGGCAAGGGCTGGCTGCGGGCAGAGAGCGGCTGTGGGCAGGGGCTGGCTGCGGGTGGCTGTGGGCAGGGGTGGCTGGGGCTGGCTGTGGGCAGGGGGGCGGCTGTGGGCAGGGGTGGCTGGGGCGGCAGGGGCAGGGGCTGGCTGGGGGCAGGGGCTGGCTGTGGCTGGCTGTGGGCAGGGGTGGGGCAGGGGCTGGCTGTGGGCAGGGGTGGCTGGGGCAGGGGTGGCTGTGGCTGGCTGTGGGCAGGGGTGGCTGGGGGCAGGGGCGGCTGGGGCAGGGGCTGGCTGGGGCTGGCTGTGGGCAGGGGCTGGCTGGGGCTGGCTGGGGCAGGGGTGGCTGGGGCAGGGGCGGCTGGGGCAGGGGCTGGCTGGGGCTGGCTGTGGGCAGGGGCTGGCTGGGGCTGGCTGGGGGCAGGGGGTGGCTGTGGCAAGGGCTGGCTGCGGGAAGAGAGCGGCTGTGGGCAGGGGCTGGCTGGGGCTGGCTGTGGGCAGGGGGTGGCTGTGGGCAGGGGCTGGCTGTGGCTGGCTGTGGGCAGGGGGTGGCTGGGGGCAGGGGCTGGCTGTGGGCAGGGGCTGGCTGGGGCTGGCTGTGGGCAGGGGCTGGCTGCGGGTGGCTGCGGGCAGGGGTGGCTGTGGCAAGGGCTGGCTGCGGGAAGAGAGCGGCTGTGGGCAGGGGCTGGCTGCGGGTGGCTGTGGGCAGGGGGTGGCTGGGGGCAGGGGCTGGCTGTGGGCAGGGGCTGGCTGGGGCTGGCTGGGGGCAGGGGGTGGCTGTGGCAAGGGCTGGCTGCGGGCAGAGAGCGGCTGTGGGCAGGGGCTGGCTGTGGGTGGCTGTGGGCAGGGGCGGCTGTGGGCAGGGGTGGCTGGGGCGGCAGGGGCAGGGGCTGGCTGGGGCAGGGGCTGGCTGTGGCTGGCTGTGGGCAGGGGTGGGGCAGGGGCTGGCTGTGGGCAGGGGTGGCTGGGGGCAGGGGTGGCTGTGGCTGGCTGTGGGCAGGGGTGGCTGGGGCAGGGGCTGGCTGGGGCTGGCTGTGGGCAGGGGCTGGCGGGGGCTGGCTGGGGCAGGGGTGGCTGTGGCAAGGGCTGGCTGCGGGAAGAGAGTGGCTGTGGGCAGGGGCTGGCTGCGGGTGGCTGTGGGCAGGGGTGGCTGGGGCAGGGGCTGGCTGTGGGCAGGGGCTGGCTGGGGCTGGCTGTGGGCAGGGGTGGCTGTGGGCAGGGGCTGGCTGTGGCTGGCTGTGGGCAGAGGGTGGCTGTGGATGGCTGTGGCAGGGGGTGGCTGTAGCAGGGGCTGGCTGTGGGTAGCTGTGGGCAGGGGCTGGCTGTGGGCAGGGGCTGGCGGTGGGTGGCTGTGGGCAGGGGGTGGGGCAGGGGCTGGCTGGGGCTGGCTGGGGGCAGGGGGTGGCTGTGGCAAGGGCTGGCTGCGGGTGGCTGTGGGCAGGGGGGTGGCTGGGGGCGGCTGCGGGCAGGGGGTGGCTGTGGCAAGGGCTGGCTGCGGGCAGAGAGCGGCTGTGGGCAGGGGGGTGGCTGGGGGCGGCTGTGGGCAGGGGGGCGGCTGTGGGTGGCTGCGGGCAGGGGGTGGCTGTGGCAGGGAAGGCGGGGGAGGGGCGCAGATACTCACACGGGGCCGGGGGGGGGGGGGCTGGGAGCAGCAGGACGCAGCCGGGGACTCACCAGGCAGCTCACCCCTGGGGATTTCCAAACTGGTCATTAGGAAATGCCAAGGAGGGGGGTGGGGCCTGAGCCCAAGGACAGTTGGTGCTGTATCTGCCTGGATTCACAGCTGTGAACCCTCTCCTGGAGTTAGGTGTGTCAGCTGTCAGGTCAGCCCTTTCTCACCAGAAAAAAAAAAAAGGGGTGGGTGGGGGAGGTGGTGTCCTCTCTTATAACCAATAGCTCAGTGGTTATTGCACTCACCTGGACTGTCAGAGACAGGGTAAGTCCCTACTCTGCCATTCTCTTGCATGCCAGGTGGGTGCCATAACCGTCAGGCTATTGGGTTGGGACTCTCTAAATCTCTCCTGTTGATCATAGGATCTGAAATGTAGGGCTGGAAGGGACCTTCAGAGGTCATCGCTTTCAGCTCCCTGTGCTGAGGTAGGACCAAATAAACCCAGATTGTCTCTGATAGGTGTTTGTTCAACCTGTTCTTAAAACCCTCCAGTGATGGGGATTTCACAATCTTCCTTGGAAGCCTGTTCCAGAGCTTAACTACTCTTAGAGTTAGGAAGTTTTTCCTAACATCTAACCTAAATCTCCTTCGATTGAGTCAACAATGTGATGCAGTTGAAAAGGCTAATGTCATTCTCTGGTGTATTAACAGGAGTGTCACACACTGCTGTAGTTGGCACTGGTGAGGCCTCAGCTGGAGTACTGCATCCAATTCTGGCTGCCACGCTTCAGGAAATAGGTGGACAAATTGGAGAGAGTCCAGAGGAGAGCAAAAAAAATGATAAAGGTTTAGAAAACCTGGCCTATGTGGAAAGATTAAAAAAGCCGGGCCTGTTTAGTCTTGAGAAAAGACGACTGAAGGGGAACTGAAAACAGTTTTCAACTATGTTAAGTGCTGTTATAAAGAGGAAGCCATCAGTTGTTCTCCTGTGTCTGACACTCCTGTTAATACACCAGAGAATGATATTAGCCTTTTCAACAACTGCATCACATTGTTGACTCATTCATATGTGATCCAGTATATCCCCTAGATCATCCTTTTGAGCAGTACTACCACCTAGCCAGTTATTCTCCATTGTGTAGTTGTGCATTTGATTTTTCCTTCTTAAGTACTTTGCACTTGTCTTTATTTAATTTTATCTTGTTGATTTCAGATCAATTCTCTAATTTGTCAGTTGTTTTGAATTCTAAATCTGTCTTCAACGTGCTCACAACCTCTCCCAACTTTGTGTTATCTGCGTATTTTATAAGCATATTCTCCACTCCATTATCCAAGTAATTAATGAAAATATTAAATAGTATCAACCCAGGACTGGCCCCTGTCAGACCCACTATAAACACCCACTTAGTTTGACAGTGAACCATTGATAATTGCTCTTTCACCAGTTGTGCACTCCTAGTAATATTGTTAATAAACCCGTACTTCCTCGATAGGGACATTTAGAAACGGCGGCATTTCTAAAGCGACCTTGTCACCTGAATCTTCTTTTGGAATCACCTTTTGTGGTGGCCTAGACGACACTGGCATTCACATTCATTCTGTGCAGTCGGTTGTTCTGACAGTGACGTTATAATTTGCCAGAGAGGAAGCCCATGGTTGCTCCAATGCCCCTAGTTTGCGGTTTGCAAATATGTCAGTGGGGTGTTATCTGTAAAGACTGCAAATGAGGCTGCTGTAAGATAATGCTGAAACTTTTCTGTTACTGCCCAGACGAACGCTAGGCATTCCAATTTGAATGATTTGTATTTCCCGTCTTTCTTTTTTTTTTCTCAGGTCTCTTTAAGCCCTGACTTGCATAAGCAGTAACTCACTTCTTGCCATCTTGTTCCTGAGCAAGAATAGCTCCCAATCCTTTGTTGCTGGCATCAATGTACACTCTAAAGGGTAGTTCATAATCTGGATATACCAGGATAGGTGGTTGCACTAGGGGAGATTTCAGTTCTTCAAATGCTGCACTATGCACTCCATTTTACCTGGGCAGCTTTAGAAATTTTCTCACCTCCGGTGTTTCTCTTAGCAGTTCATTCAGTGGCAGAGCAACTTTAGCAAAGTGCTTAAGAAATCAACGATGATATCGGACAAATCCCAAGAACGTCTTGTACTGTAGCAGCAGGTACTGGCCACTCCTCTACCACTTTCAGTTTCTCTGGATCAGTAGCCACCCTGCAGAAGACACTGTATGTCCCAGATAGGTCAAATACCACATGCAAGTATTGCAAATGTTTCTCAAAGGATTTGGAATATACAGTGATGTCATCTAGATACACCTGTATCCCGATATAACACTGTCCTCAGGAGCCAAAAAAATCTTACTGCGTTATAGGTGAAACTGCGTTATATCAAACTTGCTTTCATCCACTGGAATGCGCAGCCCTGCCCCCCCGGAGCACTGCTTTATATCCGAATTCGCGTTATATTGGGTCGCATTATATCGGGGTAGAGGTGTATAATAAACTAGTATCAAAGTTCTCAGAGCCCAGGCAATGCTCTACCAATCTCTGAAATGTCCCCAGAGCACTACATAACCCAAATGACATTCTTGTAAATTCATAAAGTACCACGAGTGTTACAAAGGCAGTTTTTTCTTGGTCTTCTGGCACCATGGGAAGAAACTTGCTGACATTAATGCCAGTAAGGAATCTTCAGTTCTAGGTAAGGGATAGGTATTTTATGGGTGACTTGGTTCACTCTTCAGGAATCTACACAAAAGTGCAGTTTCCTGTCTTTTGTCTTAACCAGCACAGTGGGCACAGCCCATAGACCGTGACCCTCCTTTGTTACATTAGCTTCCAGCACCTCTTTTATCCTTTCCTACGGCAGCTGATGCAAAGCGGGAGCAATTGCTCACAATCATTCCCTAACGGGAGGATGTACTGCGGTGGGTATGGTGTCCAGTATCTGGGTGGCACACCTGAAATCCACAGGATGTTGTGAGAAAGCTTTTTCATGTTTCTTAATCAACTGTACTGCTCTGCAGATGCGGAAGGCATTCCCAAGTCTGTTTTCTCGGTCCAGGCTTATCCCACCATCCTGGATCACTTGTCTGCAGGTATCCCACTTCCCCAAGCTGTTCCTCAGACACCAAGGTGTCGTCCCTCCCAACCTATGCACATCAGATGCCTGGCCACATCCCAGGCAAATGCCTTAATCCCTGCACTACTGGGCATAATCAATAGCAGATCAGGCAGTTCGGTGTCTAAATCCTGTTGTGGAGCTAACTCTGGGAATATAACATCACCCTTCCCTAACACCACCTGCCATTGTCTATGCCTGGCATGACTCCCACTCACCCTTCTGGTTCATCTCCTGCAATGGACCACTGCTGGGCCCCTCTGCAGCACCGCTGATCCAGGGAATGCTGGACAGCAGAGGAAAGACACCAATCAGCCCGAGGGACTGTGTAGTGCTCAAAGAGGGCACGCGGCTATGACACCTTAACTCTACGTTGCCTGGTTTGCGGATGTCTGTGTTTTGTTTGCTCTTGGAACACTCACTTTTATCTGTGGGGGTCTTTCCTCTGCATGGCCTGGTTTGCCAGCCTTTGGGTGGGGTAATAAGCTGTCCTGCTGTGGGAGGAGCGCAGGGCAGTGCTGAGTGCCAGTTACCTCCCCTCGTGGGGACAAAGTGATCTGTAGGTGAATGTGTAACCACTGTTAAACTGACTCTTAACTTACTGCAGCTGTAGGGTGACCAGAGAGCAAGTGTGAAGAATCGGGACACTCTTTTCAGAGTAGGGGGTACAGGTGCCTATATAAGTCAAGGCCTCTAATACTGGGACGTCTGGTCACCCTATATATATATGTGCACCTGGGGTTAGTGTTGGTGCAGGGTCCAGCTTTCAGAAATGCCTGACGGTTGCCCTGAAATTCCCAGTCCTGCAATTGTGTTACCACAGCAGGGATAGGAGCACCGGCACGTTTATTGCCCTGAAATGGCCTTTGGGGACCTCACAGACGGGAAGGCTCCTGTTCCATAGTCTCATTTCTCACCTGCCATCCCTGCATGTTGTGAATCCCCCATAGAAATAAAGGCCTGGCCTGGACGAGGGAAGCTGGGAACAGCCAGTTCCACTGGCATGTCCCCTCACCCCCTTCGAAGGCATAGTCATCACCACCACTTGGAGCTGAGGGATTCGGATGAAGCAGGACATCCAATATCCTTCTGTTACATGCAACACAGCTAGCTGGCTAAATGCATGTCCAGGCCTCAGAAGTTCCTTGGAGCGAGGGACTCTCAGGATGGCTCTCGTGGGGAGCAGAACTACAGAACTGTCCGCACCATGGCTGCTGGGTGTGCGGCTCTGGCCTGCACATTTTGGAGCTCTCTGCTATACATTTAGGCCAATGTTTTAAAGCCTGAAGTTACACACCTACACCATATTGAAGGTAAACTGGCCAGGGATACAACCAAGGCTGCCGTGAATGACCCTGAGATCATGGGAAGGGAAAACTGGAGCCTGACGCATCTCGGGGTGCATGCAAGGAGCTGTTGTGTCTCCGTATTGCTACTGAACTCCTCCTGCAGCCTTGGCAGCAGGTCTAGCTCATTTGCTGTCTTTCCATTGGCTCCTCCATGCCCTTCCAACAGCTTGAATGAGACGCTATCCAGCTGCAGGGGCGGGGGTATCAGAACACAGAGACAAAGCAAACGCGACTGCCCTGCTTTAGTCGTCGGATAATTGCTGAAGTCATTTCACCCATCGCCAAGGTGTTCCAATAGCTTGGTATTTAAGCTGCATGTTGGCAAAGAATGCTCGCTTATCTCTGCGTGTAACACTCCCTCGGATCGAAAAGCAGGAGGTTGCTCAGGAACTTAGCAGCCCAAATATGAAGCAGCATGTTTTCCATGTGAACACAGGTCCTGGGGTGTAGGTACTTAGCAGAAATAGCATTTACGAAAACAGAGAGAATATTTTCCTTTTCTTCTTGCATGTATCACGGTGTGCCAGGCCCCCCAGTTCAGATAACCTTGTTTCCTTCGCACGCTGGCTTTGCTCTCTGACAGACACATTTACACTGCTTATCTGGGGTTTGGCTTTAACCCCACCTTTCTGCCACATATAAACAGAAGGGGGAAAGACCCAAGTTTCAGTTCTTCATCCAGGTGCCCCAGGAACTGAAGACCATTGCAGAATTAACTCTCTGGAAAAGCAGGTTCTCAATGGATTGGGGAAGTCCACTTGCTCCGCACCCTATAGCTTACTACCAGCTGATTGCGTTTCCATTTGCCGTTTCCTTTCACTATCTCTGCATCTCTGGGTGTCTCTCGCTAAATGCCAGGTATGCTTTCATGTTTGCTTTAAGTCCATGCTCATGAGCTTTGGTGGTGGATTCTAGTCTAAGTGCAGGTTTCACAGGTGAGGCAATTTTGCTAACCTCTTTCCTAAGGAAGAGGGATGGGCACAGCAAGGATCTGGGAATCAAAACTCTCTGTATCTACTCATGATTACCACTGAGTCACACTGTGACCTTATCACAAGCTCTGTGTGCCTCGGTTTCACCCCATGTAATTAATGTTTGTCAAGTATTTTGAGATACGTAGATGAACAGCGCTGGAGAATCACAAAGTATCATTAAATGCCTAAAGACCTGCAAGCTACAGCAGATCTGGCTTGAAGATGCAGAGATTATATGAATCTGAATCACAGGTCATGTTCCAAGGAATCAGTGAAGAACTTGTGACCTTCAGGTGGGATTTTCAAAGGTACCTAAGTGACTCAGAAGCACATGTCTCCCTGACTTGCAGAGGGACTAGTGTTCCTGTTAGGTGATTTATAAAACCTCACCTCCGCAGTTGGGCATGGAGGCAGCAGTCACGGGTTATAATCCGAGGAAAGAGTGGGGAGAGGAAATCAGTGCCCCAAGTTCACTCAGGTCTTCTGGAGTTAACGGGACTTGCAGGTCAGTCAAGTGATATAGTAACTCATCACTTACCCTTGTTTCTGAAAAATGCAACTTTAAGCAAAACAGTGTTAAGCGAATCCAATTTCCCCATAAGAATTAATGTAAATAGGGGGGGTTAGGTTCCAGGGAATTTTTTTTACCAGACAAAAATCTATATATTATATAGATATACCCACATTTTAAACAAACAATTTAATACTGTTCACAGCTATGATGATTCTGAAGCTTGGTTGAGGTGGTGAAGTCAGAGGGTGGAAGAGGGTGGGATATTTCCCAGGGAATGCCTTGCTGCTAAGTGATGAACTAGCACTCGGCTGAGCTCTCAAGGTTTAACAGGGGCGGCTCTAGGCACCAGCTAAACAAGCAGGTGCTTGGGGTGGCATAATGCTGGGGCCCCAGCTCAAACTTGAGGCAGCATCCTGGGCTGGATCCTGACCGCCCCGGTGGGCGGTAACCAGCCTGTTGTTCTGCCACTGGGGTGTGGAGGGGCAGGGAGCTGGCTAAGTGGGGAGCGTGTCCCTGCTGCTCTCCCGCAGGCCTGCACAGTGCACCGGTGCCTGGAGTCTCCTTCTGCCTCCCCCCTGCAGGGGGCGAGCGACCTGGCAGAGGGCAGCAGCATCTGTCCAGCAAGCCCAACCCCTCTTCCTTGACTCCTCCAGCCCCAGAGCTCTCTCCATTGCATGCTCCTTGGGCTCCCAGCTGGGCGGCCTCAGCGCTGGGAAAACGCCAGCAGGGCTGGGTCCAGTGTGTATCCGAGCTCAGGGGGAGCTCTCTCGCCCCAATGACTAGCGCCTTACCTACGGCAAGTACAGTAGTGCAATAGGAATGTGACGTGAAAAATATCGGTCACTCAAATCATGATTACGTGTGTGTACTGTGCTGCCCTATCCGCGCCATTCGCGCTAATTTCTGTCATGTCGGTGCCAGTGGTTATAGGGCTAACATGCCAGGAAAAAAACTAAAATGACTTTCTGGTGCTGCCTACCAGCAACAAAGAGAGAAACAGCAAAAAGAATTAGGAAAACTATCTCGTACTTCAAAAAAGTATTTTAAAAAAGTTGACAATCAAGGAGAAAGCTCTAAGCAATGCATTGAAGGTGATTGGTCTTCATCAGTTGATGAATAATCAAACCAAAGATTATCTTTATCAACTGATAAAGATGAACAACAATCTGACCAAAGATTATCTTCGCTAACTGATAAAGACGAACAATCACAATCCATCCAAAGATTTACTACTTCAGCTGAAGAGTCCAGAAACGAAGAACTGTTATCCAAATCTAAAACTGAAGAACAATTATTGGAAGATGGAGAGACTGACATAGGATCGGATCCAAGTACATGGCCGACAATAATTACTGATGCAATGCGAATGATTATTGTAAAAAAAAAGGTCCTTCAAAACTAGATCCTACATTTGAATATCCATTTAATGAGCCGAATCATCTATTTATGCCATCCAGTATGAAGAAAAAAAATGAAAAATGGGGAACAAATTAATAGCTCGTGGTTAGTGTATTCACAGACCAAAGATGTAGTTTTTTGTTTTTGCTGCAAACTGTTCTATAACTCGGACATTTTTCTGGCAACTGCAGGTTTTAATGACTGGCGAAATTTGCATCAGCATTTGAAAGAACATGAAACATCAAAAAATCATTTACGCTCATTGACAAATTGGATTGAGCTGTCAAACAGATTACATTCCGGTACAACAATCGATGTGGTACAACAATGTCAACTAAATTCAGAAATTCTACATTGGCAAGCTGTGTTGGAATGTTTACTGGCAATCATTAATTTCCTAGCCAAACAGTGCCTCGCATTCCGTGGATCCTCAGATATTTTATTTGAGAATAACAATGGAAATTTCTTTAAATTGGTTTAGTTATTGGCAAAATTTGATAATGTTATGGCTGAGCATGTACGAAGAGTGAAAGTTGGAGAGATTCACACCCATTATTTGGGTAAAAATACACAAAATGAGATGATAGAATTAATTTCTAATGGCGTGCATAATGAAATTTTATCGAATTTGAAACTTGCCAAATATTACTCAATTACAGTTGATTGTACTCAAGATCTGAGTAAAACCGAGCAAATGTCAATAGTTTTACGATTTTTGAAAATTGATGAAAATGCAGAAGTGAAAATTTGTGAACACTTTCTAGAATTTATACCAGTGAACGAAAGTACTGGGAAAGCCCTCACAGATGTAATTCTACAGAGATTGGAACACTATGGAATACCTTTAGAAAATATGCACTGCCAAGGGTACGATAACGGCTCAAACATGCGAGAACGACATGTGGGTGTACAGCAAAGAATATTGAATTTAAACAATCGAGCTTTTTTCATTCTTTGCCATGCGCATTCACTCAATCTGGTGATGCTGCCAAATCATCTAAAGATGCCGTTTCATATTTTACCACAGTGCAAGCAATGTACAACTTTTTTAGTGCTTCCACACACCATTGGGCAGTCTTGAAGAAGCATCTTGAACAAAAATTCACACTTAAACCTCTAAGTCAAACTAGATGGGATAGCAGGATAGACGGCTATTAGACCATTCCGATATTCATCAGGAGAGATTTACGGTGCACTATTCGAAATAAACCAGGACTTGTCATATGATCCTTCATTTCAACATGAAGCTGAAACATTGGCTCAGAAAATGATGCAGTTTCAATTTTCATGTTGCATGGTTATTTGGCATAATATTCTAAATCAAATTAATTTGACCAGCGAAGTTATGCAGAACATAACCATAGACATATCCGAGGCAAAGACGATTTTGAATAAAACTCTGGCATACTTAAAAAATACTGTTCAGATGAAGGATTTGAAGAAACTGTCAAAGAAGCAACAACAATAGCAGAGGATCTTGATTTTGAACTGACGTTTGCACCTCAACAATTCATTCGTCCTCGGAAAAAAACAAGACAGTTTTGTTATGAGGCTCATGATGATCCTATTCTCGATCCAAACAAAAGGTTTAAAGTTGAATGTTTCTATTGTATTTTGGATGTAGCTATAACTTCCACTGAAGAAAGATTTTGTCAGTTGCATGGTCATTGTGAAACTTTTGAATTTTTATATGATATTGGAAATATTAAAAATCAGTTTTCCAAAGACGACCTCATGAAGCACTGCCAAAACCTACATTTAGCGCTCATTACTGATAATGCTGCTGACACTAATGCAGTAGAATTATATGAATTAATAGATTTATCTGAGCTAATAAGTCCTAAAACGTCTCCTCTAAAAGTATTAGAATTTTTAGCAAGAAATGATTTTTTCACTCCAAACACTGCTATAGCATTACTAACATTACCAGTATCAGTGGCTTCTGGTGAGCGCAGTTTCTCAAAACTGAAATTACTAAAAAATTATTTGAGGTCCACCATGTCTCAAAATCATTTATCAGGATTTGCATTAATTTCAGTTGAAAGTACTATTGCAAAAAATTTAGATTTTACTGACTTATTAAAAGATTATGCAAGTATAAAAAACAGAAAAATTCAGTTCATATAAATTCTTTTAATTTATGAGAAACTGGAAGACGCTAACATTTTTCATTACTGAATAGTTGAACCCAAATTGTTTGTAATTGTAATTTTGTTAAAATTAAATGTTAAAATTACACTAGTGGGAAATTGTTTTATTTCACTAACTACAAATTCTCTGTTTTCATTTTTAAAAAAATTTTAAACAGTCAAAACAAAACTGCAAAGTGCAAACATGTGTAAAAGCAAAAAAAAAAGTGTGGGGGGGGGCAGCCAAATTTTTTTTTGCTTGGGGCAGCAAAAAACCTAGAGCAGGCCCTGAGGGTTAACGTGTTGTTAATGTAGCCTCTCACACAAGGCAGCAATGCAGAGAGGGGAAACAGCATAGCATACAGAGACAGACACACACCCTGTGTGTGTGGGGGAGAGAGAGAGAGATGCACACTACCCCTTTAAGTCAGCTGACCCACTTACTTTAAGTGGATCAGGAAGTTGAGACAGCAGCTGCTGCCCCAAGCTCTCTCTGTCTCTCTCCCTCTGTGTCCCCTCCCTGCTCTATATGGAGAAGGGGTAAGTGGGGGGCAGAAGGAGTAGGGGGGAGGGGAACACCCTGACATTAGCTGCCCCTTTTCCCCCCACACTGCAAGCAGGAGTCTCTGGGAGCAGTTCCAAGGCAGAGGGCAGAAGCAGCACATGGCAGCAGGGGGATGGGCAGCTGAACTGTTGGCAATTGATAGCCTGCTGGGTGGCTGCTGCACAGGGGGGCAGGGAGCTGATAGGGGGAGTTGATGGGGGGCTGACAGTCCCCCCTGGTTCCAAGCCCCCACCAGCGAGCTGCAGCAGGCTGCTCTTCCTGCAAGTAGTGGACAAAGCAGGCGGCTGCCAAACGACATTAGAAGGGAGCATTGCACAACTTTAAATGAGCATGTTCCCTAATTGATCAGCAACGTAACCACGAAACAATGTTAACCGGGACGACTTTAAGTGAGGCGTTACTGTACAATGAACCAAACAGAAAGCCAGCAGCTGGATTCAATGCACAAGCCTACATTTTCAAACATGCCAAGCACCCCTTCTCCCACCAGCATGTGAGGGCACTGCAGGTCACCAGCACTTTTAGGAATCAAGTCACTTTGGGTTGGATGCCCAGGTTGGACAGTTTGGGCCAAAGCCTCTACTGAGGATTTGCCAGCCTGGAGGACACATACAAAGTTCAAATCAGAGGACTTCACCGGAGCCCTTACTGTGTATCCACCCTGGACGACAGTCCTCTGGAAAGCTGCCTGGCTGGCTAGCAGGGCAAACTCAGGGTACGTGTACACTACGGGATTATACCGATTTTACAGAAACCGGTTTTATAAAACAGATTGTATAAAGTCGAGTGCACGCGGCCACACTAAGCACATTAATTCGGTGGTGTGCGTCCATGTACAGAGGCTGGTGTCGATTTCCGGAGTGTTGCACTGTGGGTAGCTATCCCATAGTTCCCGCAGTCTCCCCCGCCCCTTGGAATTCTGGGTTGAGATCCCAGTGCCTGATGGGGCAAAACACATTGTCGCGGGTGGTTCTGGGTACAGCCTCACCCCTCCCTCCATGAAAGCAGCAGACAACCGTTTCGCACCTTTTTTCCTGGGTGAACTGTGCAGATGCCATAGCACAGCAAGCATGGACCCTGCTGAGCTCAAGACAGTAATCATGGACGTTGTAAACACCTCGCGCATGATCGTGCAGTCTATGCTGAACCAGGACCTGCAAAAACAGGCGAGGAGGAGGCGGCTTCGGCAGCGCGGCGACGAGAGTGATGAGGACATGGACACAGAATTCTCTTAAACCGCGGGCCCCTGCGCTTTGGAGATCCTGCTGGTAATGGGGCAGGTTCTAGCCATTGAACACCGATTTTGGGCCCGGGAAACAAGCACAGACTGGTGGGACCGCATAGTTTTGCAGGTTTGGGATGATTCCCAGTGGCTGTGAAACTTTTGCATGCGGAAGGGCACTTTCATGGAACTTTGTGACTTGCTTTCCCCTGCCCTGAAACGCCAGAATACCAAGATGAGAGCAGCCCTCACAGTGGAGAAGCGAGTGGCAATAGCCCTCTGGAAGCTTGCAATGCCAGACAGCTACTGGTCAGTCGGGAATCAATTTGGAGTGGGAAAATCTACTGTGGGGGCTGCTGTGATGCAAGTAGCCAAAGCAATCACTAAGCTGCTGCTACGAAAGGTTGTGACTCTGGGAAATGTTCAGGTCATATTGGATGGCTTTGCTGCAATGGGATTCCCTAACTGCGGTGGGGCAATAGATGGAACCCATATCCCTATCTTGGCACCAGAGCACCAGGGCACTCAGTACATAAACCGCATGGAGTACTTTTCAATGGTGCTGCAAGCACTGGTGGATCACAAGGGACGTTTCACCAACATACACATGGGCTGGCCAGGAAGGGTTCATGATGCTCGCATCTTCAGGAACACTACTCTGTTTAAACAGCTGCAGCAAGGGAATTACTTCCCAGACCAGAAAACAACAGTTGAGGATGTTGAAATGCCTGTAGTTATCCTGGGGGACCCAGCCTACCCCTTGAGGCCATGGCTCATGAAGCCATACACAGGCAGCCTGGACAGTAGTCAGGAGCTGTTCAACTACAGGCTGAGCAAGTGCAGAATGGTGGTAGAATGTGCTGGCGCTGGCGCACATTACTGACTCGCTCAGACCTCAGCCAAACCAAGGTCCCCTTTGTTATTGTTGCTTGTCTGTGAGAGTAAGGGGGAGACCTTTATGGCGGGGTGGGAGGCTGAGGCAAATCACCTGGTCGCTGATTACGTGCAGCCAGACACCAGGGAGATTAGAAGAGCACACCAGGAAGTGGTGCGCATCAGAGAAGCTTTGAAAACGAGTTTCATCACGGGCCAGGGTAGGGTGTGACTGCTGTGTTTGTTTCCCCTTGATGAACCCCCGCCACCCTTGATTGACTCATTCCCTGTAAGCAACCCACCCTCCCCCTTCGATTACAGCTTGCTTAAGGAAATAAAGTCACTATCATTTAAAAATCATGTATTCTTTATTAATTCATTATAAAAAGAGGGAGAGAACTGACAAGGTAGCCCGGGTGTGGTTTGGGAGGAGGATAGGAGGGAAGGAAAAGGCCACTAAAAAAATTTCAAAATAATGACACCCTTTTGGTTGGGCTGTCCATGGGGGTGGAGTGGGCGGGTGCACGGAGCCTCCCCCCACGCGTTCTTACACGTCTGGGTGAAGAGGATATGGAACATGGTGAGGGGTGAGGGTGGTTATACAGGGGCTGCAGCGGCACTCTGTGATCCTGCTGCCATTCCTGAAGCTCCACCATGTCAGTTTGATCACGCAGCAGCCCCAGAGTTGCATCCCGCCACCGCTGATCTTCCTACCTACACCTCTGATCTTCCTGCCGCCACCTCTCATCTCGAGCGTCCCTCCTGTCCTCATGTTCACTGGCATCTTTCCTGTAATTTGATACCATGTCCTTCCACTCATTCAGATGAGCTCTTTCATTGCGGGTCACTTCCATGATTTCTGAGAACATTTCATCTCGCGTCTTTTTTTTCCACCGCCTTATCTGAGCTAGCCTTTGGGATGGAGTAGGGGGCTTGAAAAATTTGCAGCTGCATGAGGGAGGGAAAAAAGGGAGAGAAGTATTTAAAAAGATACATTTTACAGAACAATGCTTATACTCTTTCACGGTGAACAACACTATTCACCTTACATAGCACATGTGATTTCACTACAAGGTCACATTTTGCATCTTAATATTGAGTGCCTGCGGCTCTGGTGTTAGAGATCTCACAGATGCAGGTCCAGGCAGCAGAATTCGGCTTGCGTGCAGCCATGGTAAGCCATTGTCTTTCGGCTTCTGCAGCCTTTATATATCCAGCGCCCTCCTTTACCAAATAGCAAGCAAAATCTGTTCAGCGCTGCTTCTTTTCTGTTAACATGCAGCAGCAGAAACCACCCCCCCCATCCAATTCTCTGGGATGATCGCTTTACCCCTCCCCCCACCGCATGGCTGGTATCATGGAAGATCACTGCTAAACACCCCCCCTTCCCCCTCTCCACTGCGTGGCTGGTAGCAGGGAAGATCGCTGCTAGCCAAACGCGAAAAAGCTCAGCGCCAATCACACCCCCTTCCCCCTGCTTGGCTACCTGCAAGGAAGGATTTCTTTTAAGCAACAGGCAAACAGCCCAGTAGGAATGGCCATCTCTGTCCCCTTAATTAAATTCCTGTATTTCAACCAGGTTACCATGAACGATATCACTCTCCTGAGGATAACACAGTGAGATAAAGAATGGATGTTGCTTGAATGCCAGCAAACACCGGGACCATATGCAGCTAGGCTTTGTCATGCAATGATACCAGATTACTTGCTACATGCATGGCGTGGTCAAGTCACAGTGTCCTACCATGGAGGACGGAATAAGGCTGCCCTGCCCAGAAACCTTCTGCAAAGGCTTTTAGAGTACCTCCAGGAGAGCTTCATGGAGATGTCCCTGGAGGATTTCCGCTCCATCCCCAGACATGTTAACAGACTTTTCCAGTAACTGTACTGGCTGCGAATGCATCCCAAGTCCTCAGGGCAAATTAATCATTAAAAAACGCTTGCTTTTAACCCATGTTTTATATTTACAAAGGTACACTCACCAGAGGTCCCTTCCATGGCTTCATTGTCTGGGATAGTGGCTTGGGAGGGCTGGGAGGGTAATTCCGTCTGGGTGAGAAAAAGCTCCTGGCTGTTGGGGCTAACAGAGTGCTGTGTGCTCTCTGCAAGCTCATCCTCCTCTTCCTCCTCCTCATCTTCCCCGTCCGCAGAATCCTCAGCCATGGCTGCGATTACCACCCCCACCTCGGAATCCACGGACGGGGTGGGGTAGTGGTGGCGGACCCCCCTAGAATTGCATGCAGCTCAGCGTAGAAGCGGCATGTTTTCGGCCCTGCCCCAGACCTTCCATTTGCTTCTTTGGTTTTCTGGTAGGCTTGTCTGAGCTCCTTAACTTTCACACGGCACTGTACTGAGTCCCTGGTGTGGCCTCTCTGCATCATGGCCTTGGAAATTTTTTCAAATGTTTTTTCATTTTGTCTTTTGGAACGGAGTTCTGTTAGCACAGAACCCTCTCCCCATACAGCGATCAGATCCAGTACCTCCCGTGTGGTCCATGCTGGAGCTCTTTTTCGATTCTCAGGAGACTGCATTGTTACCTGTGCTGATAAGCTCTACGTGGTCACCTGTGCTGATGAGCTCTCCACGCTGGCCAAACAGGAAATGAAATTCAAAAGTTCGTGGGGCTTTTCCTGTCTACCTGGCCAGTGCATCCGAGTTCAGATGGCTGTCCAGAGCGGTCACAATGGTGGACTGTGGGATAGCTCCCGGAGGCCAATACCGTCGAATTGTGGCCACACTAACCCTAATTCGAAATGGCAATTCTGATTTCAGCGCTACTCCCCTCATCAGGGAGAAGTACAGAAATCGGTTTAAAGAGCCCTTTATATCGATATAAAGGGCTTCATTGTGTGGACGGGTGCAGGTTTAATTTGGTTTAACGCTGCTAAATTTGGTTTAAACGTGTAGTGTAGACCAGGCCTCACAAGTGGCACCTGTCTCATTGGGAGGTTGGGAGAGTTCCCACAGGCCCAAAGGGTTGGCTCACAGAATGTGGCATCCTCCACCTTGTCAGTCACAGCAGCGCTCTGGTTAGATGCGTATCTAGGCTGCACAGGTACCCAGCCTCTAACGGGTGGAGGAACAGGAAACTATGGGCAGCTAAAGCAGAGAAAAGCGTAAGACGATGCTGGTGGATGGTGAGTCCCTGGAGATCAGAGAGCTGGCAGTGCTCAGCGCCTTCGTGCTTGTGATGATCAGCAGCATGGTGCTCTGTTAGGGTTAGGAAATTACCCAGGGAGGCACAGCTTCAAGTGCTCTGAGGGTTTCCCTCTGCCCCTGGGTGAGTGCCAAGCTCTGCCAGGAAGAACTGAGCACAGCAGTGTAGGGAATGTCTCGCCTGCTGCCCAGGACATTGGCAGGGGTTCAGAGAAGAGTGTGTGGCCAAGATGGGTGATGTCAAACACAGCCGCACTGGCATGGGGAACTAAGCCTCCGTTGGCCCAGGGACGATGTTGTGGCAGGGCTGGCTAAAGAGCAGGGCTACACTGGTGAGTTTGTAAAGATTTAGAGACAAAATGTACTTAACCCTGAGAATCACCAGCTATTGCTGGCATTGAAGAGCCTCCAAGGAGGGAACCCAGCAGGGCTTGGGTGGAGGCAGGAGAGCGCGCCTGGAGAAAATGCAGCACTTGGCCAGGTCTGCTTTGGGGTTGGTGGAGGGATGAGTCTGGAAATGAAGCAAGAGGAAGGCAGTGCCATGAGCTGTCTGGTCCTCAGGGACCGTCTGTTAGACCACTGAAGCAGCGCGGACGAGGGAGGGCAGCGGGAGGGGCAGTCTGTACAAAGGCAAGAAGCTACAAGGGATGGCAAAGCCACCCCAGGAGAGAATCGAGAGCCCCACCTCACCCGCAGGCTGTCTTAGTGCTGGGCAACGCCAAACCCACTGAACCTCTGTGGCCTCAGAAAGCCTTTGCAAACATTTCTGATTTCTTCTAGGTACGTCTTGCTCCTGGTGGGAGGCTGCCTTCTAGCGTGTGCTGCCATGGGATGGTACGCCCTGCTGCTCTTCATCCCCACCTTCTGCTCCGTGGCCATTTTCCACTCAGTCGGCCCACCGCAGGTCCACACGTGGGCATTTGTGCTCCAGATGTCCTGGCAGACTCTCTGCCACCTGGGCCTGCACTACAGAGAACATTATCTGCAAGGAGCCCCATGCATCAGGTATCAGGCAGCAATGCACAAGCCCACCTGTTTCCTCAAATGACCCAGCCTGGGCCAGATTTCGCATCAAGACTTGTCCAGATTTTTCTGGGCTGTATGGGCATAACTGCGAGCAGAATCTGCGTGGTCCCTAGGGGCAGTCACACTCCCCTGAGGACACTCCATGTCTCTTAACACCATGCACTCTCTTTTCACATGAAATGCTATAGCAAGCTGTCCCCGTATTTAACAAAGCTTGTCTTTCCTATGTCTGCTTCAGCATTCTAGGGAGAAGATTTCTCCCACTGTTTAACAGCCTGGTTTTTGCCTTTTCTGTCTCATGCTCAGCACCTTCCAGAGTCATTCAGGGCTAAAATCAGGTGGCCCCAACTTTTCCATATACCTTTCCAGATGTGAAATGTTCATGACCTTTCCAGCATTCGCTCGCCAGGCCGGGCGCTCAGCATCCCCCCAGGGCAGCACTGACGGTGGTGGAATCACTTCTCTTCCATCAGGATGTCAGTCTGCTCCCATCCCTGTCCTGACTCAGCTGTCCCACTTGGGCATCCCACGCTCTGACTGTGCACTGGGTCCGGCCAGCTCCTCCTGGCAAGATGCAGGGCCAGTGCCAGGCACGTTCAGGGGAACAGACAGAAGCGGAGCAGGCCCACTGCAAATAACCAGGCAGTCACTAAGCATGCTGAGGCTTTAAGGTCCGGGTGTGAGGCAGTGAAAGGTCCGGGTGTGGGTATTGAGGTTGGTGCCACATGTGGCTCACGGCGTCAACTGGTTTTTGCAGACATGCAGCAGGGTTGGCTCAGCCATCCGTACAGCTGTGTAAGGCAGGAAAATGGGAGGGGCAGGGCAGTGGTTAGTGGCTGCTTATTAAGTTGTGTTTGCAGCACTGAGAGGGAGGCTGAGGCAGAGCTCCACCCGCTATGACCTAATGTTTATACAGGCCAGGTCCAGCCCCATGCAGCCAGAATGTGTCTCGATCCAAGCCAGCACAGAAGGGGCTGATGCTGCAGCTGCCCCCTGGCAGTAGTGGCTGGAACAGAACCATGTTCTGGCACTTTCGCAAGGTCATGCCGCGTGGAGGAGGCCATCTCGCTCTCAGGAGCCCTCCGCACAGCGTGACCTCGCACGCAGCATCGCTACGTGTTCATTCAGGGCGACACCAGCCCTGGCATGCACTACGGGACTCCGCTCACCACCGCTCCGCTTGCTCTCTCCCCCCTTGCAGGTTGACGATCGCCCTCTCGTCTCTCATGCTGCAGACGCAGAAGGTCACATCGCTGGCTCTGGATATCCACGAAGGGAAGGTGACTATGGCAGCTGAGTGGAGGAAGGGGAGGGAGCCACTGCTGCGGGCGCTGCCTCTATGCAGCTACCTGCTCTTTTTCCCTGCCCTGCTGGGAGGCCCGCTCTGCTCCTTCCAGAGATTTCAGGTCCAGATCCAGGGCTTGTGCACTTCACGCCCCACAGCTCCCTGGAGAGTTGCAGGCCAGAAATGCCTTCGTGCCCTGGCTCTGCACCTGCTGAGAACGGCTGTGAGGAGCTGCGTGGCCCCGCTGGCCGGCATGACGGACTGCACAGGCTTTGGCTGCGTGTACGTCATGTGGCGTTCCGCCTTGCTCTTCAGACTGGCTTATTACTCCCAGTGGGTGCTTGACGAGGCTCTCCTCAGCGCAGCGGGCCTTGGGCTGGAGCTCGGCCACGCCCCCGGTGCAGAGGCTGCCTGCAGCGACCTCTCTGATGCAGACATATGGACCTTGGAGACCACCAACAGAATAGCCCTCTTCACCAGGACCTGGAACAGGAGCACTTCCCGGTGGCTGAGGAGACTCGTCTTCCAGCGCAGCCCGGCCCAGCCCCTGTTGGCCACCTTTGCCTTCTCGGCCTGGTGGCACGGGCTCCACCCAGGGCAAGTGTTTGGCTTCTTGTGCTGGGCAGCGATGGTGGAGGCTGATTACCGGATTCACCCTTTTCTCCGTTCGCTTGCAAAGTCCTGGCACACCAAGGTGCTGTATCAGGCCCTGACCTGGGTCCAGACCCAGCTGATTATTGCATACATCACGGCTGCGGTGGAGATGAGGAGCTTCTCTACACTCTGGCTGCTGGGCGCCTCCTACAACAGCGTCTTCCCTCTCCTGTACGGCGTTTCACTGCTGTGGCTGGTCGCGAGAGCCAAAGAAAAATGCGTCTGACCCACACTGTTCTTCCCACCACCCCCTCATGCTATTCACCAGGAGCCATAAAGAGCGTAGGAGAGATGGAGATTGTCCCCGTGGTAGGGAGAGGTTTTCTCTAGGTCTGGGTATGCCCCTAGTCCCCCCTAAACCCATCTCATCACATAAAATAGACTCTCACATTCTAAGGCCAGGAGGGACCATTAGATCATCCAGGCTGACCTGCCCCATAGCACAGACTAAGAACCTCAGCCAGTGATTCCCGCATCCGGCAAATAACTCGTATCTTTCAGAAGAAGACATCCTGTCTTGACTTAAAGGGTCCAAGTGATGAAGAATTTAGCATGCCTCTAGGTAATCTGTGACATTGATCAGACAACCTGACTGTTAAACGTTTGCATCTTATTTCCATTTTGAACTTTGTTGTCTTCACCTTCCAGTCACTGGGCCTTGCTAGAGGGGAGAGATGGGGGATTGGGGGAGGAGTGTCCATATTGTCCTTTCATTTGAACCAGTCCTCATATGGCAGGACTCAGTTTCATTTATGTGAGTGGAGCAGGTCTGCTAAACAGTTCGTGAAGAATGAAGTCCCCCCAGGCCCTGGGTGTCTGAGCAAGGTGGCGTTATTTGCAGATAGCTCCCCCGAAAAAGACCCACTGATAACTTTGGGCACATCTACACTGCAAAAAACCACCCCTGGCAGCGAGCCTCAGAAGCCAGGTCTACAGACTCAGGTTCATGGGGCTTGCGCTATGGTGCTAAAAATAGCAGCGTAGCCATTTCTGCTTGGGCTGGTGCCTGGGCTCTGAAACCGGGCAAAAGGGGTGGGTCTCAGACCCCAAGCTCCAGCCTGCATGGGAACAGCTGCACAGTTATATTTACCACGGTAGCCCAACGCTGAGTCTGTGTACCCTGGCTTTGAGACTTACTGCTGCTGTTGGGCTTTCCTGGCAGCACAGACTCTGCCTCACTCGCCGTGTGACCAGCAGAGCCCGCCCTTTTCAGCAAGAGAGTCCAGGGTGGAGAAGTCCACATTCTGTCCTGGGCGCTAGCCATGACTTCCCTGGGGCTGCACAACATAACTGAGGGTGCAGGATGGCTGAGTGTCTAACTGCACCCCTTAGGGGTTCCTCTTAACAATACAAAACAGAACCTGCTCAAGTCCCAACCCAATAAACTGGGAGAGTTAAGCTAGGGTGACAGATGTCCTGATTTTATAGGGACAGTCCCTTTTTTGGGGTCTTTTTCTTATATAGGCTCCTATTACCCCCCCCACCCCCACCCCCTGTCCTGATTTTTCACATTTGCTGTCTGGTCATCCTAAATTAAGCACCACCCCAGGGTGACTCTAAGAGGCAATATTTTCCCTCTCACAGGCATGGAGTCTGTGTATTGCAAAGAAAACGTTGAATAAAAAGGGGAAGGAACCCAGCATTCATTTGGGAAAACACCCCAACCATGATTCGAAAGTATGTGACCACGAGCCAACACCCACCCCAGAGTACATTGGGCCATGTTCTTTGCCACAGTGTGAAAGTCAGACGAACAAATGCTCCTTTAACCTACCATTCCTTTCCCCCTCCCCACCACGGCATCCCACTCACAGGTGCTGTCCTTGGTCAGCGAAGACCAAGAGTTAGGAGGTATGTTCAAATGAATTCACCGCCCACTCCCGGCCAGGTAGGAGTTGAGCAAAGTCTCAGCTGCTGCAGTCACCACTGCAACTGGTTCACGGAGCTGCCACTGTTGTTAAACTCTGCAGCCGTTGGCCACGCACTCTGGGTTGCTCTGCTGCGGTCATCCCTCTGCCACCAGGCTCTCTGCTGCCACCCTCTGCCACCACAGTGTCTCTGCTGCAACATTACATTCTGAGGTTCCACCACTTAACCCCACTCTCAGAGATTTCAGAGGGCAGCGGGGAACCACACTGCTACTGCAGGCTGCACAGTCTCTTTCACTGCAACACCGTCCAATAGCAGGTCTGAGGTTCAGCACCTGGTTGTCAGTGATTTCAGCTCTAGTGATCACTGAACAAAACAAGGAATCTCAGTTGAACCTACTCAGCTGTCTTTAAACAGTAGAGAGGAGAGAATCAAAAGGTGTCCTGGATTCCTTAAGTCAAAGCCCACATCACCAGACAGGAACATCTGTTGTTCCTACCTTCTCTTTCCTTTACTGGCATTTGGCATCCTGCTTAGTGAGCGATATTCAAGTCAGGGTGATCCCTTCAATCAGGACAGGTTAAGTACAGTTCTGTCCCCCTTTACTCAGACAGTAAGGACAACAACATTTCATTACCCCTACACTCAAGTGACTCGTAACCAAACACCGGCCAAAAGTGATCCCTTTGGCAAAGCAGCCCCATCATGCTGCGCGCATAGGCAGTGTCTCTATTCAAACATGGGCCGTTCCTGAAGTCTTGTCCCTCAGCTCATCACTAGAGGTCAGGGGAGAGCTCATTCAGCCCCTGCTTACATGTAGCTAAACCAAAGCTTTCTACTGCCATGTACCCGGTGTTACATATACTGCATGAAGTACAGTAAAGCCAGTCTGGGGCAAGTGAAGGCTGTTGATGGTTCATGGGTTTCTCATGATCAGATTCAACCTTCAGATCCTCCTTGCCATGATGCCTGTGGAGCCCAGCCAGCCAGGGCCGAGCTAGATCTGTGTCCCTCCCCCGTACCTCAGTAACGCCCCATTCCTGACACTCGCTCACCCCACCTCAGTCCCGTTACACATGTGCTCATGTGCATTCCAGCCCCAGCCCTCCACCTGCGTGTGCATTTTGACAGGAGCTAGAGGACTCCTTAGCTGTCTGGCACAGGTGGCTCCAAGTCCCCACGTGTCATGCTAGAGTTAAGGCCTAAATTAACAAGAATAAGCAGCAATTTTGGGGCCCCAACTTGAGTTATTTTAAAGGGCCTGAGTTTCAGGAGGTGCTGAGCCCCCACCCTTGGAAAACCAGAGCCCCAAAACTTGAGGTACCCAAATCATCAGTCACTTGGTCACTTAGACATAGACACAGAGTGTGGGCCTGCCAGTGGCCTCTTTGCCTGGGGCTAGTCCTGCTGTTGGCCCGGTTGACCCACGCTGGTCCTGACATTGGCCTGTTTGCCCAGCGTTGGTCCTGACGTCAACTCAGCCTCCCCATGCTGGTCCTGCCGTCGGCCCATTCATCCCTGGTGCTGGTCCTGCCGTCGGCCCCGTCGCCTCGTGCTGGTCCTGCCGTTGGCCCAGTCTCCTGGTGCTGGTCCTGCCGTCGGCCCAGTCATCCCTGGTGCTGGTCCTGCCATCGGCCCATTCATCCCTGGTGCTGGTCCTGCCATCGGCCCAGTCATCCCTGGTGCTGGTCCTGCCATTGGCCCAGTCTCCTGGTGCTGGTCCTGCCACCAGCCCATTCATCCCTGGTGCTGGTCCTGCCGTCGGCCCAGTCATCCCTGGTGCTGGTCCTGCCATCAGCCCATTCATCCCTGGTGCTGGTCCTGCCTGTTTGCCAGGCACGGGTCCTGCCGTTGGCCTAGTTATCAAATGCTGGTCCTGCCGTCGGCCCAGTCATCCTATGCTGGTCCTGCTGTCGGCCTAATAGAGCCCTGCAGTTCTACTGTCAGCCTAACTGCCTCCTTCCTCACAGGGTTTTACCCCCACGGGGAGCTTTAGGAAGTGCGGGGCCCAATTCGAACAGTTTCGACGGGGCCTCGGCAGGGAAGACAAAAAAAAAAAACCACGTAAAAAAACACGTGGGGCTTGTACTCACCGGGTGGTGCTCCGAGTCTTCGGAGGCACCTTGGAGACGGGTCCTTCACTCACTCAAGATCTTCGGCGGCACTGAACGACCCGATGCCAAAGTGCTGCCGAAGACCCAGAGCAAACGAAGGACCCATCTCCGAACTGCTGCTGAAGACCCGGAGCACCACAAGGTGAGTAAAAATTAAAAAGGTGCCTCTAGACAGGGAAGAGATTCTCACTGGGCGCGGGGCCCTCTTAGGCCCGATTCGGGGGAATTGGTGGAATTGGCCTAAAGTCAGCCTTGCTTAGGAACCCTAATCCTAGGGCGGGAAGCCCTACCCATAGGAACCCTAACTGTAGCTCCAAGTGCCCTACCCCTAGGAACCCTAACCTTAGGGTGCGAAGCCCTACCAATAGGAACCCTAACCCTAGACCAAGGTGACTTACCCATAGGAACCCTAACCCTAGCTCCAAGTGCCCTACCCTTAGGAACCCTAACCCAAGCTCCAAGTACCCTACCGTTAGGAACCATAATCTTAGGATGGGAAGCCCTACCCATAGGAACCCTAACCCTAGGGTGGGGTGTGCTACCCATAGGAACCCTCACCCTATCTGCAAGTTCCCTACCCATTGGAACCCTAACCCTATCTGCAAGTGCCCTACCCTTAGGAACCCTAACCCTAGCTCCAAGTACCCTACCCTCAGAAGCATAAACCTACAGCGGGTAGCGCTACGCATAGGAACCCTAACCCTAGCTCCAAGTGACCTACCCATAGGAACCATAACGCTAGGGTGTGGCACCTTACCCATAGGTACCCTATCCCTAGATACAAGTGCACAACCCTTAGGAACCATAACCCTAGGGAGAGAAGCACTACATATAGGAACACTAACCCTACCTCCAAGTGCCCTACCCTTAGGAATCCTAACCGTAAGGCGGGAAGCCCTACCCATAGGAACTCTAACCCTAGCTCCAGGTGCCCTACCCTTAGGAACCATAATCTTAGGGCGGGAAGCCCTACCCATAGGAACCCTAACCCTAGCTCCAAGTGCCCTACCATTAGGAACGCTAACCCTAGGGTGGGAAGTCCTCCCCATAGGAACCCTAACCCTACCTCCAAGTTCCTTACCCTTAGTAACCCTAACGCTAGCTCCAAGTGCCCTTAGGAACCCTAACCCTAGCTCCAAGTGCCCTACCCTTAGGAACCTTAACCCTAGGGCGGGAAGCTCTACCTATAGGAACCTTAACCCTAGATCCAAGTGCCCTACCCATAGGAACCCTAACCCTAAGGCGGGGCGCCGTACCCATAGGAACCCTAACCCTAACTCAAAGTACGCTACCCTTAGGAACCCTATCCCTAGAACGAGAAGCCCTACCCATAGGAACCCTCACCCTAGCTCCAAGTGCCAAACCCATAGGAACCCTAACCCTAGGGCGGGGTGTGCTACCCATAGGAACCCTCACCCTATCTGCAAGTTCCCTACCCATTGGAACCCTAACCCTATCTGCAAGTGCCCTACCCTTAGGAACCCTAACCCTAGCTCCAAGTACCCTACCCTCAGAAGCATAAACCTACAGCAGGTAGCGCTACGCATAGGAACCCTAACCCTAGCTCCAAGTGACCTACCCATAGGAACCATAACGCTAGGGTATGGCACCTTACCCATAGGTACCCTATCCCTAGATACAAGTGCACAACCCTTAGGAACCATAACCCTAGGGCGGGAAGCCCTACCCCTAGGAACCCTAACCCTAGCTCCAAGTGCCCTATTCTTAGGAACCCTAATCCTAGGGAAAGAAGCACTACCTCTAGGAACACTAACCTTAGGGTGGGAAGCCCTACACATATGAACCCTAACCCTAGCTCCAAGTGCCCTACCTTTAAGAACCCTAACCTTAGGGCGGGAAGTCCTACCCATAGGAACCCTAACCCTAGCTGCAAGTGCCCTACCCTTAGGAACTCTAACCCTAGGGCGGGAAGCCATACCCATAGGAACCCTAACCCTAGCTCCAAGTGCCCTACCTATAGGAACCCTAACACTAGAACCAAGTGCCCTACCCATAGGAACCCTAATCCTAGGGCGGGAAGTCCTACCCATAGGAACCCTAACCGTATCTGCAAGTGCCCTACCCTTTGGAACCCTAACCCTAGCTCCAAGTACCCTACCCTCAGAACCATAACCCTACGTCAGGAAGCGCTACGCATAGGACCCCTAACCTTAGCTCCAAGTGCCCTACCCATAGGAACCCTAAACCTAGCTTCAAGTGCCCTTCCATTAGGAAACCTATCCCTAGGGCGGGAAGTCCTATCCATAGGAACCCTAACCCTAGCTCCAAGTTCCTTACCTTTAGGAACCCTAACCCTAGCTCCAAGTGCCCTACCCTTAGGAACCATAACCCTAGTGCAGGAAGTCCTACCCATAGGAACCCTAACTCTGGCTCCAAGTGCCTACCCTTAGGAACCCTAACACTAGGGCGGGAAGTCCTACCCATAGGAATCATAACCCTAGCTCCAAGTGCCCTACGCATAGGAATCCTAACCCTAGGGCAGGAAGTGCTACCCATAGGAACGCTAGCCCTAGTTCCAAGTGCCCTATGCATAAGAACCCCAACCCTAGCTCCAAGTACCCTACTCTCAGAACCATAACCCTATGGCAGGAAGCGCTACGCATAAGAACCCTAAACCTTCCTCCAAGTGACCTACCCATAGGAACCATAACGCTAGGGTGTGGCACCTTAACCATAGGTACCCTAACTCTAGTTCCAAGTGCTCTACCCTTAGGAACCATAACCCTAGGGCAGGAAGCCCTACCCATAGGAACCCTAACCCTAGCTCCAAGTGCCCTACCATTAGGAACACTAACAATAGGGCGGGAAGTCTGACCTATAGGAACCCTAACCCTAGCTCCAAGTGCCCTACCCCTAGGAACTCTAAACCTAGCTTCAAGTGCCCTATGATTAGGAACCCTAACCCTAGGGCTGGAAGTCCTACCCATAGGAACGCGAACTGTGCCTCCAAGTTCCTTACCCTTAGGAACCCTAACACTAGCACCTTGTGTCCTACCCTTAGGAATCATAACCCTAGGTCGGGAAGCCCTACCAATAGGAACCCTAACCCGAGCTCCAAGTTCCCTACCCTTAGGAACCCTAATCCTAGAATGGGAAGTCCTACCCATAGGAACCCTAACCCTAGCTCCAAGTGCCCTACCCTGAGGAACCCTAACCCTAGCTCCAAGTACCCTACCCTCAGAAGCATAACCCTAAGGCGGGAAGCGCTACATATAGGAACCCTAACCCTAGCTCCAAGTGACCTACCCATATAAACCATAACTCTAGGGTGTGGCACCTTACCCATAGGTGCCACCCTAGATACAAGTGCACAACCTTTAGGAACCATAACCCTAGGGCGGGAAGCCCTACCCATAGGAACCCTCACCCTAGCTCCAAGTGCCCTACTCTTTGGAACAGGGCCGGCTTTAGGAAGTGCGGGGCCTAATTGAAATAGTTTTGACGGCGCCCCGGCAGGGAAGACAAAAAAAATGCCTAAAATAAAAAACATGTGGGGCTTGTACTCACCGGGCAGTGCTCCGAGTCTTCAGCGGCACTTCGGCGGCGGGTCCTTCACTCCCTCCAGATTTTCGGCTGCACTGAAGGACCCGCTGCTGAAGTGCCGCCAAAAACTCCGAACAAGCGAAGGACCCATCTCCGAACTGCTGCTGAAGACCCAGAGCGCCGCCAGGTGAGTAAAAATTAAAAAGGCGCCTCTAGCCAGGGAAGAGATTCTCACTGGGCGCGGGGCCTGATTTGGGGGAATTGGTGGTATTGGCCTAAAGCTGGCCCTGTTTACCCCTTGTCTCTAGGTGGTTCCCCTCTGCTATGGTTGCCAGTCTAGGGACCCTAAGCCAACGGGGACAATGTACTCTAACCCCACAACTTCCAAGCTCCACTGGCCCATATCAGTGGTGTTCGGGCCTTCTCCCCCCGCAGTCGCTGGCCCTGGCTCCCTCCTTCTCCACAGGGAGCCCCCACAGGCCCCCCATAGCTGCCTCAGCAACCTACTGCCCTTTGGCAGGTTTCCCTGGCTTCTCCCATCAGGGGCCACTGCTGGCCCCCTCCAGTAACTGCAAGTCCCCCCCCAACTGCTGCTCCTGCCAGCTCTCCCCCCACTGCGTCCCTCCCAACATTCAAGTGGCTAAAGCCAGCTGCAGCACCACTCCGGTTTGGCTTGTCTGCCGCTCTGCGACGGAGAGGTGGCCGGGCCGAAGCCGAGTGGCCCTGCGACCCTGCACGCCCGGTCTCAATGGTAAGGGTGTGAATCTGTGTCACACCGTTCAGCGGCGAGGTGGTGCTGCGTGTAACCAACCTTATTTAAAGCTAACCTCAGCCATAGCAGGCAGAGCATGAAAGGATCTGCTGGTGTGTATAAGGAGCTCTGTTACCAGGCCATATCTGCTACAGGAGCGTGTGACATCACCGGGGGTCCTGGGGCAAACCCCCCACCTCTAGGGAGCCCGGGTGCAGCACTGGGTGCACCTTAGGAAAGGCACAGACGGGCTTTAGCCCTGGATAGCCCAGCAGATGGCAGCCTGGGCCTGTTTGCAGACTCATCCCAGCACTGCGGAAAGCCACTGGCGCTGTGCAGAGGAAGTTCAAGCCCAAGCAGTCAGGCCCCTGGCAAGTGATGTGTGGGGCAGCCAGGGGGAGGAAAGCCACCCCTCAACATGTGGCCGGGGTGAGGCCTAACGCAACCTCTCCTCTCCTCCCACAAATAGCTGCCAGTCTAAGGGCTGGATTGGTGATAACCCCTCTGCCCTGGCTCTCGGGGCCATATAAATATGACTGCCCAATGCTGAGAGTGGTTTCCTGCACCAGCCTGTATGGGGCTGAGCAGGCCCAGTCCAAGGGGCAAGCAGTCCCTGTGTGGGGCTGGGCAGGAGCAGTCCACCCTGCCACGGTGCCTGTTCCTGCCTTCTGATCCTGCCCTCCTGCCTCCGCCTGACTCTTGGTCACTGCCGCCTGGGTCCCACCCTCCGGTTTGGGTCTCAATTCTGATCTCCTGGCACTCCACCCTGGCCCGGTTCCTGGTAACTGGTCTCTCGACCCGTGCCCAACCCTAACCTTTAGGCCAGGCTGCCCAGGCCTTGGCCCTGACAGCTCGTATGGACTATTGTAACCCCCAGGAGCGGGCCTGGCGTGAGAGGAATGGATCGAGCTGCCCAGCCGCTGTCGCTGGAAGCAGCAGACTCACCCAAATGGCCCACCCACCTTTAGGTGGTTAACCAAGTCCTGCAGGATTGGTCATGCCGCTGACCCCGGAGAACTAGCTACTCCAGGAAGAGGTAGGCCAGCCGTGTGCAGCGATCGCCACTTTTCAGGCACGCCTTGCAGTGCCCTGCCCTGAACAGGGTCATAGGGCTCCCCAACCGGAACGTTTACATGGGTCCTGCCAGCAGTTCCGGGGCTTCGTGAATCTGTTTCTCCTCCTGTTCCTGATATGCCTCCAGGTGCCCGGTGAGCCTGGACGTCAACGTGCTGATGACTGGGCCTGCCCCCTGCTGGAGACTGAGAGCCCAATACCATTGAACGGGAATGGTTCCCGCCAGTCCATGGCGGTGACATTCCACAGCCTGTGCTGGGCTCGAATGGCTGAGGCTGCTCTGAGGAAACTCCAGCAGGAGCAGGAGACGGCAGCCCCCTACGTGGCGCACTTCCACCATCTCACAGCCGACACCACAGTCAATGAGGCAGAGCAGCTGGGTCATCGTTTGTGCAGACAACCGTCTGTGTGGAAGAAGAGAATTAAAAGGGGGCTCCCTGCAACCTCTCTCTCCGTGTGTTGCTCCCTCAACACCTGCACTTCCCCCGAACCAATGCAGGTGGCTACGTCCCGTTGGTGGCTCCCCCGAGGAAAGGGAACAGCTCCGATTTCAGGGAGTCGGGCCCCTCTGTTTCTGCCAAGCGAGCCCCAATGGGCCTGGGGAGAGGCAGCCCATACAGGCGAAGAGGGGGCGGGCCAGGGCGGAAAGGAGTTCCCCCACACCTCAGTCCTAACTGGCACACAGCCTGCGCCCCGTCAGGAGGCGTTTTCAGACTCCTGCCGCCGATTTGGCTGGGCAGGGTCCATGAAGGATGCTGATGCTGTTAGTGGTGCAAAGCAGGACCCTCCTGTCTGCAGGCAGCGCTGCAGGAGGGGCAGCGTTACTGTTTGTTAATCATGTGGGGCCCCATTGTGCTGTGCTGTCCTGTGCCAGAGACAGTCCCTGCCCACAGGAGCTCATAGAGAGCTGAGAGACACCGGCTGCCCTGGGGAATCAGGAACTTCATATGGGGAGGGGCTCTGGTGGAGGCTGGCACCCCAGCGGGGCAGCTGCAAAGCTCCCTGCCTCACCTGATGACCTGTCAGCAGATGCGCAAGGGGAGCCTCAGGGCACGTCCTGGCTTCCTGGGAGTGGTCCTGGGCAGGTGCCATGTGGCCTGCAGGCCTGGGCAGAACTCTGCCAAGCACTGGCGTGAACAGCACTGCCTGCCTTCCCTGCAGCCACGGCAGGAGGGCGTGCCACCGCCAGGCTCCCTCCGCTCCACGCTCAGGGACGGCTTGGACTTTGGCCAGGAGCAGACCAGACATTTCTAGCTTTTGTGTCTCAGCCAAATATTCCCCACCTAGCTCCTTTCCCAACAATAACCCACCCGCGTTTCATTACCTTGTGGTCTGGCTCGGTGAGCAAACACCCGACCCGCTCTCAAAACACAGCGAGCATCAGACCCCCCCCCCCCCGGGCACGGAATATTGTGCAATGTTTGCCCGGGAGACGGAGCACGGGGACTGATGGACGTGCCTTTCAGCGCACACCCAAAGGTGTGCCCTTGGGTACTCGGCACTTATACCAGTGCAAAGAGAGAACAAAGCAGGGCGGGGGGACGCTACCAAGTTAGAGGGGGGCAGGAGGCCTTGGGATCCCGCTGATTAAAGTCTAGGCAGCCGAGGCAACCTGTGTCTGTGTACAATTTAGCATGTGGTAAGCGGTCGGGTTACAGTCTGAGCTAACATCCCACCCTTTATTCTAGTCCAGACAAGGCCTAGCACGTGCTACAGCAAAGCTTGTCTGAGCAGACTTTCAGAAGGTGTTAGTTAGATCCCAAGGCAGGGCTCAAACAGGGGGTAGTGTAGGGGTGCAGCTACCCTCGGCAAAAAGTGCTTATTTACCATGCGAGTGACCACGTGCCAGCTAACCCATGGGAACCCCTGCCGGCCCCGCCCCCTTTCCGAGTGCAGACAAGGCCTTGGGGCAGGAACAGATGGCAAGGAGTGAACTGTGAACCCCGAGGGACCCCCTAGACAAAGGTGTTCATGACAAATGACCAAAAAAGGACCAAACCAAGACAGCACAATAGCACCTGCCTATTGCTAGGCCTCAGCACCAGTAAGTTGCTCATAGTAATGGGTGTAGAAGCACTTGCAGCTTTGCTCTCTGTGCTAATCACGCCACACATCAGCGGTCTGACGGAGGGCATTGTCCAGTGACTTCCTTCCCCTTGGCACTTCCCCGGACTCACTTCTGGCCAGGCAGGTCACTCCATCAGTCCGATCAACGAAGTGCAAGGCCTGGGCTGCCAAGCGGGAACGATGTGGTGGGAAGAAGAGACCCTGCCCCTTTCTGTTCCCTAGTCCAGCCATGAGACAGGACAGCCTCTCAGGCCCAGCAGATGAAGGGCGAGTGCTTCTTTAAAGCCGCCCTTTTAGCAGCAGTCACGTGTCGTAAGAACATAGGACTGGCCAGACGGGAGCAGACCTGCCAGCCACCTAATCCACCCTCTTGCCTCTGGCAATGACTTGTGTCAGTTCAGGGCAACTGCTCCTGGAGTTCCCTGGCAGTGGCTCAGTAAGGGCATCCACTCTTGGCTTTCCACTCCCCAGCTGGTGCCTCCCTGCGGTGGAGACGTACGACTCTGTCTCCCTTCTGATTGGGCTATTCGCAGGCTGGACACTTCTCTTGCCTTCACTGGGTCATTCCCAGCACAGCCAGGTTGCTTAGCTTCTCTTCTCTTCAGAGATGGGTCACAATGTAATTGCTCCAGATATAAAGTTACCACACTGCTCTTTTTAAGCGACCCTACTTTAGTCAAAGTACAAAGCATTACAGAGAAAACTTATTAAACAACAAAAGAACCTACCCCCATGCCAATAAGCTTGCCACAGTACATCCCACCTCTCACATAGGCTCTGACAAGAACAGTTTTAATCCCCTGCCTTAGGGCACCCATCTGGTTACAAGTTCTTCAACTCATCAGAACAGCCATTCTGAGGCAGCCCAATGGGCCATCTAGCCCAGTAGCCAGTCTCTGACTCTGGTCAGTGCCAGATGGTCCAGAGGGAACGAACAGAGCAATTGTTGTGTGATCCATCCCCTGCCGGCCAGTCCCTGCTCCTGGCAGTCAGAGATTTAGGGGCACCCAGAGCACAGGTTTGCACCCCTGACCACCTTGACTAATAGTCACTGATGGACCTATCCTCCATGAACTTATCTCAGTCCTTTTTTTAACCCAGTTATAGTTTTGGCCTTCACAACATCCCCTGGCAATGAGTTCCACAGGTTGACCATGCATTGTCGTACTTCATGTTTTAAACCTGCTCCCTATTAATTTCATTGGGTGACCTCTGGTTCTTGTGTTATGTGAAGGGATAAATAACACTCCTTATTCACGTTCTCCACACCATTCATGATTGTATATACCTCCATCATATCCCCCCTTAGTCGTCTCTTTTCCAAGCTGAATAGTCCCCGTCTTTTTAATCTCTCCTCACATGGAAGCAGTTCCATACCCCCTAATTATTTTATTGCCCTTCTCTGTACCTTTTCCAATCCTAATATATCTTTTGTGAGATGGGGCAGCCAGAACTGGAGTGGGCCTGCCATGGATTTATAGAGTGGCATTATGATATTTTCTGTCTTATCTATCCTTTTCCTAATGGCTCCTCACATTCTGTTAGGTTTTTTTTGACAGGGGGTGAGGTTTTTCCAGCACCCCAGAAGAAAGCACTGAATCAAACACTCCTCCCGAGCCCCAGAGTACAGTCAGACAGCCCTACACGTAGTTCAGAACAAGCCCACTCATAACCTGTTCAGCTTCCTTTTTATACAGTTCAGGGGTCTTTGGACTGGAGTTTCCAGACACATGCAGTTAATACAGAGGGTCTCTTTTTCTCTCCCCCTGTCCCCGAGTGTATCATCAAAGAATTGGCTTCAGAGGGAGAGAATTTGCATTCCCCTCACCTCAAGGTATTTCCTGAGGAAATCCACCTCATACCTATTGTTCCAAAGAGACCTTTGAACTTCCTCATACCTTCCAGATATTGCCTTAATCTTGTTTTCCTTCTAAAGAAGTTCCATACAATCTCAGAATGTACTTAAACATTTACATTTGTAATACAATGAATGCCAAGGGTGTTAACCCTAATTTGATAAGATTAATTTCACTGAATTTAATTAAACCTTAATTCCATGCTTAATTCCAATTACACAATATTGTTAGTCTGACACAACTGGCCCCAGAAGCTTCAGCAGAAGGTGGAAGTGGGTCGCTTTCTGTCTCTGATAGTCAAAGATCAGCTTAAGTCCTGAAGCAGAAGATTTAATATCTCTTCCAGCACATAGTGCCCCCTCTCCACCAGGTTACCTCCTTTAATACCAATCTTCTTATGGGTTTTGATGGACAGGCCTGGGTTCTTCTGGATCCTGCCACCCACTCAGCAGGGTGTAACTTCTTTATTTTCTTTCTATATGAATTTATTTGGCAGTGCTCCACCCCCTTGCTCCTTCCCGGCAGGGTCACCAGGGCAGCTTGGGAGGAAAATTCTAACCCCAGGGTAACTCCCAATTACCGTCCAGATTGTGTGAGAATCCCAAGAAATAACTCAAACACACACAGTAATGATGTTAAACAGGAGATCAATATAACATAACAGGGTAAAACACTATTCTCAGGGTGACTGGTGCCCACGCAGATAATACATGTGACCTAAAATTAGCATCCCATTGGTAGGCGTACCTTGTAGGGGCCTTTGATGACCTGTGACCACGATATCTTCTGTGCAGCAGTTAGCAACTTGGGTGGCTGGGTTCAGTACAGCCCCAAAGACTCAAGTGGGATAAGGGGGTCAGTCCCTCTGCAGGTTTAGTAGGCAGCAGGTAATACAATCCCCAAACCCTTACCCCTGGCTTGAGGACACAGTTCAGGGAGGAAGGGGTCTCCCAAACAATTCCCTGACTGGCTAACTAAAAGATGATGCATTTACAACTCCGTGATGAATCCTCAGGGTTAGAGATGGCTCTGGACTCCTCAGTCCCTGCAGAGGGCTGATTATCGCTGCTGGCAGGCGTCCTCTTCATTCAGGAGTCAGGCTGTTTCTGGTCCCACGATTTCCCATCACCACCAAAGGATGCAGGGCTCAAGGGCGACCACTCTGAAACCAGAACCCTACTAAAATCCCAACTTAGTCTCCGACCCCAGTGCCCAGACACGCTCCCAGCAGCCCTGGGCTAGCTGCTAGGTGACTCATCTCACTTGGAGAGCGGCGGGGGGTGGGGGGGCTAATTCAGCCTGCCCGGGGAAAGTTTTCCCAGCAAAATGCTACAAACGGGGAGTTACCTTGGAGCGGGAAAGGCTCAGGGATCTTGCTCTCAGGGCCCCAGAGGCCAGTTCTCAGGAGGCCCCTGGACGCAGGCCTGGGACTCGCCAACTCCCCACGCAGCCAGTCCTGCCCTTTCCCTGGCTGGCTCCAGATTGCTCCAAAATCATTCCCCTCCCCCCGGGGCACCCAGGGAAGGGCATCTCACTCCCTATCGGTTGCTGAGCAGACTGAGTCTGCCTTTGGCTTCGCCTCCTTACCAGGGACAGCGTCACCTCCCTGAGCTACCAGCACACACAGCCACAGGGACCTGGCTCAGCTCCTTGGGGGTCATTCGTTATGACAGGACCAGAAATGACGACAGGAACATTGGGATTTTTATCCCTTTTTATGTGTTAGGGTCTTGTAACATGGAACATCAAATGCCTTTTTGAATTGTAAATTTGGCTCCAGCCACACGCTTACTCCTAAAAATAAAGACCAAGATTTAAAAAAAAATAGGAGCCTAAAAGTAGGCACTGTTGGGTGCTCTGATTTTCAAAAGAGCTGCGCACCCAACAGTGCCCGGTGGCCTCCCCTATCCGAGCTGCATGGAAGAGAGGGAGGACGTCCAAGCCGGCCACAATGAATGGAACAGACGCTGCAGCCCGGCTGCACGAGGATTCCATTGTTCCACACCTTCCTCTCTGAACAGATTGGACCGCTAGGTGTTTGAGGGTTTCCTTCTTTCCGGGCACAGCTAGTTTACAAAGGACTCTCTTCACTGACAGGATGTGCAGTCATTGCTGAGTAACGCTCTTGGCCAGGCCCAGCAAGTTTATTTTTCCTGCTGCAAACAGTTCTTGGGTGAGTTCATTCACTGCTGTGCCGGCACATGCAGCTCTGCTGAATGAGCCCGCCAGAGAACAGCATGCTGAAAAGCAGCCAGCAAAGCCAGCTGGGGGGGATTTTCGTTAGCTTGGGGTCGCCCTTCGTCTACATGTAGATTTAAGATATTTGAAAGATCAAATGCTTTTCAAACTGATACCATCTGTTCTAGCCCAACCAGACATTATTGGCTTGACGCAGGAATCACGGGGGGCTAGGTTCTCCCATCTTCTCCAAGCAAGCACTGAATGCAACACTCCTCCAAGCACCCCCATTTCCCTAAGTGTCACAGACACCCCTGCTTAGCCTCCGAGGGCATCGGCTGGCACAACACGCTTCAGACTCTGGGCATTCCCACTCGGGCTGCTCCTGCTGCCAGGCACCAGCCCATTACTCCATGGTGCCAGGAAGGAAGTGCCAGCCCTAGACCCCAATGGCGGGCCCCTTATAGCTTTGTTCACCTTCCTCTGAAGGGCTTGGAGGGGGACCCCAAAATCAGGGCACCACTCTACTAAGCATAGTAAGCCAATAACACAGAGAGAGCATCTATCCCAGAGACAAACAGAGGGCGGTGGAAGGAGAAGGTTGTCGCGGAGACAGGCATATAAGCATTAGTCACAAGGGTGAGTCTGTAGTGGCCAGGATGGGTAAGGAATGGTGTCCCTAGCCTCTGTTCGTCAGAGGATGGAGATGGACGGCAGGAGAGAGATCACTTGATCATTGCCTGTTAGGTTCACTCCCTCTGGGGCACCTGGCATGGCCACTGTCGGTAGACAGATACTGGGCTAGATGGACCTTTGGTCTGACCCAGTATGGCCGTTCTCATGGCTGGTGGTGCAGCTCTGGGATGTCACTATAGCTAGCCAAGCCCATTCAAATAGTTTTTAAACTCAGGCCAGTGAAAACAGAGCCATAGGAAAGTAAGATTCTGGCTAAGACCCCACCTTCCCAAGCCACTGGAGGTGGAGTTCCAGTCTCATTAACTTTAAAAGGCTCCCTGGCATTAAGCAAGAGCCCCCTTGCAGCCTGAGAGTTAATCCACACTAACAGCCCATCGCCGGAGGTTCCCCACTCTCACAAGGTGGATTAAAGAGCCGCGTGCGGCCTTGTCTTGGTTCTGGTATCAGATGGAGCCAAGCTGGTCTGGGATTTTGGTAACCCTTCAGAACGTGTAGTCAGATCCCAGACCTCAGTGCCTAGCTGATGGGACTCCCTCATCACTACCCCCAATGAACCTGACCTGGTGGTGGGAACACTGGGAAATTCTGGGCACGTCCCTCCGTCCCTGGGGTATGCAAAGATTAGCCTAGGTATGACAAATCTGTGCTTGCTGGAAGCTGGTTTACAGAAATGGGGGATTGAAAAGGTTAGTAAAAGGAACTGTTCCGAAATGTACACACATCTGGGTGTTGGGGTCCTTTGAAAATCTGCAGCTTCTCTAGTCCCAGTCCCTGCTGGGGATGAGGAGTGTCCCATCCTGTTACATTAATCCTACCTGCTCCTGAGTACAGCTGAAAACCCACACAGGGAGTCTGGCTCTTTTCTACTGGCATTCTGCACTGCTGCAATTTTGGTCGCATGGGCAAGAGAACCAGGTTGCAAAACAGGAGATCATTGAATAGGCAAATTGCCTCAAACATTCCATCTTTTATGGGGAATAAAGTTTGGTTCCAACAGGGATCCATGTCTGCCATGAAATTCAACACAAACTCGTTCTGCTCGGTAGGAAACATACACACGCACAAGTTTTTATTTGCCCAAAGAGTTACCATACCAAAATAGCAGGCATCCCGTTTTTCTTTGTTTGCAGTCTACGGTATTCAAAACAATGTAATTAACCGGAAATGTACACAGATTTTGCTTTGTTTTTTCGGGGGAGAAAAAGATCGCATCCTGTTCTTAGTAAGCGATCTGCCATCAGTGTGAAAGTGATTTGTACCATTACTGGCGAGTGAACATCAGCCTTAGAAACATCTTTCATTTTCCTTGTTGCTGCTGCTCGGTTTGCAATGCTTTTGAGATCAGAGAAGCTGAAGGAGTTTCAGTGTGTTAAAGAGGGAAGCTGGGTCTGCAGACGCTAAATACTGACAGCAGAGCCAGTCCTCCAGTTCAACGCTCCGCTCAGTGTCCACTGCCCTCTCTGCAAATTTCATCATCAGCAGAGCCCGTTTCATGTCGATCCAGTTCTGGAGAGCACCGCAGAGGGCTTCTTCGTGGTTAAGAGGCTGGTCTGTTAAATCTTTCCTGGGACCCCAGAGCAGACACTGCAGGATCCGTTTTGCCTCTGTGATGCGGACGCGTTTGATCGGGTCGGCTTCCAGCAACAGGTGAGCGAGTTGCTGGAGCCCGCGGGAGTAAATGGACAGGCTGGGGAGTGGGGGGAGGTCGTCCTGGCTGTACTCCTGTTCCCTGAGATGGGCCCTCACCTCAAAAGGGTTGGGCTGGTGCAGAAGTTCATAGATGAGGATGCCCGTTTGAAATTCATCAACCTTTTTGTACTGAGAGGCCGACACAATCTCTGGGGCCAGCCGGGCCTGACTCTTTTTCAGTTTGGAGTCCCCGGCACCCAGCTTTTGCTTGGCCTTCAAAAAATTGCTCACAATGAGCCTGGGCAAGTGCTTTTCATCTTTGGTTTTACTGCAGCCAGTCAGAGGCTTGCAGTGAACTAGCAGCAAGTTTTCCAGACAAAGATCTCTGTGTATGATGCCATGCTCCTTTAGATGCTCCAGGCCCTGGCAGAGCTGGAGGAGCAGGAAGCACACCCGCCGCTCGTACACCTCCGGCTTGGTTTGATGGCAAGGTGCCGCATCCCTCATGAAGTCGGCTGCGGTTTGGTGGGGCACTTCGCGGGTGATGACAACCACGCAATCCCGTTCGCTGGCAGAGCAGGAGAGGCCAGGGCCATCCGGAGGAGAAGTGCTTTTTGCTGCGTCAGAGGAGAGCAACATGCTGAAGGGTACAGAGGCTACAAAGTGCCCACAGTCCTGCTGGATGTTGAAGTGAACTGGCACCGAGGGGCTGTGGTACGAAGCAGACGCTTTGGATTCTTGAGTTTTACAAATCTGTGAAGAGAAAACAAGCGATAACAGGGTGGGTTAGGATGGTCACTCACCCAGTCTCCGACTGCTTGGCAAAATGTGCTCCAGCAGCCGTGCCTCCAGCTTATCAGGAAATTGTTCCTTCAGGGCATAACATATGGACATTAGAACGGCCATATGGGGGCAGACCAAGGGTCCATCCAGCCCAGCATCCCGTCTTCCAACAGTGGCCAATGCCAGATGCCCCAGAGGGGATGAACAGAACAGGGCAATTATCACATGATCTTTTCCCCTGTTGCCAAGTCCCAGCATCTGGCAGTCAAAGGTTTACGGACACCCAGAAGGGTTACATCCCTGACCTTCTTGGCTAATAGTCATTGATGAACCTATCCTCCATGAACTTATCTAATCCTTTTTTTTAACTCAATTACATTTGTGGCCTTCACAACTTCCCCTGGCAATGAGTTCCACAGATTGATGTTTTAAACCTGCTGCCTATTAATTTAATCAGGAGACCCCTGGTTCTTGTGTTATGAGAAGGAGTAAATAACACTTCCTTATTTACTTTCTCCACACCAGTCATGATTTTCTAGATCTCTATCATATCCTCCCCTAGTTGTCTCTTTTCCAAGCTGAACAGCCCCAGTCTTACTAATCTCTCCTCAGAAAGAAGCTGTTCCATACCCCTAATCATTTTTGTTCCCCTTCTCTGTACTTTTTCCAATTCTAATGAATCTTTTTTGAGATGGGGCGACCAGAACTGCATTCAATACTCAAGATGTGGATGTAACATGGATTTATATAGTGGCATTGTGATATTTATATAGTGGAGTAGATATTTACTTATCTACTCCTTTCCTAATGGTTCCTCACATTCTGTTCGCTTTTTTGACTGCCGCTGCACATGGAGCAGATGTTTTCCAAGGACTATCTGTGATGACTCCAAGAGCTCTCTCGAGTGGTACCTGCTAATTTAGGGCACAGGAGTCCAGGGCTGTACGTACAACGTGAAGATGGGCAACAGCCTGTTGTCCCTGCTCAGAACGTGTTTTCAGTTCAGAGCATTCACCCAGCTTTCCCTGCCCCTCCTCATCTTTTGTGCTCACCATCCTTCTGGCCAAAGGATGGACCCACCTCCAGTTTGCGCCTGCTGGCCCAGAGGGGCAGAAACAGGAGATGGGAAAAGCACGCTGAGTTTCCATAGCTGATAGAACACAACGGCTTCACCGAGTAATTGTAAGGAAAGTTAGAGACAAAATACCCAGCTTAAAATGTGGGTCTATGAACAGTTTGTTCTAGTGGCCACTAAACAGATCATAATACCTAGTGCTTTACAGACAGCAGCTAATCCTCAGCACACTCCGGAGGTATGGCAATATGTAGCATTATCCCCATTTCACAGACAGGGAAACAAAGGCTAAAAAGTTGATGACGCAGTGATGTCATGGCACCTGGGTACATACACACTTCTCCTCGGACATGCTTAAAACCCCGTTTTGTCTTGCAACAGAGGCAGGGCTTTAGCTATATTGAACCCGGGTCCTCAGACAGGATTGATTTTGTAGTGAACACGGGATCAGAGTGACCTGTCTAAAGACCACAGAGCGACGTGAGGCCAGTTTTTCAAAGGTTCTTATGTCCTAAAGATATGGACAGGTGCCACTCTCTGGCCATTGGTGTGCAAACCAGGATTAATCTCAGGAGTTCCCGCCTTCCAGGGCTACAGTCAGAAATACATCTCTCCCCCATAAGCCCTAAAACTATTTTCACTGTTCCTTCTCCCACCACTTGTTTCACGTCTGCCTTGCACGTACTAGTGAAGCACTGAAATGGTGGCCAGAAAAGCCGGCGAAAGGCTCTGGTATTGGCACGATGGCGAATCTAAGCAGCTAGCAGCACAAAAGCAGCTCAAGTCAATGGCCCAGCTTCACGCCAATACTCGTGACAAAAAGAAAAATGAGCACTATAAAGAGAAAACAAACATCAGTGGAATGATTGGCAAAGTGAAGAACAAAAGAACCAACCTAAAATGAAAAGGGGAAGCATTATGTAAGTTCCTGGCCCACCACCCCGGTCAAAGTTCACATAAATCTACACTCAACTTATTTTTTTTTTAATTTTAAACTTTCCCATTGTGACAGCATGAATAACTGCAGAAAAATAGGTTTATCGTAGCAACATCCATTAGCTCCGCAACAATTACAGGCCTCTCAGCGTTTCCATTGTAAGCCCTTTTATGCAGGGATTTATTGAGACTTCAGCCACGTGAATTCGCTCTGGGTTGGAACTTAGCACAGGAGGTTTCAAACCCTGGAGCAAATTTCTCTCTCTTGTAAAATGGGGGCAAACCTGGACACAACAACATCAGTTTTGTCATCTAAGTTACAATGAGGGCAAACATAACGAAGTAGGACTTAGAGGGCTCAGGTTCTTTCGTGCTCCTGGCAAAATACTTTAAAACTCAAATTCTGCAGGGCATTAACTCTAGTGACCGAGTACTATGGGGAAGAGCTATTTAAAAATCGATTGTTTTCTCTCTCTTTTCTAAGTAGAAAGGGTCTGACGTGCCTGCCCATTTATGCTGTTAAAGGATGGTTTGAAGGAAACTAGCCCATGGATATATTATAAATTAACGCATGACCCTATAGAGCTTTAGCATCAAAGAGCTACAAAGGAAGGACAGGACAGGAGCCGGAGAAGGGACGTGCCGCTGCTTTCAGGAGCCACTTGAGGTAAGCACTGCCTACAGCCCGCACCCCTGAGCCACCCCCCCCCCCCGTGCCCCAACCCCCTGCCCCAGCCCTGATCCCCCTCCCGCCCTCCGAACCCCTCGGTCCCTTCACGGAGCACCCGAATACACCCCAAACTCCTCATCCCCAGCCCCACCCCAGCCAGAGCCCTCCCCCACACCACACCCCCCCCCCCTGCACCCTGAACGCCTCATTTCTGGCCCCAGCCCAGAGCCCGCATCCCCAACCAGAGCCCTCACCCCCTCCTGCACCCCAACCCCAAATGCGTGAGCATTCATGGCCCGCCATACAATTGCTATACTCAGATGTGGCCTCGAGCCAAAAAGTTTGCCCACCCCTAATAACTCTGTTATAAGTAGCATACAGAAAATTGATACAGGCATTTCTTTTTTTATTGCAAGCACCGGCCTATCTGCTCAGGGACTATACAACAACTATACAACAACTTTTCCTACTTGGCACTGCAATCCCAGGCACATTTTGCACAGACACCCAAGATTAGGTGCCGATCCTGTCATCTTTACTCCCACTGGAAGGGGAGATATGTCGATCAGTCATATTCTAATAATGAAAATGAAAGGACTCTGGAAAATCGCTGAGACACACTTTGCACCTCTCTCTGTCTGCTCTGGCTCAATCACAGCACCGTACTGTCTGCCAGGCTCGCAGAATAAATGCACATTCGAGATGGGGACACAAGTACAGGCCTGTTACGTAAGACAAAGAGTTGTTTCCTTCTTTTACAACAACTCCCCCCATGCTAAGCACACACTGGGACTAAGAAGCAAGTCAGATTGTACAGACAATAGAAAAGTCTCAATTCTTCTTAGTAAATCAGCCCAGGGTGACCCCACTCTGTGCTATGCACCGAAAAGGGCTATTCCAATTCGCTGGACAGACTTTCCTTTAGGGGTAAAGGAACAAATGAACCTGGACTTAGGCACGGTACAGTTAAACCTGCACGTTTCCACTGTAAGTGTTGATCCAGGGGTATTCTGACCAGCATTCACAGTCTATAACTATATTCTGCCTACTTAAAATCCTCCGGTTAAATTAGGTGATGAACGTTTGATTTGTTTGGAATGTTAATTGCAAATGTATCTTGGCCCTTTTCAACTAAAACCTCCTTGGAGGGGTTTTCAGTCTGGGTAACTCTCCAGTGTGACACGTTTTTGGTCTGAGCATTGTTTTCCCTTTTAAAAATAACGGTAGCAGAACAGTGTGTCGCTGGAGTTAAGGGCTCTGTGGTTACGCTCTAACCCTGTCAGGTCAAATTTTATGGCTGCTCGAGTGATCTTACACGTGTCGCGAGCTGGGGATTACTTTATATACTTCCTGAGACTCCCATTGGCAGCCACGAGCTTTGGACCAGTTCCTACATTATGGTACCTTAACTGTGCCTTGAACTCTGCAGGGCTGTGAGCATGAGGGCAGGGAGCATCAAAGAAGCCTAAGGGAGTTAGACACCTTATGTTCCTTTGAAAATCCCAGCCTAGCAGACCAGTAGAAGGACTATTACCCAGAGCTCAGCAAGCATGCGACAGGCAGAGGCCCTCAGGATCTGGGCTCCCGTTTTGCAGGCCTTAGGGACTGTGCAGCAGGGGCCAAATATCAAGATTATACAAGGAGAAAATTTAGCCCCCCTCCCCCAACACTTGAGTGCTTTGGGATGTGTGGGCCGCATCAGGCCACATCTGTCTCGGATTAAGAAAGCCGAACTTTCTAGTCTAAAATCTGTGTCTCAAACAGGCACACTAGGATATGTGAAGAGACCGGCCAGTTTTTATGTTACATGTGTAAACTTTTTATTTAGATGGTAAGTAAAGATCCCTCTATCAATTCCTGTGGTTCATAAGGTCTTAATACAGATGGTGCTGAGATAACATATGGACTCAAAGGGGTCTCGGACAGACGCCGTCAGCCAGAAAGGAAACAGCCTGTCTTTTATGTGACTTTAATCAGCTTGTGTATGTTGGAGGCAGACAGGCCTAGCACAGAGTGAAAACTGATCCTCATCACTATGCAATGAAGAGAAAATATTCTGCTAATTGAAGACCAAACTACTGCTACTAGTTCATTTTAAGTCCCTACCAACGAATGTGTCACTGGCCTTTGGTACAACCACATGAAGCATGATTTCTCTGATTTGAGCTTAGCAAGGGAGATCATGTTGGTGATTTACGAAGGCATTACTTAAAGACTACACCCATTTGTGGAGTATCACCCTGGTTAACTTTGAGACAGACAAAGCCAACAATTCATAAAACATGACACCATAGTCTGATGGCAATTTACCAAGGTTTTACCATCTATTCTAAAGTCCAGGCTTCGCTTCCATCCAGAAATAGCCTCAGCATTCTAAACAGACAGCATGCTCTAGAGGACAAGCACGGAGAGGAAAATTCAGAAACTCCTGCATTCCAACCTAGCTCTGCTAGTGACTTCCTCTGTGGCTGTGGATTGCCTCAGTTCCCCCACATATAAAATGGGTATATCATCAACTACCTCCCAAGGGTGCTACGGTTGTAAAGAACTTGCAAGTGGGAAGTATTATTAGTGAACAGCAATGGCGCTCTCTGAGGAACACTCCGTTATGCTACAGCTGTCCAGAAACGGATACAGCAATGAACCCTCCCGGAATTGCATATTGGAAGGATTACTGTCTGGAAGTTAAAGCTATTGGCTTATACAGCTCTGCTTCACATGCTGTCAAGGCCTGGAATAATTTCCCAGAAATGGACGTCAATGGACCAGCGCCCAATTTAGTCCACAGTGTCCAGGGGGTATATTCCTGTTCACTACAACGTAAGTGATCAGAGAGACAGCAAAAAAGCCAACGCCAATAAAGTAAACGTACCTTCACTGCATAGGTGCTGGAAGGGTCCTTCGAGCAGGTGGCACAGTAATAGATGGCATCCCCAGAAACACAGCAGGGCTTGTTGCATGCCAGCTTAAAAAGAGACCAGTTGTTTTCATTGAAATGCAGTTCATTTTTCTGATCACGCATAAAACAGTCTTCGCATTTCGCAACGAGGCGGCGCAAGGATTCTGCATAAAGCCCCCTTAATTTGGCATACACCCCCTCCTTGCTGTCAATATTGCTGAGCAGATTGTGGAGCTGAAGGCTGGAGACTGAGGAAACCTGGCTGGACACACTGAGCTGAGAGGATGAAAATGGTGGCAGGTTTCTGTTCTGGAGGCAGGCGCTACTGCTCTTGTTCGAAGTCGGACCCCAATGGCCATTTCCTTTGCAGGCGTTTTCCAGAGATTCGGAGGAGGAGAATGTGTGGTGGTTGCTTCCCACATGAGAGGAGTAGCTGAACGGGGATTCCCTTCGGACACAGACATTGCTTTCGGAGTGACTGATGTTCAGTCTGGGGCTGGTGGGATTCGCTGTTCTACCCAGAGAGGCTTGGCCCCAGAAAAAGCCATCAGGAGATGAAACCGCTCGGCTTACTGTTTTCTTCTGTGGCAGAGGGGGTGGCTGCAGAGGTGCGCCCTGAGACCTGTCCTCATTGGAGCCTGCGGGGAAAGGAACAGAAGAAAAGATTGGCTTTTCAGTGCAAAAGAGAGAGTGGCTGTGGTCAGATGGTTGCCTAGAAGACACAACTACAATAACTGGCTTTATGAACCAGTGTCCCCAGCTTGTCGCTTATTAACATGGATGCTCCTGCTGTAAAACAGGAGATCTGCTGTACGGTAAGTAGCCAGAGCGGAGGCTCAGTACATTAGCAGCTCCAAATAGGGAGGTTCCTAAGAGACCAGGAAAGGTGGCTGTACAGGGAGCTTTGTACCAGAGCCAACAGCCATCGCCAGGAGGCGCAGGCTACCCTCGTGGAGTGATCATCAGTTCAGCGTGGCGCACGTGGACTCAGACTGTTCCTATGAGTGGCAGTGGCAGGGCTGGCCTGAGCGAGGCCTGATGTGGCCAGCTCTTCGCAGCATGTCACCAGGGTTACAAGCTTCGGCCTGAGCCTCTACTCTGGTTGGTACAGGCAGCCCCCTGCTCCTATACCCAGCACCACTCACTTCAACGGAGCTCTGAACAGACATGGGCGGCTTTCCGCACACAGCAGGGCTGTGGTCCACATACGCACCCCGACGCATGCCTGGGGCAAGCAGGAGAGGAGAGGTGGGTCCACGGCTCTCACACATCTTACATGGTCCATGGAGCCAGCTCAGACTGTTGTGGGAAGCTCTGGGACCGATTACACCTTCCCTGTAGGAGGGAGTAACTGAATGGGCGGGCTGGGAAACACACACAGGCCATGTGGTTTACACCATCCCCGTCTCCCCACAGCCTTCCCGAAGGCAATATACCGCTATAACCACATATCCGGTTCCTCCTGCCAATCCGCAAAAGCATGCAGTCACCTCCACCGGCACCAAGTAAGGAGAAATTCCCCATGGCGTTCTGTCCCCAGCCAGCATCAGGGGCTCACGTGCTTCTCAGCTATGAACAAACATGAGGCAAAGTTTGGCCCATTGATGTCAAAAGACCTTGATAGCGCACGTGGTATTGCAATGGAGAGTACAGAGGTGTAGCTGAGACAATTTAGCATGTGTTTCTCTATATAGTGTGAGATACTGCACCACAGGGAGCAGCCTTTTACAGCAGCATTTGTGTTTTACAGTGGGACAGTGTATTGCACCCGCCAGCAATATACTGTTCATATAGAAACATTTAATATACGACGGCCCAGGAGCCACAGCTCAAAACTCCAGTTTTAAATGTGAAATCTCAATTGCTGGAGCAAAATGCCCTCCCAAGTACCTAGACTGGCTACCCCTTTTCAAATCTAGCTGTGTTGCAAGCCGGCTAGTTAAATCAGAATTACATGCCTTGTGGAGACCGCTTCTCAGATTTCTTGAATGTCAGGTTAAAACAGCCCCAAGCATCATTTGCATGGGTCACTATATACTGTCATTAGAAACCCCAGAGAAAAACACAGGGCTGCAGCAGGCTCAGTTGATGTATTTTCCCCCTTATCTGCATCCCCCCCCACAAGAAATGGGAACCAAAGATTGCTGTCAGGAAGGGGTTAATAATTTAATTGATCTGAAACAGTATTTTCTCTCTGCGTTACAGGCATCTGTTCCCCTATGATGTCCCAAAGAGAGTCCCAGCTCATACCCCATTGTCTCTGCATGGAGAAAACCTTCCATGTGCAGCTCTCCTTCCCTTTGCCTGCAAAGGGGGCTCTGCTGCGTATGCAGCAGCATTTCTTGCTCCTTAGTCAGGGGTCTAAGCTGGGGGAAGGGGGTGGAGACAGGACGGGTTGGAGAAGGAGTGGGCTGGCTGGAAGCCATGCAAGCTCCCCGCTGCCCCCAGGAAGTTACTGAGGATAATGCAGCCTGAAGCTTTATCATCTTTCCCAAAGGGCTCTTCCCCCGACCACAGGGAGGCCCTGGTAGCATGGCACCACCTGAGCTGCACTGCTACAGACCCTGGGGTGGGCAGGGAGCCCGGTGCAGAGACACAGAACCTCCAAGCCTGGCTTCCTACAGGACCCAAGGGCCTTTCTACGGGAGGTGTTCATAGCCTCTTTCAGTGGGACCATATGGGGTGGAGGTAGTGATTATCCCTGCCTGAGACCCTTCCCATGGACTGTGTTGTGGTGGGCATAGGTGCTCTGGGAACTCTCCCTGGGGCACTAATGGTACATCTACACTGTGGAAAAAAACCCCAAACTCCACACCACACCCTGCAGCAGTGAGACTCAAAGCCCAGGCTCCGGCCTGAGCAGGAACGTCTACACTCCTACATTTATCCCCACAGCAGGAGCCCCACGAGCCCGTTGGCTGACCCACGCTCTGAGACTCGCTGCCGTGGGGTTTTGTTTTGCAGTGTAGACGTACCTCAGGGGGTGTCTTAACCCGCTGTGGTTACAATGACTTGTGATGTTTTTAAAACCTCAGGAAGTCCTACAAGATAGCTGGCTTTCAAACCCAGATGTGCACAATACGATTACACCCAAATCCAATACGTTAATTATTGCAAATCATGCATAATGGGATACCTACAGTGTAAGTGATTTTATCGGATTTAGTCGATGGTGTTTGAAAGGAAGAGGCTGATGTTCGACGGCAGTTTGAAGAAACACTGTGGCACTTTTCCCTGTGCTAGCTGCCAAGACAGTAGTAAAGCTGGTCGCTGGGAAATAGCTAACCTGTGAAGTCACTTGTGAGGAGTTCAGAATGAAATACTGAAGGATACTTGTTCAGCAACCCCCATTCAAACAAAGCCGGTTTAGTTTTTACGCGACAGTAGCTCAGTAATTGAACAGGCTAGGCAAGGCAGAAGAAAGGAGAGCCTGACTCATGTTACCCACAGCTCTGCACTGTGGATTAGCATTGTCAGAGTAGCGCGAAAGAGGTGACACACTGAACTCCTCGGCAGGACAAGGTTCAAGTTTGGAGGGGAGGCACAGGATTCAGCCGACTCCACCCTGCTGCAAAGTCCTCCACTGACTCACTCGGCACAGTCTCAAACCTATCTGCTTTAAGAATGGAGTTCTGTTCACATGCCGCCGCTGAACCATGTGCGCGCACCAGATTGTGGATCTTGGCACGCGGCTCGTTTCAGTCAGCTGTACTTTATGAATGTTTTCCCATCTCATTAAAACTGGCCAGGAGTAAGGCTGCTCGTTTGTCATGGGGAAAAAAGGGAAAAGTGTTTTATCATAGCAAAAAAATGTACAAGTAATAATCATCGTTTAGAAAAGATGAAAAATTATGGCACAAGATATTTGAATATTAAAGTGTCGTGGGGAATTAGGAGAATATCTGTACTGACAATATAAATATTTTGAAATAATTTAAGACTAGGTTAAAAACTTCCTAAACCGCCTAGCCCTGTGTGTACACAGAGCCAGATCTGTGAAACCTCATGGCAGAGTTTTGCTCACTGTGAGCTGGGCAGCAGTAAAACCTGTTTCTTCTTTGAACCTGGTTCCAATGCTGACATTAACAGATCATTTGCAGATTATCAAAGTGAAACACTGGCCACCTATTCATTTCTAGAAACAGAAATTCATGCAACCGGTGACACAGGAGAGTGGTAATGAGATAGAGCACCTTTCACCTGTCAGTTGCTGATTCAGGTGCAGCTAGTGACAGGGCTGTTACCTTTGATAGACTTTCGGTGGCCTGTATGAAGTAAATTTAGCAGTCCCAGTTATCTACTTTGCAGATGCATCCCCCACCATAAGTACTCACTGGTACTGGAAGGATCATTGCAGGCCAAGAGATGGTGCTGCTAGGTCCCAGGGAAGGCACACTGGGGAGGCAATGTGAACATTCATTCACAAGGCTGTAAATCCAGCAGCTTTCTGGATTCTCCGGATGGAGTACAAAGAGGCCAACACTTTTCCGGAGGAAAATCCATTTCTGTATTGATGATTTGAAAATGGCCAACCAACATGAGGCATGTGACCTACACTCTCATATGTGTATGGGAAGCCAAACCTCAGAAAGAGAAGGCTTCCCGTTCACTTCCTTTGTGAAATGCAGGAACAGGTTTCCCTACCAGGGAGCGTTTGTGTCACCAGCCACCCCCATCACTTCTTTAGGGCAGGAATCACCGCCCTGCTGGCACCCTCCTCTCACTGGCGGTCTGGGCATTGTGAAGCAGGCTGATGGGCTACTGGCAGAGATCTAGGAAGGTAAGCACGGGCCTACCTGCATTATACGTACTTAGCTGTCTTGTTGCTGCAGAATTCACTGCAGAGCCCAAGCCTTCTAATACAGTTGTGCTCCAGAGTTCAAGCTTGCATTAAAAAAAAAAAAAGAGGGTCTGATTCATTGCCCTGCCTGACCACTGAGGAATACCCCCAGCTGGTGTACGCTGCAAGAATGACTACACAGCCTCTCTTGCAGCCCGCAGCACAGGCGACATGGCCAGTGCATGAGGCATTATTCTGGGGAAGTTCTCTGGCCTGTGTTATACAGGATGTCAGACCAGATGGTCACAACAGGCCTGGCTGGCCTTGGAATCTATGCTGCCCTCCAGCTAATCTTGGCTACTAGAGGGTCTCATGGGTGCTGCTGCATCTGAATGTAGTTTAGATTACTATCATGGGTTATCAGTTATGTGGCAGTATTGCCTAGAAGCCCTGACCAGTGCTAGGTTCTGGACAAACAAGTCATGAAAAGATAGTCCCTGCCCCAGAGAGCTTACAATGTCGTAGGGTAGAACAGGCCTGAGGCTGCTCTAAATTGAGCCAGGGGCTGGCTGGGAACCCAACTAGCCCAATAATCCGGGGAGCCAGAACCTGCTTAATGCCACCTTTGCCTCACCCTGTTGGGGCCTGCGTTGGACAAAGCTTGGCCGCACCCAGGAATCTGGCCCTAGGTTTCTTGCCCTTCTGATTGCAAATAAATCCTTCAAATAGAGTAAACCAATGCAGTTAGGTCTGCCTGAGTCTGCAGACAGCCTGAAATCAGAGTTCTGAGAGGTGTGACCTGCCCCATTCACCATAAAGGGAGCTGGTAAACTTTGAAATTTGCATCATTAGCTTTCAATGTCCACATGGTTTCCTATTTCACTGTAAAGTATGTTAACATCCAAGTGACACACTGAGTCCACAACCACAAACTGCTTCTTAGACCTAATCCCACGTGCCATAAAGGTCCATCTGCGCACTGCCTAACCAGCAAAGTCTCCAGCGTTCCCTTGACTGCTTCCTTAATAGTCTTTAGTGCAAAATTCAACCACATACTGAAAATTCAACATGCAGAGGGAGTGTAAAATACAGTAACTCCTCACTTAAAGTTGTACCGGTTAATGTTGTTTCATTGTTACGTTGCTGATCAATTAGGGAACATGCTCATTTAAAGTTGTGCAATGCTCCCTTATAACATTGTTTGGCCACCGCCTGCTTTGTGCACTGCTTGCAGGAAGAGCAGCCCGTTGCAGCTAGCTGGTGGGGGCTTGGAACCAGGGTGGACTGGCAGCTCCCTATCAGCTCCCCCCCTCCCCTAAGTTCCCTGTGTGGCAGCCGCCCAGCAGGCTAGCAATTGCCAGGCAGTTCAGCTGTGCCTCCCCCACTGCCATGTGCTGCTCCTGCCCTCTGCCTTGGAGCTGCTCCCAGAGACTCCTGCTTGCTGTGCGGGTGGGGGGTGGGGGGGTGAGGGAAGAGGGGGGCTAATGTCAGGGTGTTCCCCTTCCCCCTGCTCCTGCCCCTCACTTACCCCATTCCCATAGAGCGGGGGGGGGGGCCCACAACAGGGCTCAGGATGGAGGGAACTTGTTGGCAACAGGAGCTGTCTCAACTTGCTGATCTACTTAAAAAGGCAATGTACTCAGAGTGGTGTCGGCGTACTTAAAGGGGCAATGCGCATCTCTCTCTCTCTCTCTCTCACACACACCGTGTGTGTCTGTCTGCCCTGCTGTCTCCCCTCCCTCTATTTGTGCTGCCTTGTAGTGTGTGAGGCTATATTAACAACATGTTAAACCTTGAGGGCTCAGCTGAGTGCTAGTTCATCATTTAGCAGTAAGGCATTCCCTGGGAAATATCTCTCCCTCTGACTCCACCACCTCAACCAAGCTTCACAATCATCATCGCTGTGTACAGTATTAAATTGTTTGTTTAAAACTTATATTGTGTGTGTGTGTATAGAGAGAGAGAGAGAGAGAGAGAGAGAGAGATCGTCTTTTGTCTGGTAAACAAAATTTCCCTGGAACCTACCCCCCGCCCCCATTTACATTAATTCTTATGGGGAAATTGGATTCGCTTAACATCGTATTTTTCAGGAACATAACTACAATGGTAAGCGAGGAGTTCCTGTATCCAGTAAATGGCACAGAGTATCCTACACTGACTGGATTGTACACTTCAAAATGTTCTTTAATAAATACCTCATTCTTTTAATTTATCTGAAGCTAGGGCAGAGCCTCCAATTGATTGCACTGGACCACTGCGGAATGCATGGCTCTTGCCACTGAATTTTTGGTCAAGCGTGTCTGGAAATCAACTGGATCTTGATTATGCCTGCTCTGGCCAATGAGCCCTGCTCCTCATTTCTATTAGCCAAAAAATCATTCTCAAACATTTTCTTAAGAAAATTAAAATTCCTTGTGTCACTGGAGTGAACAAGGAAACCTCTTTCCCCTTCTGTTCACATCTGACAGCTATAGGTTGAGAAAGCACAAGTCTGACATGCAATAAGATTTTTTTTCCTTTTATAAATTTCCTGGCACTCTCCCCCTCTTAAGTTCTGAGCTAGGACTGGGAAAATGTCATTTCCAGACAACTAGGTCTGAATTTTATCGCTATGAATTGTTGCTTCTGGAGAGGCAGAACTTCCATTACATGAAGATGGCGATTTGCAAAGGAAATAGTTGCTGGACTGTGTAATGTGTCAGTACATGTCTACGTTAAATATACTTAGGGAAAAAATGACTTGGTAGAATATCTACTTTTCAAAGAAAATCCAAACTAATGAATCCCCCTCCCGCCTTCAAGAAATACTTGTGCGCTCCATGCCATGCTAACCCCTTTCCCTCTCAGTACATTTGGTCTCCTTTAGTAGAGCTACAGGAGGTACTCTGTTACCCCGGCAACCCACTGAGGCAATCACATGTCAAAGATGAATGACCCTCTGTATCTTTGGGAGGAGGTGTGGGATTGGCTGGTCTCGAGTCTAAGAAAAACAGCAGCAAGAATGATTTTGGCATTGGTCAAACAGATTATAAAAACTGTGCTGCTCTGAGAGAATCAGTAAGAGTTAGGAGAATTGGACAGCTCAGAGGCTGGTAACGGGACACATCATCTTTCACCTGAGATCACCAGCTTCAAACCCAGCACTAGTCTCCTGTGCCAGAGCGTCATGGCTGCCTGGTGGGCCAGGACTGTGAAGACAGCAGGTGGCCTTCCTCCCAGACCATCACAAGCAGCTTGGTCATCCTTGCCAGCAGGCTCAGTAGAGAGGGCAGAGGCCAGATCCTGCTTGCATGGACATCAAGTGAAGCATTGCCACGGACTACAGTAGGAACAGCATTGGGTCCCACATAGGTATGGAAGCTGAACTCCTCTCTAGAGCTGGTTCCTCCAGGTCAGGGCTGAGCTATACAGAGACTGGTGTAGGGGAAGCTCGTGCTGCCAATGTCGTACTTGTTCTATGGTCTGGATACTGCACAAACAAGGGATTTCAGCTTTCGGGCTGTGGAGAGCCCCTTCCATCAGCCCCCACATACATCCACACCCACACCGGAGCAAGTTTTAATTACCTCCATCACTGGCAGTCCTTGTGTCAGAGTTGAGGCTGTCTGTGGAGCCAGCCACGAAGCTGACGTGGATCCCTCGGAAAGGTGGGCCGAGGCTCTCTGCAGAGCCATTGCTAACCTTCTCCAGCTCAGAGCTACTCTTGTTCATTTTCAAAGCGTGCCTAGAAAGTTAAACAACAAACGGAATCATTGCGTGTCTGGGGAAGACGCATCGCTGCACTGTTCGCTGACAAACATCAGCCCGGTTTGGTCTGACCTCTTGTTCCTGCAGTAAAACCAGGGAGGCAGGGTTGTCCTGTTCGTTACTGTAGAAGCCATACTCAGGCACCTACACACGCACATTCCACACGTATTAGCTGCCCAATATAGAATGGACACACTTCCCCTGCGGTGGGGATCTCTCTTTGGTGAGGGTCTCTCCCGCATGAGCACACATCCGGGGAGGAGGTCAAAGCTGGCCTGCAGGCACAAGGCCCTGGACCCAGTGGGTACACCTGGCGAACATGGGCCCTTGTGCATATTGGAAAAAAACCTCGTTTTGTTATTGCCCTGGTGTGACGGAATGCAACCCCTGTGTTCACAGCCTACACACTACTGTAATAATCTTTGTGCAAAATCGGTCTTGTGAGGTATCATTTGAAAACTAATAATTCACTGGTCAATAATATGATGAAATGTATGTAGCAACATTCTAGGTAAAGTTATCAATTCCCCCTGAATGGTTGTTGGTAGCACATGTTCAAATCCATGCAGCCCTGCTTAGGCAGAACTGGTCAAGCAGGTCTTAAACAAAGGAATGTGTGTTTACCTCCATTTACATATATGGAATAAACAAGGTCCTTGAGCCAGCAAGGGGGAAACAAGGCAAATCTACGTATTAGCAAACAGCAGCATGAAACCTCTTTCACCACCAAACTCCTTAGCTCCAACCTCACAGCGGGCATGAACTTTATCTAGGGGTAACCCGCAGGAAAAAGCATTTCCAAGGGTGACTGGACTATACAAGTGAGGGACATCCATCCCGATCCATCTCTCCCCTTTTCACCTAAGAAAACAAAAGAAACAGCAGTTGGACATTGGGAGGGGATCTTGACCTCAAACTTTGTCAGCAACGTTACTGGGAATTTGCAAGAATTTCACCTTGAACCAAGTCTAGTTTAAGATTAGAAACCGTCTTCTCTTGATTTCTCTTGTAACCATTTCTGATTGTAAAGCCTTATACTTGTACTCACTTAAAACCTGTCTCCTTGTAGTTAAATAAACTTGTTTTATTCTTTAATTAAAACGAACCTAGTGTCATGAATTATTTGGGTAATTCCATTTAAGGTAGCAGGCTGTCCTATACTGATCCCCGCTGAGGGGCAAGGGACCCAATATATCTGGATTGTCCAGGAGGGGGCTGGAACAGAACACACGATTTGGGCAGAAAATCCAGGACTGGGAATGTGTCCAGGTCTTCCTGTAAGTAGTCACCAAAGGCTGCTGGAAGCCAGTGTGTGGTTGGTGACAACACCTCACTGCTCTGCATTGCATCCCGGAATGTCATGCTTGGCACAGCAAAATGGAAAGATTTACAGGCTCAGACCTGAGCCCACAGGTAGCTGCACACACATCAAGGCATAGGGGAGTTTGTTTAAAAAAAAAATAAAAATAAAAATGAGTTGTATCAAAACCCACTCACTGTCAGTAAAATCTCTATCCCAGCCAACACTCTGACATGGCAAACCTTTCATTGTCAACACGGAGCTATAGGGAGCGCTTCCAGCTTCCCAGCTCTGGCCCAAGAAATGCACTGTGCCAGCAGGTCAGTGAAGGAAGTCAACACAGACATGAACCAACTCCAACACACAGAAACCAATGCACCAAACAACACCCTCGCTCTGGTCTGCTGCTCCTTTCACCAGCTAAAACCAAGTCTGGGCTCCGCGACCACATTGCATCACAGCTGACTAAGCCCTGGCAGTGTCTCCAAGGTGAGTGTCAGTCCACACTCAGAGTTCAAGTACTGGATGGACAGAGCAGATGGCAGGAGTCTGGACCTTAAAGCCGACACTTGCCTTTCACAATGTTTTTGATGTGCAAGTCAAGAAATGATAATATCTAATGCATTTCATCCGGAGATCTCAAAGCACCTTACAAAGGAGGTGACTATCGTTAACCCCATTCTACAAACTGAGACACTGAGCTAAAACAACTGTCTGTTCCTGATTCCATATTTCCATAACTGTGACTGGCTCTTGGGTCTGGCTCTGAAAGCAGCCACAGTACTGATACTACTTAGCAGGAAGTGGAGTCTTTTCACCTATTTTGAGACAAAGGAAATACTGCACAGAAAATGAAAGCATGAAAAAGATGAAGACTTAAAAAAAGTATTTTAAAGTAAGTTCCATTATTTTCTAGACAGAGTTTTATCTAGAAACATAGAAGCGTTGTTTACAGTATGTCAAAGTTATAGTTTAGATGAATAATTTATAGTAAGTCACAAACTATTATCAATTAACTTTTGTTTAAGATAAGCAACACCCAGGCCTTTTCCACATTTTTTTCCCTGGCAAATAATAACTTCCCTTGAAAGCTGGTCATTTTACAATGGTGCAAACGCATCCGGCTCTGTTACAGTTCATACTTTCTCACTGTATCCAGACACACTGGTGAAGAAGGTTAGATTATTTGTAAGTAATTGTCAAATGAAATTAAAATGTAATTGTTTGATAAAATTCTATAGAATATTTCTTAAAATCAAAATGGGATAACAAGTCATTTACAAAAGGAGAACTGATTTCCGTGGTGCCTCCTGTCTGACCAGTTAAAACCTCCTTTCCTACTCGGAAGGCTGAATAGCTATTAAGAAACCCACAACAAAAAACAGATGTTTTCCTACCTCCCTGAAACAGCCTAGTCCCATAGAATTTCTCTTCTGCATTGTACCAATGAGGCACTCTGAGGGAATGCAGGGACTGTTTTTTATATGGTTACTTTTTCTTTAGAAAAACTCTGAGCACAAGAAATGCTGTAAGCTGTCTAATTTTGTCATGCTTTTTAGAGAAGGAGAGGGAGAGAGGGAATGCTTACTACGCTCTTCTAGCTTTGCTGACAGGGAAATTAAAGAAAAGGACAGGAAGAAACCTTTGTCAGACTTCCCCTTTTGTAGGAGCATGCTTGATCTAAAAATATTAATGGGAAGTTGAGCGGAGTTCACCCTGGGCATAATTCCTCTGAAGACAATGACTGTGTGTCCAGGATGTATTTGGCACATACAGTTTGTCATTGCAGTAGGCTTCCTCTAGACAATTTATGAAACTTCAGGGGTACCTTATAATTCACAATTAATAATTACACTTAAAAATTTAAGTTCATTTACAATAAAACATGTAAAAATATCCACACACACAATAAGTGTATTTTTACATTCATTGTAAAATACCCCCTTCCCATACCTAGAAAAACTTAGCTGGGCGTTTCCGTCAACAGCATGATACCCAGACACTCATGCACAACTGTGAATCAACCTGTTTGGAAGTCTAAGTGATATTTTGGAAAAGATCCAAAGGAAAAAAAATTTAAAGTGTAAAATTAAACTGAATTTCTTAATTTGTACAGAAGACAAATAAATGTCTTATTGTAACACAATCATGCTTTTAAAAATAAATTTGAAAACAAAGCTATTTAAAATCCTTCCTTAGATTTTTTTCAGCCAACAAAACCAAAATATGCAAAGGTATCTTACCATCCTGGTACAGAATATGAGGTTATGAGATCAAACTTTGTTCAGCAGGGTCCAACGTCCTTGCTTACAGCCACACCTACTCCTTCAGCACACGACAGTCACACAACAGAGTGTTCTGAGCCACCATTTTGGAACGGAGTGATCCTGTTGCAAAGGCAGTTGCATTTGCACAACCCGGCATTGCGGTGAAGTCAGATGTACAGAGAGCTTTCTATTTCCTCCCGGTACCTCAGTGACTTATGTAAAATGCACTTCCTGAGCAGGCACAAAACTGAAATAGAAATTGCTGCTTCCTACATGGCATGCAACTCTCAGTCTCAGATGTGACTGCTAGGGCAGCGAATTATCTCCAATATGGTTTAGATGTGTCTGCTCCACATCCCCCTCTTCTGTAACCAGGGTTTGAAGAACAGCTCACCAGGCCAGTAGGGTCAGAGCGAAACAATGAAGGCTTATACAGACTATTGCAGAAAAACATAGGGCCAAATTCCTTCACTCAGACACAATTTCCACTGAAGTTTTGCCCAGTTGAACTGGTCTGAACACTCCCTGCTCTTTTAGGATATGTTCATGACACAGACACACAACCACAAGGGTGCCTGTTGCTGTTCCCTGGATGCTATTCCCTCAGAAGGAAAATTATGTTGACCATAGTTAATATCCACGTAAGGAACAATTACAACCATCTAGGGCGTCTCACCATAGCACAGCCAACAGAACGTCACTCAGGGCTACATCAGATTTACAAAGTGATTTAGGTGCGTAACTGATACTTTCAGCACCTAAATCCAAAACTTAGGCCCTCAAAATCCCAGCCCAGCTGCTGCCTAAGCCTGTAGGTGCTTAAATTTCTGCCAGTAAAGTCCCTGCAGTACCCAAAAAATCTGCCGCTGGGCATGTGCACAACTGTCTTGGTCCTGATGCCCATGCACCTATCTCACCTCAAGCCCCAGCGGGATCCTCAAACGAGGTGTCCCCCACATCTATCTTACCAGTGGGACTGCTCCGGCAGGAGTGTTCTGAGGCCACCCAGCAGTTCAGGCCTCGTACAAATGGAGGAGTCTCCCCTTTGTTTATAACTTTTAGCTCCCGGGTTGAGCAATTTCCCCCTCTGCCACATCTCCCACCTCTCAGGAGTGTCCTAACCCGGATGAGGCATTCCGGGGTGGGTGTCTTTCAATCTCTCTCCTTGAAATCGTTCCACTGCATATAAATAACGATTCACCGAGCCAGTGGAAGGGAGAGCATGGCTGTCGCCCATTGATTGTGGCACTCGCCGGGGAGGTGAGAGACCCACGTTCAAGTACCTGTTCCAAAGGCTATTTCTTTATACATAGTAGAAGAGTTTTGACGGGATAGTGAAGAGAGCCATAACCCAGTGTCAGGGCACTCTCCTGAGAGCTGGGCAATGAGGGATCAGAACCCTGCCCCACATCAGGCAGAGGTGGGAATTGTGCCCCCCATCTCGTCTGACTGAGTGCTCCAACCACAGGGCTACAGGGTACACGGGCGCATCCTCTTCATATTTTTTCTTTTTATTGCAAGAAAGGGCTTAGGTGTGGCGCCTAATATCAGGACTAAGAGTTTCATTGCTGTGAATCCCAGGCAGAGACGCGTGCCTGCCTCTGACTTAAACTTAGGGCCACACCCCTCTCCTTGGCATCTCCCTGGTTTAGGCAGCTCCCGCCCAGCTTGCTGGCTTTTGGGGATCCCATTATCAGGTGCCAAACTCTCCCTGTGCACTGTACCAGGAGCATGGCCCCCCAACTTGGGCTTCTGGATTCCATTCCATGGCAGGGTGCCTAAAAGTTATGGGCTGCAACACAGGCCTCAGCTCCCTTTGTGGGTCTCGCCCTCAACGACTAAGCCCAGGAGCCGAACTTTGACAAAGATCCATCTTCATTTAGACTCCCCGGGATGGAGAACACCATTTCCCTGGGCAAACTGCTCCAATGGCTAATTACCTTCACACTGAAAGTTTCCACCTTATTTCCAGTTTGAATTTGTCTAGCTTCAACTTCCAGCCACTGAATCTCGTTCTACCTTTGCCTGCTAGATCGCAGAGCTCTCTACAACCAGGTACAGGTGCCTACAGATTAAGAGGTGACCCAATCACAACCTTAAACACGCTATAAGGCAGGTTTTCCAGACCTTGAATCCTAAGAACGGATCCTGTGTTGTTGATCATTGTAGCAGTGGAGCTATGTCTGCAGGTTTTTCATCTGGGGTTCTGGCCGGGTTTGGTGCTGCTCAGAGTTGATGAGTGCTGGTCTGTGGCATAGTTGCTGGAACTATGGGTGCTGGGGAGCTGCTGCACCCCCCCGGCTTGAAGTGATTTCCATAATATACAGGGGTTGGGTCAACAGCTCTCAGCACCCCCACTGTACACATTGTTCCAGCACCCCGGGTGAGGAGCCTGCTTCTGATGATGAGCTTGGAGAGGTGTTTGAAGGCCAGAAAAGGAGGTTCAGGAAAGATTTCTTTCAGGATGGGGTCCCCATCGAATATGGGTTGTAGCTGTTTGTGATACCCTGTATGCGTCCCAGTGTGAGGTGGTAGGTGACAATTAGGGGCATGTGGTCAGATGAGGTTTTATTTCTGTATTGAAGCAGGTTCTTTCGGGGCATTTGAGAGGCCCATTCCATGATGCGATTTACTTCCCTGGTGGAACATCCTTGTTTGGTGAAGGTGGTTTTGAGTGTGTTAAGGTGTGTATCCCGGACTTTCTCCTTGGAGCATGTTCTGTTGTATCTGCGTGCCTGGCTGTAGGTAACAGATTTCTTGGTGTGTTTGGGTGGTTACTGGATCTGTGAAGGTAGGTGTGGTGATCCATGGGTTTCTTGTGTATAGTTGTCTGTAGGGTTCCATTGTTGAAGCTGATCGTGGCGTCTAGGAAGTTGATGCTAGAGTGGGAGTGCTCCATAGAGAGTTTAATGGACGGTTGGTGTTTGCTGAAGCTGTGGTGGAAATCTATGAGGGAGTTTAAGTCATCCGTCCAGAGGATGAAAATATCATCAGTTTTGTGGTGCATCTGTCCAGACTTTCTTCTTCAAGGCAGCCCATGAAGAGGTTGGCATACTGGGGAGCCATCCTAGCACCCACAGCTGTTCCCATGGTTTGGACAAAGTGTTTGTTGTTGAATGTAAAATTGTTGTGGGTGAAGATGAAATGGATGAATCTGGCGATGTGTTTGGGGTGGATGTCAGAGGGCTGTCCATTGTCCTGTAAATATTAGTCAGGCAGCTATGCCGTCACTGTGAGGGCTGTTGGTGTATAGAGAAGTGACATCCATGATGGTGTTCTGAGGGAGGCTGTTAATGTTATGGAGGAAGTTGGTTATGCCCTGGAGGAAGCTGGCCCTTTGGGTGGTCAATGGTTTGAGAATGGTTTCTCTGAGTCCCAATAGTCCTTCTGTCAGAGTGCCACAGCCAGATACAATGGGTCTGCTTGGGTTCCTTAATTGGTGTATCTTGGGAAGCACGTGTGGACGTTGCGGCTCAATGGTGGGTAAGGTGAGCTGCTTAAGTCCAAGCCCCTGGTCTGAGCTTGGGGCCTCACCGAAGCTGCCACGTCCACACTGCTATTTTTAGCACACTAGCTCGAGCTGAGCTAGCACAAGTCTGTCTACCGGCGCTGGGAATCTCACTTCCCAACTGCAGCCTAGGCATTCCCTATGGGTTTTGCACTGGTTTATTTAATCTGGTTCCAGAACCCAGCTTTACTAAAACAGGTGCAGCTTTGAATATAGAGAAGGCCTCAGTTAGTGGCCTGCAATGTTACCATGATAGAAGGACACATTGCATTATACTAAGAGACAAATCCTTTTTGGTCTCTATTTCTTCAACTTGTGGACATGTACTTTACCCCAAAAGGGATTTTGCAGGACTTCTTCTTAAATAGCTGCTTTAAAGATTGGACCTAGAGTATCAAGACAATGCTGATAAATAACACAGTAAGAAATGGAAAGAAAGAAAAACAAAACAAAATCCCAGGACAAATCTGGTAGATATTTCTGCAAGGCATTCTCTTGAAAAAAGGGGGGGAGGGAAATGAGCTGTGTATAACAAAAGGGAAGCAGCAACCCGAATAAATTAGCCAGCACTATTGCTCCAGTGCAGACCAGCACAGCCGTGGTGCAATTATTACATGAAAGGGAGCATTGTGCTGGGGAATGTTTGTCCACCTTGAAACATTCATACTTATTAACCTCCACCCCCTCAGCTGCTGCAGCTGCTGCTTTCTGCTTCGGTCAAGGTGTGCAACCCTCTAGAAATCCATCAACCCACAATAGATAAGGCAAAGAATTTTGCAATCTATTTTCTTCTAATATTGCAGTTTCACATGTGTAGCCCAGAATGCAGGCACGGTGCAAATGGGAAGAGACACGAGCACACTCGAATACAGGGCTGTCTGCAGTTCTGGGGTAAGCAGCCGGGGGCCTGCTCCCCTGCGCAGGCAGACAGACATGCATTAACTCTACACGAGCTAGCATGCTAAAAATCGCACTGTGGTCACTGTGGCACGGGTGATAACTCAGGCTACCACCAAGAGGGTTGGGTGAGTGTGTGTCAGACAGCTAGACCGAGCCATCGCCTGTGCTGCCACAGCAACACTGCTATTTTAAGCCCACTAGCTCAACCTGAACTACTGCATCTCGGTCTACCCGCCCCCTGCTGCTGTGTAGACACACTCTTGGAGACAAAAGGAGCTGATCGCAACTCTCAGGAATGGGACATGCACGTTTTAAAGTATTTATAGCTTAGTCCTAAATTCTCTCCTGCATAAATAGACACACACGGCAAAAAAAGGTACAACTTGCACTGCACTTTCCTTCTGTTTGGAGGGGATTTACTGTAGTGTGGAAGAAGATAAGAGGCGCACCAAGTGTATGGAGCATGAAGATCTAAGACACTTGCAAAACCTAGAAATATTGCAAAAATTAAATCCATCTGCTTTCCAAAGGATGCAAAAACCACCACTCCCCAATGAGGCCAAAAATTAGCAATTTCAAGCCACACTACTTTTTAAGTGGCAAAAAAAAAAAAAGAAAAAAAAAAAAAAGATGGGAAACTTGAAGAAAAAGAAAGAAGGGCATAGCCTTCATTTCCAAAGAAGTCATCTTTCCCAAATGACCTGTCTGATAAATCACAGATTTAAAAAATAATCCTCTGGCAGAAACACGCACATGAAATCCCAAACTGAAATCAAAAGAGGAATCCAAAGAGTGGTTTAAACAGAAACCCAATCGCTACCTCCACTCTGGAAAGACAGTTAGCTCTCCGTAATGGAGTGCAGTGCTCCCTTCTGGTTTGTTCTGCTGCTGTTCCTTTCTTCTGACAGACTGCATTGCGATACTGGGGCTCAGTTTTTAAAAGGGTCATGGCTTTAGGTGCTGTACGTAAGAAATAATTGTCCACCATCCCCGACAGGCTACTTTTTAGTGCTGTCTGCAGCACTCTGCTGTAATGCAGAACTGAACGGCAAAGGCCCATCTGTTCAGCATAATACAAAGCCTCCAAGCTGGGAAGGGGCTGGATGGTTACATTGTATAGTGCTATTGATTCATAGGCTTTAATATAACTGCTTGACAGTTCAGAATCCTAAAAGCTATACATATGTAATCTACGAAGCCAGGGAATGAATTTATTTTTCCATTTGCAGACAACTGAATTCAAGTTAGATGCAGACACTGTTACTGGTGAATACACTTTTCATGACCGTTACTTCATCCGAGGGCTTGTCTACACCACAGAGCTTTTAGCCACAGGGCTGTGTCGACGCAGCCTTGTCACTAAAAGTCGGCATGCGTAAATGCTCTTTGTCGGCACTTTTGCCGACAAAATACTTCCACCCCCGGCGAGCGGCATTCAGTTTGTTGGCAGGAAAGTACACACTGCCCCTTGCTGCGGCAAAACTTTTGTCTTTCAGGGGAGGAGGGCTTTTTTAAGCACCCGTCGACAGCTTGGCAGCTTAGACAAAGCCTCAGAGTCAATAAAAGATGCAACAACCTTTTAGGAAACATCTCCAAATTGACTATTACAAAATAAAACAAGCACAAACCTGACAACAATATTAAATCTGGGTTAAACTGGCAAGAAAATACCTTAAAATTCAGAGGTCTCACTGGTTATGTAAACTTAACCTACCGTATTGTAACTAGGAATGACAATAATGGAGCTATACTGTTAAAACACATGGCCAGCATTCAAATTCAAACAAGCTGTCTCATATCTGGGGTTTGATTTCAAAGGAACACCCAACTTTAACAATTCATTTTTTACTGAGTTCTATTAATTGTATCTTAGGCACCTCTGACACTTAGTCCATAGCACAAACAACAATGATCCTGCCTATAAGTGCATACAGGGACCAATCACATTCAGCATGTTCCAGAAACCTGGTCAAATCATTATAAATCTTGGTGGCTTGGAGCAGCTATAATGATTTTCGGGCTGTTTGTGGAGGGGGATAGAGTGCACACTTGTGCGGGCACCATCTTTGCAGATGGGTCCTGCTCTCCTCCCGTTCACGCTCCAAGAATCGTATGTTATGGGGTGCCCCTGGTTTCCAGCACAGTGGAAAAGCATGAGGTTATCGTTGTCCTGGGACAGCCGGGACAAGGGTATGGGAACAAACTCCCTCCACTTGCACAGGAACGAACATTTGAAAACAGGCTTTAAAACAGAGAATTACAAGTCTGCAGAAACCCCTTTCTGACACGGTGCTGAACACGGCTTGTGCTTGACTACATTCGTAGCATTAGCACTTTGAGCCCCAGTTCAGCAGTACCCAGCGCTCAGCCTACTTGTCAGCAATGCATGGTCTCTTTAGTGTAAATCAGGGGGGAAGTGAAATTTGTATTCTCATCAGACGTGTCATTCTTGTGTTAACACCACGCTATTGCACTGCTCTGGAAGCCACGGACGTGCCCCGTTACCCAACTCCTACAGAGGGCACGGAAGTAGAGTAGCTATTCAAACTAGGTCTGAGAGACAAGAACAGGGTGGCCCCATGTATCCCTTCTTTGCTGACTCCTAGTAGCCCAAGCCAATAAAGGATGCATCTTTGTCCAGCATGCCAAGCAATAATCATGTGAAGAATCACACACAGGGATACCAACATATGATTTTCTGTTGCACACAAAACGTTGTGGGATGCTGAGCCTGAGAAGCGAGCTCTGTCCTGTGCCTGTCTGAGTCGTGCTTTCCTTTCTTGCACATGCCTGGCCACCACAGACATGAACGGAAGTAAAGTCAGACAATCGCTATTTCAATATGGGACTATTTTTAAAAGCGAGCATGTTTCCTGTTTCCGTTTATTCTGATCTACGTTTGACACTACCCCAGCCCCCACCAACAATCATCATTTTCCTTTAAACAAAAAATCAAGATACTACTTGGATTTCTCCCCCCATCCAATCCCATATACACTGGTTTGCACTCTAACTCGACCCACAAACACGCACACAGGGGCCGACTCTGCCAAGAGCTTATTTTTATGGGACTAAAATTCCCCATCGAACGAGTGAGGGTTAATGGTCACCTTTATGATCAGTACATATGGATTCTTCTTTGTATTTCTGTAGGGTCTCCATCTATCTAGTGACACCACATCCACAGAGACTACTGCAAGTCAGCTATTTCACTGTCCTAGAACAACACGGATTCCCCTTTGTCCCTTCACGTCAGCAAGTGTCCCGGCAAAGAGAATCTGACGACACATCCACAGTGTCAGAAGCGTTCCTGGTTTTGTCTTAACCACATGCTGAAATGCACGTTTAACGGCCTGATTCTGCATCTGTGGTGCTCCGTGGCAAATCTTCCAGTGACTTCAGCAGAGCTGGGCGAAGTCCTAAATGCTTTGCTGAGCTCACCTCTGAAGCCACCTTGCCCCATGAAAAACCCTCTAGTGCATGAGATGTGCTTCCAGGTCGGCATCTGCGTATTCTGTAGATGTATTTTGTTCTCTGCTTTCCTCATTATTACATATTTCCAGTACTTTAGTTAAGGCCGTCCTAAAGGCAACTGTAAAACGGGCTATATATCTTAAGACTGCTTTAATGACCCTGGTTACTGTTCATGCATTTACAGTGTCCTAGCAATATGAAGTTCAAAATAAAGTCGAGTTCTATCATTCGTCCTTCTGACTTGAATAGACTTTGTATTTCTAAAAAAATTAAACAAAAAGGAAATGATAAAGAAAAGTGATTGCTGTCAGAATAATTATTTCAGCCACTTGATCCACTCACACAAACCCAAATGGCAGAAGCTGGCCCTGTGGGGGTTTTTAAATAGATGATAAAATTCTGAACGCTAGCATTAGACAGTCATGTAAAATCATATACCAATTCATAAAAACCAGATCTAGCGTGATCATCCATTTTGCAATCATTTCCAGTTAGAAACAAATCTGATCGCTCTGCATTTTAAGCTTTTTCCTGGTGATTCTGTTTCTATCATCACTTTGTACCTCTCTCTCCTTTTTTCATGGTAAGACACTAAAGCTTCTGTCAAAAGCTCCAACCCTCACACAGGCAGCCTTTGTGTGCCCTGATCTCATTTATCTGGTCTGTTTTACAGCACAGACTAACAGCAGCATTTGTCGAGCCATACTCGTCTATTACATACACCGTTCACTTTCAAAATATGAGTCATGTATTTATTAGAATATATGATGAAGATGTATTAATTATGTTGGAAACAATTAGAGAACTAATGCCAAAAATAACCTTAACCTGTTATGGCTTATAAAAAAAGATTAAAGAGTTATACGTTTTAAGGCCAGAAGGGACCATTATGATCATCTGGTCTGACCCTGGTCCATAACACAGGCCAGAGAATTTCACCCAGAGATTCCCGCATCAGTCCCAATAACTTGTGAATGAAACAGTGCCTATCTTTTAGAACGAGCCGTCCAATGATGATTTAAAGACTCCAAGTGATGGAGAATCCACCACATTGCTTTGTAAACTGTTACAATGGCTAATTAATGTGAAACAGACTAAAAATCCCTTCCCCTTTCAATCTCTTTTCTTGTGATGTCATAATTCAACTAGTTCTTTGGTTTTCCACAGAGTTCCAGGAGAGAGAAGATCTAACAGTCTCGTTTTAAAACAAGCAGTACCGCTCCCCCTTAAACATACACAAGAGGTCCAGGAGGGGCCCTCAGGGGGGAGGGATAACTCAGTGGTTTGAGCATTGGCCTGATAAACCCAGGGATGAGTTCAATCCTTGAGGGGGCCATTTAGGGAACTGGGGTAAAAATCTGTCTGGGGATTGGTCCTGCTTTGAGCAGGGGGTTGGACTAGGTGACCTCCTGAGGTCCCTTCCAACCCTGATATTCTATGACTTTTTGTATATATCCAAAAATACAAAAAAGGGGCACAACCCCATTATTTAAAACCTTCTGTAACTGTGCTTTCAGCTACCTTGGAGATAACTCTCATTCCAGACCAGAGCCTCATTTGCACCTTGAAAATACTGCAAAGGTGGCTTTTGTTGGTTTGTTTTTTAAACTGTTATAGCCGAGGTTGAACAACCATAAAACATTACATGTTTGGTCTTTGTTTCTCAGCTTTGAAATTAGTATGAAAATATATTCTAGATTGCTTTAAAATAAGTAATTAAGTGTCATTAGAAAAGCCAATCAAATAGGTTTCATTTTCCCGCACAAAACCACACGTGTGCAGTAAAGCATGAGATGTAAAAGGAAAAACGAATAAATTCAACTCCGGGAAGAGTGCGTGGGGCTTAACTTCAATATACAATGTCTCACTGTGACCCTCTTTTCCTGCACTGTTGCACTGTCAGGGCCCATGGTTTATACTTGTCAAGTCTCAAGGTGACTCCTGCTTGAAGACACCACAGAAGTTAATGGGAAATTCCTTTTACCTTGAAAAGTCAGATATTGTTAAAGGACCATTCTTGCTTTTTATGCCTTCATATTTATCTCTCATCACTCCCCATTACTTTCCCCACACTTTGATAGATGCGCAAAGCTCCTTTCACCAAGGTACAGTTTAAGGCAACTATTTTCAAGCATTCCTTATCTACTCCCCAAAGAAAAGCCGTTTCCCCACTTGGTTCTAGGATGTGCTCTGTCTTCCATTAATCTAACTACCGCGTGTGAAAGCTCACTAGTCTCCCATGCCAACTTCTCTTTGGTTTCTAGCGTGTAGCAAAGATCTGTTTACTATTATAACGAGACATTTAAATGAGCGAGAAATATTAAGACCCAGATTCTCCCCTACACTGAATCTGCCTTACGCAGCTCTGCTAGCACAAAATGGCCCTAAACCATTTTAGTAGGCCATGGGAGGATCAATGTGCCAATATGGAAGGACCCTTCAGTGCCAGAGCTGGCACAATGGCTCCTATGCCACCCTTCCTCCCTCAGGCTGGTGTAGGGGGCGTGGCTAGTGGACAGCGGGCATGCTCGTTGCCTCCCTGTACACAGGCAATGCATGGCTGCTATAATGCCACTGACAGCTAGCATAACTGAGAGCAGCCTTTAGACAGTTCCAAAGTATGCTAGCCTAGGGCCAGATCTGCACACAGACTGCCCAGGATGAGGAGAGCACAAAGTTGGCTTAAAGTCACTTTTGCACACATCCCTCCCCTCCCAGGTTGCACTGAGTGTTCCTCAGCCACAGGTAAGAATCGAGCCTCACACCTCCACACGAGTCTCAATGTCATGGAAGCCAAAGAAACGGATTTTCCCATCTTCTGTGACTAAGTTTTGACTGTGTTCTGACCATTTCAATCAATAATATTTATTAAGGTTTCATATATTAAGCAAATAGTTTGTATAACTATTGCTTGCAGTATTTGTCACAGATCAAGACGAGTAATAATATATACACCCACCCCGTACATACATCAGTGCACACATACAAATACATACTGTGCATACGCACAAAGAAGAGTACAGCATCTTGTGCATGAAACATGCTCAAAGAAGTAGAGGTTAAAAGGAAAATGAGGGAACTCAAAAGTCCCCCAATCTCTGTGAATTTATCCAACTGGTGCAGCTGTGCCCCGATTGGGTAGCTTCTTGTGGTGGCTGCAGGAGGTTTGACAGCTGGGCAAGTCTGTGCTCTTTGGGTGATAAGAAGGTAGGTTTGGCAGCTTGGATCAAGGCATTTGCTAGTGAGCCATAATACCCGATGCCTACTGGCATCCAGGTACAAGTGGATAGAACTAAGGACTGATTGAAGGCTTATCTAGGACCAGAGACACAGGAGTCATGCAATAAGGATGTCAGTATCGCAATATTTTTAAGTACTTTCTGGCCCTCAAAGATGTGAAGAAAAGCTTTAAAGGTGACTCAAGAGTAACAACTGCAGTAACCTCTGCCTGAGTGTGCAAAGAGCCTGAGACAATACCTCTACGAGCAGAGGGCTGCTAACTCCAACCCCAGCCCAGCAGGAGGGAAAGAACGCAGCAGGCTTGACTCCCCCATCCAAGCAGATGCCCCAGTAGTTGGGATGTTAGAACTGAGGGCCCTCCTGCCACCACCACTGCCCCCCCTGCTGCTCACCGGAGGAAGAGGACCACCCTTGCCATTGCTTCTGCCTGGAAAAAGGGACTCCATGCTTCTGCCTCTCTGGCTGTGGGAGGGAGCACCTTGCCACTCCAAATGGTCAGTGGGGCCACAATGGAGGGGCAGGGCCGGGGGGACTGATGGTGTCGAGGGACGCAGATTGCTTTCATCCGACCCTGCTAGGGACTTCTGTTTCTCTCTCCTAGGAGCCATTTCCTGTATGAATTCCAGCATGCTCAAGTGAGACTCAGGGAGGTCCTGAACTGTCCTTTCCCAATAGCAACCAGCCACCACAACCGTCTCTGCTTCTTAGGTCTGAACAAGACCAAATCTCAATCACAAACCACAGCTCAATGCAAGATACAGAGCAGGAACAGCCCTGAAAGGAAATTCATGGGCTCACAGCTAAAAATGTCTCAGCTGAGATCTTTAAATGTTCAAAACAAAGCATGAAAGTTCATTCTCTCTGTAGCCCCTTTCTTGCCTCTGCCTGCAACATGGAGGTGCCCCAGTTTAGCAGTCAGAGCGTCTGAAGTTGGTTTTGCTTGAGGGCCACGTAAGGTTCAGAAAAGCTGCCGTGCCAGGAACACCTTCTTGTCCCTCAGCCCGGGATGGGTTTTAAAGCTTTTTGTTCTTTGTGTTATCCCCCCCACACACAAACGTCATTTGTTCACTGTTAAACCATTTCAAAAAGCTCATTTCTTCTCTTAGTTACGATGTAAGAAACCTTCGCAAACGCACGGAACTGGAGTCTGGCTCACAGCGTGTTCTCCAAGCCGCAGGACACCCCCTGACTCTGGCCACACTGTGACTCTATCATCTCACATGCAGCCAGGCGGTTCAAACGTTACCGCCCCCAAGCCAGTTCTCAGGTGTGGCGGTGACCCTCACGCACACCCACTGATCTAAGTGCTTACATGGCCGAGCACCGGGCTGGCAGAGCTTTCAGTCTGTGCAATCGTACTGAGAGAGCTGGCATTGGGCTGAGTTGTTTCAAGTTGCTCTGACAGGAAGTGCTGACAGCCCTGCAGGCTGAGCTCCTCCACGGACATTTATCCCCAGAACAAGTACAGGGAAGGCACAGGCAGCAGGCCTGCAAGCTTCCCCACTCTCCTCGGCCAATAAATATACCCTAACCATAACCTGAGAGGGCAGCTCAGCCTCCATGCACTTGCAATACTTAGCTTCTCCATTAACACTCACTGGGGATGTCCAGGTATGGGTCTGGGTTTTGTGATGGGGTTACCTGGGCACTGAGATGGGACACAGCCCACCAAATGCATTTCCCAGGTCACCAGACAGCAACGAGGTGTTAGTACTTCAGTCGTTACTGACCTGGGCTGAATTCAAACCAGTGACTGGAAGGGGAAAGTCACTACCCCTCATCATTAGATCTCCTGACTGGATTTCAATTTTGACGGACACTCAGTTGCAGATAAAGAATTTAACACATTTTGATAGTGCCAGTTATATAATGGAAGCCTAGTGTGATTTAATGCTTAGCACAACTGTATCCTTCCCAGGTGGATTGCTTTCACTCACTAGGTTTCTTTGGAGATAGATACACACACACACACACACACACACACACAAAACCTATGTTAAAAAGAAATTTAAGGTTGCAAAGTCAAGCACTCAAGAGTTAGAATATGCCAGAATTAAGGTGGCTCATGCAACTTCAATCCTCCCTTCTTGTGCGTATACATCATGATAGTCTTTAGTTATGTGATCACATACTATACCACCAAATTTCAAGTCCCTGTTTCACAACAGGGAGGTGCTAAGCTTCTCAACCAGATGACTGCAATGCTTTTTTTTTTTTTTTTTTTAAGCACACACAAAACAAGGTATTTCCCCCTAGCTTTGTTCTTGGGAACGGCTGAACCATTTTAGCTGAAAATTTCCAAACAAATTCAACTGAGGCAGATGCCCAACCTGGGGCTCCGGAGCCACACACGGCTCTTCAGAAGTTAATATGTGGCTCCTTGTACAGGCTCCGACTCCGGGGCTGGAGCTCCAAGTGCCAACTTTCCAATGTGCCGGGGGGTGCTCAGTGCTCAATCCCTGGCTCTGCCACAGGCCCTACCCCCACTCCACCGCTTCATGCCCTCTCCCCTGAGCCTGCAGTGCCCTCACTCCTCCCCCCAGAGCCTCCTGCATGTCACAAAACAGCTGATCTGGAGGTGCAGGGAGGGAGGGGGAGGCGCTGATTGGCAGGCGCTGGGAGTGGGGGGAGCAGGGAGCTGCTGGGGGGGCTGCTGAGGTATTACTGTGGCTCTTTGGCAATGCACATTGGTAAATTCTGGCTCCTTCTCAGGCTCAGGTTGGCCACCCCTGTTCTAATCTATCCCTGCAGCAGACAATTCTGCCGTGAGCATTTAGCACAGTGACTCTCAACTTGCAGCCCAATCAGCACCCAGCTGCGGCCCATGTGACATCCACAGGGCCCTACAGGTAACGTTGGACGCGGTCCACATAACCCATTGTTGGCCTCGTATAGGGCCCACAATGGTAACTAGGCAGAGAACCACTGATTTAGAACATATCATTTGTGACTATCTACAGTATGTAAATTAGCCCATGCACGCACACACACACACACACACACACACACACACACACCGGTCTCTACCTGGGCTGTTTCTTTGGAGGTGGAGGTGGTGGTGCAAATTCCTCAGTTTCACTGCTGCCTTTAGGGAAATCAAAAGCAAAAGATGCTGATTTGCTCATCCCAGTCTTTTTTTCCTGCCCAGAGCAGCCTTCCACGGGATGGGGACAAGCTGTTCCATTCTCCATTTCCCTGGCCTGTGTGCAGGTTAAAAAGCCCTGTTCTTCCTCCTCTTCCTCCTCTATCCGGCACTGCCTGCTCCATCCTGCACCGTAGTATTTATGCCTCCTCTCGTAGGACGAGCCTGGAGGACTCTTGTGGGGCTCCTCGGCAGAGACCCTGTTGCCATGAGAGCAGAGAGAAGGCAGTGTCCCCAAGGCACTGGGATCTGTACAGTTCCTTGATGAGAACTGGGTGCTGGGGTCACTGTGGCCATTACCATCACAGAGCTCTGCCCCAGGAGGCTTGACTGATGGCCTGGGAGTCCCCTCGCTGCCAGGCGGGCTGCTCGTGCACATCTTTGGGGGAACAGCGGGACTCTCATTAACGATGCCCTTGCTGTGCATTTGCTGGTGAAACCTTGGGCTGCTTTCCCCCGAACCCGTCTCACTGCCGGCTTGAGAGCCCTCTCTGTGCCCAAAGGAAGGCGAAGGGATTGCAAAGTCTGGATGAGAGGTGGGGCTAGTGCAGGGCCACTGGACCCCAACAGCTGAGTCTGGGCTGCTCAGAAATATTGTCCTGTTATCCTCCTCTGTGTGCGCTGCCATAATGGTAATCTTTGCTGCTACCTGTGTGGCCGAGTCCTGGTACTCCCTTTCGCTGCTCAGGTACCGCACCCCATCTCTCCACAGGCCCTGGGCCTGCTCTTTGAGAGGGCTGCGGGCCGGCCCCTCTCTCTTTGTTTGCGCGCCAGAATGATTTAGCTGCGCCTTCTTTCTCTTGGTGCTCTCGGCATAAATGGGATCATTGGGCGCAGGCTGTGTGTGAGGGGCACGTTGGGGTGCCAGGACGGTGCTCAGAGGGTCGCTCGAGTTTTCCCCGGGGTTGCCTCGGACGAGACTCGATTGCTCAAGGAATGGACTGTAATCGTCCTCCTGGGACAAAGCCAGGGGACTGCTGCTGCTGAACACGCTGTCTGACAGGGTGGTAGTGCCGGAGGTAAGTGCTAATGTTTTTCGCTCCAAACGTGTCTTATTTTGCAGAGAGTCCTGTAAACAGTGTTCCCTTTGGAAACGCCGGTCTAAGTTCAGCAGCCTGCACTCATCTTCACAAAACTTGACTGCCCTCGTCTTTGCCCGTGGATTCACTGCGGTCTCTTGCTGCCCCCAGCACCTCGGGGTTGGCTTTTCACTGTCACGCCGTGCCACCTGGCTCGCTGGACACGGCGCGTCTGGTGGGACAGGACTCTCTCTACAATAGTCTGTGATCGAACAGTACTCCCCGCTCTCACTCTCAGAGCCCGGAGAACAGCAGTTGTCACTGCTCTCCGAGGACAGCGTTGCTGTGCCATCTCTTTGTCGAAAGGCTGGACACCCAGCAGAGTCAGGGGTGGAATCAGGGCTTCGATCAGCAAAGATGGACAGTTGGTGGCAGAACCCTCTCTGTGGGCAGGCGAACTTCTCCTTGTTACGAAGCATAGCTCTGTCCTCCCATCCACCCATCTCGCCCTCCAACACCAAACTGTTGAAGGGGATATTTTTTTCCCCTCTGCTTTCCAGACTGGGCAGGCCCTCTCTGGAGCAGCCTTGGAGATACTGAGGTGCACAGTCATTTGGTGTATCATGAATGAAGGGCTTTCGCCCAGCACTGGTGCTGAAATGGTCGAGGCACGTCCTCTGTGCTTCTCCTGGCTTCACAATGAGGTGGTTTTCAGAGGCCATTCTCCAGCTGACCTGCGTGGGCCAACGATAAAAACACATGTTCAGGATGCGCATTCAAAGAAAGAAAAAGGCAAATGCTGTTTTGTTGCCAACTCCCCTCAGGTGTGTGGTTAGTTCTGCTCCACACTTGTGTACTCACCACACAGGTGGTTTCTGAAACCTTGTCTGCTGAAGCTACGTGTCCTACTTTCTGCACCCTTTGCAGTCCTTGCATTATTAAGTATGTCAATCTAGTGAATAAGGTATCCTCTTTCCTTCCTAGTCAGGACAGGGAATAACATTTTCAACCTGTCGTACTGTAGGTGTGTATTCTATTACAGCAATCAACATTGTAATCTATGCCTCTTTAATTCTAAGAGTATATCTTCCATGTGGCATTATTTCCCTTTCCATTTTCTAAACCAGCTTTGCAGCTGTACATCTTACAGACTGGAACCCTCTTAAAACAAAGGGTTCCCCATGGGAAAAACACTTCCTTATATGTGGAATTTCCACTGTAACAGGAGAGGGCCTACTTGGCAAAAGATCTCTTCTTCGATCTGGTTCCTTCCTGCCCTTGCCAGAGGCACTAGTAGAACCTCAGAGTTACGAACACTAGAGTTACAAACCGACCAGTCAACCACACACACCTCATCTGGAAGCAGAAGAACACAAGCAGGCAGCAGCAGAAAACAAACAAACAAAAAGCAAATACAGTACAGTATTGTGTTCAATGTAAACTACTAAAAAAAATAAAGGGAAAGCTTTTTAAAAAGGTTTCACAAGGTAAGGAAACTATTTCTGTTTGTTTCATTTAAGTTGGTTTAAAACTGCATTTTTCTTCTGCATAGTAAAGTTTCAACGCTGTATTACGTCAGTAAACTTGTAAAAGAACCAAGTTGAGAATCACTGTTCAGAGTTCCGAACAACCTCCATTCCCAAAGCGTTTGTAACTCTGAGGTTCTACTGTACGTATCTGGGGGCATGCCCATCGCATTTGGGAAGACGTTATCTTTACTCCCATTGAAAAGCAGCTGTAGTAAGACCAGGGAATCAAGGATTCTTCCTTGCCACCTCCCTCCCCCATGAGATAGTGATAAATCTTCTTGTCCTCTGTTCAATAAGAGAAGAGAAGTGAGAATCCCATGGAATGCAGAGTGCAACCCATGCCTGTTAAATGCTAAATTGTCGCATTCCTAGGGATTTGACATGGTAGAATCCACTTATAAGGAACTGAAACTTCACCATTGGCCAAATTCTACCATCACTAACAGGAGGAAAACCAGTGTAACTCCATTGGCTTCAACAAAGTTTAAGCTGCGTTTACCTGTGTGGAAGTAGAGCAAGAACTGGCAGGGATTTGAAGGGGATTTCAATGCAAACAGTTTCTTCTGTGAGCAAGAGTCAGGCTAACTGTAATCCTAACCACATGAGACTTGTAGAAGCGAGGATGGTGTGAGGTGAGTGGGAAGGAACTGTGTGAGAAGTTGTTGCGACCTTGTGTTAGATAAGTATGGAATGTAGACTAGAGTCTAAACAGATGTGAAAAATAAGATATCAGGATGACCTATGTATAAACAAAATGCAGCTGTTGATTATTGTATGTAACAAAAAGGTATAAATGCTGCTGTAATTGTTTACCTGGGGAGAGACCTGCTTAGCTCTCTCCCTCCATGCGATTGCTAGAGATAATAAAGTATCTGATTTGCTGCATCCAACCAGAGAGAGTGAGAACTCTGTTTTTCTCCAACACCTGAATGAGGATTTGGCCCTAAAAAGAAGCAAAGCAGAGGACTGAAACTCTAATAAAACGCACTGGAGCCCTTTTATTCCACTTCACTATAAAATGGTTCACTATAGCCAAGTCTATTCTTAGCAGCTCCCACCGTAGGTGAGGAGCAGGGCACACATTAGGAAATCCTCTGGCTTTCTGGCTGGGTGGGAGAAGTCTTTGTATCCAAGAAAGAGCCGGCTGGTGCTGGATGAATTCAACACAGCTATAATGGAAGACCTTGCAATGCAGCTTTATCACTGACACACCTCCTCTGCTCACCGGTTAGTCAGCGGGGGTTAGCACGTAGGCAGGGATTTCAAGGATATCAGAGAAGGGAGCAGGATCGGGCAAAGAGAAAACACACGGTAACCAAGTATTTCTCTGGCATAGCGAGAAAGGCTGTGAATCAAACCTCCAGAGCTGAACGCCCCCAGACTTTGGGAGAAACGCTGAGCTGAACTCTGCTGTTTAGTTCCATCTCTGGGTGTAACCATTGCTTAAGACGCCGTACTCCCTTCATTCATCGGATTTAGGAAGATATTAAGGGGGACTGAATGGTTCAGGAGATTTACAATGGAACAGAGAAACACTCACTAGGCTGCCAGGTTATAAGCCCACTCTGACAGAGGACCATTAACAGCTGATGGTGGTTTGATGGTCTGTGTGAAATAAGTTGTTCCGTTATTAGTGAGCAGGAATCTACATCACAGCAACGGCTACATTAGGCAAACTTGCTCTCAGTCGAGAGGCCAAGGACTATCTGGGCATGAAGGTCCTCTCACCCCTCCGGGTGGTCCCAGTCAGGAAAGAGGGACCCACGGCGGGGCAGTGAGGCCCTGTTTGCCCCATGCAGCATAGAAACAGAGAATTTCAGTCCTCGGCTTGTCAAGCAGAAAATTTTCACCAGGAAAAAAAAAAAACAATTAAAAACATAACAAGATACTGAGCGACTACCATTATTTTAAAGTATCAGATTTATACATGATTCTTCAAGAATTGTTTGTGATCTTGGTCAGTATTATCTAATTTACACAAGGTCCCACCAGATTTAACGAGTGGTGTCGCAGGAAGCCAAGCATTTTGCAGCCGAAACACAAACCTCTGCTGTCGAGGGGTTTAAAACCCAGTGGAAAGCAGATGAGGCAGAAAAGAAAGATCTTGGCTTACACACCCCCAGAAATAAAAAGTAATGGAGGTGGATGCACAGTAGTCTTGTCATGGCAAATATCCTTATTGCGCCCCACCGAAAGCAAATAATATAACGGGTGCAGCACTGTACAATACCACACCCCTTATGAATCATTACCTGCGAGATGTCTGCGTTCATATTCACATCCGCCCAGACGTCAGAAATATCTGGGTTGATCATTGTTGGCTTCACTGCAATCGTTGGCTTCGAGTAAGGTGCGGCAATCACACACTCATCCTCCCGAGGTGTATCCTCAGCTTTGGCTCTAATTCCATTCAGGGTGCGTGAGGGCAAGCTACTAGCTTCCAGCTCCAGGGATGCCTGCAGCCTGTGGGAACGTTTGGGGTAGAAACAGTTTTTGCAGGAGCCAGGCTTCCAAATGTGCTCCACAAAGTTACTGCACACAGACATTTTCAAGTCCTCCTGGTTCAGACAGATGGCCCTCTGCATCGTGTGTACTGAGCTCTGCTGGTCATTTTGCATTCACCCTTTGAAGATGGTCTTAAAGATTTAGACTGTCCTGCAGCTGAGCTACCTGGAAAGGCAGAACATTTTATACATGACAATTGGAAGATATTCATTTAAATTGGGATTAGGGGGGTGTTACAATTACACTTACTCTACCTGCACTACAAAGGCTCACTGTTTAGGTAAAGCCTGTACAATCACCTAAAAAGCCTCAGCTTCTACGCATAAACTCTACAAGGACGGAGGGTACATCAAACAAGCAGCATTCCTTCAAGAATGAATTGATTGTTTACCAAGCACACGTAACCAGCCTCATTCTGGGTCTCTAGACCAAGGGTAAGGGTAACTGATACCAAGGGTGTGTCTTGTAAATATCCATTCATGGTTGTGAAAGTGGGATTCGGGGGAGGAATTCCCTTTAAAAAACAAAATTACGTCTGGAAGAAACAGGACTGGTGAAGCAAAGGCTAGGGGTATGGCTACACTTGCAGCCGAACAGCGCTGCCCCTTAGGAAAATCTTTACGGACTGGAGTCCCAGAAAGCTGGCCCGAGGAAAACCATGAGGTTGCTGAGAAGGGAAGATGTGCAGCGCTCATTAAATTAGAGTGACTAAATGAAGACTCGGCACACCACTTCTGAAAGATTGCCGACCCCTGCCCTAAAGCAAAGGGCACTAGCTTTCCCAGACTTAGGCTGCAAATTGAGGCTCCAGTATCGTTTGGTGGCACTACAAAGACATCATATTCTAGGTCTCAACCGCACAAAAACATTATTAAAAAGGCACATATCAACATGGCCCTCCTGAATGCTGAAGGAATCATGAGTCCCGTGCAAGCTCCTGGGTTGTTTGGTTGAAAACGGATCTTTTTACACTGACAAGACTCCCTAATAATCAGTTTGCATTCTGAAGTTTATCTCTGCAAGGAAAGGGGGCTAAAGATTGAGGGGTTTTTAAATAAAAGCTCAGCGGTCATTTGATCCATTATACTAAGCTCAGAAGAGTCAACAATTTTTAGCTGTGGTCCAAATTTAAAAGTTCACTTTTGAAATTAGACTTTGATCAACTAAACTTTAGTGCTCTGCACTAGTTCTCAGAGAGAGACCAACAAACTATGATCTATTTCTCTGCTGTAAAGTGGCAACAACATTTCGAATGTTAGGATATTAGAATTCAGGAACCTCTTGTCTGATCTACTTAATTTGTTTTTAGAAAAGTCTACCTCAGCTCCGGGCCTCAGTTTACCAATTTTAAGTCAATCGTTACTTTTTGGTGGATTCCAGAAGGGGGCAAAATATGGTATTAATGGAAATTCAATTGCGACATTAACTACGGGGTGAATGCCAGAGCTCCACAATTCAGTATAATTAACACATTACTGTAGCCTACACACTTTTACAAATAATATATTCCTGCTTTATTTTCCCTTCAGATTTTTCAAATTGCTTTAGATTTATAATGCTGTAGTTAACTGTTTTAGAACTCTGACCGTCTGTATAGTCGGAGGGCAGAATATCCCTGTTATCCCAGTAGTGGGATCAAAAAGTAGGCAAAAGGATTATAATGGGAAACATGTTCAATACCATGACAAAAATTGCTAAATTAGCCTCACAAGGACTATTGCGTCACGTGACACTTAACTTAAAGACAAATTATTACCACCATAAAAATAACTGGAGGGGAGGGCAGTAACAGTGAAGTTCACTTAAATCCACATCAAAGAAACTAGACATTGCTTCTTTTCTAATTTTCATTTTTAATGTTATTTAATTAAAATTCATTAATAACCACACTAAAGAATATACTAAGCTGAGGGAGCTTTTTTCACCTGATATACAAACCACCCACCTTCGTTCCTCTACATCTCCAAATCCTTTGCAGTTGGTTAGGCAAAAAGAAATTCTGCAATAGATGATAATTTGTTATTTTTTTAGCTCATTGTGTCACATATGGCCAGATATGTCATTTAAGTCACTGCATGCACCTTTTATAATCTCACATTTGAAAATCTTCTCAGACGTTTAATTAACTGCACATTCTGCAGCATTAAATGCTCAAAAGGTAAAGCTATTTGCACGCATACAGTTATCTGTGGAGCCAAAAGGACTAGAATGGAAGATCACATTCTGATTTTGTTTGTTTGAAAAAAAGCTTCCTAAATTGCTGCAGGTTTGTAACATCAACATTGAGAACAACTATTACTATATACAGCCACACTGCAGTAATTAAACTATTAGCAAAACTTTACCTTGTATCTACATTAGGTAGTACATAAGGACTATTTTTTAAACCAATGGAAATTTACACAGTCAGTTTTGATACTATCACAGGTCCAGAAGAGCAAAGATGGGAGTAATGGAAATATCCCAATCATGCAAATTCTGCGAAATGACACCAATCACAGACCTCTCTGTACTACTCCCCCCCCCCATGCAAAATCCACCTTATTCAACAGGAATCTCTCTATGAAAATTTGTTCATAAAGTTCCACTGATGACAAATCAAGTCACACAGGGCTGTGAAGCCAATACAATGCTAGAGGATTTCCATAACTATAGATTTGCAGTGTAATTTTAAAAGTATACGTCTACCGTAAAATACAATTTTTTTCCCCAATACTGCAAAATACAGGAAATGAAATTCAAGCAACAGATTGAAACTTGCTAACCCAAATGTTCCTGGAATCACTAAGTTCAAAGAATCAGAATCTTCAATGAAATAAAAAGCCATTAAAAGACATCACATGCTTCTGGGCGATAGAAAATAGAGGCTGGTTGTAAAGTATGTTAAACTAATGCCAAGGTGATAAGGGGGTGACTTACAGGCATAACCAAGGCCATTTGAACTCAGCCTAGCCCCGTTTAGCTATTTCGGAGGTAAGAAGCACATGCGGGCAAAGAGGAAGTGGTAGCTTTACACTGGCTAAAGAAAGTCAGGGAGTTAAGAGTCGAATCACGATTTTCAGACTGTTTGACACGCGCTGTATGCGATCAGTGGCAGGAATCCACTTCGAAACCAAGCTCAGTTTAAATAAAGCGAGACCACATTCGTTGCACGGTTTCCAGTCACACTAGAAGTGCTCTGGCCTTCGACAACTTCATGCAACACTCCCGGTCTCCGCTTGCAAACGCTTCAGTCCGCGTGTTTTAAATCGCGCGGTCAGCTCCGGGGGCTGGCAAGCTCCCACCCCCAGCGCTGCGGGCGGCGCTTGCCGGGGGCTTTGTGGAGCCATGTGCTTGGGGAGACTCACCTGCGCCAAGGAAACTCTCGCGGCGAGGAGGGCTCAAGTCCCTGGCGGGCGAGGCAGGAGCGGATCCATTCCCCAGTGACCTGCGTGCAAAGAGCAGGAGCGCAGCTGGAGTGAGCGAAACCCCCTCGTGAGCCGGGCAAGCCCAGCCCGGCCCGGCCCCTGCTCTGCTCCCCCGCGAGCCGGACTAACCCGGGCTGGCTGCAGAGCGGCGCCCGCCCATGGAGAGACACTGCGGGAACCCGCCCCCCGCCCCGGCGAGAGAGCCCGGGCAGCTGCCGCGCTCAGGGCAGAGACCCCGGCAGCGGGAGTCCCGGAGAGACCCGGCACCCGCCAAACCCGCCCCCGCTCTGCGGCACGAGCGCCCGGCCCGGGGAGGGGCTGGAGACGCGCCCGGGGCGCACGAACCTCGCACCCCGGCTCCGCTCCGCTCAGCGCCCGCCCGCCCGGAGAGCGCCGCCCTGCGAGCCCGGGAGAGCGGCACTGCGGGGCGGGGCTCCCGGCTCCTCCTCCTGGGACAGCGCGGCCGGCGGGCGGGCACTGAGCCCCCTCCAGTCCCAGCGGCACCCCCGAGCCTCCCCAGCCCCCATAACCCTCCCCTACAGCACCCCAGCCCCTCTACAGCCCCCAGCGGCACCCCAGGCATCCCTAGCCCCAAATCCTCCCCAGCGGCACCCCAGCCCCAAATCTCCCCAAATCCTCCCAGCCTCCCATAACCCTCCCTACAGCCGCCCACAGCGGTGCCCCCTGAGCCCTAAATCCTCCCCAGCCCCCTATAACCCTCCCCAAATCCTCCCCCAGAGCTTCCCCAGCCCCCCATAACCCTCCCCTACAGCCTCCCCCAGCAGCACCCCGAGCTCCAGCCCCAAATCCTCTCCCAGCAGCACCCCAACCCCCATAGCCTCTCCCACCGGCACCCCCACCGCCCTCCCTAGAGCCAGGCCTAGCTGCACCTCCCGAGCCTCAAATCCTCCCCAGTGGCAACTTCCCCAGCCCCCCATAACCTCTCCTACAGCCTCCCCCAGCGGCACCCCCAAGCCCCAAATCCTCCCCTACAGCTCCCCAGCCACCCTCTGTCCCAGCCCCCCATAACCCTCCCCTACAGCCCTGCCCTAGAGTCGGGCCCAGCAGCACCCCCCAGCCCCAAATCCTCCCTCAGAGCACCCCAACCCTCCCCCAGAGCCCCCTTCCAGTGGCACACCCTCCCGCCCTGCCCTAGAGCTGGACCCAGCTGCAGCCCCAACTCCAGCCCCAAATCCTCCTCACCGCCTCCCCAGAGCACCCCCAGGTCCCTCACCTACAGCCTCCCCAGCAGCACCCCCCACCCCAATGGCCTCCCCTAGCACACCCCCAACCCTTCCCCCAAATCCTTCCCCAGCGGCACCCCCAACCTTCCTCCAGCCTCCTCACTGTCCTTCCCTAGCAGCACCCACAACCGCCTCCCCAGCACCCCACGGCCCTCCTCTAGAGCCTCCCAGCAGCACCCCACCCCCAATGGCCTCCCTAGCATTCCCCCAACCCCTCCCCCAATCTTCCCACAGCCCCCCATGGCTCTTCCCTAGCAGCATCCTGCAACCACCTCCCTCAGCACCACCACAGCCCTCCCCTAGAGCCTCTTACAGCAATTTAGTACATTATTTATTAAATATGTAATTTAATAAAAATAAAATGTAAAAGACAAGTGCAAAGTACTACACTGAGGAAGTTAAAACTCAAATCACAACTACAAACTGGGGAATAATTAGCAAGGCAGTAGTAGTGCTGAAAAGGATTCCCGGCCTATAGTGGATCACAAATTGAATTTGAGTCAACAATGTGAAAAAAAGGCTAAGATGGTTCTGGGGTGTATTGATAGGAGTGTTGTACGTGAGATACGGGCAATAATCATCTAAACGGGTGAGGCCTCCACTGGAGATCAGTGCCCCATTTTAGCTACCACCTTTTCGATCAGATATGGACAAATCAGGGAGACTGCGGAGGAGAGCAGCAAAAAGGAGCAAAGGTTTAGAAAACCTGACCTCTGAGGAAAGGTTAAAAAAACTGGGCATGTTTTGTCTTGAGAACATCAGACTGAAGGGGGACCTGATAATAATCTCCCAATATGTTAGGGGCTGTTATAAAGAGGACTGTTATCAATTATTCTGTATGTCCAGTGAAGGTAGGACAAGAACTAATGGGCTTAATCTGTAGCCAGGGAGATTTAGATTAGATATTAGGGAAAACATACAATGATAAGGGGAGTTCAGCTCTGGAAGAGGCTTCCAAGGGAGGTTGTGGAATCCCATCATTGGAGGTTTTTAAGAACAGGTTGGACAAAGACCTGTCAGGGATGATCTAGGTTTACTTGGCCCTGCCTCGGTGCAGGAGGCTGGAGTAAATGAGCTCTCAAGGTCCCTATGACTCTGTTCTGTGATTCTATGAAAGCTGCTGATCCCCCCTCTCCCCCCGGTAAAATATAAACATATAATAATGATAACATGAAATTATAGACCCTCTGGTAACCCTGTCAGGTTCTCATCTGATGTGTAGTTTTCCTGAGTGCTGAATGAATAGTGCGTCATAGGACCTAAAGCAATCCCAGAGACACGTCTGTGTATGAAAACTCCACTATTCCGAGCACTTCACCTTTTTACAAAAGGAGAGTTGATCACAAACTCTTTTTAGAGTGTCAGATATAACAAAGCTGAAAAATTAATGAGCAACCCGGGAGTTCCCAGCTGGCCAGGTTGGAGAATTAGAAAGCACGGGTGAAGATCAGTTTCAAGGATGTTTGTTATCAGGTATTCTAAGTCCCCTCTTCCCACCAGAAGTATAAATCTATTACTAGTTAAACCAACTGTCCTGTTAGGTTGGAACTCCCTGATTTCTGTGCTTTTAGGTGGTGATGGTGATTTTTACAGTCCATCTTTTGCATTACAAAACTGAACCTCCGACAGAAAGTAGCATTAAAATGGCTGTCTCCATCCCAAGAGTCCCAACCTCTGAATGGAGATTCGGAGAGAGTGACAGAAACGTATATGTCTCTTAAAATTCCTTTTTAAATGCTCTCTATACATTCGTATTTAGCAAATCCAGGATTTATTTACCTGTCAATGGTCAGGGGAGGGTGCCGAACACTGCACAGCCGCGGGCCTTAAGGTAGTACAGCTCGTCATGGGAAAAAAGCTCTGACTGACCCTGCACAGTGGCACTGGTCCATGCATCTGTGCTGTGTCTTCCCGTGTTAGCCGAGAGCTTTGGGGTGAAAGCTCACTGGTGGGGCCTGTGCTAAGACGCAGTTTGCCTGAGCCACATCCCAGTCATAAAAATGTTATTGCGATTAAGTCAGAGGTAACAAAGTAGTGAAAGAACCTCCACCCACCAGCCTTATATAATAAGCAAGTAAATAATGGTAGCAGAATAATTAAGACTCTAAATATGCTCAAATAAATGTGTTAGTCTCTAAGGTGCCACAAGGACTCCTGTTCTTTTTAAGAATCTAAAAACATTTCAGGCAATTTATCATATGGGACTAGTTCCTTTGACATCAATGGGCTTTGGATGAGATCCCTGGAGTGCTGTACGCTGAGTTGATTAAGGCCCCCTTTCGCCTAAGATCATCATGCGGGCAGTCACCCCAGTGCTCAGTGCATTCCTATTACGTGCAAGTGGATCCTCACCAGACCTGCAGAGCTCTCATCCTATCGCCTCCCCCCTCCCCTACAGGCTGGCTGCAGGAGCTGCACCCCTTCATGGCCAAGAACCCATAAGCAGCCCTCACAACTTCTCTCCAAAGCAGACAGGCCAGACCCACCCAAATCTCACACACTTCCCCTCTTCCTGATTCCCATCCTTGCTAACAAACTCCAAATTTCTGGGCTGAGATTACTAAAATAAGACATAAAAAGGGAACTCTTTAATGGGTCTCTGAATCATCCCCCAACAAAGTTATCTCCCTATTAACATCTGCATTATCGATTCTTCGTATTTATGTAGCAAGTCCATGTAGCGAGTCATCAGGAGAGTTGGGATTAGAAACCAAAGCTCCTGACTGCCAGACCCACATGCAGTCCATCAGACAGACCATGCTGCTTCTCAAACACAGTTAACAAATTTGTCCCTGAAAATCCAAATTTCTCTCTCTATCTGGCATTGTTTTAGTTTGCTTCGTGCACTGCTGCAACCTGTCCTTCACAGGACCTGGGCAGCATTACCCTTCAAAGAGTTGTGAGACTTCAGTTAAAATTTGGAGCTGGCTTGATGCGGCAGCACTAGGAACCCTGTTAGTTTAGATGAACTGAAGAGAAGCAGTAACAGCACTGATGGCAGAGTGGGTCATCTTACCAGTACTGCTTAATCCTTTGCCCAGATGACAATCCTATGAATTCCCATCTCTGCACAGAGCGTTGAGAATCAAGAAGTCGATCATGACCAATGCAGCAATTTCTTGGCTTGGGTGGGGGACAGTATCCAAGAGGGACCTCTGCTCTGCTTGCTTAAGAAATTCTGGGATAATAGCTCTTTTGACTGGGTATCCAGTTTTTGCTTGAGGTGGTGGCTGCGGGGGAGGGCACTAAACCACAGCCGACGGAGCTGACGAACAAGGGGTCTTTGTCAGCTGTCGGACACCTGCAGCTGTTTCGGCATGCCTCTCCCAGGAGGGGCGGTTTTGTTGGAGAATAGTTTACAAAAGATCGAGCAAATTGAGCATAAAAGAAAAGCTTTTACTGATTAAGTCACTGAATCTCCTTAAAATAAAGCTGTGTCATCTAATATGCTCCCTAGGGCCATGCGGTAACTCCTAAAACGCCTGAGAGGCCAGCCAGGTCATCCCAGATCAGCTGTCATTGGTAGATATCCTCTTGAAGAGGAATTTGCTGTTTTTAAACCCTGCTCATTTTTGTTTATTTTTAACCGGCATTCTCTTCCAGTACATAACTGGCAAATAGTTATTCGCCATGACAGGCAGCCACCCTTGACTGAATGCTACCAAGGAACAGGTGCCCAGAATGAAACGTGGCTTTTTAAATCACTGCACAGTGCTGCTTTTGTCTGCTGAGCAATGACAAAAGTGACAATGCTATTGTAACACAGAAACAGCCAGCCACTGTCCTCAGAAGCATCAGCTCAGCGTGTATTGTTCTCTTGTTGTCATGTTGATTGAAAGAGGTTATAATGCCCTCGAAAACCGCCGGGAGGATGGCACTGGAGACTGAGTCACTCAGCAGTGGACTGATGACAATGCACTCAGCCAACGCACACAAGGCTTTACCGACACTATACTCAAAATGTCATCACTTGCATGGCCTGGTGTTCAGAGGTGTGGAGTACCCACGGCTCCCGCTGAAAATCAAAGGGCGCTGCTGTGCGCTCAGCACTTCTGATCCATATTTCGATTTATCAGTAGATGATTGATTTGTGTGCCACTGCGAGGCACCTGCTTTGGGAAATGTTGCCCTGTTTCTGTAGACGTATTGTTACAGTTATCGGCATCTAGATACACTGTGCTCTGCTGGGCCACACATTGGAGACAGACAGATTCGATTCAGCGAGGCAAGCCACCAAACCACTTTCAGGGTCTGGTCAGCCACAGATACCTAGCACGTTCTGAGAGCTGATCAGCCCATTGCTGTTTCTTTTGCTCTGTATAAAACCAACAAAGCATGAGGAACCACAAGGGCACAGGGGGAAGGGGAGGCAAATAAATATACACAACGTGCAAGGCCTAGTTACATACACCCACTGCTGCTCTGCCTGGCTTCTAAAACAGAGGGTATGGCCACAATGCAGTTAGGGTATGTGACATTCCCCAGGATACAATCTAGACAGATGGACAACTGCGTCCCCTCAATTCTCCAACCTGAGGTGCCTTTTACACTGCTTCGCTGTGAGAACTACCACTCCTGGTCTGCCCACACCCAGCCTCCAGCATGTAAATCACTCCCAGCTATACTGTATGAGTGCTTGAGCCAGCCAGCCATGAATTACACTGCAGGCAACACCATCAAATTCCCAGTCCCAGACTTCCCCACAGAAATGTGTGTCTTGTATTGCCCAGCACCCTCCGGGACAATGCGAGCTCATAGAAAGTCTGTCATTTTATTAATAGGAAATGATATGCACAAATCTTGTTATCTCAAATGGAGTTCCCCAAATACTTCAATCCAATTCAACTGGTTTAAATAAAACAAGTTTATTAACTACAGAAAGATAGATTTTAAATGATTACAAGTAATGAGGCATAAAAGTCAGAATTGGTTACAAAGAAATAAAAAGGTAAAATTCAACTAACGCCTAACTTAACAAGCTAAGTGATTTCAAAGCAAAAGTTTCGCTCTCTACAGGTTCTAGACGTCTTACTGGCTGAATTCCATCTGCCAAGATGCCTTCCTAGTCCAAAGATGCTTCCTTTGTCCTTCAAGTGTGGTTGATGCCCTAAGTAGAGATGAAGGGAGAAATATTTTGGGGTGTCTGTTGCTTTCTCTCATAGTTCTCTTTTTCTTTGAAAATCATCTCCAACTGAGGCTCAGGAGACAGCAAGTCTGTGGGGATGGGAACCTTCAGCTGTTTCTTTGCCAAAATGTAGATTTCTCACTCACACCCTTTTTCCTGTCAAAGAGTGGCCACTGAACCATTTGATTTTGTTGACATCTGGCTGAGGCGTCAGTTTGCCTTTTGTCTCTGAGGAACTGGTTTGTGGCTGCGTTTCTAAACTTGGAATATCTCAGTAATGTTATATAGTAGAATCTTATATCTTTACATACAATGTTGCCAAACATATTTTACCAGGACAATAATGATCAGCGAACTATGAATTTTCAAACACCACCTCACAAGGAATACTTTGCACAAAATTTATCGCAGACTTGGAAAAAGGGATGAACATCGGGGTACAGACTATCATCGTGTGTGATTGCAGCAGGAGCTTTAATCTAACCAGCACCAATAGCAGTGAAGCCACTCCATCACAGACTTCAACACAAGCTTTCCCTGGGACCCTGGTACACACTTGAGCAGCCAGCCCATGCTGAAGTCCATGCCGCTGCGGCCTCACTGCTATTGATACCTGAGCTAGCACGATTAAAGCTACCTTGGGTATGTCTACACATACTGCAATCACACTTCCAGAAGCAGTGAACGCATACCAATGCAACACAGGGAGCATCACCAGAGGGCTCACAACCTATTTAAAGCAGCGGTTTCCAACCTTTTTTCATTTGTGGACTCCTAAAACGTTTTGAATGGTGATGTAGACTCCTTTGGAAATTTTAGATGTGGTCAGCAGAACCCCAGGAGTCTGATTTAAATAGTTTGTGAGCCCTCATACGGCGTCTTTTCATGGGCATGGGATGGGTGGTCACCAGCAGGAACTGGGTGGAGCCCACCCATCTAATGCCCACAAAAAGCCAGCCTATGGCCATCAATTTCTGGTCACCCCTGACGTAGGAGAGCTTCATCATACTGGTGACACAGAAGTGTATTGAACCAATGCCCCAGCTTGGCATTAGGGGACACCGTATTGCTGGGGTAATTGTCTGACCACCTGTGGTACTTTCTGCAAGAGACGGCTCTGAACCCAGGCATCCTGGCTGGTTCTAAATCCCCCTTGGCAAAGGTACCTCCTTTACTTCCTGCTCAAAGCTGTGTGAAGCGTTGCAGAGCATTGCTTCTTTACACTTGAAAGGTGGCTGCATTTCAGCGATGGAGGAAGTGAAGTGACCGGCCCTGATTGTGATCTCGAAGTGTGGCTCCATCTACATCCATGGAGTTACTGCTGATTTATGCCACGAGGTGAGGGCAGAACCCGTCCCCAGTTGTATATGAGTTACAGTTTGGAAAGTGCTTTGCAATCCTCCGATGAAGGTATTGTATGAATGTTAGACAATCATATTGTTTGTTATGCACAAAGAATAAATGCGGAGCCATTCTGAAGAAACCTTGCATACAAAATGGTCTTGTTGAAGGATTTTTCGCACACCCCGTAAGAGGACGCCTGACTCCCTGGGTGGTGCTGACTGCAAGCAACAATGATCCCTTTATCTGAGCCAGATCAGAACCACTCGGTCAGCAGCCCTTCTCCATTAAAAAAAGAAAAGAAAAGAAAAGAAAACCTCTCTGTAGTCAGCAGTTTCCTTATCTACCTATCTTTCCATATAACTAGACAATGGGGTTGTGTTTCTATATGGTAATGGTACAATCATTTGAACGGTCGCACTTTTAAAATTCGAATGTGAAAAAGGTTCATTGCCCCGAATTACTTACCCAGTCAATGAATAATAGGGACGTTGTGGAGGCTAACAACCCTCACCCCCCACCAGTATAACTGCGATTTACTGGAATGGGGGGAGGTGGGGAATCCCCCGCACAGAACAGGGGCGACTCTATTTCCCAGAGTTCAAAAGGAATCATAAAAAAGGCCTTTCAATCCCTCAATTTATAGTGACCATGTGTCAGCACGGAGATTTGATGGTGCCCTTTCCCCTCTTCACATAATGCCCTCGTGTGTACAGAAATACAAATTGCATTCGTATTAAGTGGGATAAAACAGTAATGACCAGGAGAACTGCTTGAGTAACAGGATGACCAAGTTATTTGGGACAAGCTCTGGCACTTCCTCACATCAGCACAATGGTGGTTTTCTTTTCCTAAGCATGTGGAGAGACAAGCTCTGACACAGTATGATTTTACAGCTACCATTTGATATAGAGACTAGCGACACACAGATACCGCCCCAAGCGACCCCCCCCGCACAGCTATGTGTGTTCACGCGCGTGCGCACACACACACATTCAGTTGGAAAAGCCTTGTAATGAGAATTGCTGACCTTCCTGCTGGCAACGGACAAAGCTAATTTGACACATTTGCTTGAGGAACATTCCCCCCTCACCACATGTCAAGGGAACAGACTCCAGACCGTTTCCCTCCTGTGAACACATCCCTTGGGGAATGACCGGCTCCCTGTCCAGACATGCGAGCCAGGAAACACACAAATATCTGACCAAATTGGCTGCTGTGCACAGCTTTGGGGGGGAGAGGCACAGAGATAGCAGCATCCTGCTGCCTAACTTGGTCCCCTCTGGGGGTTTGTGGTTCTGTTGACTCAGGGGGGTTTGTTTGGCGGGGAATGGCCGTACTCCGTGGCACCTTCCACAAAGGACATTTGCCAGAGTCATACAGTTTAAGACCAGAAGGAATAACCAGCCATCTAGTCTGAGCTCCTGTACACCACGGGCCATGAACGCCACCAGCAACCCACACACTAAACCCAACAATGGAAATGAGACCAAAACATTACAGCCCACAGGATACTAGACTGTGGCGTGCCACAGGCAGAGAACATGAGGGCAGAGAAAGATTAAAGTGAGAGATACACGGATAATCCTGGCCAGTCACCAGCACGCTGCAGAGGAAAGTGAAAACCCACAAGATCACTGCCAATCTGACCTGGGGGGAAATTCCTTCCCCACCCCACACATGGCGAGACATAAGCATGTGAGCTAGAAGTGCCAGCCAGGCACCTGAGAGAGAGAGGATGCTTGGTGCCACCTCAGAGCTTCCCACTCCATACACCCATCCAGTGTCCTATCTCCATCCCTGATGCTTAAGAGGACGGAGGCCAAAAAAATCAAAAAGACACCAGAATACATTTGACATCAGAAGACACCCTGACCCCTGTAGGTGACCGGCTGAAGTACAGACGCATGAGATTTAGGAACATAAGAGAAACCAGAGAGGATCCTCAGGGATGCCGAGCCCCATCCCCCACCATCACAAGCAACCCCAAAGGACAATGCCCTCAGAAATTTGTCCAGCTCATTCTTAAAACTAATCAAGTTGTTTGCCCTCTACAGCTCCTGCTGGGAGGCTGTTCCAGAGCCTCACCCCTCTGAACTTTCTTCTAATTGCCAGCCTGAGTTTGTTCATGGCCAGTTAATATCCATTTGTTCTTGTGCCAACACCGTCCTTCAGCTTAAATAGCTCGTCACCTCCCTAGTGTTTACCCCAATGTATTTATAGAGAGAAATCATATCCCCCCTCAGCCTTCGTTTTGCTAGATCAACCTCTTCGAGTCTCCTCCGTAAGACAGGCCTCCCTTCCCCCAGTCATCCTAGTAGCTCTCCTCTGCACCCATTCCAGTCTGAATTCATCTTTCTTAAACATGGGAGATCAGCATTGTACCCATATTCCAAACGAGGTCTTACCAGGCCCTTGTGCAATTTCATCAAGACTTTGCTCTCTCTACTGGACATGCCTCACCTGATATATCTTAGGATCATATTTGCCTTTTTCACAGCTGCATCACAAAGGTGGCTCATAGTCATCCTGTGACCGACCCACATGCCCAGGTCTCTCTTCTCCACTGTCACTTCCAACTGATGAGCTCCCAGCTTGTAGCAGAAATTCTTGTTATTGGACCCTATGTGCATAACCTTATACTTTGTACTATTGAATTTCATCCTAGTTCCATCACTCCAGGCTCCAAGGCCATCCAGATCTTCCTGTATAATGTTCTGATCCTCGTCTGTATTGATGGTACTTTGTATATCAGCAAATTTCATTAACACACTCTTACTTTTTGCATGAAGATCATGAATGAAAATGTCGAATAGGATTGGTCCCAAGACCGACCCTTGAGGAACTCCGCTCCAGTCCAATAGTTCACCTGTCCTGTAAGATAGGAATGGCCTTGATGCAATGGAAGCCCCCAGGTGGGTATGGCCATATCTGACGGCAGAGGTCCCGATAGCCCATCTCCGAAGGGAACGGCTAGGGGGGTGAATCCTTCCTCTGATTCCCTCTTGCCCAGATCCATTGGTTTGTGGTGAGCGCTCAGGGAGCAAACAGCACTTCCTCCATCTCTCTGACAGCCTCCTGAGGCCAGGCCTCTGCTAGCTGCGGTGGGGAGGAGGGGAAATTCAGAGTCCCCAGTACGGATTGTTTCTGCAGAGAGGATGACTGGGGCCCTGTCATTAACACAGTGACCCTCTAACACCAGACAGCAAGCTGATGTCTCAAAGAGAAGCACTCAAAAGGCAGGAAATGCCAAAGTTCTGGGGCCCCACCCAGCCGAAATCTAACTCATTCCAAAATAAGGTACAAGTAGCTCCAGGCCCCGCCTCCCTCTGCCTCCCGCTTGTCAATCTTTGTTATTGACAGTCACACATTCCTTCTCTGTTGCTATGTGAAAGACCACACGAACAACAGGGGAACTAGTGAGAGGGAACCGTCAGAGTGACTATAGGGTACATCAGGGCACAAAACAAACTGACAAAATAGTGTGAAGTATTGTTGCCCTCCAATCTCTCAGTAAATGTTTGGTGTTACATACACCATTAGAAGATCATGTATTCTCAGAGCGTTTCAGAAGGCCCCAGTCACATATAAAGGGATTGGAAAAAAGAAAGATTAAAGAAAAACTGCTCCATCTCCTGACAACAAAGTTTTGATTCCCTTGAGTACGTGCAGCTGAATTACAAGTTAAATCTCTGGTGCCTCTTGCGCATTTCCATGTAAACTTGATACTATTTTGACATACCCATGATGAGTCTCTTCCCTGCACTGCTACAAGCTTGGAGTTAACTGTGGTTCTCCAGGCAATCCAGCCTTACAGTGAAGAGATTTACTGTTGCATCTTAAAACATGCAAAAGACTTTCTCTTGCAAATGAGAGTATGGGCTGAGTCCCGGGGCTCATGGCAAAGGCAGCGTTTCTCTGGGGAGGATGAAGGTGACTGTTTTTTAAAATTCCAAGAACTGGAACCCCAAGCACAAGTATTTTACAATGTTGCCAGCGCTAATAATTGTATTGCAAGAATCACCGTTTCTCCTGAATCCATGTGATTAGGTAAGATTCTCAGCTTTCATTAAAAAATACTGAAACTCATGAGAACCAGAAGGAAAGTCAAGGTGAGCTGAGTCCTATGATCATGGGAATGGATGAGTTTGTCCAGCTCTAAGTACAACTAATGCTGGGCAGAGTGCTGGGTCAGAATCCAAATGCTATCTGTTTAACCTGGACCCCAGCCTAGGAATCTCCTCAACCTGGATTTTATCCCAACACTTTCTGGATCTGGCTGGCTACAAACATCAAAGAACAGGCTTTCTCTTGGTGTCTTGGCATCGTCTACTCCTGCCAAATCTGATTCTGGGGAAGGTTCAAGTCAGCTGATTGATTTTCAGACCCATTTGGGTTCTGCCTAATGCACCACGATGCATTATGACTAGGTGTGGCACGGCACTCCTTCATGCCGAAATCTGCTACCAGATGCCTTGCAGTGGGACAACGGAACAGTTGGCAAAGGAACGGTTAGAGCAGGGGTTCTCAAACTGGGGGTCAGGACCCTTCAGGGAGTCACCAAGTTATTACATGGGGGGGTCGTGAGCTGTCAGCCTCCACCCCAAACCCTGCTTTGCCTCCAGCATTTATAATGGTGTTAAGTATATAAAAAAGTGTTTTTAATTTATAGGGGCTGGGGTCACACTCAGAGGCTTGCAGTATGAAAGGGATCACCAGTACAAAAGTTTGAGAACCACTGAGTTAGAGGTTCCCATGCAAACAGATTTTCCTGTCTCCTGAACCCCAGCTGGAGATGATTTTTGAAGAGGAAAATAACTATAAGAAGTGAGAACAGAGGAAAAAAACAATCTCTCCCTTCATCTCTGCTCACAGCATGGACAACACGTGAAGGACAAAAGAAGCATCATTAGACTAGAGGGACATCCTGTCTGAAAGGAGGTCAGCCAGTGAGACTGATGCAGCAGGTGGTGAGAGAGTTTTTGCTTTGAAATCACTTAGCTTGTTAAATTAGGTATTCATTTGTGTTTTACCTTTTATTTCTTTGTAACCAATTCTGACTTGCTTGTTATCCCTTCAATCTATCTTTCTGTAGTTAATAAACTTGTTTTATCTGAACCAGTGTGTGTTTGGATTGAAGTGCTTAGGAGCCTCCATTTGGGATAATAAAATTTGTGCGTATCACTTTCTGTTATTGAAATGACAGACTTTCTATGAGCTTGTATTGTCCAAAAGGAGAGAGCTGGGCAGTACAAGATGACACACATTTCTGGGGACTGGGAATTCGCTGGTGTCGCTCTGTAATATAATTCAGAAGTGGCTGGCTATGCCACTCATATAATACAGCTGGGAGTGATTTACAGGCTGTGTGTGGGCAGCCCAGGAGTGGTTACTTTCATAGAGAAGCAGTGTAAAAGGCACCCCCAGGTTGGCGAACTGAGGGGACACAGCTGTTCGGCAGTCCAGATTGTACCCTGGGGAACCTCTCAGGGACGTCCTCTTGGAAAACTCCAAGATTAAGGGGGCCATTTTCTAAAATTAAAAACCAAAACAACCAGGATGGCCCAATGATAGGAGAGAGGGATCCTTAAGGACTGTGATGCAGGGACAGCTGTCATAGATTAATGGTAGTGTTATGGGTTGGGTTAAACTTCATTGAAGCTGGTGGTTGTAACACCTGCCCTTCATTCAGGGTAAGCGTAAAAAACAATTGAGCTCCTTTATGGAACCAGGTCACTGAAACAATAAGAGCCACCCAAAGCACAGGCTGAGGGCAAGACCTGAGTGGAAGCTGAATCACATGCCCAAGGGGTTTTCCTAGGGACTAATGTAGTAAACATCTGGGCTGGGGCATTGATCGGTGGAGCTGGGAAGAAAAGACAAGGCTACAGCCAGCACAAGCATTGTGAATGGGGCCTGAGAAAAAGCCTGGAGAGAGAGAGAGCATTTTGGGCAGAGTGCTGGCTGGAAAGAGACTTGGAACTAGGAGCCATGACACTGTCTCCTGTTGTCTGACCCCTCTTGTTTTCAGGGAGCCAGGACTTTGTACATTCTGTATAAGCAAACAGGATTGCATCAAAGAAATATCCGTCTCCATCATCAATTACTCCTCCTAACGGAACCAAACCACTAGATCCCACATCTTGGCTAATCATGAGGGCCAAAAAGGGGTAAGTATTATAGCAAGGGGAGAGAGGTCAGCTTCTGTTGCCTTCCCAGGGCCCCCGGGGGCTCATAGGCTACACATTGCCAGTCCAGCTACATCAGCTTTTGAGTGTAGACGAGGCCCTGTGGGCCCATGCCTTTGCTCATCTGTCTAGCTGCATGTCTAAACGCACACAGCAGCGCAGCTGTGCAGGCTGAATGCAGAGAAGAAGGAGCACAGAACTGGGGCTCTGCTCTGCACACCTCGGATACTGCACGGGTCCATAGGGAGTCTCTGAAAGATTATTTCCCCCACCCACAAGCCACCTCTCTTAGGTGAGTTCCCTCCCCTAGGCAGCCCGATAAGGGCGCCACAGCCCATCTGCAGCTGTAAGGTCCTTCCAGCACGCCCCCCACCCCGGACATCTGCTCCCAGCCAGCTCTGCAAACTGGTGCTGGAGCTGCCAGACGCTCACGTCGTGCTGTGAGACATGCAGCCCTGCCAAGGCCAGCAGCATCAGGCAGAGCTCGGCCCACGTTTGGACGCCAGGCGTGTGTGCGGGAGTGAGCGTTCGGTTCACCCGGTAGCTCCTTTCACCGACTGCGGCCTCAGAGCGCCACACACCTGCCGAGCAGGCGTCTCTCTAGCGCCCAAAGGGGCGGTAACGGAGGCTGTCTGCTGTGAGCCAGCCCCAGCATTGTCAGGAATACAAAGATGGTGGGGGACAGAGTGGGGCAGGGCAAGGACAGTGGGAAACAGACACAGACCGGGGGCTTTCTGCCAACACTGGACAAGGAACGCTATCAGGATCAGGGCTACAGTATCACACCAAAGCACCTCTGCCCGCTCTCGCTGCGCCACTGCAGGACTTCTGGCTTGACCCTTCCTTGCCCCAGCCGCCTGGCTTCCTGCTACGTGTTTAGGACTCAGATCCTCCTAGGCAGGGGGCCAAAAGTGAGACCCCCTCCCCCCTGTCAGGCCTCAGACACTGAAGCGTGGCCTCACCCCCACAGACGGGTTTGCACGTGAGGGTGCATCCCCGGAGACTATAGGGCTACCCCTCCCAGCATGCAGTGCTGCAGCTCATCCCCCTCATTATCCCCGCCAGTCAATGCAGCGCCGCCCCCCCCCCCCCGAATCCCCCTGTTGCCTTGCTCCCCTTTGCATTCCTAGCACAGCCCCGCCACCGGCCTGCATCTTTCTCTCCCTCCTTTTCAGGCAAGCGGCATGCAAATGTATGTAAATTTCACACAGATCCATTCTCATTCTATGCACATTCAAAACCCTACTCGTTTTCTCTTTGCTAAAGGACCAGCAGTGTGGAACTAAGGGAAGACGTGCAGCGCTTTAGAGACACAATCTTCCTTCCTGTGCCTACAGCTCCTGGCTTCCCTGCTGGACAGGGAGCTGAAGTGAAGCCAGAGCTTCTGGCAAGCCACATGCCAGTCACGCCGCTGGTGTGTTTGTTCAGCACCCGTCACCAGGGCACACAGGCTACAACGGGCGGGCGCCTCTTGGTTAGATTTGAATGTCTAGCGAGTCTGATTGACGGATGAAACCTGCGCTCAATTTGTAAAGGAAACAATCAGGCGGGTCCTTGTGCTGCAGCGGTTAGAGCCTACGAAGGATGTGGTCAGAGCGCTCCGGTGTTAATCAACAGGCAGCAGCTGCACCATCGGCATGGCCGGTATCAGCTTCCCTTCCTAGCCCACCACAAATGGTGCATCCTCTTCCCCTGCTACAGACACGCATAGCAAAGGGGGCGGGGGTGTGCCTGCAGCCAGGGCCAGACACAATGGCTCTGAATGCCCTGGCTGGTGGAACGTTAATGATGGGAGCAAACAGCTACATCCCTGCACAGAAACAGATGTACGTGTCACACCCACCGGCTGGGAGAGGGAGGTCAGCAGGTGCACAAGGCTGGCATCCCTCGAGCACAGCAGGAGAGAGGTGATCCCTGGTGCTGCGGTCCAGAAGGAGGGAGCTACATGGAAGAGGCAGAGAAAGAGGGGAACAAGAAGGGAGTGTTGCTGACTGACTGGAAGAAGGGACATAGTACAGCGAACAGGGCACCACAGCTCCTCAGTGCTGGGAACTCTGTCTGGGGTCTTTGCTGTGACTGAAAGAATGATTTCCACTCATCAGTACAAACAGAGGGGTTATTTAAACGTGTGCAGCAGCACGGGTGGCCAGATTTTCATAACAGTGCTCCAGACATGGGACCACTGCGCCAGCCAGAGTGACTACGGGTGACGGGGTTGCACCAGGCATCATGTTGTGAAGTTCCCAGATCTGGCTCAGTCCTATGAATCCACAGATCTCTGGGGCAGCCCTGCGGGGGGTGCCAGGTCCGGTCAGGCGTGCACCCCTTTGCACATCGATGGAGAGCTTGAGGGTGTGGGGGCTGGGATGGTTTTGTCCACCCTAGCGACGTGGCCAAGGAGCATGCGATGCTGCTCTGTTGGGTGACTGAAGGGGGCGAGATCGTAACGTGTTGCACCGTCCTAGAACCCTAGAACCACAGGGTTAGCAGGGACCCCGAGGACCATCTAGTCTAACCCCCTGCCAAGATGCAGGACTTTTGTGTCCAAACCAGCCAAGCCAGAGGCTGTAAAATCAAACCCCTTTCTGCTCGGGACTTGGTGCTGCCAGCACTACAGCTCGCCACTCAGCACGCACCCAGCGCGTTGAGCTCTTCTGCAAGTCTGGCCCGTTAGGCCAAAGCTTTAGAAAATTGCACGGGGGCGAATGTACGTGTCCCACTGAAACCCACAGCCCAGGGAGCCCAGAAGAGCCCTTGGGGAGCACACATGTGCGGACCCCCCCTTCAAGATCCCATTTTGCCGGGTGCATTTGACAACATTCTGCACGTTCTGTTTTCATTTAAAAAAAAAGGTAAAATAAAAGGCCGGCTCCTCAGCTGCTGTAAATCCCCAGAGCGCATTGACCTCAGTGGAGTGACGTCGCCTGAAACCAGCCGAGTCCTAGTCCCAACTCGGGAGCTTTCCTCCTGGGAAAAGTTGCACTGGTCTCAATGGGACATGTCCCCCACGTGCGTAGCGGTTTGCAGGGTTGGGGCATAGAGTCTAAAGCCACCTCGCCGTGTAAACTAACAAAACAGGCTGATGGCAAAGCCTGGCAGCAGGAACAGGGAGGACTCGCACTCAGGCTTGGCGGTTCACACCTGCTGGGGCCAAGGGAGCGCGAACATGGCTAGGAAGTCTGAAACCAATGGGATTTAGGCACGGTTGTAAGCCACATGCATCTGCCTTGTTAGGCACCTCAATACCATTCAGAATCTGCCCCGGAATCACTTTTGAACATGGGATTTAGGCTCTTAAGTTCCAGAGCGTCTGTCTGCACCGGAGCTGGAGGTGTGATTTCCGGCTCGGGGAGCCAGGCCTGCACTAGCTCTGATCAAGCCAGTGTGCTAAAAACAGCAGCACAGTCTTGACTGCATGGAGGGTGGGAAAGGCTAGCCACCCGAGTGCATTCCTAGGGGCTGGAACGAGCTCGTATTGGGGCGGCTAGCCCTTCCTGCTGCCCATGCCGCCATGACTACCCTTTTATTTTCCATAATTCATAGACTCCAAGGCCAGAAGGGCCGACTGCAACCATCCCGTCTGACCTCCTGGAGAGCACAGACCAGAGAACTGCCCCAAGACAGTTCCTAGAGCTGATCTGTTAGAGACACATCCCATCTTTTTTTAAAAACGACCAGTGATGGAGAATCCACCAGGACCATTGGCAAGTTGGTCCCCTAGTTAATTCCCCTCACTGTGCAAAAGGTATCTTATTTCCAGTCTAGCTTCAATTCCCAGCCATTGGAGCGTGGTACATCTTTCTCTGCTAGACTGCAGAGCCCTTTATTGAGTGTGTGGTTGTAGCGTGCTCGCTCCATCAAAGCAAGTGCAGAGATGTCTGCTCGAGTCGGGAATGACTCCTCCACCTTCGGCATCGGGGAACCTTCGGCATGCTTGAAAATGCTATTTTATGTTGCCTTGGATTCATGCAAGCCTATGAGCTCTCTGCAGCAGGGACTCTCTCTGCCTGGCTCTGGGTACCTAACGGATAGTGCTGTGACCCACAGCCCAGAGCGGGTTCCTATTGAAGTGACACGTGGGAAGCTGACCTTGAACCTTTGCCATCCTTTGGCTTTTGAATGAAGACTAAAGCCAAGGCCAGATTGAAGGCAGAGGCACTTTCGTGTGACGCTAGATCGGGGGAGGCAACCTATGGCATGTGTGCCGAAGGCGGCACATGAGCTGATTTTCAGTGGCACTCACACTGCCCCGGTCCTGGCCACCGGTCCAGGAGGCTCTGCATTTTAATTTAGTTTTAAATGAAGCTTTTCGAACATTTTAAAAACCTTATTTACTTTACATACAATGATAATTTAGTTATATATTATAGACTTCTAGAAAGAGACCTTCTAAAAATGTTAAAATGTATTACTGGCACGTGAAATCTTAAATTAGAGTGAATAAACGAAGACTCGGCACAGCGCCGCTGAAAGATTGCTGACCCCTGCACCAAATTGTAACCAACAACATTTCACAGGCTTTGGGCTCGCAAGCCCCCGAAGGCCTTATGAAAGTCAAGGGGCAGGATCTTTGCCTGATTACAAGGAGGAAGCTGCTTCTTTCACTTCCTCAGGAAACAGGATGATCCAATAATGTTTCCTCAGCCTTCCTTGGCAGCAGCGGTGTGGGCCCGGGCAGGGTTGGCTCCCGTTCCCAGCTAGCGATGTGAATGGCAGACTAACAATGGAGTTGTCTAGCAGCCAGGCTCTCCCCGGGGTGCTGATTACATCTCTCCTGCTCTTCCCTTTCAAGCTGCCCAGCAAGGAGCTCACGCCAGTTTTGTCAGGGGTCCAACCAACGCTGCAGAGTGTTTTAAGGCAGTTTTGCTAATGAGCAGGGCATGAAACCCTCTCCTCCCCCTTACCGAGGACTCAGGAATTATCGAGTCACGTTTTTATGAAGACAGCATAACTCTGAAATAAAATTAGCTTTCAAGTGACCATCCAGCTGGGTCGAGGGGAGAGGAACTTGAAGGGTCAGGTCAGGTCAAGGCCTGAGCCGCACCACGAACATCTCCTGAAGTTCCCAGGTAACAGCCTATGAGGAGGGTGTCACTGTTGTTTGTGCAGATGAAGCAGTGTTTGCTCTGAAGAGGTTTATTTGCTTCTTGCTGCATTCCTGTTCGGAGGGTCCGTGTCTCCTGTCACCCTCCCTGGTGGAGTGCTGTGAGCAATTCTCACCAGCAGAGGAAGGGGGGCAAAGCACCCTGGCGTGTCTTCACCTCAAGTGACAAGTGAACAGCGTTTTCCCTCGGGATCATGGCTAAGCTCTCTGGAAATGGCAAATTGTATCCAATGTTGCCAACTGAGTGACGACAGGCAGGGGTTCCAAGCACAGGGAGAACTCAACACACCCTAGTCCACAGACATGCGCTGCCACCCGCGGCTCGTGTGGTGCTGGCCGAGGCGCTCCGAGTCTCTGCTCCGAACCCCACATACACGTGTCTAACCGGGAGCGAGGCCACTGAGGCCAGTGGCATAAACGGACATGAATGATACCGGACTCGGGCCCAACCCACCAATGCCCTGGGCCGAGCGCAGCCACTTACACCAATGTAAAGTGGGGTGAAATGCGACACTTCCATGCCTATCCGGCACTGGCGTAAATGCACAAAGTCCAAGGCAATGGTGACCTGGACCTGAGTTTCCTCACCTTTACAACAGGGACAGAGATATGGACCTGCTGGATGGGGTTGTTGTGAGACTAAGGCTCTGACCCTGTTGGTTTTGCTCCCAGGAGGAAGCCGAGCCCGCTCTGGCTCCTAACTCCTGAAAGTTTGTGCAGTGCCCTGAGCTCCCGGCGAGGGGGGGGAGGGGGAGGAGGCTTTTGATTCAGAATAAATATTTGTGTCCGAAGCTGCTGTGTCCAAAGTTTTTCACAACCCAGTTCTCCAGTTTCCTCATTCTTGCTCAGAATTAAACATGAAGACAGGAAAGTCATTCTGAACCAATTATGCACGGCCCTGTCCTCACTTGTTGGCGCCTGAGCACAGCAGGAGGCGAAGGAGCCGTAGCTACGCGGGTTGCTTAGTACTCCCGGCAAGTGAAAGGGGAAAGGCAGGGACTTGCTCGGCCCTTTAAAACCAGCACCCATGCGCCTGTCTCCAGAGGCTGCACACCACATCAAAGAGCGGGGAGCTGCAAAGACGTAGAACCACATTCTTAGGGAAACAGCACTCGCCAAGAGGGAGAGCTGCAAGAGGTTCGCGAATGAGTGAGCGTGGAGCTGGGAATCCGGCAGCCCGGGCCACTAAAACAACTTCGAATGCATGCGGGACAAATAGGGGGCAGTGCCAGCCGGCCGCTCCTTCACACACAGCTACTGGCAGGGACGCTTCTGCGCCGCGCAGGCTTTGCGCTTTCGAACGCTGCGAAATAGCATCCATCCTCCCCCTCGCGCGTCCTCACCCTGCATCACTTGCTCCTGGGGCTCGGCGCTGCACCCAGGCGGTGACCCCAGGCGGCCTTTCACCCAGGGAACTACACCGCCATGTGACACTGTGAAAACGCTTTTGTGGCGATGTGGCTAGTTTTCACAGTCACCCATCACTCGGGTGGCTGAGCTATTTCGTCTGTGCCAGTGGCTCCAACTAACAAGTAAAATGATGGATTTTTTACCACCAGCACAACTTGGGATCTGAGAGTTAAGCTGGGTCCTTCCCTTCTCCACCAGCAGTAATGACTGTGCAGGCCCATCTGTGACTTGCAAAAAGCCCCGTGTAGCCAGCAGGCCTACCACCAGGGAGTGGGGCAGGTACAATCAGTAGCATAATCTGGAGTCACTGCAGAACTGTTACCATTGGTGAGGAGGCCTGAGAAGGAGCTTGATGGATGTTGCAGCCCCTGCTGCTTCTGCGCCTGCTCCTGCCAACTTTAAAGATTTGGTCATATATGCTAGTTCCTAACACTCCTATGTCCACCTGCTCCCAGGCTTGCTTGGCATGACAGCCAGTCTGTCTGGGAATGGGGGGCTGCCACAGCAGAGACTTGCTGCAGATACTGATGTTACGGGGCCGCAAGGTGCTCGGCAGGCAGAGGAGTGCAATCCAACCGCACTCCAAAAGCTTAGTAAGCAGCGTGGGGTAGCTCCTGAAAGCTCTCCCAAGCTTGTTTGCAATATGCAAATGCTCAGCACGTCTGGGTGATTAACTCTGAAATCTCAAAAGGCACCATTCTCCCATGCAGAACTGAGAAAAGTAGCTATGTTGCCTGGTGTGAACACATCTCTACGTGCTTAGCCTGGGCTACTATTAACTGCATTTCCCCAGCTTTTCCTTCGCTCCCTTCATCTCTAGAGGCACGTTTTCCTGTGACTCTGGGGTTCGCCTTTCTCAGCGGTGCTCAGGAAGGGGGTAGGGCCCAGGAATCACTCCCAGCCTGATTTCTTTGGAAAGCCGCCAGCAGGCTCCAAGTGGCACGTCTCACGACACGGCTCTCCTCGTGAGAAAGCAGGCCCTGGAAACTCGCCAAGCTGGGCAGAGTCTGAGACGCGCTAGTAGCGTTGAGACCCAAGCCTCTCCTGTTCAGCCGCTCCCTCCGGGATGCAGGATGCCACACACACTTTCTGCGGGGAGCTCACCCCCCGGGCTTGCTGACAGGCAGGGCTGGCAGGAGGAAGAGGGAACAGCCGTGCAGAGCATCAGCTCCGTTCAGTGAACAGAACACTTGAAACCCTTCCGCATGCAGGGTATCACACTCAGCACGGATAAAACGCGTCTTCAAGCAAGGGCACCCTGCTAAGATGCAAGATCTCTGTATTGCCCTGCCTGAGGGAGCAGGGAAGAGGCAGAGTGGGAGCCGATGTGAAGGAAATCGTATGGGTGGAGCCAATCCATCCCAGCCTCAGACACATGGGAGCTTTGAATCCACAGGCAGCCTCAGCGGAGTGGGAGTGGCTTCTGGGCTCTGAAGACAGACCTGGGAAAGGGCCAAGCTGACCAGGAGATGATCCGAGAGTTTCTCCAACACGTGCAATACACGTCTTGGAGAACAAGCCGCATTCTCTTACCCTATCTCATGGAGGGTCATTAGGCCCTGCACTGGGATTCCCAGTCCCCTAACAGGGAAAGGGGCTTTTCCAGGAAGACAGTAAATGTTAATTTCCTGGCTGGTGGCCTCTCACTTTCTGGAATTCCCAGGGTTCAGCAGCACTCACCTGGGGCATTTCCCCATAGAGGTTGGGTTCTCATGCCCTTGAAGCATCCTAACCTTGGGTAACGTAACACACCTCCCAATCCAACCCGGCGCCATACAAGCTTGGGAGATTCAGGTGGGGAGGCGGGATGGGGGATGCTCACTCACCGTAACTCCGGCGATGGAACTGGAGCGCGCGCGGGTCCCATGGTGGCAGCTGTGCAGGGATGCGGCGCATAGGCAGCCCCAGGAAACGCCTGCAGAGCTGATGGGATAGCAGGGTCAAGGAGGCAGGAGGTGTGCAGGGCCCGGAGTGGGAAACCTGGCTGGCAGGGTGCGGCAGAGCCCGTTGGGGTTCCCCAGGGATTCCCCCATCTCCTCCAGCCCCGCCTCTTCCCTGGCACCGCTCCCTAGTACCATAACCTTCCACTCATGCCCTGCCCCCAGGTATCTGTATGAGCAATTCCCTTTTAGCACCGCCGGCAGACCCCAGATTTTAATGCCTCTGCTTTGCCGTTCATTCCTCCCAGGGGCCTGACACAGTCCAAGTCGATTGTCTTTCTGGGCATACAGCAAGGCCTTCTCCCCACGCGGGTCTCACCTACGGAGGGAGGGAGGGTTCCACTGGGCTGGGGAATTTGGCTAGTTATTTCCTGCGTCCATGATGGTTACGTTGACCGTCACTGTGACACGTGCTTTGGTGTAATCCTGTCTGTACTCTTAGAGAATGGCCGGATGCATCACGTAAACCGAGGAAACGCATTTCCCAAACGTGCCACCCAGGATCCAGGGCCCCCTGCTATTGCCCCAGGAATGGTCCGCTCGTTAGAACACTCCTGTTGGCCTCTGGGTAGTGAGGGCACAGCTGTTTATTAGCACCATAGCAGGTAGGCGCCAGGGCCACGGACCAGGAGCCCACTGTGCTCGGTGCTGCACAAACATGGAATAAAAATATGGCCCCTCCCACCTTCAGTTTACAATCTGGGTATCAGACAAGAGACAACAGATGCCAGACAGCCGGGGCAGTACAGTGGTCAGCACGACAGGCAGTGGTCTAAACCTGGACACCCGCGACATTATTTTCCTGTGTGAACTTCCTACATAAACGAGCCTTCAATGAGAGGCTAAAATATGCCTCAAGAACGTCATCGAGTCAAACGGGACGGAGGTCTTTGCTCTCTCCCCATCTCTCTGCACTTCTCTAGCAGCCTCCATTCCCAGCCGTGCCTGGAACTGACCGAGGTTTCCTGCCTCCGAAAGAGTTCCTCGCCGACTGCTAAAAACAAAGCAGGAAAACTGGAAGAGGCTGTGGCCTGTGGCCAAGCGAGAGCCAATCCCCACATCGCCGGCTCGGAACGGACCCACGGAAGACGGCGACATTCCAGAGCGTTTCCTCTGCTCCAGCCGGGGAAGAGGGGCCCAGAGCTTAGATGCTGGCTGTTGTCGCGCCAGACGGCAGCACGCTGGTTCAGAGGCTAGTTCCTCACACAGCCCACCCCGGAGAATACCTTTCAGAAATGCCTCCGCTTCAGTGTGGCGGAGACAGGCTGGTAGGGTTTGCGGCGGGCGCGTGAGAGAGCCGCACTTCTTTGAACCAAGCCCCCTCCGTGCCTCCAGTGGCTCCTTTGAAGCCAAGTTGTTTTTACACTGCAGGCAGACTTCAAAGGGAATATTGGGGACTGAGTGAGGCGGGGAAGCAGTAACCTTTGGGACCACCTCTCCCAGAACACAGCCACCCCGGGAAGAGCACTCCTGGCTGTGGGCGGGCGGGCGGGAGAGGGACTGAAGGAGAACAGGCGTGGGAATGTTTTATCTCCTGCTTCCCAGGCTGGGTCACAGGGGGAGCTGGCCCTTTGATGGGGGCTTAGTTCTCCTCTCCGAGTGGAGGGAATGAAGACAAGGCCATGGGATGGGGAACCAGGTGCAGCGTGAGGTCAGTCAGGGGAGAGATTCTAGGGAACACAGGCCTTGGACTGCGCAAGCTATTGATGAGTGAGATGAACAGGTAGGAGCAGACCAGCGAGATGGCCTAGGCTGAGAAACTCTCCAAAACCGAGCCCTGCAAGGAGGAAAGCGGCAGCCGGGGCAGGACAGAGGTGTGAGCCACCTAGGAAGGCTGGGGGAAGATGTGCTGTGAGCTGTGCCAATGCAGCAGACTTCCAGAAAGGGGAAAGTTAGTGGCAGGACACCAGCAGAATAAAGGCTGATTGACTGGGGAAAGAGGGGAAACTGAGGCAGCAGCCCAACCCAGCACCAGAGTGGATAAGTTCTGCTCCAGGATCCTTCTGGCACCCCTTGGCATGGCCCAGGCTCTGTGCTGGGGTTGGGGGGGGGTCGGGGGGAGGCCAGGGTGATGGACTTGTGCTGCCTTCCCTCACCAGCCCTGCAGAAACTGACAGCAATTGATAACACAGCGCCACGCCTGTGGAGTCCCGGGTTCTGGGTCACGGCTCACAGCCAGGGGAGGCCCTGAGGTCCAGCAGCTATGGGGTGAGTCCCAGGGCTCTTCCTGCAGGGGGCAGAAATCCCACCTCCTGACAGGAGGATACAGGGGTCCTCCCAAAGTCCGGGGGAAGGGAGCAAGGCCATTGCATTGCTAGCCCTGCAACAGGCTGGGGGGCTGAGTGGGCCGCAGATAATACCGCGACCCAGCCCTCTATGATACTGCGGCAGATCATCTAACTAATGAACATCCCAGCTCTGCCCCAGACATCGTGCCTGAGCCCAGCCTGCCTTCCAGTGCAAAACAAAGAGAGCCCTGCTCCCGGGATGACCTGCCGCTCACCAGCGGGGTGAGACGTTATTCACACTGAGGAAAATACCTGAGACGCATGTACCACAGCACGACGTGCTAGCAGCAGCTGTTCGGCACCTACAGATCTCAGAGGGGAAGTGTCCTGCGCCCAGCGGGAGCAAAGCAAAAGAAATCCAACTCCCCCTTTCCATCCCTGTGTGGGGAGCCCAGCTAACAACCCCTCCCTCGGAAAAAGGCCCCATCGCTGCCTTTCAGCGGGCTCCCTTTGCTCACCTGCCTGGCTGCTGGTGCGTGGCTCTGACATGCTCCAGATTCAGGAAATACCATTTCCAAATGGCCTGAAAGATCTTTAAAGAGCTTCAGAGGGCGGGGTGGGGGGGGGGTTGGTAAGTGAGGCCAGCTGATCCCCCAAGGCCACAAGAACTCAGCCAGCTCCTGATACTTAGGCAGGGAACTGCAGCATACCCTGCCGCCTGCGCATTTATTCTCAAAGATAAAGCAATACAGAGGAGTGCGGAACACGGGTATGCTGCAAATACAGCCTGGATAAAGTGATTGTTTCCTTCTGCCCACCCCGTCAGATGGCACCTGGCTTGGGGGACACAGCAATGCAACCAGCGAGGCGGGAGCTTGTCCTCACCACGGGCACGTTGCTTTTCAGGGCTTGTCTTCGCTGCTGTGTTAGCTCAAGGGATGACTTGACTGTCTCCCCGCCAGCCACCTGGCCATCTCTAGCTCACGAGAGGCAGGGCTTTAAAGTCAAGGCCGTGAGATGCCCGTGGTGGGGCAGGTGCTGCTGGAGCGAGGAATGCCACGGGGATGCAGCCCGAGCACCGTGCCGCTCCAGTGTCGTTGTGCAACGTGGCTGCGCTCCATGAGCTAGGCTGACCGGAGAGGGGTTAATGAGTGTAGACAGATAACTCTGCAGTGACAGACCCTAAGGCCTGCCCTGCTCCCCCTCCCTCTACAGAGCTAGGAGGGCTCCAGGACAGGAGGGACTGTCTCTCACTAGGGGTACGTGCAGGGCCCTGATCCTGCTTGGGGCATTGGGAACTAATAGTCACTGGCAGTAATAATTCCCTGGTGGAATTGTCCTTCCTGTGCCAGGCTAATCCTGGGGCTCTTCATTCCTCCTTTCCACAGCCCCGGCCAGACCAGAGCGCTACGGAGCGACCGTGTCTTGCCTGCCCCTGGAGGTTTCTCTGCTGTCTCAGCTGGCTGCTCAGTGCTTTAATCGGTTTTCCTTGTAAGGAAGCACAAGGGAAAGGGAGCCCCGGGCAGCCAGCGGCAGCTTTTCTTTGCCCCTCTCAAGTTCTAATTAAAACTTCAGGAATGTTTCTCAGAGAGAAATGAAAACCCAGTCGTCAGCTGGATGAGTAACGTCTCCCAGGGCCACGTTCCATGGGGAAGGACACGTAGGCAAGTGCTGAACTGGGCAGACCCGTGGGGGTTGGCAGCAGTGTCCTGTTCTCCTTCCTCACCCGCGCTGATCCCTAGCATTCACGTTTTCCTGTCTGGGCAGTGCCGGCCCCTGCCTGGCTCTCAGGGCTGGTGGGTCTCACACACGGAGGGGCTGGTGGTACCTCCCTTAGGAACTTCCATCAGCCCAGTGGTTTGAGCACTCACCCAGGATGGGGGAGACCCAGGGTCAATATCCCGGCAGGAGAGAAAGGTGGGAGACCCCAGTTCAAATCCTCTCTGGAAAGTGTGCAAACCGCTAGGCCAGAGAGACAGAGAATGACTTTGTAGCCTGTGGTTAGAGCACACACCTGGCAGGTGGGAGACCCAGTCCCTAGTTAGTCATTTAGCCAAAGTGGAACAGCTTCTTCAGAAGCGACTGCGGGAGCCTGCGTCAGAAGGGCCCCTCACTCCATGGCTGCAAAGCGGGTGATTTATTAGTGTCTCTTGGTGTTAATACAGGCTGGGGTGGAAGATACAGGACACCTTCCAGAGAGTGGGGGCTGAGTGGTAGCCAGTCCCTAACAGCAGCCTCCAGCAGGAAAACAGGAGTGGTGTGTTGCAAAACTTGGCCTGGATGGGGCCAGGCTCTCAGCCCCTCAAGCCTGGCTTTGCCACTCACTTGTTTAAGCCTTTCTTCCCTCACAGAACATTTCAAGTCGCAAACCCTAAGCCCGGCGGGAGGGAAACGTTCCCAGCTAACGCTGAGTGCTCTCAGGGCTGCACCCGGTGCAGAGCCCAGCTATCTGTGAGGGCTTGGGGACAGGGTGGATTTAAGAACCTTGAACCTGGCTGTCACAGGAGACAACTGAAAACATTAAAGCCCAAGGAATGCAGCCGAAGCCTGATAAGCGCAGGCTCTGGGACTGGGGCAGCAGCCCACAGACAGAGACTAGGGCCCTTTTGCTGTCTGCATTTACACACCTGCCGTGGGAGGTTAAAACAAACATCCCCAAGTGAAATATTAACCGAAATCACAGCAGCAACCCTCAGGCCCTGCCAGGCCTCATCTCCTGCCTGCGCTAGCTAGCGAGGGGGAGAGGCTGCAGCAGGGGCCTTCTCCATGACATGCGGCTGGAATAATTAGCATTAGCCCCAGCGTCACCAGGAAGCACACACGGGACTTTGTTTCCAGACGGTGCTGGTCAGAGACCCCAGCCCTTCAGCGTCTATGCTCCAGCCAGGGGCGGCTCTAGAAATTCCGCCGCAGGGAAGCAGGGCGGCCCACCGTGTCACCCTTCCCCGGTCCCGCGGCCAGGGCAGAAGTGGCTGCGGACGGTCCCGTGGTCCCGTGGCTTCGGTGCAGCATGCGCAGGCATGCCTGCGGGAGCTCCGTCCGAGCCGCGGGACCAGCACACCCGCCGCAGTCATGCCTGCGGGAGCTCCGCTCGTCCCGGGGCTCCGGTGGACCTCCCGCAGGCATGACTGCGGCGGGTGTGCTGGTCCCGCGGCTCGGACGGAGCTCCCGCAGGCATGACTGCGGAAGGTCCGCCAGAGCCAAATGCCGCCCTGCCAGGACACTGCCGCCCCACGCGCCTGCTTGGCGCGCTGGGGTCTGGAGCCGGCCCTGGCTCCAGCCTGACCTGCCTTCCCCAGCAATTCCTTTGTCCCTAGGAGAGATCCCTGGAAGATCCAAGCAACCCTCACTCCCTAGGATTCAAACACGTGCTCTCACACAGGGAGAGAGCCCACTTCCTTCACAAGCCTGGAGCCCTTCAGCAAGGAAACAGCCTCGAGGGAATCACTCGACTTCACATTTATCCTCTGGCAACAGCCGTTGATCCAGCCACCCTGGACCAAAAAGTGGCTCCCAGAGGAGTGGACAGCGCTGTGAACAGGACGCCTGGTGGTGCCACACACAAACCACTCAGTGCTTTCCTCCCCCCCCTTCAGAGGTGGGAGGAGAGCAGCCTGCTAGCCACAGGGCTGAGTCAGCCATGCTAGCCAGAGCCTTCCCTCACTCAGAAGGGGCTCTGGGCGCTCTGCTCTCCCAGCCGGGTCTGCTTATTCCTGCTGCACCCTGGCACTGTAAGCAAAAACCTGGAGCGCTTCCCCTGTGCCCCCTTCCCCTCCACAGGGCTTCCCAGAGTGCGGAAGAGACGTCTCACGTCTTCCAGGTGCTCTTTGGCCTCCTCCACCCCTGCCCTGCCCCACCCTGCACGGCACCAGGAGGGACAGCAAGTGTCTTGCAGCATTCACACAGACAGGGAAGGCCGCTGCTAGAAGGGGTGGTTTAGTGCCATGTTTCTCAACCTTTCTGAGACCAAGGACCAGCTTGCTGCCTTCCTAACAGGGCCGGCCCCAGCTTTTTTGCAGCCCCAAGCAGCGGGGCGGGGGGTGGGGGGAAAGCCACGGTCGGCGGCACTTTGGTGGCTGCTCTACTGTGCTGCTTCATTCTTTGGCGGCAATTCGGCATCCAGTCCTTCCCTCCGAGAGGGACTGAGGGACCCGCTGCCGAATTGCCGCCCACTTCCATGAGCTGCTGCAGCTCCCCCTGAACTCAGTAGATTTAGGAGCTTAGCTGCAGGCCCCGGGTTTAGAGTTTCGCTTAAATTCATATTCGAAGCATTTGTCTGAACTCAAAGAAATCTCCCTGGCAGAAAGGCAGCGGCACTGAAATTCTGGGATATAGAACATTAAAGAAGGGGAAAAAATAGGTCAGAAGAATTACCTCCCTAATGCTATGTAATTCAGCGCACACCTCACTGTCAGAAGTTGAGCTCCGCTGAGTCAGCAGAGAAAGTGATCTATGACTTCACAGCAGTGCAGGTCATGCTGTTTAAACCCAGCCCCCCAGCCTCCCGTGATCCGGCGTTCAGTGACGCACTCATCTAACACTGCACCAGGCCTAGGAGCTGCAGGGAATTTGACACACCCAGATTGTGCTCAGTATTTCTCCGGAGGAACCAAGCCCCAGGCTTAGTGAAAAACATAAAGAGTTACCTGTTTACTCAGTCCCCATTGATCTCAATACATACTGTCTACCTACCCTTATATGTGCTCGGAGGGAATCAAATGCAAACTGTGTCTTCACTGACAGTTGGGGGGAGAGATAGCTCAGTGGTTTGAGCATTGGCCTACTAAACCCAGGATTGTGAGTTCAATCCTTGAGGAGACCACTTAAGGATCTGGGGCAAAAATTGGTCCTGCTAGTGAAGGCAGGGGGCTGGACTAGGTGACCTTTCAAGGTCCCTTCCAGTTCTAGGAGATTGGTATATCTCCAATTACTACCTAGGGTCCATCGTCCCTGTTCTGGGGAGCTGCTGCGTGTGCCCCTTACACACCTGGTGCTTTCTCTGCTCATCCCCATGGGGTGCAGCAGATAATAGTGCTGCACGTGCTCAGCAGGGGTGGCTCTAGCTTTTTTGCCACCCCAAGCACAGCAGTCAGGCAGCCTTCGGTGGCACACCTGCGGGACGTCCCGTGGATTCGGCGGCACGCCTGCGGGAGGTCCACCGGTCCCGCGGATTCGGCGTACCCACCGCCGAATTGCAGCCAAATCCGTGGGACCGGCAGACCTCCCGCGGGCGCGCCGCCAAAGGCAGCCTGACTGCCACCCTCACAGGGACCTGCAGGGCTCCCCCTGTGGCTTGCTGCCCCAGGCACGCGCATGGAGCGCTAGTGCCTGGAGCCGCCGCTGGTGCTAGGTGAGTGTAAGACATGATCACACACAGCATTTCTTTACACAACATTTACCCGGGTCCTGCAGGAATGATCCATACGATGCAATGACTGGCAGATGGGCTGGCGCATGGGATACGGAGCCATTTATCTGGGAGGCCAAAGTCAACCCCCTTTCAGCAGTGAGCGAAAGGCATTGCCTAGGTTCTTGGGCCTACATGCCGTCAGTTTGGTGACCAAGCCACAAAAACATCTGCCACTTGGCCCCTTTGCTGGAAGTCTGAGCAGAAAGGCAAAGAACTGGACAGACCTGGAGAGGGGCCCCCTCTCTTGGAGGGCAAGATGGCTGGGCTGTCTCTGTTTTGTGACTAACTATAGTGTTGAAGTCCCCAGGGCTGTCCCCTGACCCCTCTCCCACGCACGGCATTCACGGGAACACAAGCCCTCCTATGCACCACATGTCACTAGGGCACCGAAACACACATACACACACGGAGGCTTTGTTAAGCTAGGAGTCCGAGCGAGACGTGATGGCAGCTTTCTCCCTTCCAGAGGCCATCCGTCTGGGTTTTGTACTGTACGTCTTCCGCCTCCAGCAGCTTATAGTCAATAGGCCAAATACAGAACGGGGGGAAGCTGGTGCAACCCCACTGACTTCCGTGGACTTGCAACTGCTTACACCAGGTCTGAATTGGGCCAAGGATTTTGCAAAATAAGAAGGCCAGCACCCCGAAAACAGAGGGCCTGGTGTCTTCAGAAAGGCTAGAAATCCTCTGGGCTAGATTGGGGCCCCCTTACTCCCCCTGGGGAGCACACTAGTTGAGTGACTGCGCCCTGACACGTTCCAGGCTCGCACGAGACGTGTGGGCAGGGAGCGGGCACATGCTCTGAGCATCAGCAGTGACATACAGTAAATAACAGCAACTCTCTGGCCTGCTGGGTGTAACATGTGCCCCGTTAGAATCCTGGCTCGTAGTTGGCATGCCGTGAGCAGGAGTCTGAATCTGGGAATATGGCCCTTAAATGCCTGTGTAGTGCCAGAAGCTACTCGGTACTGGAAAGAGGTGGTGTTTGCCAATGAGAAGATTTAGAGACATGGGAAGTATCAAGTTTGCACGGTGACTGCTAGGGTGCATCCACGAGTGCACTAGATCACACGAGAACTCACAGTGAATCGTGTCACATGAGGAGGAACAGGCAGGGGATGGACCAGATGTTGGGGATTTCAACTGTCAAGCACCCTGAGAACTCCTGGTGTGTGAGACACCGACACAGAGGTGGCCGGTCATAACATGCTCACTGGCCTGTTTGTCATCACCAGCACTGAGAGGAAAACCAGCGTGCCGCAGAAACCTCACCAAGCTGTAACATGTAACAAGCGCCTGGGGCGGAGCCCTGAGGACAGCGCTAGAAACACCAGGAGGGATAAAGCAGCATGATCCCTTGCTATCTCCCTGCCCTGGAGCGATAGATAAGATCTGAAGCAGACAAGAATGGTTCAGACAAACCCAGTCCCACTCCACAGCTTATCGCTGGTCCATGATTTATGACTCCAGCCAAGCTTGAAAAAAAAGGCAATAACGTCATTGCACAGGTCTAAACTGTTCGTTTTCGCAACCACGGCTCTCAACAGCTGGGTGTCGGTTTTGAAAAGGTCTGCTCTGGCTCAGCCACAAGTTGGTGGAATTGCTGGGTGAGGTTCTCTGCCCCGTGCTGGGCAGGAGATCCGAGTGGATGTTCTGGACAGTCCAGGGCTGCCCAGAGGATTCAGGGGGGCTGGGGGAAAGCAATTTCAGGGGCCCCTTCCATAAAAAAAAGTTGCAATACTATATTCTTGTGGGGGCCCTGCAGGACCTGGGGCAAATTGCCCCACTTGCCCCCCCCCCGCCCCGGGCGGCCCTGGGACTGTCCCTTAACACCTCTGCTGCTGTGAAATAACTATTGATCTTTAATGAACTATTTGGAATGAAACTTAACGGCGAATCTGGCATCTTAGCCTCATACCACCAAGCCGTGGAATTATTTGTTGATATTTTGTTGTGTAAAATGTTCCTATTGCAAAATCACCACCTTCCCTTGAAATCACTAAAACAAACACTCAATTTACTAATGTACCCGACCTGCAAAGGACTCTCATCCCAAAGGTAGGAGGATAAAGCCTTCCAAAACAGTGTCAACATTCACATGCAATAATGCTTTCCAAAAAGAAAAGAATTTTGCCTCTGATGGAGAAAACTGCGGGCTGCCAAGGAAATCTGGTCTCTAGACAAGACGTCTCCCCACAGCCATGAGGCAAAACCTGGCACCAGATTTGGAAAGAGATGTTCTGTCACAGATATTAATTGTTATTTGGGTTACTGTACCATCTAGAAGCCGCAGGTCTGGCCCATTGTCCTAGGCATTGTAGAACAAAAAGATGGAAGCTCTTTGGGGCAGGAACCAGTTTCAATAGGAGACAAGAGACAATGGATGGATACAGACAGCCAGGGTAGTACGAGAAAACAATGCAACAATATCAGTATGGACAGTGGTCTCAGCCCACTAGCAGCCTAACTGTTCATTACACTCTGATGGACGCCAGAACAGCAGCCCAAAACCACAGAAAGCCCAAAGCAAGACATGCAGGTAGGTTCAAGAAACAGGGTGGGCGAGGTAATATCTTTTATTGGACCAACTTCTGTTGGTGAGAGAGACAAGCTTTTGAGCTCTTCTTCAGGTCTTGGGAAAGTACTCGAGTCTCAGAGTCACAGCTCAATACAAGGGGGAACAGATTATTTAACATAAGTAGTTAGCACATATTCTAAGGGACCCTTCAAGGCAAAGTTAACACCCCTCCAGTCCTCAGAGGAGGGGTGGGGGGAGGAAGGAAGTGGTGGGGGGGATTGTTAGTGGGTTACAGATTGTTGTAATAAGCCATAAATCCAGTGTTTCTATTCAGTCCATGATTTTGAGTGTCTAGCAAAGTTATGAGCCTGGGAGCTTAAATTCATCTTTTGAAAGTGTTGTGCAGGTTTCCTTTGAGGATGAGGCCTGATAGGTCAGATAGGTTGTCAATCAAAACATGTACTAACCCTGAACAAGGCAGGTCAGCAACGGTCTGACCAAAACATGGTAACGGTCCAAATGGCTGATACGGAGCAGCGGGCCCTGAGTGACACCTAACGCACCCGCCCGCCGCCTTGAACGGGAACCAACACACTGAGTTCAGGGAGCAGGAGCCAAAACAGGCGAGGAAAGCAACACACCCGCCAGTCACCACGCTGGCGTCAAGTGTTTTGTAGGCATCACGGCAGAGGAGGGTTTAGAGGCGCATAATGAGGTCGCTCTAGAGATGTTTATGGGGCTAGTTCCAGGAGCGAGGGGCAGCACAGGGAGACGGAACAAAGAGGCTTGTTGGAAAATTTAACAAGCGGGTGCTGGAGGTATCACAGGCCAGCACCTTAGTAGCAAATGAGAGAGAAACGGGGTGGGGATTGGCTGTGAGGGGCCTTGCAAGCGAAGGCAAGTAGCTTACGTTCAATACAATAGAGAAGGGGGAGCCGAGCCAGTGGAGGGATGCAAAGAAGGGGGTGACATGGGCAAAGAGCCAGCCTAGGAACCGTCTCTTCGCAGCAGCGTTCTGAATGGACATATCTGACTTCAAGACTGAGCTGGATAAGTTTATGGAGGGGATGGTATGATGGGATTGCCAAAATTAGGCTATTAATTGATCTTTGATTATTAGCAGGTAAATAGGCCCAATGGCCTGTGATGGGATGTTAGATGAGGTGGGATCTGAGTTACTACAGAGAATTCTTTCCTGGCTGTCTGGCTGGTGAGTCTTGCCCACATGCTCAGGGTTTAGCTGATTGCTGAATTTGGGGTCGGGAAGGAATTTTCCTCCAGGGCAGATTGGCAGAGGCCCTGGAGTTTTTTTGCCTTCCTCTGCAGCGTGGGGCACAGGTCACTTGCTGGAGGATTCTCTGCACCTTGAAGTCTTTAAACCATGATTTGAGGACTTCAATGGCTCAGACACAGGTTTGATACAGGAGTGGGTGGGTGAGATTCTGTGGCCTGCATTGTGCAGGAGGTCAGACTAGATGATCATAATGGTCCCTTTTGACCTTAAAGTCTATGAGTCTATGACATGAGCGGAACAAGCCTGCGTTTGCCAAGGCCAGAGAGAAGAATGCTGCAGTAAACAAGACTCAAGGCCATGCCGTAGAGATGTTATGCAGAAAGAATTGGCAGGATTTAAATGTAGGCAGGTCTGAGTCACAGAAAATGCCCTGGTTACAGGCCTGAGTGACAGGCAGGACAGAGGTGTTGTCCATGCTGATGAGAAAGGAGGGCGTGTGATAATGAAGAGCTCTGTTTTAGCCATGTTGAGAGTGAGCTGACAGAGAGACATCCACAAGGAGATGTCAGACAGGCAGGCCAAGATTTTCAAAGCTACACAACAAATAGAACGATCTCTGCGTTACACTGAATTCTGATGTTGCCCCTGGCAGACGTCTGAGCCCCGATTTGGTAAGGTACTTAAACATATGCCCAATTCGAAGCACATTAATAGGCTCACTGAAGCAGGGGTCGGCACCACCATGTAGCGCGACAGACACATGACAAAATTACCAGACTTAGTGACAGACATTGGCGGGGGGCGGGAGGGGGCTCTGGGCTGAAACAGGGGGTTGGGGTGTAGGAGGTGGTGAGGGCTCTGGGTGCAGGTTCCAGGGTGGGGCCAGAAATGAGGGGTTATGGGTGTGGGAGGGGGCTCTGGGCTGGAGCAGAGTTGGGATGCAAAGGGGGGGGTGAGGGCTCCAGCTGGGGCTGAGGGGTTTGGGAGGGTGCTCTGGACTGGGACCAAGGGGTTCAGAGGGGGCATGTGTGTGGGGGTGTGTGTGCAGGCTCTGGGAAGCACTTACCTCAAGCAACTCCCAGAAGCAGCAGCATGTCCCCGCTCTGGCTCCTACCTGGAGGCACAGCCAGGCGGCTCTGCACGCTGCCCCGTCCGCAGGCACCACCCCCGCAGCTCCCATTGGCCATGGTTCCCGGCCAATGGGCTGGGAGCCACGGAGTCAGAGCTCAGGGAGGCAGCGTGCAAAGCCGCCTGGATGCGCCTCCGCCAGCAACAACAGGGATGGGGAGCCACTTGTGGGGAGCCGCCCAAGATGAGCTCCCCCCCAGGGACCTCAACATTTTTACCATGGACACTTGTGCCCGTGTACAGACATGTTGCCAACCCCTGCACTGAAGTCAATGGGAGAACTCACCTGCTTAAAATTAGGCAGGTGTTTAAGTCCCTTGCTGAATCAGGGCCCCTGAAGGGCACACAGGGTGATCTTTGCATGGAAAGGTATAAGAACATAAGAATGGCCCTGCTGGGTCAGACCAAAGGTCCATCTAGCCCCATATCATGTCTTCCAACAGTGGCCAATGCCAGGTGCCCCAGAGGGAATGAACAGAACAGGTAAATCATCAAGTGGTCCATCCCCTGTCACCCATTCCCAGCTTCTGGGAAACAGAGGCTAGGGACACCATCTCTGCCCATCCTGGCTAATAGCCATTGATGGACCTATCTGCCATGAATTTATCTTTTTTGAACCCTAATATAGTCTTGGATTTCACAACATCCTCTGGCAAGGAGTTCCACAGGTTGACCGGGCTTCTGTGAAAAAATACTTCCTTTTGTTTGTTTTAAGCCTGCTACCTATTAATTTCATTTAGTGGCCCCTAGTTCTTGTGTTATGAGAAGGAGTAAATAACACTTCCTTATTTACTCATCACCAGTCATGATTTTATAGACCTCTATCATATCCCCCCCAACCCCAGTTGTCTCTTTTCCAAGCTGAAAAGTCCCAGTCTTATTAATCTCTCTTCGTACGGCAGCTGTTCCATACCCCTAATCATGTTTGTTGCCCTTTTCTGAATCTTTTCCAAGTCCAATATATCTTTTTTGAGATGGGGCGACCACATCTGCACACAGTATTTTTCAATGACTCCCAACATTCTGTTCACTTTTTTGACAGCCGTTGCACATTGAGTGGATGTTTTCAGAGAACTATCCACAGTGACTCCAAGATCTCTTTCTTGAGTGGTAAGAGCTAATTTAGACCCCATCATTTTATATGAACAGTTGGGATTATGTTTTCCAATGTGCATTACTTTGCATTTATCAGCACTGAATTTCATCTGCCATTTTGTTGCCCCGTCACCCAGTTTTGAGAGATCCTTTTGCAGTTCTTCCCAGTCTGCCTGCGTGTAGCAGTGCGGGACTCGCCCCTGCTGTGCCTCTTGTTGGTCGTCTCGGGAATTAGCTCTCCCAGCCTTGGAGCACCCTCTGCAGGCTGGTATCCCGCTGCCACTTGGCCCCCATGTCCCTCTCTAGACTCTGGTGACCCCTTACCTGGGGTTCTGCCCCCTGGCCACACACCCCTCAGTCTCAGGGTCTCCCCTCCCCAGGAAACCCCCACCCCTAAGCCCCAGCTCACTCATACGCTACTGCCAGTCACCAATTAGCCCCCGCTCCCTGGGGCAGGCTGCAGTATAAGCCACTCATCACAGGCAAGGGGGGTTTGGACCTACCTGTGGGCTGCCCTCTGCAACCCCAGTACCCAATTGGCCTTAGACTAGGCCACAGCCTGGGGTTCTCCAGGCCAGAGCTCCCCAGCTCCCTTGGCCTTCCCCCAGCCCTGCTCCACCCAGGTACCTTCTCAACTCCCTGCAGCCAGGCCCTTCTCCCTCTACAAACAGAGAGAGTGTGTCTGTGCTCCTGGCTCAAAGCCTTTTTATAGGGGCCGGCTGTGGTCTGTTTGGGGCGTGGCCGCAGCTGTGCCTACTTCTCCAATCAGCCTGGGAGCTGCTTGCCCCAGCCCCAGCCCTCTGCTGGGCTGTTCTAAGCCCCTCAGGGCAGGAGTGGGTGACCACCCCGCTACACTGGGACTTAACTGTCTTGAGTAGTTTTGTATCATCTGCAAATTTTGCCACCTCACTGTTTACCCCTTTTTCCACATCATTTATGAATATGTTGAATAGGACTGGGCCCAGTACAGACCCCTGGGGGACACCACTATTTACCTCTCTCCATTCTGAAAACTGACCATTTATTCCTACCCTTTGTTTCCTAGCTTTTATCCAGTTACCGATCCATGAGAGAATCTTCCCTCTTATCCCATGACAGCTTACTTTGCTTAAGAGCCTTTGGTGAGGGATCTTCTCAAAGGCTTTCTGGAAATCTAAATACACTATATCCACTGGATCCCCCTTGTCCTCATGCTTGTTGACCCCCTCAAAGAATTCTAGTAGATTGGTGAGGCATGATTTCCCTTTACAAAAACCATCTTGACTTTTCCCCCAACAAATTATGTTCATCTGTGTCTGACAATTTTGTTCTTTACTATACTGTAGTTTCAACCTGTTTCCCCGGTACTGAAGTCAGGCTTACTGGCCTGTAATTGCTGGGATCACCTCTGGAACCTTTTTTAAAAACTGGCATCACATTAGCTGTCCTCCAGTCATCTGGTACAGAAGCTGATTTAAATGATAGGTTACAGACGACAATAGTTCTGTAATTTCACCTTTGAGTTCCTTCCGAACTCTTGGGTGAATACCATCTGGTCCTGATGACTTATTACAATTTAGTTTATCAATTTGCTCTAAAACCTCCTCTAATGATGCCTCAATCTAGGACAGTTCCTCCGATTTGTCACCTAAAACACAGACATAAGCCCACAGCCTCAAAGATAGTCAGTCTGGACTGTAGAACAGCTGTGTCACTTCTGTTCTCCAACCGGGAGTGCCTCTTATACTGTGAGAACCGTTTCTGGCCTGTTTACACACAGCCTCTAGCATGTAAAATCACTCCCAGCTACACCATATTGAGTGCTATTAGCTAGCCATTCATGAATTACACTACAGAGCTACCCCAGTGAGCAATCTGTCCCAGACCTTCCCCCCGAAATGTGTGCCTTGTATACTGCTGAGTACCCTTCTGGCTGGAGAGGTTCCTGCTCGGCCGCCAGGGCTGGCTGTCCTGGGCTTTGGTGCAGGGGGGCGACTGGGCTCCGGGGAGAGCCCCAGCGGAGAGAAGTGGGTGCCGTGCAGCGGAGAGCAACCCAGGCGCTGTGTCCTCTGCAGCTGCTCTAGCACCGTGCACCTTGCCCTCCTGGCCCCTGGCAGGCTCCCTGAGGCCTGCCATTGGTCACCCTGCTTGCCCCTCTGGCTCCTGTCCTGCCCTTTTTGGAGTAGCCCCATTGAGACAAAGAAGATAAAACAACAAAACCCGAATCCAAGCCTGTGCCAGGCCCAGCCACCGTAACTAGAAAGGATACAAGTGTTCCCAGCTCCCCTTATGAAACCCCACAACCTGGCACGGGGCAAGCCCAGCAGTGAGGCTGCAGGTCCAGACATTCCAGTCTGAATATGTCCCATGTAACAGCTATTCCAGGAGTGTGAAGTCAGATACTCTGCTGCAGTGCGGTACGTCTGAGCAATACGGAGTAATACAGTCCGGGGTTATGCTTACCACCAGAACTACTAATGTGGCCAAGTTCCTGAGGCCAGGGTAACCTTCCCTTTCGGGACGGCTGGACTTTTGAATAGCTCATCTTGCAACCTGAGCATTGGCCTGAGTAGGATAATGACACTGGCCTCCTTTGTGAAGTGTTCTGAAATCTACTGGTGGAAAGTGCCGGCTCTTGTTATGTGCATTTCGTTTCCCAGGGTTTCACACGCCGAGGAGAGGAAACTAGAAGAACAAAGGAAAGTCTGGCAATAAATATCTTGCACCATTTACACACGCTTAGGCAGCCTTCCAAGCAGAGCTGGCTAATTCCTTGCTCCAAGTGTGCGCCTAACCCGCCGTGCATACACGCAGAATGTTTAACGTTCGCATTGGCAGACCGGAGGCCACTTTCTCCTGGGCATATTCAATTTTCAGTTTTCCAATGGGCAAACTGTTAAATCCAAACCAAGCCAAGAAAAGGGGTTCAAGAAAAGGGTCTAGCCCTCAGTGAGGTCTCTGGCCCAGCTACGTTGGCCATCCTGGCTGCTTCCCTCTCTGTCAGAAGTGTGCTAAGAATTGAGTTCAGTGGAAGAGAAGTACGGTGTATATTTTTTTCAGACAGGCCAGAGCCAAAACCAGCTGAAGAGAGTTTGCACAAACGTTCGGAAGCAATTCACTCTTGTAGGCAGAAGGGAATTCCAGCCTGGGAAGTGAAGTAGCCAAGATGAGCGTGGCAGATTCGAGCTAGGTGAGCCTTGCGGTTGGCTGGCAGCTTGACTCTGGCCACTCCTATACCACAGGACAAAGAAAGTCCCCTGAGGAGAATTATACAGCAGCACAAATCCACAGGGTTGCCGGGGCTTTTAGCGTAGCTTGGCAGCAGCTAACAACTCTGACAGCTGAGCAATGCAAATGAGCTGCTATGTGTCAGGAGTCCCGTTGAATGCTATAGTGTAGAAGCATCTCCCGCAAGTCACTCTCTTCAGTCAGATCCCGGGATCCTGACTCGTTATTTAAATGATTTACATTAAAGCCACAATGAGCATCTTAGCAGCCAACAAGAATGTGAGCACTGGGATCAATGCAAAGTGCCCCCTCCCTGTCTGCCATTTTCCCAGATCCAGCAGTCTCCTGCCTTCCCTTTACCCCACCCCAATCCCTAGAGTCTCTGCCCCTCTCTGGGCCCCTCCCTGGTGGCCCTTTTGCTCAGCATCTCTGCTGTCCTATGCCAGTGGCTGGCAGAAATGGCTGATGCTACTGGCTGCCACTTGCCTGGGCAGGGACTGCTCCGGGGCTGCGGTGAGAGCTGGGAGTGGGTGAGCAGGCAAGGTGTGGGCAAGCAGCATCACAGGAGCAGTGGGCCCCTTTCCCCCGTCCGGCAGCTCCCCTGCTGACCCACAGCTCTGCCCTGTTGAGCCCCTTGCTGCCTCTGTCCTGCCCCCAACTCTGCAGGCCAGTCAGGTAGCAGGAAAGCCGGGTTCCTCCCCAAGGCAGCAATGCCGCCTGCAGGCCCAAAGGCCTTCTGGGAATGCCAGGACAGGGCTAATGCCCATGGTACATCCTATACATAATCCATGGCACCCTGGAAGGGTGTGCTGCATTCAGAGCCATAGGCGCCAACTTTCCCCGGTGCCGGTGGGTGCTCCTGCCCCCGGCCCCGCCCCGACTCCACCCTTTCCCCACCCCTGCCCCGCCCCCATTCCAACCCCTTCCCCAAATCCCCGCCCTGGCCCTGCCTCTTCCCCGAGCACGCCACGTTCCCCCTCCACTCCCTTCCCGTCCCTCCCAGCGCTTGCCGTGTGAAACAGCTGTTTCGTGGCGCAAGCGCTGGGAGCTGGGGGAAAAAGTGGGCAGGTGGTGCGCTCAGGGGAGGAGGCGGAGTGGAGGTGAGCTGGGGCGCGGGGGTGGGGAGCTGCCAGTGGGTGCTGAGCACCCACCAATTTTTCCCCATGGGTGCTCCAGCTCCGGAGCACCCACGGAGTCAGCGCCTATGCTCGGAGCTCCTCTTTCTGCTGCACCTCCACTGGCCGCAACTTTCCTTAAAATCCAAGATCCCTACAGACAACGCCCTGCAGCCCTAGTGTCTAGGGCTGTAGCCAAGGTTTGGGAGCCCCGGCTCAATTCCCTGCACACTATGAGCACGTCTACACTGCAGTGAGACACCTGCAGCTGGCCCACACCAGCGGACTCGGCCGCAGGGGGCTCACACTAAGGGGCTGGTTAACTGCAGTGTAGATGCTGGGGCTTGGGCTGCCCCCTGGGCTCTAGAACCCGGCAAGGAGGGAGGGTCCAGAGCTCAGGCTGAATGCCTGCACCATGATTAAACAGCCCCTTGGCCTGAGCCCTGCGAGCCCAAGTCAGCTGGCCTGGGCCAGCCGTGGTGTAGACATACGGCTCATCTCAGTCCGCCACCTGCCCAGCGGGGATAGGCACACTGCTCTGCCCCACAGGGTCTGTGAGGGGAAGATTGGGAGGGGCTCCGACACCGTGATGATGGGGGGCCATGTAAAGCGATGAGCTGGAAGTAGGGTGACCGGACAGCAGCAAGTATGAAAAATCGGGACAGAGCGTGTGGGGGGAGGTAATAGGTGCCCATATAAGAAAAAGCCCCGAATATCGGGACTGTCCCTATAAAATCGGGACATCTGGTCACCCTGGCTAGAAGTGCTCAAACTCATGAGACCGGCCTGAAAACCAGAGCTGCTGAACTGACTCGAAGGCGGGATGTGCTTCCTGCCCTGCGCCCGAGGGCTAGAAACCCACTCGTTCTTAATGAAAGCCGAGATTCGGACACACACACCCCTCCAGCGGCCAGGCAGGGTGTAACCACCCCTCAACACACCGTGAGCCCGGCCTGTCCTTGGTCTCCATGCAGTGCCAGCATCCTGCTCATGCTGAGCGGGGAAGGGCCCAGTTGACAAGTATTTTTATTTTGTTCCCACTGTTAAAATGTTCTTTCATTTTGATTTGGAAATGGCTCTGTTAGAATCTCGGTTGTCAGGTTGTGCCTGGGCACTGACTCTGGGGAACGGGGCCTATGCCCAGGAGAACAGCTTGCAGGGCTGGCCCTGGGAAGGCCAACCGGCATTATCACAGTATAAAGAAGTGGCCTGTTCCCAGCTCCTGCCTGTAACGCTGATGATGGGAAAGGAGGGCAGCATCAGGCAGTCAGAGCCTCGGCAGGCTGAGAAAGACAACGAGTAACCCACACACCTCCTGGGTGTGGTGTTCTGGCCCCTCTAGTGGCACCGAGACCACTTAGCGAGAGAGATTAGCGAGTCTCCTCCGCACCCTTCGCTAACAGCCCATGGCTTTGTGCTCATGCTGTAGAGGCTCATGCACTAAGCTCCAGAGCTCCCTGGTTCAATCCTGCCTGGGGTCTGTTGGTGTTACAAACGCACCCCCCTGCATCAGCCTGATGAAGAACAGGGATTCTTGGCCTTCAGGGAGCTACAGTTACTCCCCTGTGGAAGCCAGTCAGGAGGGGTTTTCCCAGGGAGGCCTCGTGACTTTTGACTTGTGGCCATGCTGATACCCATCAGGCTGTGAGATATTTATCTCGGCAAAGGTCCAGGGTTGAAGGGTTGCTGCTGTGCATGATAGCGACAGGCCAGGAGGATTTATGAAGCACTTACAGCGCCTGACTGGTGCCAGGCCAACAGCCCTGGGGCTGACACACTCTTATCCACAGAACTGGTGCAGCAAACTTCCCGCAGCAACGCTCCCACAGCCTGCTCTGGCCTGCACTCAGAGACTGGGCCTGGGTCAGCACAGTGATTGCCAGCAAACATCCTGGGAGGGACAGCGAAACCCTGCTTCGGGGCTTCAGCAGATTTCTGATGACCGGAGCTCAGGCTGAGACCTGTGGGGCAGGCAGATAACCCCACAGCAGGCAGGTGTGGTGTTCTTGTACCTTCCTCTGAAGCACGGGGCTGGATGGGCCTGGGTCTGATCCAGTCCGACAGTTCCCATGTTCAGATGTTCCTGGGCCTGTTTGCTGAGGCCACCAACCAAGGGGCAAATCAGTGCCAAATCCGGCTGCCGTTGGCAGACTAGGTGGTGGGCACCACCTCATCTCTCACTGACCACAAGCCCCATCTACGGGAAGGGCTCCCAGCTATTCCCCACCCCATGATGAGCACCAGGGAAGGGGCCCTGGCCCAGGCACTTGCTGGCCCCTGCGCTCACAAGGTGCTTGGGTTGTTCAAAGATCACAGACCTACTTCACCCAACAGGAGAAGAGGGTGGTAGGAAGGGGAAAACCTGGAGGTGGCTGCAGACGGGGCTTGAGCACTGGAGCTCCCGCACTGCTGTTCCATCCAGTGCTACAGCCCAAACAGGTGGGAAGTCTAGACAGGTGGCCAGACCTGTCCACTCCCCTTGTAGCAGGGACTAGCCAGGTCTCTTCCAGGGTGGGAATAGGTTCACATGCTGGATTTACATGCAGCATGTACCCATTTATTTAATCCAGGGAGCACCGCTGAGGATAGCTTCAAAGGAAGCCCTCAGCAACCAGGAGCGTACATAGGGCACATCCTAGCCGGTAAAGGCATAAGCAAGAGAACACACTCTTGACAAGAAATGGTAGTGGCAGCTCTCCAGAAATATGGCCTGGCCCCCAGCCATCTCTCAGGGCTGAATATTAGAGACAATTTGATGATATCGGTGAGCCCCTTCATTAAAATCCCAGGTTTTACAAAAAGCATTATTTGGTTTTTTACGATTTTCACCCTACTTTTGTATCATTCAAATCTATAAAAAATAACTTGTTTTATTAGGAAAATACAATACATTGCATGAGATCTATGTATTATGAGACTACATTAGTCTGTGTGTCTACGCAAAGCTGCCTGTTGAAGGTAACTATGTATTAGTTTAGAAGATACACACAACAAACACATGCACACAAGCTCTGGAGTGCATGTGCATCTGAACGTACTGATGAATCTCATGCCACCACATACACATTTCAAGCTGTTAGCAGGTAACGGTTTAAAGATCTGACACTAAAATGGGAAGAAAACGAAAATCTGTATCAGAACATGTTTCAGAACACAAGGAAATAGTCAAACATTTAAAAAACAAACAAACAGGAGAAAAGGATGAAGTGGAGTCCATGCACTGAGGGAGAAGGATAACTCAGTGGTTTGAGCATTGGCCTACTAAACCTAGGGTTGTAAATTCAATCCTTGACGGGGCCTTTTGGGGCAAAAATCTGTCTGGGGATTAGTCCTGCTTTGAGCAAGGGGTTGGACTAGATCAGTGGTCTCCACATTTTTTTGATCACACACAGTAAAAACTTTTGAGCGCACACCCCCTGCCGCGCCGAAGCAAAAAAAAAGAAAAAGCAGCTCAGACTCCCACCAGACGAAGCAAAAACAAAACGCCCCTCCTGCCGCGCACCCCCAAGGATCCTCTTGTGCACCCCCTGGGGTGCACACACCCCACTTTGGAGACCACTGGACTAGATGACCTCCTGAGGTCCCTTCCAACCCTGATATTCTATGATTCCATGAAATGGTGTGGCCCAATTCCTTACTGTAAATATTTCTAGGCTAACAGGTCTAAGTCTACAACAGTAAAACTGTTTATTCAAATGAAAAGTTTTATTTGGGGATTAGAGATGTATTGTTTTCTTAAACTCAGAGGTGGCGGCATTGTGTGTTGAGTTCCATTTTAGTTCTGCAGCAAACCACATGGATGAACTGAATTCAAAGCATTAATCTACTGAATACTTCCCCCCGTCCTTCCATCCACCCAAATAAACCCTAATATTTACCCAGAAAAAATAACTGTTTTTTCTGCTGATTTTCACCTGGTTTTGTGGTGGTGGTAATAAACATCGCTAAATGCCCAGGAAAAACTGAAATAAAATAAAAACTGAAAACAAAGAGCCCTAATGATATTGGATGGTGGGAGTCATGAATGATTTGAAAACCACAGCCATGTAATCCCTTAGGGTATGTTGCTTGGGAAATACAGCAGTTCCCATCCTGCATGGTGCTCCTCATCCCATACCTCCCCTTTCCTTTGGCCTGTCTGATTGTGCTATGGTCCCCCAGTGACTGTGGCCTGGGCTAGACACATTTTGAAAAAACAGATTGTGTTCTGTCATCTCATCATCACGCTCCGGCACTGCGTTATTTACTGTACGATTCGCTGCCTGGCTAAGGCTCCTGAGTTCTTCCTGGTGCTTTGAGAAAGCAGCAGAACAAACGTGAAGAGTAACTGCAGCTACAGAGCAGGAATATTCCAGGCGTCCTGGTGGGCCCTGATCCCATTCATGACCTTTTCACTCCCGCTGTAGGGTCAGAGGCCATTCAAGGTCAAATTAAAGCGTACAAATGCAGGCAAGGTAAGCGTGTCTGGGTGTCAAAGGGTTTGGATGTTCACGGTTCAAGAAAGAAGAAAAACAGATTTGATCTCAAGCCACATGTGGAAGTGATTAAGAGAGAACAAAAGGCCCAGGCAATGCTCCCCAACAGCAATACCTGAGGACGGAGCATGCTTTACACAAGATGCAGTCTATCGTTTGAGCAAGGCACTGAGTGGCTCAGAGCTGTCTGTGACAGGGAAAGCTTCCATTTAGTTTGCCAAGCAGGCCTCATCAGAACCCCCTGTTCAGCGCTTTCTTAGAAATGGGTGTTTTCTCAGCTCAGCCCACTGGGCACAGCAGCTGCTGCTGGGCCAGCGAGTGTGGGAGAAGATTGCAAACGTCTACCAGGAGCACAAAATCCTCCAGGAAAGAAACCAGCCTTAACATGAGGGGCGTGAAAAATCCCACAGCTCTGCCACCGTTAGGGCCTGTCAGCAGCCTTGACGGCATTCGGCACCTGCAAGTCGGGTCGCGGAGGTCCAGTAAGCTTTCCCTGGGGCCCTAAAATTGGTCGCCTGGATACCAAGGCATGGGCAGGGGATGGAAACAATCAAATATGGCCCCTCACATGTGTAAGGGAAAGGTGTATGCAAGAGGTGCACGGCCAGCCCTTAGGTGGAAGTCGGGATGGTCAGATGGGGGAAACCTTAACGCCAAGCCCAGGGAAGAGGCGTTCCCCCTTCCATCCTCACTGCAGCTGTTCCCCGTAAGATTTGAGAGTCTGCATTAATGCGGGTCATTCAGTTGTTTCTTTTCATGCCTTACTCATGTTGTGATTAAGTTTATATTTATCTGGGTTTTACTGAAAAATCTATCGCAAATCTCAAACAATTCTTTATGTAGTCACCTATGAGATTGAACCTGGTATCGGTAATGGGCCTTTTTTTTTACCCCAATTAACTCAAAGGCTAGCCTGGCATGGAAGGCAGTCGTTGGTGACCTCGACCGCTGATCTGGTAAGTAAGCAAGCTGTCCTCTGTAGGAATCGCGATCCAACATGACAGAAAACCACAAGCCGGGGAACTCCCTTAACCCCTCCCTGCTAATCCCCATAGCGTTTAATAAGGTATGGACGTGCTGCCTTGCTAGCAAAAAAGGTCCATATACATTTAAAAACATATGGTGGGAAAGGAGCATGACATGGAATCTGTAAGGCCAGGGCAGAAACCATAGCCAGCTGCTTGTTCTAATTTTCCCTTCCCTTGCACCATTCCCTTCTGGAGGGCTCCTGCATTTGGCAGACGGGGAGGTCTCTCCAGCAGAGCCGAAACCAACGTGCTTCTCTTCAGCTGACAGCTCTGCTTTCGCTGCTGCTGTGGGGCTGTCACTAATTGCCGGGGGTGAGAGGTGCCAGGTAGGACAGCTACACCTAGCTCGGAGGTGGGCAGGGCGGGCACAGTTATGGATGCCTGGACGTTCACCATAACTCTTCATTTCCCGGTTTTCAGACGTTTGAGGTTTGCTGCACTCGAGGCTCTGGAAGGGCACGAGATAACACACGAGGTAAGGTTGCCCAGGAGTAAGTTTTTTGTCAGTGAATTTTTTAAAGCAAAGGTGAAGAAAACAAATGCCTGTGGGTAATTCAAGCAGCTACAAGTTTCTCTTGGGATGCTTTAAGCCAGTTGTGGGAGCAGTCCAACAAATTCTGCTGCTGAGATGTGCTCTATGGACCATCTGGATTTTAATGCATTGAGTGAAATTCTAGCAGACCACTGATATTTGAACCCCCCTAGGATCACAAGATCTAGATTTGCAGGCTGGCGCTCTGCTGCAACCCCTCCTAATTTGCCAAGTGCGACTCAAAGCTAACGCTCTTTGGGAGAGGTCGCTGCACTGTGCATCCCATCCCGCACCTGTTTTCTGTGGAATCAGCCTCAAATGGAACATGCTTCTGATGCCCTGCAGGAATCCCTTCGGCTAGTTCTGAGTCGATGTGCTACACAGTTCTGAGAGCTTGTTGCTCCAGCCAACTGGACTCCAGCCAAACCTCTTGTTTAAGTTTCAGGCTGATGTGCAAAAACGTTTAAAGTTACCTCAGAATGAGGCCGGGCAGTTTGCTTTCTTACATTGTGCTTTGAAAGGCTAATTTAAAAATCAGACAACGGGCAAAGCTACTAGATCAGCAGCTCTAGGAATTATTTGGGGGTAAGTTATGATCCCAATGGTCCCTTCTGGCCTTGGACTCTGTGACTCTACTGCCCCCTGCAGGTATAGAGGAGAAAGTAACCCTCAACCAAACAGAATATTGCAGGGTTTCCTAGCCCCCAACCGTGGTTTTATTCCTGTTGAGTCAGAACGTCACTCGGCCACAAGTAGTGACCTAAGGGTAGGGCACTTGGACTTAGGGTTAGGGTTCCTAAGGGTAGGGCTTCCCGCCCTAGGGTTACGGTTCCCAAGGGTAGGGCACTTGGAGTTACGGTTAGGGTTACTATGGGTAGGGCACTTGGAGCTAAGCTTAGGGTTCCTATGGGTAGGGCACCCCGCCCTAGGGTTAGGGTTCCTGTGGGTAGGGCACATGGAGATAGGGTTAGGGTTCCTATGGGAAGGGCTTCCAGCCCTAGGGGTAGGGTTCATAATGGTAGGCCACTTCAAGCTAGGGTTAGAGTTCCTATGGGTAGGGCTTTCCACCCATAGGGTTAGGGTTCTTAAGGGTAGGGCACTTGGAGCTAGGCTTAGGGTTCCTATGGGTGAAGATTCACACCCTAGGGTTAGGGTTCCTATGGTTAGGGCACTTGGAGCTGGGTTACGGTTCCTATGGGAAGGGCTTCCCGTCCTACGGTTAGGGTTCCTATGGGTATGGCTTCCTGCCCTAGGGTTAGGGATCCTAAGGGTAGGGCACTTGGATCTAGGGTTAGTGTTTCTATAGTTAGCGCTTCCCTCCGTAGTGTTATGGTTCCTAAGAGTAGGGTACTTGGAGCTAGGGTTAGGGTTCCTAAGGATAGGGCACTTGGAGCTAGGGTTAGGGTTCCTATGGATACGGCTTCCCGCCCTAGGGTTAGGGTTCCTAAGGGTAGGGTACTTGGAGCTAGGGTTAGGTTTCCTATGGGTAGGGCTTCCCTCCCTAGGGTTAAGGTTCCTAAGGGTAGGGCAGTTGGAGCTAGGTTTAGGGTTCTTATGCGTAGGGCTTCCCACCCTAGGGTTAGTGTTCCTAAGGGTAGGGCTCCCCGCCCTAGGGTTACGGTTCCTAAGGGTAGGGCACTTTGATCTAGGGTTAGGCTTCCTATAGGTAGGGCTTCCCACCCTAGGGTTAGGGTTCCTAAGGGTAGGGCACTTGGATCTAGGGATAGTGTTCCTATAGTTAGTGCTTCCCTCCATAGTGTTATGGTTCCTAAGAGTAGGGTACTTGGAGCTAGGGTTAGGGTTCCTAAGGGTAGGGAATTCGCGCTAGGGTTAGGGTTCCTGTGCGTAGGCCACTGTGCATTAGGGTTAGGGTTTCTATGGGTAGGGCACTTGGAGCTAGGGTTAGTATTCCTATAGTTAGTGCTTCCTTCCGTAGTGTTATGGTTCCTAAGAGTAGGGTACTTGGATCTAGGGTTAGGGTTCCTGTGGGTAGGGCTTCCTGCCATAGGGTTATGGTTCGTAAGGGTAGGGCACTTGGAGCTAGGGTTAAGGTTCCTATGGGTAGGGCTTCCCGCCCTAGGGTTAGGGTTCCTATGGGTAGGGCACTTGGGTCTAGGGTTAGGGTTCCTATAGGTAGAGCTTTCCTCCCTAGGGTTAGGGTTCCTAAGGGCACTTGGAGCTAGGGTTAGGGTTCCTATGCGTAGGGCACCCCGCCCTAGGTTTAGGGTTCCTAAGCAGGGCCGGGTTTACGCCAATTCCTCCAATTCCCCTGAATCGCGCCCCGCGCCTAAGAGGACCCCTTGCGCAGTGAGAATTCCTTCCCTGGCTAGAGGCGCCTTTTTAATTTTTACTCACCTGGCGGTGCTCCAGCAGTCTTCAGCAGCACTTCGCCGGTGGGTCCTTCGCTTGTTCTGGGTCTTCGGCGGCACTTCGGCAGCAGGTTCTTCAGTGCTGCCGAAGATCTTGAGCGAGTGAAGGACCTGCTGTCGAAGTGCCGCCGAAGACTCGGAGCACCGCCCGGTGAGTACAAGCCCTATGTCTTTTTTTTAACGTGTTTTTTTTTCCCCTTCCCTGCCGGGGCCCTGTAGAAACTGTTCGAATTGGGCCCCGCACTTCCTAAAGCCAGCCCTGTGACCATGGGTATTAGCAAATAAACTGTAATAGAAACTGTTCCGACCTGCCATCCATCCAGAGAATTTGGCAGCCTTGATTAGGGTTGCCAACTTTCTACTCGCAGAAAACTGAACACCCCTGCCCCCTCCCCTGCCCCCTCGACGCGGGAGGGGGTAAGGGCTCCTGTTAGGGGTGCAAGCTCTGATGTGGGGCTCGGGATGAGGGATTTGGGGTGCAGGTGTGTGCTCCTGGCTGGGGCAGAGGGGTTCAGAGTGCAGGAGGGAGTTCTGGGCTGGGGTAGAGGTGTGGGGTGGTGTGAGGCCTCCGGCTGGGGATGCAGGCTCTGGGGTGGGAGGAGGGTGCTTGGGGCTGCGACCGAGGGGTTCGGAGGGTGGGAGTGGGATCAGTACTGGGGTAGAGACACGGGGGGTGCAGGCTCTGGGTTGGGGATGAGGGGTTTGGGGTTCAGGAGGGTGCTCTGGGCTGGGACCAAGGAGTTCAGAGGGCCGGAGGGGGATAAGGGCTGGGGCAGGAAGTTGGGGCACAGGAGGAGGTCAGTGATGAAGGCTCCAAGGGATGCTTACTTCAGGCAGTTCCCAGAAGTAGCAGCATGGCCCCCCTCTGGCTCCTACCTGGAGGTGTGGCCAGGTGGCTCTGCGTGCTGCCCTGTCCGCAGGCGCTGCCCCTGCAGCTCCCATTGGTCACAGTTCCCGGCCAATGGGGAGCTATGGAGCTGGCACTTGGGGCGGGGCCAGTCCGGGGAGCTTCCTGGCTGCCCCTATGCATAGGAGCCGGAGGCGGGACATGCCGCTGCTTCCACGAGCGGCACAGATCCAGGACAGGCAGAGAGCCTGCCTTAGCCCGCCTGTGCCACCGACCAGACCTTTAATGGCCCAGTCAGTGGTGCTGACTGAAGCCACCAGGGTCCCTTTTCAACCAGGCATTTTGGTCGAAAACAGGACACCTGGCATCTCTAGCCTTGATACAGCAAACACTAATACAGCACTGTGAGACCTTTGTAAGTACGCAATCATGAATAATATTCATGTTACCAAAATATGATTGTTCTCATTCTAGAGATTGTGGACAATTCCAATGTAGATCTTCACAACACCCTATGAGCCGAGGTGGTCTGACCTCCACTGAGGGACCGAGTCACAGACATTAAAGCCAAATGTGTCAGAAGTGTCAGCTAATTCCGGGTACCCAATCGGAGAAGCCTATCGCCTCAGTTTCCCCAACGACTTAGCATTTTCTAGCACTTGCTGTGTTCACAGCTGATTTCCCACTGACCTCAGGTGCAGCTGGGAGTGCTCAGCATCTCAAACTGGGCACCCCAAAGTATAATTTCCTACACTTCAAAGAATTCAAACAAAAAACAAAACAAATCTATCCTGTGGATCTGTATTGACCCCACGTGGGTCTAGAGATACCCACAGCACAGTCCTCCATCACTGGAGCTAACAGAGTAACTGGTAGCAGTAGTAGGCTAGTAACGACTATGTGGACCTGCTACTGGGGGCGAGGAGGACACACACGCTTTGCTAGAGGGCTTCCCAGAGATTTGCTGGCAGCAGAGGAATGTTGAGCCTCAGGGATTCCGGGTTCCTTTCCATGCTCTGGAGCTAAGTGGGCACAGATCCTTCTGCCCCTAGCCCCCACACCCAGCCTCTCGCTGTTCCCTCTGCTCTTGTCACCCCTTCTGCCTCTCTTACCTCCATGGTGCAACCCCCTGACTGTCCCTAGTGCGATACCCCCCTCATCCCCCAGACTTCTTCCCCCCATCCCCAGCTCCTAACCCCCTCCCCACACGGTGATGATGCGGTTCTGGCGGGACCCAACTGAGAGTGCCTATTCAGAACAAATCACTTAAAACAGGGCAGTTACAGCCCTAGGCTGGGGTTTTTCACCTCTAAGGCAAACCAAACCAGCCAGACAAAGAGGACTTTGGTCTCACCCCACTGGCTAACGACAAGTCATAGAATCATAGAATCTCAGGGTTGGAAGGGACCTCAGGAGGTCATCTAGTCCAACCCCCTGCTCAAAGCAGGACCAAACCCAACTAAATCATCCCAGCCAGGGCTTTGTCAAGCCTGACCTTAAAAACCTCTAAGGAAGGAGATTCCACTACCTCCCTAGGTAACCCATTCCAGTTCTTCACCACCCTACTAGTGAAAAAGTTTTTCCTAATGTCCAACCTAAACCTCCCCCTCTGCAACTTGAGACCATTACTCCTTGTTCTGTCATCTTCTACCACTGAGAACAGTCTAGATCCATCCTCTTTGGAACCCCCTTTCAGGTAGTTGAAAGCAGCTATCAAATCCCCCCTCATTCTTCTCTTCTGCAGACTAAACAATCTCAGTTCCCTCAGCCTCTCCTCATAAGTCATGTGCTCCAGCCCCCAGTCACACAAGCAATTCCCTTACACACTCCAGTGTCCCAGTATCACCACCAGTGCCACTTGTCCTGGGGATGAATGGTTATGAAAACCAACACCCCAATAAAAGAAAAAGGTTCTCTCGATCCCAAAGAATCAAGCCCCAGACCCAGGTCAATATACAAATCAGATCTTACCCATAAATCATGCTGTTGCCAATCCTTTAGAATCTAAAATCTAAAGGTTTATTCATAAAAGGAAAAAGATAGAGATGAGAGCTAGAATTGGTTAAATGGAATCAATTACATACAGTAATGGCAAAGTTCTTAGTTCAGGCTTGTAGCAGTGATGGAGTAAACTGCAGGTTCAAATCAAATTTCTGGAGTACATCCCCCGCTGGGATGGGTCATCAGTCCTTTGTTCAGCGCTTCAGTTTGTAGCAAAGTCCCTCCAGAGGTAAGAAGCAGGATTGAAGACAAGATGGAGATGAGGCATCAGCCTTTTATAGGCTTTTCCAGGTGTAAGAACCTCTTTGCCCTTACTGTGGAAAATTACAGCAAAATGGAGTCTGGAGTCACATGGGCAAGTCCCTGCATACTTTGCTGAGTTACAAGGCGTATCTGCCTTCTTTCAATGGGTCAATTGTGTAGCTGATGGTCCTTAATGGGCCATCAAGCAGGCTAGGCAGAGCTAACAGCAACTTGTCTAGGATGTTTCCCAGAAGCACAGCACAAATTTGAAATACAGACAGTATAGAGCCAATACTCGTAACTTCAACTACAAAATGATACAGACATACAGAATAATCATAACCAGCAACCCATAACCTGGTCTTAGACACCTTATATGACCCCCTTTACATAAGATTTGGTGCCACTACAGGACCTTGGTTGCAACCATGTTCTGTATGGTCCCAGATTATATCAATAATGTCACACACACCCTGCAACGTTTCATTAGCAGATGGTGGCTGGTCCCCCTCTTGGTCCTTTTCCTTGCACACGGAAGAGAAGGGAGAGCCAGAAGTCCATGAACAGGCTGCGGGGAGGAGGGAACCTGTATACAGAACTGAGACCCAGTAACCGAAGCCGTGCACATTCCTGGCTTGCACCGCCTGCCAAACCCTAGCCAGCACCTAGGGTGAGTTGTATTCTGCACTGCTGGGAAGGACAGCTGCAATGCACCCAGAGTAGGGTGGCCAGGTGCCCAGTTTTTTACCAGAAAGTCCGGTCGAGAAGGGGACTGGACACCCAAAGTCCAGTCAGTACTGCTGACCGGACACCCAAATTCCAGTTAGCGTGTGCAGGGGAGATGCTGGATCATCACCTGCATCCCCCACACACACTCAGCTCGGGCCACCTCCTACCTGCGTTGGGTGGCTGCAACTCCCAACCCCAGCTCTGCAAGTGAGTCCCTCCCGACCCGGGTAGAGGGGAAAAACAGCAAGGGACCGGGGAGAGGAGTGAACAGGGGACGGTGCGGGGAACGGTCCGGCACTCATACTGGAGTGTCTGGTTTTTTAATATTACAAAGTTGGCAACCATAACCAAGAGAGGAGAAGGCAGCCCCAGTTTTCTCTTCCCTAGTTACTGTCTGTCCCTCTTGCCTGGCCCAGGAGATGTATCGTGAGTGAGTAGCTCAGGCCGTGTGGCTGAGGAGAGACAGGCAGAGCTTGAAGCAAGGGGTTCACTCCAGCTTGGCTGGGCTCTGGGCTAACCAGAATGGACTATGCTTTAACCTTCAGTTTGCTGTGTTACCCTACGGACTTTCTCTGCTGCGTTCCAGTGAACTAATAAAACCCAGTCGTTTGGCCAACACTGAGCGTCACTGCAAATGCTTGGTGAGGTGCATTCATCCCTGAAGAGCGTATGAGTTAACCTCAGCTGGACTCGCTAAACAGAGCTCACGGTGTGAAGCAGGAGTGCTGGCGGCTCAGAGATGTAGTCTAAGGAGGTGGTGAAGCCTCATGGAAGAAGAGTGAGACCCCTCGAGGATCAGGCACAGTGAAAGGTTTCCTCCTAGAGACTGTTCCAAAGCTGGGGGTATAGCACTGGTCCCGTGGATCTGTGACAGGCACTAGGAGGTATGATTTCTCATCCTTTAATCATTCTCGTGGCTCTTCTCTGACCCCTCTCCAATTTATCAACATCCTTCCTGAATTGTTGGCACCAGAACTGGACACAGGATTTTAGCAGTGGTCGCACCAGTGCCAAATACAGAGGTAAAATAACCTCTCTGCTCCTACGCAAGATTCCCCCCGTTTATGCATCCCAGGATTGGATTAGCTCTTTTGGCCACAGTGTCACCTTGGGAGCGTATGTTTATCAGATTATCCACATCTCCAAGTCTTTTTCAGAGTCGCTGCTCCACAGGATAGAGTCTCCGCCCCCATTTTTGTTCCTAGATGTACATATTTGCATTAAGCCGTATTAAAATGCATATTGTTTGCTTGCACCCAGTTTACCAAGAGACCCAGATTGCTCTGAATCAATGACCTGACCAGCGCTGCCAGCTCCGCTTAGAATAAGAACGATTTCCAGGTCCCAGACCAGTGCACTACGCCAGCACTCGGGCATGTCAGCTGGGCTCGAATGCCAATGTAAGTTCCCAAACAGCAGGATTTGAAGGTCCCATTTGGGTGCCAGCGTTTGCCGCCTCCACAATCTTCCCCTGAGGGCAACCCAAGGAGCCGAATTCCTCCCAATTCTCAGCCGATCCTCAGGCAGTGGGCAGCTTCCTCCAGATGGCACATCCGCTCAAGGGATTCTACCGCTGGACGTGGTGCTCTGCATTTTGTTTAGAGCCAAGACTCTTCCTCTAGACACTACGTCCTAAAGCTGGAGGCACTGCTGAATAACTGACAAAACCACGTCCCTTATCAGCAAAGGGACACCCGTGTTCCTGGCAGCTCTGCTTGCATCTGCTGGGACGTCGTGAGAGGGGCTTTCGGGAAGTGGCCAGCAGCCAGCACATATCTGATGGCAGGCAGATATGTGTCCTTCCAACCAGGCCTTTGTTAGAAAGGCCACAAAGAATGCAGAAGGCAGGCTCCCTCTCTCCGCCCTCCCCCGCACCTCAATACAGCGCTATTTCATCTCTGCCAAAGGCCTCCACCCACTGGAAGACATGCTGTCTAGCTGTGCTCACTCAGCGCACCCCCTCCCCCGGGTCAGCCGGACACAAACAGGAATTCCCAGCCGCACAGGCCTGCTAAACAATCCCTGCGGCCTTGGGCCACAGGGAAAACAGGAAGCGTCTGGCACAAAAATGCTGCTGAAGGACACAGACCCAACGGGACTCACGCCAGGGGAGGGAACAGCTGCTCTGAGGGGACAGGCCACAGGAGCTCATCTCACCCTTTGCTCACACCAGCCTCTCAGGGCATTGGGATAAGATCCTCAGGGCATAGTAGGTTTCTAGCTCAGCAGGAGAAACTAATTACCCAAGCAGTGACGGTTCATCCGGACTGGCTCTGCATAGGGACACATGGATAGCCCTCTGCATCATGGGATGACACCCAGCTGGGGCCCTTGTATCACGGGACTGCACCCGACTGGCCCGCCCACCTCATGTAAGTCAGCGCGGTCCGTCTCAAAAACTGAGTGGCCAAATGAGAACTCAACACCAGCTGGCTTGGGACGAAACTTGCTCATTCCATAAACCTCGGTGTGACCCAAGTGCACTCATTCCTGCAGAGCCCCCATTGAGAAAACGAAACCCAAGGTTAGCATGTGAAACATTCTCAGCAAGCTGGTTCCATCAAAGCGGGTGCAGACCCATCCACACGCACGGTGATCAACAGCACTTTCGCTTTGCGACTCCACTGCTGAATACACCTGCGCAGCGTGAGCACAATCTCCTCGTGCAAAGAGGCTGGACTCTGTACTTACCACCGCCTGCCACTGCATTACAGGCTGCCTTACGCCCACCCACGTCAACAGCCGCTGCAGCCTCACAGGTATTGACACACGCCGGGAATTTGCTAGTAGAGTCGAGTGCACAAGGCAACGCACAGATCCAAGACATCCGCTGTATGAGGTAACAAGTCACAACGAAGTTTTCATGCCAATGTTACACCCCTAGCATTGTCACCCAGACAGACAATGGCTTAGCTCTTGCAAAGAAGAGTAGAGAACCACCCTGGAGCCTGTGTACTCTGGCTCTTACTACCCCGTACAGATCAGCCCTGGGCTAGATGGGGTGGTCTTAACTGACTGCACGGGAATTGGCTGGTCTAGAGACATGATCATCAAGTGGGGCTACATCACTGGCTCCACTTCCTGGCACTGCATCAGAGAGACTCAAAATATGAAGCATCTCCTGCAAGGCCGGCTGCTGGAGCGTGAACGCTCCTCCAGCGACCTGGGGCAGTGCAACGGTCGAGCAATTGCACCTGCACAGATGTGGTGGGAAGTGGCGTGAGGACACAAGAAGATGATCATGGGACCACACCCCATCTGGGCCCTCCCCCATAGCATGGGACCGCACCAGGGACCAGGCATGACATCTGGGAGGGCAGAGGCTGGAGGATGTTGCCCCTTTCCCAGCTGTCCCCAGTGGGACAGGGTGGAAGTGAGGGGACAAGCCAGCTCCCTGCTGTGGAGGTGCCAGGCCGAGGGGTGACAAGAACTGCTGTCTCCCTGCGATTGCTGCTCAGCCTGCAGTGGGTGGCTGTCCTGGTCTGGCAATGGCTGGTGACACCCTACACAGAGACGGGGGGGGGGGGGGGGGGTGACTGCAGCTACATTCAGCAGAAGTGAAGCTTTCATTGAAAAACCAGCACCTAGCTCTTGGGGCTGCAAAGCCCCTTCCAACGGGGATGCCGGAACAGTGTGGGTCTGAGGGCCATGGCCTCCCACTTTTTACCAGCTGTAAGGGCGAGCGAGGGGTGGAGAAGAGTGAGCGGGAGGCGGGATTTTTGGGGGGGGAGGGGGAAGAGGTGGCACGGGACCGGGGCCTCAGGGGAAGGGGCAGGTTGAGGACAGAGGTTTGGGGAGAAAGGGCAGCACGAGGGGTGGGGCCACAGTTCAGACACTAGTGCCCCCTCCACACACTCTTAGGAAGCTTCCGCTGCCTGTGCTAGAGGCACCAACTCCAGGGGTGCTTTGGGGTTCAAGTACCTCTAGAACAAAACAGGGGGTGCTTAGCACCCACAGCTGTTGGCAGCCACCCCCGGCCTGCCCAATCAGCTCTCGGGCGGCTGGCAGGAGACGCTCAGGGGAGGGCTGAGAGGAGTGAGCTGCGGGCAGGCCTCATGGTGGTGGAGCACCCACGGGGTAAAATAAAAGTCAGTGTCTGTGCACTGATTGGTCCATAACCGGGCTAGCCAAGGGGGAAACGTGTGCTGAGAATGGAAAGAATTCCAGAACTTCTAACTACACTCAGAGAACGTTTCACTCACCTTTTTTACACTAATTTGGCTACAAGCAGAGATGCGACATGGGAGACATCAGATAAAATGGCAGAAAGTTCTGAGCATGTGAAAAATCGGCAGATGCAGTAAAGCAAAGATTGTTTTCCAGCATTAACTGCAGCAGGTGCTAGTGGGCAGCACCCACCATTATGTGCCAGTCATAGGCGGCAGGTTTGTATAATTTTTGGTGGGGCCCAAAATGGTGGTGCCCCCCCCCCCCCCGCTCCTGCCAGGGGCGGCTCTAGAAATTCCGCCGCCCTTCCCCGGTCCCGCGGCCAGGGCAGAAGTGCCTGCGGACGGTCCTGTGGTCCCGCGGCTCCGGTGGAGCATCCGCAGGCATGCCTGCGGGAACTCCGTCCGAGCCGCGGGACCAGCACATCCGCCGCAGTCATGCCTGCGGCAGGTCCGCTCCTCCCAGGGCTCCTGTGGACCTCCCGCAGGCAGGGGCGGCTCTAGGCACCAGCAAAACAAGCTGGTGCCTAGGGCGGCAAAATCTAGGGGGCGGCAAAAGGCTGGGGCCCCAGCTCATCCTGCCGCTGCCGGCCCGTCCCCTGCCGCCGGGGGGGGCGGGGCGGCAGGCTGGGCCGGCGGACCAGCCCCACTCATGCCCCGGGACGACCGGACCTGCCACAGGCATGACTGCGGAGGGGGCGCTCGTCCCGCGGCTCGGCTGGACCTCCCGCAGGCATGACTGCGGCAGCTCAAGCGGAGCCGCTGGACCCGCGAACCGTCCGCAGCCGGTCCCTCTGCAGTCATGCCCGCGGGAGGTCCGCTGCTCCCGCGGCTCCGGGGCGCCTCCCGCGCATGACTGCTTGGGGAGGCCAAAACGGTAGAGCCGCCCCTGCCCGCAGGCATGACTGCGGAAGGTCCGCCGGAGCCAAATGCCGCCCTGCCAGGACAATGCCGCCCCACGCGCCTGCTTGGCGCGCTGGGGTCTGGAGCCGGCCCTGATTCCCGCCCTGTAAGCCGATATAAAATGAAGCTACAATGCATCAGTGCCACACGATTACAAAGGTCAATTAAAAGTGGAAAGTCAGAAACAGCACTTGCCTACTTCAATATACAGTATTATATTTTGTTGCACCTGTTGTGATGAAGTGGGAATGTCCTTAATATTTTCTCTGAATACTGTATGGGTGCCTCAGTTTCCCCTGCAAGATGCCAACTGAAGGTGTTGGGGACAAAGATCAGGTGGCCTCCTTGTCCGGAAGAGACACAGAGGCCAGAGGAGGGAGTGTCAGTTTGGAGCTGGCTGGGGAAATGGGGAGAGACCCAGAACTTGGTTCTGGGCTCCCCACCCCTCAAGATGGACCTGACAGAGGGGTTCTGTTTTCTGTACCTACAAGCTCTGTTTAAACTGTGTTCCCGTCATCTAATAAATCTTCTGTTTTACTGTCTGGCTGAGAGTCACATCTGACTGCGGAGTTGGGGTGCAGGGACCTCTGGTTGCCCCAGGACCAGCCTGGGCAGACTCGCTGTGGAAAGTGCATGGTGTGGAAGGGCTGAATGCTCCGAGGTCAGACCCAGGAAGGTGTAAGCTTCTTGCCCTGGAGACAGTCTGCTCTGAGAGAGGAGGCTCCCCCAGAGTCCTGACTGGCTTTGTATGGAGTTGTTCCAAAGCATCACAGCATCCCCTTCCACACCGTGCACTTCCCAGAAGTCCGCACAGGCACTGACACTCCCTCCTCCGGCCTTTGTCTCTTTTCCAGGCATTAGGAGGCCACCCGATCTCTCTGTTCTCCAACACCTTCAGTTGGCACCTTGCAGGGGAAACTGATTTGGGAGAAATGAAGTAAAAGCTGCCCAAACCGAGCTTGAGCACACCTGAATTTTGAGGTGTTCAAATCTGGAAGGCAGGTGCTGGGGGTGGGAGAGGGCTGTGGGCTCCATGGGGGAGCATGGCAGCAACTGTCTGGAGCTGCACGGAGCCAGACACGCTGGTCTGAGTGGCACAGTAAGCGGTTTGGGGGTTGGAGAAGGGGTAGGGAGTTCCGGGGGGCAGTCAAGGGACAAGGAGCAGTGGGGGTTGGATGGGGCAGAGGTTTGGAGGGGCAGTCAGGGGACAGGTAGCAATTGGGTAGGCATGGGAGTCCAGAAGGTTTATCAGGGGACAGGTAGAGGGGTTCTGGGGGGAAGCTGGGTGGGGTCTCAGGAGGGGGCAGTTGGGGACAAGGAGAAGGGAGGCTTAAATAGGGGCTGGGGTCCCAAGGGGCAGTTAGGGGCAGGGGTCTCGGGAGGGGGTAATCGGGGGATAAGAACCAGTGGTGCTTAGATAGGGGGTGGGGGTCCTGGGGGGCAGTTGGGGCAAGGGTCTGGGGCGGGGGCAATCAGCGGCCAGGGGCTGGGATTCAAAGGGCTCTGGGCTGCTGGCAGCTGCGAGGAGCCCTGAGCCCTTTAAATCCCAGCCGCCTCCCCCGCTGGGATTCAAAGGGCTCTGGGCTCCCTGCCCCTGGGGCAGTGCAGAGCCCTCTGACTCCCGGCCGCGGCTGGGATTTAAAAGGCTCTGGGCTCCTCGCGCTTGCAGGCAGCCCAGAGCCCTCTGACTCCCGGCCGCGGCTGGGATTTAAAAGGCGCTGGGCTCCCCGCGCTTGCAGGCAGCCCAGAGCCTCTGACTCCCGGCCGCGGCTGGGATTTAAAGGGCTCTGGGCTCCCCGCTCTTGCAGGCAGCGCAGAGCCCTCTGACTCCCGGCCGCGGCTGGGATTTAAAGGGCTCTGGGCTCCCCGCGCTTGCAGGCAGCCCAGAGCCCTCTGACTCCCGGCCGCGGCTGGAATTTAAAAGGCTCTGGGCTCCCCGCTCTTGCAGGCAGCCCAGAGCCCTCTGATTCCCAGCGGCGGCTGGGATTTAAAAGGCTCTGGGCTCCCCGCTCTTGCAGGCAGCGCAGAGCCCTCTGACTCCCGGCCGCGGCTGGGATTTAAAGGGCTCTGGGCTCCCCGCCGCAGCGGGCAGCGCAGAGCCCTCTCATTCCCGGCGGCGGCTGGGATTTAAAAGGCTCTGGGCTCCCCGCGGCAGCGGGCAGCGCAGAGCCCTCTGATTCCCAGCCACGGCTGGGATTTAAAAGGCTCTGGGCTCCCGCTCTTGCAGGCAGCCCAGAGCCCTCTGACTCCCGGCCACAGCTGGGATTTAAAAGGGGCGAAACCTAGCTCCAACTATTGGTGGAGCAGAGCCCCTGACTGTAAATATTCCTGGGGCTAAAGCCCCAGGAGCCCATATAAGTCGGCGCCCATGGTGCCAGTGAAGACAAGGCACTGAGAACCAGAAACAAGAACAAGTCATTTTTCCAAACCACTGGTGCTTTTTCCCTATAGGGTAAAGATGAAGAACTAAAAATATTAGCACCCTAAGATGGCAGCTCCAAACTGTGCATGCAAAATGAATGCTGTGCGCATCTACTGCTGAAGACAGATTTACATCAAAATCCCCCATTCCCAAAACACACGGTTCTGCTCCTATGCTGGGATTCACTCTGCAGCTAATTTTCACAAAGAAGGTACCTGCCCATAATAATCAGGGTTTATAGGGGAAAAGTTAATCAAATCTACCTATGTAGTTTTGTTTTTAACCAACTGTGTGTTAAATACAGCATAGGAATGGATTGTTAAATACAATATTTATATTTATGTAAAAGAAATACCTTGTGTTACTTGTGGAATCGTAATAAGAGTTTTGCATAATCACATGAAGTTGAATTAACTTATAAGAAATATCTTCTGAACGTAAATGAATTAGGGGCCAGATTCGGATCTCAGTTAAACTAGTATAAATCTGGAGTAACCACTGAAATTCAAAATTACTCCAGATTTACAAAGGTATAATTGATCTCAGAACCTGGCTTAAGAATATTTCAGACACTTAAGTACGTCCTATGATTTTTAATGAACTCCTGCAAGCTGTTTATCCTCTAAAGCAGTGGTTCTCAACCTATTTCCTCCTTCAATCCAATATTCAGCCATATTTTCCCTGTTCTGATAAACAACTCAGAATCCTTTGTGCCACTTCTTGGAATACAGAGGTGAACATTAGTTGCTGCAGGTCAGATGTGCACACAGTGTCGTCAGGCTCCGTTTGCCACTCTTCTGGGTGCAAGGGAAGGAAAAGGGAGTCATTTTTTTAACTTTCTAGAGCTGTTAAATGATGAGTCAATGGTAGTCGTGGATATTATTACTTGGCATGTTATGACGTGTCATAATATGCACTTCAGTTACTGACGTGTCATGACATACTAGAAACAACAGACAAATAATGTAAAATGAAAAAAAATCAAATAAATTTCAGAACAAAAAAATTCAATCTGAAAAAAACCCAAACATTTAAACTCTCCTAACACTATTTTTTTGAAATGCCCGTTTTGCAGGAAATTTCAAAAATATTTCCATTTGCTCCAGTTTGGACTGAAACAATCTAGAAATGTCAATTTTTCCCCTGTAACAGACAGCCTGAGGGTGGAGCAGCTCCCCTGCAAGCCTGCTCTGCACTAGGGCTCCCCCTGCAAGCAGGGCTGGTGGTGGGGTCCCAGGAAGGGTTAGCAGTTGTCTCCAGAGACTCTGCACAAGGCATGCTGCATTTCACGTGTGTGCAAGGCACACGGCACACCCCTAGAGCAGGACTGATGCAGCAGGGTGCGATATCCCTGAGTGGAAGAGGGGATGAGCTGACACAGCCTGCACTGAACACTGCCTGGCTTACTGGACATTTGCCTGGTTTAATCAGCTGCCTCTGCTAGGCTAGATAGACCTTGCAGCCAGACTTTCAAGTCTCTTTCAAACTGGGCACCTTAATCAGTCACCACCTGAGTCTCATTTACAGGGACCCACACACCTGCTGCTCCCAGCGGCTGCACTTGGATCTACGAGTATTCAGCACTTCTGAAAAAGCAAGTGCGACTGTGACCCCAAAAATGAGGGAGCCCAGCTCAGAGGCCCCTGGGAACCTGCTGGCCTTGTGGGGTGATGACCAGCACCCAGAAGAGCTCTGCTCCCACTGAGGCACTAACCTATAGGGCCAGATCCTGCAGAGCACCCAGCAGCTCCCCTTGTTCCCGTTTGCTCTCCACTGTCCCCATGGGAGCTGATGGGGCCCAAGCGCTTTTTAAATCTGGCCCGATCATGTTCCTGCATCTTCAGGGCCTGGCCTACTCCCATTGCAGTGGGTGGCAGAACTACCATTGATTTCAGTGGGAGCAGGCTGTTCCGGCAGCTCCCCTGAGACGTGCGGCTCCATGGGATCAAGACAGTATGCAGCCTTTAACTAAATCCTTGATCTGAACACAATCAATAGCCAATCTCTGCTAATAGCGATCACTGGGCCAGCCACTTCCCCAAGCTTTCCCCTTTCATGGCATCAGCTTGCCGTACAGGCAACCTGCCTCAGTTTCCCCAACAAGGGGCTTCTTCGACCAATTCTACACTGTCCATTCACTACTCCCCTTCTTGGGGTCTGCTTCACAGTAAACTCCAAGTGCTACATTAAAGTCCAACAAAAAGCCACGTAAAACAAAAGTTTCTCTTCTCTTCCTACTCCCAACCTTCCTGCTTGGGGCCTTCTCTGTTTTGGCAGGACCTACCTGGAGTCACCATCCCCGTTCTCTACTGGCAGCTGCTCAGTCCTAGCAACCTCTGATCACTAAACATTTCCTACTTCACTGCAGCCTCCAGCTGCTCTTTATAGGGAAATCATCTGATCCATGCCCAGACTTGGCTGTTTTGTAATCAGGGGTAGCTGGCTGCAGGCCCCACGCCCTTAGGGGCAAGCTACCTAGTTACAGCAGGCAGCTCCTGACTTCAGGGTGGAGCCTTAGCAGAGCACATGGCATGCAGCTGTTAACAGTGTTACAGAAGAGTCACCAGATGGGGCTGTTACACAGGACGAGTTCTTTGCCTTCGCCTGTGAATCATGAAAAAGAAATGCAGCTTTGTTGCTAGTCGGCGATGCAGTCGCCAGCGTGGACAGCGCTATGTTGGCGGGAGAGCATCACCTTCTGACATAGCTACAGCCGCTCGCGGGGGCGGGAGTAGTGAAGCTGATGGGTGAGCTCTCTCCCGTTGGCTTAGCGTGGCTACACCGCGAGTTTACACTGGCACTGGCGTCTCTCCATTTTCACTTGGAAGAGTCCTAAATCCCTGTAAGGAGCTGGGCCCAAGTGTCTGTAATACGCCCACTCCGGCTCAGCGCTTGAAGTGTACAAAGCACCTCACAGACCCTAGCTACCCCTCACTACAGCCCTGTGGGGTAGGTGAGTGTGCTTGTCCCCACTTTACAGATGTGGAGACCAAAGGCGGGGAAGAGAGAGCAGGTGGCCAGGGCTACGGAGCTGGAGTACAGAGAAGTTGGTACAAACTGTGTCCCTGCCCCCACAACTCACTACAACCCCACTGGGGGGAAGTGTCCCATAACCAAACTGCCCTTGTGCTCCCTCAGTTCCCACATCGCTCCCATTAACCGGCCTTCCCTCCTGGGCTGCTGCCAGACCAGACCCCGCCTGGGCCATAGACCAATTCACTTGGGTGTGAATTACCAAAGAAATGTTAATTGTACTAGTGGCCATAGAGTAATTCACTCTGGTGTTAACAGAAATCAAAGGGGATGTTGATTGCATTGTTTTCAGCTATCTATATCCTGTTTGCTGTTACATTGCCTGTACATTATGAACCCTGTAATTAGCTAACCTGTCAGGCTATCATCTGGGGGAAGGAGATAGAAATACTGATTCAAAGGAATGATGCTGCATCTCTGGACTGTTTGGATTCTAACGGTGTGGAATATCTGGCCAAGTGGACAGAGATCCCCAGAGTTATTCTGGGTAACCCTGGAAGATTTTTGGGAAACCGGCAGATTACTACATCTCTGCTATCAATTTGGACTTGCACACTTTGACGCACCTGTTAATGTATTTTACCTGCTTTAACCTCTCAATAACTCTCATCTCTTTGTCTTAGCTAATAAATCCTTAGTTAGCTTACTAGAGAACTGGTGTCAGCCTTGTCTTTGGTGTGAGATCCAGAGTACCAAACGGATCTGGGATCAGTGACTGGTCCTTTGGGATTGGGAGTAACCTGATTTCTGCTTTATGTGACCATTATCATTAAGTCGAGTTCTTAAGGAGTGTATATTTGTTACCAACTTGGTGAAATCTAATTATAGGAAAATACCACCAGTTGGGAGGTGGGTCTGCCGTGTTTTCTGACAGTCTGCCCTGAGACTGGCACTCGCAGCAGTGAGCCACTCCAGACAGCGGGACACCTCCCTCCCAGCCACTCTCTGTCCATGTTCCAGCCAGCAACAGCGGGCTAGTCAGCCTGCAAGCACGCTGCACAGCACCATGTCAGGTCACATGGATGTCGCCGGGCTCTGGGGCTGTGACAGCCGGGTGACACCACAGTGCCAGCTCCTGCAACCTTGTTCCCGGCCCTGGGGCCTGACTCTGCCTGCATTGCTGGAAGAGGGGAGGCTGGCTCCATGCTCTGTCTGGGGCTAGGACACAGTGCAGTCAGCTGTGCACATAGCCACACCCTGCTGTCAGATGTGAGTGAATTCAGAGTAAATCCATTGGGACCTGTGCCATTGCACTGGGCTGAGTGAGAGCAGCATTAGGCCAGTAGTGCTCTGAGCAACCTCCCACAGTAGTGCTACCTGTGGGGGCTCTGTATTTGTATATGAAATGCTGCTGGGACTGCAGCACCATTTGCAAAGGGACCACTCAGTTCAACAAAAACAACATTTTACTCACACGACTGCAGGCTGGGAACCTGCTGTTTTATTCCACTGCATTTTCATGGGGAGGGGATGGACTCCCAACTACCCATGATACACTCATGCCTCGTTGCCAGGGGATGGTGTGCAGGCCAAAAGTATAACTGGGTTAAAAAAAGAATTAGTTCATGGAGGGTAGGTCCCTCAATGGCTATTAGCCAAGACAGCCAGGGACGCGACACCAAGCTCTGGGTGCTCTAAACCTCCAGCTGCCAGGAGCTGGGAGTGGACAACAGGGGACAGATCATGTGACAATTGCCCCATTCTGTTCATCCCCTTTGAAGCACCTGGCACTGGCCAGTCCGAAGACAGGAAACAGGGCTAGATGGACCATTGGTCTGACCTAGCATGGTTGGCTAGGCCAGGAAACAGGGCTAGATGGACCATTGGTCTGACCTAGCATGGTTGGCTAGGCCAGGAAACAGGGCTAGATGGACCATTGGTCTGACCTAGCATGGTTAGGCTGAGGAAAGGACTCTGGAGCAGCGGGTGTGGGCTGGACCACTGGCCATAGGCTGGCATAGGCCATCAGCCAACACCTTTACTCTCTGTTGACTTTGCTGATTCCTCTTGTGTTTGTTTTACACCTGAGATTGTCTGAGTTGCGGGAAGAGCCAGACCCCTGCACGTGATTGGCTGCCAAGTGGCCTTTGTACGCAGCATTCCTCCCAGCTGCCTGGGAAGTTAAAGGGCCAAAGGTAGCACGAGCCAACAGCCCACTGTGCTGAGCCAGGGTCTGGGGGTGCTGGTGGGTAGGCACTGGGCTGGCCCTAGACTTTGGGGGACCCTGTGCAGGGAGACACTACTTTGCTCCTTGCCCATAGGAGCAGACACGAGCACCTGTCAAGCATTTTCTGACCCAAACCATTGTTCATCAGAAAACAAGTTCAATCTAAAATGACATTTTTCATGAAGAAAAAAAATACCATTTTCAAAAGTTGGCGAAGAGTCCTGGTGGCGGAGGTGAGACTGGCCGAGAGTGACTCCTTTTGCCTGCTCTGACATTAACCCCTCAGAAGGAAAGGGTCACTTCCCTCTGAACACAGGGGGTGATGAAAGTTACTGTGAAAAGGGAACGTGGCCCCTCCCCCCCACTTTCCCACACTTGCTGAATGGAAAAAGCTGGGAAACAGGAAGGAAGTGTGGGAAACTGGGGAGGAAAACAACTTCCCTGGGTTTTCTAAATTCCCACAGGAAAACCAGAATTTTCCCACGGGACCATTCTGAAAGGGGATTTTCTTTTTCCTGTGGAAATTTCCACGGGAAAAACCCTGGTTTTCCCACTAGCTCCCCTGGGCACTTCTCCTGTCTTCAGCTCCCGCCTGCCTGGGATCCCCATCTTTCAGGTGTTCATGAGCCTTATGGCTGCTGTTATCCACTTACCTGGCCAAGGACGTTGGGACAGTGCAGCAAAGCAGTGAGGGAATTCAGCTCCAGATGTTCAATGGGGCAGGATTAGGCCTGAGGCCACAGCGTCATCAGATGCACTATGGGAGAGCCGGGCGCGGCTTGGGAGCCCACCAATGAGAAGGAGCCATTCATGCAGCTCAGGGTAGAGGGGCTCCAGGGGCATGTTACCCCTCTGAATACCCTGGTGCCCAAGAGGGCAGGGGCCGGTGCAACCACTAGGCAGACTAGGCGGCCGCCTAGGGCACCAGGTGGTTGGGGGCGCCAAAAAGCAGTGCCCCCCCAATTTCATTTAAACAGCGGAGCACAAGGCTGCTGCTGCTCCCCGCCTCCCGGCTCCAGAGGGGCCGCCCGCGGCACGGCCAATCCCTCTCCCCGGGGGAGCAGCCGGCGGCAGAGGGGGGAAGGGGAGAGTCTAGCGCTAGCGGCTGCACCTTCTTCCCCGCACCGCAGGCCGAGCCGGGCTCCCTGCCGCCCCCGGGGCTCTCAGCGGTGGCAGCAGGCTCGGGCACGCGGGGGCTGGCTCAGCCCGTGGCGCAGGGAAGAAGGCGCAGCTGCACTCTGCTCTTCAGGCGGAGAAGCTGGGTGTCTACTCTGCCTGCAAGGTACCTATCTGGGCCGCGGGGAGCCGCACAGGCCCGCGGAGCGCCAGGGGGTGGGCAGGTGCAGTCCCTGGCCTAGGGAATGGTGTATGTGGGAGCAACCCAGACACCCCTCCCTCAGCCAGCGCCACCCCCTCCAACACCCACCGACCAGCTACCTTCTCTCCTGTGCACCCCCCGCCCCAACAACCCACCCTGTCCTGCCACTTTTGCCTCTGGGCAACCTCCACCCGGCAACCCCCCGAGCCAGCCACAGTCACCTTCACCCCTGCATCAACCTCGGGACCCCGCCCCCACCTGCCATCTCCCTCCTGTCCACTCCTCCCTTGTGCCACTCCCTCCCTGCCACCTTCACCCCCCTGCAACAACGCTGGGCACAGAGACACCCCCGCCTGCTCACTCCTCCCTTGTGCAAACCTCTCCCTGCCACCTTCACCCCCCTGCAACAACGCTGGGCACAGAGACACCCCCGCCTGCTCACTTCTCCCTTGTGCCACTCCCTCCTTGCCACTGCACCTCCTGCAACGAGTCCTTTTTGCCTCTGTACAATCTCTTCCCTGCCACTACACCCCCGCCCCCTCCACCTCTTGGCCACCTCCATCCCGTGCAACAATCCCATGCACCCCCCTCTCTGCCACCTTCACCCCCATACGACCCCCCTCTTTGCAGCCCCCCGGTGGGCCCCTGGGGGGAACTTGGCTGTAGGAAGGTGGGGGCTGGACATCGGAGGGGGGGCGCAAAGTGGAAGTTTCGCCTAGGGTGCAAAATATCCTTGCACCGGCCCTGCAAAAGGGCCAGGGTGCAGGGACGGGCAATAGGGAGGCTGCAAGAGGAAAGGTTGTTTGTAACCTCCAGGACTTGTGCCGAAGGAGCAGCAGCAGCCCTGAGCACAGGGCCCGGTCCTGGTGGGATTTGGAGATAGATGGACAGAGCAGGGAGAAAGCCAGAGGGGAGGGAGAGAGACTTAAAGGAGCAGGAAATCAGGGAGGGACAGCGCTTGGGGGAACCACAGAACAGCTTTACAGGCTCAACACCCATCTTCTCACAACAGGGAAGTAGCTCAGAGTCTAATTTCCAAAGCCGAACGTCCTCCCTCCTGACCACAAGCTGACTCCACCCTCCACTCCCTTCACACCACAGTTACTAGCACATTCCCATTGTGGCGAGCTAAGTGCTTTGCTTTAAAAGTCAAGAGCACAGGCAGCCGGCGGCAGGAGAGAACCTGCGACTGGCTGAACCGGGCTTGTCACCGGGCCATTGCCTCAGCACAGAGGCTGCCTCCGATGTGAACCCTTCACCCTGACCGCTCCGAGCCCGCAGGCCAATTGTGGCTCCCTATTCCTCCAGGAAGTGAGGGTGGGGAGGGGAGCTTAGGACACGTGCCAGGGGCACAAGCACACTGCCCCATGTGCCTCAGGGAGGCTTCCCACACACACCCGCTGGCCAGGGCCAGGGCCAGCCGGTTCCAATCTGCAGCCCAGGCCCCCCAGGTGAGGGTGCTCGTGAGAGACCTGTTCTGCGCTGCCCAGCGTTTCTGAACTAGCTTCGTTAATACACTAGCGGGGACTGATGCATTCGCAGCTGCTTGGAGCAGGGAGCCAAGCCAGCCGAGCGTCAACAGGCGTCATCGGCGCACGAGCCGCTCCAGAGAAGAGCACCCCTGCCTGGGCTCTAGGGATGAAATGCTGAAGGCAGGCGGCTCCGTACCCTAGCAGTGGGGCATTTCTGCTGAGGCCGGCTGATGGGCGGCTACCGCTCCTGCCAGACAGCAGGTTCTCAGGGCAAGAGCTCCATAATCTGTGCCCAAAGAGCACCCGGGCTGGCCCTGGCTACCTCAACATCTATGTTATCGCAGCAACTCATAACTGTAGAGCTAGGCGGTCGGCGACGCCACCCCTGAAATGTAGCCGCTAAGGAGCGCTGCCTTTGGACTCTCGCCAGTTACCTCAGGCAGTAACGGCCAGAGAAATCGACTCTCAGACTCCCACCATTAGGCCCCTTGGGCTCACGCCTCGGAGTAGGACCACTAGGCAGTACTGCCAGCCCGGAGCACACAGCGAACCCCTGACAATCACCATCTTTTCTGGGAAGCCCAGTGGAGCTGTGGGTGTGGAACGTGGAGCAGGGCAAAGCCCTTCAGCATGTGTGTAGGTCCCCAAGGTACATGGCAGAGATGGTTCCTGTCCTGAGAGCTGGCAGCACGTATGGGAACATGTACCTAATGGTCAGCAGAAGCTGGAGAATTCCCTGGACCAGCTGCTATTGCTGGGATGACATGACAGTGCCTCATTTCTGGGGTCCTGGGCCTGGTTTTCCAATGTGCTGAGGGCTCACAGCCTGAGCTGCAGTCAATGGGAGCCATGGGTGCTCTTCGCCTCTGCTAATCTGGTGCTAGGTGTCCCAAGCTGGGCATCCAGAAATGTAGGAACCCAAAGCCAGTGGCCACCTCTGGAAATCTATAATCTTTCAGGTTCCAAATCAGTCCTTACAAACGGAGGCCATGTCTGCTCTCTGTGCCCCTGTCTGGAAGAGCAGGGCTTTGTGCTGATGTCCCTGGCTGAACATTTACCCGCTCCTGCGCCGTGGGGTGTGCCACCTAGCTGCAGCACTCCACCCCAGAGTTGGCTGCATGCCAGCACTGCTGCATGGATACGGTTGTAAAGGGCTTTAAGATCTTGAGGCTGAATGACATAGACGTGCGGGGAGGGTTGAGAAGAGATTTATATTTTTAGTTGATGGGAAGGGAATTGACTTTGGATCAAACTGATATTTTTAATCTTTTTTTTTTAATAAGTGAAATGCCTAACGCTAGGATAAGCACACATGGGGCAATTAATTTAATAACTATGAATGGGTAGAGAGGAAGCTATTGGAATTCCAGCCAGCAAGAAGCAAAATCCAAACACAATACTCAGCTTCCTGTTTCTAAGCAGTCAGGGGATGGGACCTGTCCCCTCCAGTATAGGTTGCTCTGCCGGGGTTGGGTGTTTGGGTCTGCATTCCTTACACTGAGACACACCCCAGCAGCAGATGAAGCCAGGCATGAGGATGTTGTTTTCTTCCTCACTGTTTGCCAAACATTTTCGAGCCAGAACACGGGATTCGGTTTAACCCTTACGTCCCCTCGGGATCCCTGCTGGGGAGAGTCTAGGACTAACTTGTCTTCACTGCTAAAGCCACTGTTGGATGCCTCAGGACAGTGGCTCTCAACCTTTTCAGCCTACTGTCCCCATTTCCGGAGTCTGATTTGTCATGCACACCCCAAGTTTCACCTCACTTACAAACTACTTGCTTACAAAATCCGACATAAAAGTGTGTCACAGCGCACTATTGCGGACAAATTGCCGACTTTCTCATTTTTACCATATAATTATAAAATAAATAACTTGGAATATAAATACTGTACTTACATTTCAGTGTACGGTATACAGAGCAGTATAAACAAGTCATTGTATGAAATTTTGGTGCGTACTGACTTCGCTGGTGCTTTTTATGTAGCCTGTGGCAAAACTAGGCAAATATCTCAATGAGTTGATGTGCCCCCTGAAAGACCTCCGCACACCCCCCAGGCTGAGAACCCCTGGCTGAGAACCCCTGGCTGAGAGCCATGGCCTCGGGCGACGTGTAGGAATGTTTCTGCGGTAAAAACACAGTGAAGACCAGGAACTTTGGTAAACTCGCTGAGGTCAGCCCTATGCCCCTGCCTGCAATGGCTTCACTGCGCTGGATCCTGTCCCTGAGGTAACTGCCACACTTTTTTTAGCAGTGAAGAGGAGCCTAGACTCCTCTCCAATAAGGTAACGTCAAACAGGCCCCACTGCAAATGGTGCCTATCAGTGGGACACAGCGGAGCATTATTTGAGGAGCTCACCCATTGAGAGGGCTAGTTTGCCCTGAAATGCCCGGTTGGTCAATAGAAATGCTACACAGCTGTGCAACGCTGTGCCCTGGGCCAGGCGGACATTGGCCTGAGGCCTCGTTAACCAGCCACTCTCAGCCAGCAATGAGGAAACATTCAGGCTGGGAAACCAGCGGGTGGGGCTGATGAGAGCCAGGGTGTGGCCACACTGCACAGTTAGCCCAGGCATTTAGCCAGGTTTTAGCCCCTCCCACCGGGTTTGGAAGCGCGCTGTGCCTGGGCTAGCTGACCCGGCCGGGGGGGGGGGCGCGGGGATTACAGCCTGGGCTCTGCTTTAACTTGGGCTGGACCCCGCCCACTTTCCAGGACACAGGCTGCTAATCCTCCACGGCCTCCCCACAGCTCTCCCTAGAGGACAGACACGTCCACCCACGATTAATGGGAGCCGCTCCGAGGGGATGTCTGCCCAGAGCTAGACCCCGCGGCTGGCCCGTCCCACCCGCGGCTGGCTGTGTCGTTGCTGTGGAGATTGCGGGGCTCGGGCTGGAGCTGGGGCTGTAGGCCCCTGCGAGGTGGGAGAGTCCCTCCTGCTGACCCCACAATTAAACAGCCCCTTAGCCTGAGCCCCGTGCGCCCGAGTCAGCTGGTTTTTAGTTGCAGTGTAGACACACCCCAAATCCTTACTGAGGCTCCTGCACGAGCCGCTTGTTTTCCACGGTGCAGCACGCTCAGCAGCGCCCCCTGGAGTCAGTGGCAGTGCCAGGTGCTCTGCCCGGCTACGTGCTGCAGCGTCTTCCCACCGAGTTGGGAGCCTAACTAGGACTCTTGGCCTGGTAAGAGACGAGTGGGAACAGCGGCCCCGAGGCCAGACAGCCCATATAGAGCTGGGCTCATACAGCTGTAAATCCGGTATAGCCACGCAGACCCCTGGACAAAGGGCCCCTTTCCATCTGCGGCCAAGCGTCTGCTCTAATGTGGGTGGCGTGTTGCTCTACCCACAGCGGAAGGGATCCAGTCCTCTATTGACCTCCCCGGTGTGTGCACCAGCTGGATCTGGGCCCCACCACGGGCCTGGGCACCCCCACAAGTGCCCCGATGTTCCCCTGGGAGGGCAGGTGATGGAGGGGGTAACGTTTCCTGCCCAGGCAGATCCAGGCCATGCGGCCGTCCTGAGCTCTGATTTCAGTGCGGCTGTGTCACTGTTATTGCTCAGGGGCCGAGCACAGACCTTTGCTCAGCACCATTGAAACCAGCCAGGCACAGGCTGGGAGCAGCAAAGGGTTTTCTGCAGTCACTTCACACCAATCCCCACCTGCCCAGCGATCATTCGTCAGCGCTTTAGGGCTCCTTCCTGGTTACTGTTTCACCTGCAAGGGTAGAGAAGCCCTGCCTTCCCCTCCCCTCCCCTCCCATAAAATACCACCCAGAACTTGTTTGGCAGCCGGGCTGGGTTTCTCTGTGCATGCAGCAGTTTCGGTCAGAGCAGCCAGTTTCCTTCTGCTGGGGACAGAGCAAAGAGGAAGCCGACAGTACGGCCGATGCCCCCTGTGACCGGGCTGGCAAACCCAGCAGGTGAGGGCTTGCGCAGGGGCTAACAGCGCTGGGCTGTGCGGGCAGGGCAGACGCCAGGGCCAAGCAGGAGGAAGGACCCTGTGCTGGGCAGACCACAGCAGCTGGCAGGGACGGACACGGCTCTATCTGCCTCTGAAGCAGCGCTGCTTCTTCCACCCCCGTGACTGGGCTCTCCTCTCCCCAGCACATCAGGGCACCAGGGCCGCTGGTTCCATTCCCGCCTCCTCCCTAGGCCCTGCAACATGCGGACGCCGCCGGTGATGATCGTGGGCCTGGTGCTGGGCCCCTGCGGCCTGCTGCTGACCCTGGTCAGCACGCTGACTCCCTGCTGGAGGCAGGTGAGCAGGATATCCGGCAAGCCCATTGACGTGGTCTATCAGCAGGGCATCTGGGAGCTCTGCCAAGAGACCCAGAGCACCCGCCAGCGCCAGTGCGGCCTGGCTGATGAACTCGGCTACTTCCCCACGCAGCCAGTGCAGGTGGCCAAGGGGCTGATGGTCTCCTCGCTGGTTGTGACGGTGCTGGGGCTGGTGGTGGCGGCTCTGGGGGTGCGCTGCTGGCAGGAAGAGCCCCACTACCTGCTGGCAGGCCTCTCCGGCCTGATACTCTTCGCCTCCGGGCTGATGAGCCTCATCCCGATCTCGTGGTACAACCATGACCTCAGCGCCCTGCCCGCGCCCGCAGGCAGCACCCTGGAGGTGGGCTACAGCCTGGTGCTGGGCTACCTGGGCAGCTGTCTGGAGCTCATCGGGGGCTTCTCCCTGGCCCTCAGCCTCCACCAGTGCTGCCAGGAGTGCCGGAGAAAGAAGACAACAACCAAATATCCCCACCGCAGCCAGCCGGGCCCCGCCACCGTATCTTCCAGAGACTTCATGCCCCGCAGCCAGAAGCCGGCTCCCAAGTCCTTCAGCAACCCCGTGGATGTGCTGGAGGGAGAAAGAAGCGTCAGCCGCTCCCTGCCCTGCGACTCAGACTTATAGCCCTGCCACGGCAGGCCGGGCAGATACAGCCCCTACCAGCACGGACACGGGCAGTGCAGAGGAGCCCCTGGCAGCGAGAGGCCAAGGCTGGCAGGAAGGGGCACTGTGCCGAGCCCAGCTAATAGCAGCAAGGACCTCTCCCTGCCTCTGTGCAGATGGACCCTCCTGCTGCAGCAGCTGGGGCTGGTGAGAGTTTGGGACCCAGTAGCTGGAACTGCAGCCATTTCTTGTGGGCTCTGGACAAGAGGTGGATACTTCTGTGGAAGCAGAGCAAGAGTGGCATTATTGATGATTTGCACATTACTGCCTGGCCATGGTCACTTAGACAGTTAACGGGAGGTGGCAGATAAAATCTTCAAAAGCATCTATGTGACTTAGGACCCTCCAGCTCATTGGAAGTCAATGGGATTTAGGCTCCTAAGTGCCTAAATTACTTTGGATAAAATTTTCAGAATTCTCTAGGACTTGTCAGTGGCGGCTCAGAGCCTAAAAACCTTTGAGGATCTGGGCCAGGTGACTTAGGAGCCTAACGCCACATCCTTGGGAGATGCAGGGCGCGCAGTACTTTTGAATATGCATGTGTTTAGTTAGGAGCCTAACTAGCCATCAGCATAGGCAATTCTTGGCCAGAGATATTACCGACAGAGTGTTCAGAAAACGACTGGGG